>NC_087354.1:3230321-3888134 GCF_030014295.1 Loxodonta africana
CATGTGGTTTTTGTCTTTTGTTTTATTTATATGGTGGATTACATTAATGGTTTTTCTAATATTAAACCAGCCTTGTATACCTGGTATAAATCCCTTTTTTTTTGATATGTTGTTGAATTCTATTGGCTAGAATTTTGTTGAGGATTTTTGCATCTATGTTCATGAGGTATATAGGTCTGTAATTTTCTTTTTTTGTGATTTTTTTTACCTGGTTTTGGAATCAGGGAGATGGTGGCTTCATAGAATGAGTTAGGTAGTATTCCATCACTTTCTATGCTTTGAAGTACCTTTAGCAGTAGTGGCGTTAACTCTTCTCTGAAAGTTTGGTAGAACTCTGCAGTAAAGCCGTCTGGGCCAGGGCTTTTTTTTGTTGGGAGTTTTTTAATTACCATTTCAATCTCTTTTTTTGTTATGGATCTATTTAGTTGTTCTGCTTCTGATCGTGTTAGTTTAGGTAGGTAGTGTTTTTCTAGGAGTTCATCCATTTCTTCTAGGTTTACAAATTTGTTAGAGTACAATTTTTTGTAATAATCTGATAGGATTCTTTTAATTTCAGTTGGGTCTGTTGTGATGTGACCCATCTCGTTTCTTATTTGGGTTATTTGTTTCCTTTCCTGTATTTCTTTAGTCAGTCTGGCCAATGGTTTATCAATTTTGTTAATTTTTTCGAAGAACCAGCTTTTGGCTTTGTTAATTCTTTCAATTGTTTTTCTGTTCTCTAATTCATTTAGTTCAGTTCTAATTTTTATTATTTGTTTTCTTCTGGTGCCTGATGGATTCTTTTGTTGCTAACTTTCTATTTGTTCAAGTTGTAGGGACAGTTCTCTGATTTTGGCTCTTTCTTCTTTTTGTATGTGTGCATTTATCGATATAAATTGGCCTCTGAGCACTGCTTTTGCTGTGTCCCAGAGGTTTTGATAGGAAGTATTTTCATTCTTGTTGCATTCTATGAATTTCTTTATTCCCTCCTTAATGTCTTCTATAACCCAGTCTTTTTTCAGGAGGGTATTGTTCAGTTTCCAAGTATTTGATTTCTTTTCCCTAATTTTTCTGTTATTGATATATACTTTTATGGCCTTGTGGTCTGAGAAGATGCTTTGTAATATTTCGACGTTTTGGATTCTGCAAAGGTTTGTTTTATGACCTAATATGTGGTCTATTCTAGAGAATGTTCCATGTGCGCTAGAAAAAAAGTATATTTTGCAGCAGTTGGGTGGAGAGTTCTGTATGGGTCTATGAGGTCAAGTTGGTTGATTGTTGTAATTAGGTCTTCCGTGTCTCTATTGAGCTTCTTACTGGATGTCCTGTCCTTCTCCGAAGGTGGTGTGTTGAAGTCTCCTACTATAATTGTGGAGGTGTCTTTCTCACTTTTCTGTTCTGTTAAAGTTTGTTTTATGTATCTTGCAGCCCTGTCTTGTGTGCATAAATATTTAATAAGGTTATATCTTCCTGGGCAATTGTCCCTTTTGTCATTTTGTAGTGTCCTCCTTTATCCTTTGTGGTGGATTTAACTTTAAGTCTATTTTGTCACAAATTAATATTGCTACTCCTGCTCTTTTTTGCTTATTGTTTGCTTGATATATTTTTTTCCATCCTTCGAGTTTTAGTTTGTTTGTGTCTCTAAGTCTAAGGTGTGTCTCTTGTAGGCAGCATATAGATGGATCGTGTTTCTTTATCCAGTCTGAGACTCTCTGTCTCTTTATTGGTGCATTTAGTCCATTTACATTCAGCATAATTATAGATAAGTATGTGTTTAGAGCTGTCATTTTGATGCCTGTTTATGTGTGTTGTTGACAATTTCATTTTTCCACTTACTTTTTTGTGCTGAGACATTTTTCTTTGTAAATTGTGTGTTCCTCTTTTTTTCATAGTATTTGACTTTATGTTTGCTGAGTCGTAATGTTTTTCTTGGTTTTTATTTTAAGTTATGGAGTTGTTATACCTCTTTGAGGTTACCTTAATATTTACCCCTTTTTTTCTAAGTAAAAACCTAACTTGTATTGCCCTATATCGCCTTGTATCCCTCTCTATATGGCAGTTCTATGCCACCTGTATTTAGTCCCTGTATTTGATTATTGTGATCTTTTACATATTGACTTCAATGATTCCCTGTTTTGAGCATTTTTTTTTAATTAATCTTAATTTGTTTTTGTGATTTCCCTATTTGAGTTGATATCAGGATGTTCTGTTCTGTGACCTTGTGTTGTGCTGGTATCTGATATTATTGGTTTTCTGACCAATTTCCTTTAGTATTTCTTGTAGCTTTGGTTTGGTTTTTGCAAATTCTCTAAGCTTGTGTTTATCTGTAAATGTCTTAATTTCGCCTTCATATTTCAGAGAGAGTTTTGCTGGATATATGATCCTTGGCTGGCAGTTTTTCTCCTTCAGTGCTCTATGTATGTCATCCCATTGCCTTCTTGCCTGCATGGTTTCTGCTGAGTAGTCTGAACTTATTCTTATTGATTCTTCTTTGTAGGAGACCTTTCTTTTATCCCTGGCTGCTTTTAAAATTTTCTCTTTATCTTTGGTTTTGGTGAGTTTGATGATAATATGTGTTGGTGTTTTTCTTTTTGGATCAATCTTAAATGGGGTTTGATGAGCATCTTGGATAGATATCCTTTCGTCTTTCATGATGTCTTGGAAGTTTTCTGCCAACAGATCTTCAGCTATTCCCTCTGTGTTTTCTGATATCCCTCCCTGTTCTGGGACTCCAATCACACGCAAGTTATTCTTCTTGATAGAGTCCCACATGATTCTTAGGGTTTCTTCGTTGTTTTTAATTCTTTTATCTGATTTTTTTCAGCTATATTGGTGTCAATTCCCTGGTCCCCCAGATCTCCCACTCTGCATTCTAATTGCTTGAGTCTGCTCCTCTGACTTCCTATTGCATTGTTTAATTCTGTAATTTTATTGTTAGTCTTTTGGATTTCTGAATGCTGTCTCTCTATGGATTCTTGGAGCTTATTAATTTTTCCACTATGTTCTTGAATAATCTTTTTGAGTTCTTCAACTGCTTTATCAGTGTGTTCCTTGGCTTTTTCTGTAGATTGCCTTATTTCATTTTTGAGGTCATCCCTGATGTCTTGAAGCATTCTGTAAATTAGTTTTTTATATTCTGTATCTGGCAATTCCAGGATTGTATCTTCATTTGGGAAAGATTTTGATTCTTTAGTTTGGGGAGTTGCAGAAGCAATCATGGTCTGCTTCTTTATGTGGTTTGATATCGACTGCTGTCTCTGAGCCATCACTAAGATATTGTAGTGGTTTATTCTATATTTGCTCACTGAGTCTTGTTTTGTTTTCTTTCAATATACGTAGATGGGCTACTAGATTGTGCTGTTTTGATTGTCGTAGCCCTTGACTCACTTATGTCTTATTACCAGCTGAATTGTGTCCCCCAAAATTGTGTATTAACTTGGCTAGGCCATGATTACCAGTATTGTGTGGTTGTCTACCATGTTGTCATCTGATTTGCCTTTCCTGTGTTTTGTAAATTCTAACCTCCATGATGTTAAAGCGGCAGGATTAGAGGCAGTTATGTTAGTGAGGCAGGACATAATCTACAGGATTACATTATGCCTTGAGTCTATCTCTTTTGAGATATAAAAGAGGCATGTGAGTAGCCAAGAGGGGGACCTCTAACCACCAAGAATACAGAACCAGGAAGGGAATGTGTCATTTGGACCTGGGTTCCCCGTGCTGAGAAGCTCCTATACCAGTGGAAGATTGATGACAAGGATCTTACCCCAGAACCAACAGAGAGAGAAAGCCTTCCCCTGGAGCTGGAACCCTGAATTTGGACTTTTATCCTCCTAGACTCACATGTTTGTCACTTTGTCATGCTTGCGTGTTGCTGTGATGTTGGAAGATTTGCCACTGGTATTTCAAATACCAGCAGGGTCACATTCAGTGGACGGGTTTCAGCAGAGCTTCCAGGCTAAGACAGACTAGGAAGAAGGACCTGGCAGTCTAATTTTGAAAAAATTGGCTGGTGAAAATCTTACGAATAGCAGTGCAACATTGTTTGGTACAGTGCTGGAAGATGAGCCCCTTAGGTTGGAAGGCACTCAGTCACAACTGGGGAACAGCTGCCTTCTGAATGTAGAGAGTTGACCTTAATGACATGGGTAGGGTCAAGTTTTGGGGACATTCATTGCCGAGGTGACACTAGTGAAAATTAGGAGAAACAGCTGCAAACATCCATTAATAATTGGAATGTGGAATGTATGAAGTATGAATCTAGGAAAATTGGAAGTTGTGAAATATGAAATAGAGCACATAAAAATGGATATCCTAGGCATTAGTGAGCTGACATGGACTGGTCTTGGCCATTTAAAATCAGACAATCATAGGTCTACTATGCCAGGAATAGCAAATTGAAGAGGGATGGCATTGTGTTCATTGTCAAAAAGAGCATTTCAGAAGCTATCCTGAAGTACAACGCTGTCAGTGATGCAAAAACCAAACCAAAACCAGTGCCATTGAGTCGACTATGACTCACAGCGACCCTATAGGACAGAGTAGAACTGCCTCTCAGAGTTTCCAAGGAGCGCCTGAAGGATTTGAACTGCTGACCCTTTGGTTAGCAGCCGTAGCACTTAACCACTATGCCACCAGGGTTTCCGCTGTCAGTGATAGGGTAATGTAAATACAAAAACCTGGATGCTCCTCGGGAAAGAGGATGGCAAGACTTTGGCTCACTTACTTTGGACATGTCACCAAGAAAATGCTAGGAAAGAACATCAATGAGGGGTGGTTTAAGGAGATAAGAATCCTGAATGGAGGCTGTTGGAGGACCATAGCTTCAGCCTAAGACGTGGGGATTGAACATGGCACTCCACATATGGCAGCATGGGGGATGGGTGAGGGGGAAAAGGAATACTTTCTGTTTGCCAAAAACAATCACATTGAGGAACAGAAGCATTTCATTTGGAGAACTTTGGCAGCATATTAATTAAACACACACACACAAAACAAAAACCCTATCATTTTAGTTCACAGGCAGTTTAATTGCATTTTGGATTGTGTCTCAGTGCTATCACAGGATCCTGCTCTAGTTATAATACTGCTCCTCCATACCTATTTGTGACTGACTGAACTCTCAGCGACCTGCCCCATCGTGTGTGTTCATCCCTGGCACACCCCTCACCACTTGGACCTGATTTCTTGTCCACACAATGGGGCTAATAATACTCATCCAGTGACTTTGTTTTAATATTCAATATATGGAGTTAACGTTTTAATGCAATTTTTGGTTTATAGAAAAAATATGAAGAAGAACGGGGCATCAGGATTGGAGGAAAACTCATTAACAACCTGCGTTGTGCAGGTGACACAACCTTGCTTGCTGAAACTGAAAAGGACTTGAAGCTCTTACTAATGAAAATCAAAGACCACAGCCCTCAATATGGATTGCACCGCAACATAAAGAAAACAAAAATCCTCACATCTGGACCAATGAGCAACATCATGATAAACAGAGAAAAGATTGAAGTTGTCAAGGATTTCATTTTACTTGGATCCACAATAAACAGCCATGGAAGCAGCAGTCAAGAAATCAGAAGATACATTGCATTGGGTAAATCTGCTGCAAAGGACCTCTTCAAAGTGTTGAAGAGCAAAGGTGTCATCTTGAAGACTAAGGTGTGCCTGACCCAAGCCATGGTATTTTCAATCACATCATATGCATGTGAAAGCTGGACAATGAATAAGGAAGATCAAAGAAGAGTTGATGCCTTTGACTTGTGGTGTTGGCGAAGAATATTGAATATACCGTGGACTGCCAAAAGAATGAACAAATCTGCCTTAGAAGAAGTACAACCAGAATGCTCCTCAGAAGCAAGGATGGCGAGACTACGTCTTACATACTTTGGACACGTTGTCAGGAGGGATCAGTCTCTGGAGAAGGACATCATGCTTGGCAAAGTACAGGGTCAGTGGAAAAGAGGAAGACCCTCAACGAGGTGGATTGACACAGTGGCTGCAACAATGAGCTCAAGCATAATGATTGTAAGGATGGTGCAGGACCTTGCAGTGTTTCATTCCGTTGTGCATAGGATCACTATGAGTTGGAACCGACTCGACGACACCTAACAACAACAGAAAAATTGGAGAGAGTGCAGAGAGGGCCCACATATTCTCTCCTACTGCACACTGTTTCTCCTATTATTAACATCTTGCATTCCTGTAGTACATTTATTTAAAACAGATGAACCAAAATTGACGTATAATTATTATCTAAAGTCCATCGTTTACATTAGGGTTCACTCTTTGTGTTGTATAATCCTATGGGTTTTGACAACTGTCATGTGTACTCCATTACACTATTATGCAGAGTAGTTTTACCACTTCAAAAATGATTCGCGCTTTACCAATTCATTCCTTCCTCCCTGTTGACTTTAATGATCAGATAAAAGAGTATACTTTAGAATTTTTATATTTTAAGAGTGCTAATATGGCACTAGAAAAAAAATATTGATTAGTAATCACTGTTTCTATTTCTGAGATGAAGAATTAACTCAGGGACTTGAGGGACTATGAAGAATAAGGGTTTTTATGGCTGTGACCTTCCAGAAGCCAATCTCCAGGCCTTTCTTCTGAGGTGTCTTTAGGTGGATTTGAACAGCCAGACTTTCAGTTAATAGCTCAGTGCTGACTGCAGACAAGAAGAGTGGCAAAATTTCAGGGACACCACCCATCACTGTGCCTGTGTGGCCTCCCAAGATCCCAGCCCTGGTCCTAGGAGTCCACTGTCCTGAGAGCCATTTAAACAGGTTCAGGCTGAGACTCAGTGTAGAACTGGACTCCAGTTCACTCCACCTACCTGCACTGCACTTACCACCTGGAATTGATGTTTCAAGTTTCTGGGCTGCTAGTCTCTCCTGTGTCTGGGCATGGCTAAGGCTCCTGGTGAACCACCTGCTTGGAAGAACATGTGATATGTATCTGGCAGAAAACTCCTACCAGGCTCCACAGACTGCTTTTAGGCTGAAGCTGACATTTCTTTCAGCAACCCCCGCCCCCAACCAGGCAGAATTCCATTGGTTTTGCACAGGGGAGCTAACCGTTCTTCTAGAGCATTAGTTGGAAGAGAAACCCAAAGAACAGCTTGTTTTCTGCACAACACCACCTGGCTCAGCCTAAAATCTGCTGTCTGTGATTGAAGTACAATGCACTGATTTATCAATCACAAAACCAATTCGGTTTATAGAATTACATACTTATAAAGACCTTCCTTAATATCTCCTGAAAAGATTAATATGAAGGAAGATATAAGCAGAAATCAGAAATGTCAATATCCATAATATTGAAATATGACTAAATTGATCCAAGAGGATTGAGTGAGGAAATTGTGGGGGCAGGAAACTCCATTTATTGAATATGTACCTTATGTCCTTTGACTATACTTAGCAGTAAAATGAGGTAGAAGAAAAATACCTTTTCTGAAAGTGTTCTTCTAATGTCATTTTCTAGAATTTAAGGGAATTTTTGAGAATTTAAAAAACTGTATATCTCTTTATGATATTTAAAGAAAAAGAAAATGAGAAATGGCACACTTTAAGAAATATACAGTTTAAAATGAAGTAGGCTAAATATTAGAACCTATAAGATACAGCTAAAGTAGAGCTCAGAGAAAAATTTCTGACCCTAGATACTTATATCAATATAAAGAGAAAATAATAATTAGTAAATTAAGCAACCAACTCAGTAAATTAATGTAACTTGATGAAATATCTCTATCAAAACCCAAAGGTAATACCACATTTAATGAGGAACCTGGAAAGCAGTTAGGGATATTAAAGTCAGGAACAAGGCAATTTCATCTATTATTTAAATAAAAAAGAGACAAGCATTATAAAAATCAGAGAGGGTAAACTTATTATCTGCACATTATGTGATTTCTTACTCAAAAATCTAGGACAATGGAGGTGGAGCCAACATGGCTCTATAGACAGGAGCGCCACACTATCTCTCTGCAGCAAATACCCCAAAAAGTAAGTAAAACAGATAAAAATGTCAATCCTGGAACCCTAAGCCTCAAATGAAGGAATAAAGAACTCAAGCATTGAATGGAATAAGAAACTGACAGAGAATGAGAAAAGCTATGGAGTGAAGCTCCCCTACCAGCTAACATGGCACAGATTTGCCATCTTGGACTACAGCCACCAAGGAATGCATACAGGGAGTATGGGAAGGCATACTCACAGAGCTCACAACAGGAACCAGAGCACCCTGTAACCAGGGATACACACTTTCACACCCTCCACTCTTCTTCCCTCTCTGCAGCTTCCATGGTTTTCCAAAGGGTCATGGTTGCTGGGCTGGACAGACACCAGCTCACTGGCACCTGAGTCCACACCGCCACCACTGGATGGCCCCTTCAATGACTTTTTTTTTTTTGGTCTTTTTGGCATTTTTTGTTGCTTCTCTCTCTCTCTCTCCTTCCTTCCTTTCCTTTCTCCCACCTGGCTAGCCCCATGTGCCATCCTCTCC
This sequence comes from Loxodonta africana, assembly GCF_030014295.1. NCBI lineage: Eukaryota > Metazoa > Chordata > Mammalia > Proboscidea > Elephantidae > Loxodonta > Loxodonta africana. The sequence continues at coordinate 3,238,815 of NC_087354.1, forward strand.
CATCACTCTGCTAGAGAGCCAGTGGCACATGGCTGCCTTGGATCTGCACCACTCCTTCTGGTAGGCTTCCTCAGACCATTTTATTATTATTCATTATTTCCAGTTTCTTTATCTCTTTCTACCTTCCTTTCTTTTCTCTCATCTAGCCCCATGTGATGTCCTTGCCTCTTTCTGGAGGGCTGTGCCACACTGCTCAGCTAGAGAGCCACTGGCACACAGCCTTCCCAGGTCTGCGCTGTCGCCTTGGGTAGGCTCCCTCAGTGCCTTTTTTTCTTTTCTTTTCTTTTCTGGATCATTGGAATTGAAGACAAATCCTTGGATACCACTTTGAGGAAAAATCAGAGAAAAGAATGAAGAAAAATGAAGAAATCCTGTGAACAATGTGGTATACAATCAAAACTAAAAATTTGTGTGTGATTGGAGTACAAGAACAGGGCAAGAAAATGGAAAACGTAGAGAGGAACATTGAAGATTTGCTGACAGAAGACTTCCCTAACATCATGAAAGATGAAAAGCTGACCATCCGAGAAGCTCAATTAATTCCATATGGGATAGACACCAAAAGAAAATCACCAAGGCATATCATAATCACACTAGCTAAAATCAAAGACAAAGAGTCCTGAGAGCAGCTTGTGAAAAGCAAAAATTCACATACAAAGGGGAAGCAATAAGACTAAACTCTGATTACTTGGCAGAAGATATGCAGGCAAGAAGGCAATGGGATGACATATATAAAACCTTGAAAGAAAAAAAACTGCCAATCAAGAATAATATGTCCTTCAAAACTCTCACTCAAATATGATGGTGAAATTAGGGCATTTCAAGATAAACAGAAATTAAGGAAATATGTAAAAACCAAATCAAATTTACAAGAATTATTAAAGGGAGTCATTCAGTTAGAGATTCAACAACATCAGACAACAACCTGAATCTAGGACACAAGACAGCATCAGCTGGATATCAACATAGGTAATGAACTCTCAAGGATAAAACAAAACAAAAAGATTCACAGCAGGGAACAAGAAAGGTCAATCTGTAAATGACAACAATGTCAGAACAATAAAAGAGGGAACAAAATGTAGGTATAGAACTTTCAAATGGAGAGGAAGTCAAAGTGATATCAGGTAAGAAAAGACTGTGTTTCAAACTTAGGAAGATAGGGTTAAATTTCAAGGTAACTACAAAGAAAGTTAACAAACCTACTCATCAAAATAAAGAAGAAAACAAAGTCTCAGGAAACACAAAATCTACAAAGATGAAAGAAATGAAAAAAAAATCCACAAAAGGAATTCAGCACAGAACAGTAAGAGGAACAAAGAAAACTTCGCACCAAAAAACAAAACAAAACAAAAAAACTACGAAATGACAGCAATAAACTCACACCTACCAATAATCACACAGAATGGAAGTGGCTTAAATGCACCCATAAAGAGACAGAAGATGAGAGAAATGATTAAAAAAAAAATACCCAGAATACACCAATATGCTGTCTACAAGAGACAAACCTTAGAAACAAAGACATAAATTTATTAAAAATAAAAGGATGGAAAAAAACATATGAAGCAAATGCTACCAAAGAAGAGTGGAAGTCGCAATACTAGTCTCTGATAAAATAAATTTTAAAACAAAACCCACCGTAAAAGACAAGGAAGGACATTATACAATGATCAAAGGGACAATCCACCGTGCTAAGATAACCATAATAAATACGTACACACCAAATGACAAGGGCCCAAAAGAGATTAAAAAAAAAAAACTCTAACGACACTGAAAAGAGAAACTGACAGTCCCACACCTCCCTCAGTAAAGGACAGAACATGTAGAAAGGTACTCAACAAAGAAACAGAAGATCTAAAGGCCAAGATCAACCATCTTCACCTCAGACACTGACTTAGTTACCTGAGGCTGCTATAACAGAAACACTACAGATGGATGGCTTCAACAAACAGAAGTTTATTCTCTCACAGTCTAGTATGCTATAAGTCTGAATTCAGGGAGTCAGCTCCAAAGGAAATCTTCCCCTCTTGCTGGCCCTGGAGGAAGGTCCTCATCATCAGCCTTCCCCTGGTCTAGGAGCTTCTCCACACAGAAACCCTGAGTCCAAAGGACAAGCTCTGCTCCTGGCGCTGCTTTCTTGCTGGCATGAGGTCCCTCACTCTTTGCTTGCTTCCCTTTCCTTTTATCTCTTGTAAGATAATAAGTGATGCAGGCCACACCCCAGGGCAACTCCCTTTATATTGGATCCTGGATATGGTCGGAGCTAGGGTGTTACATCCCACCCTAATTCTTTTTAACATAATCTAATCTTACCTATCTTCCCCAGTCATCTTTTGAGTGCCTTCCAACTTGGGAGTTCATCTTCCAGCACTATATCAGACAATGTTCCACTGCTATTTATAAGGTTTTCACTGGCTAATGCTTTTCAGGAGTAGACTGCAGGGTCCTTCTTCCTAGACCGTCTTAGTCTGGAAGCTCAGCTGAAACCTGTCCTCCATGGGTGATCCTGCCAGTATCTGAGTACCGGTGGCATAGCTTCCAGCATCACAGCAACATGCAAGCCCCCACAGTACGACAAACTGACAGACACGTGGGGATCAGGAACCGATGGTACTAAAGGAAGAAGTCCAAGCTGCTCTGAAGGCATAGGCAAAAAAAAAAAAAAAAAAGTCTCCAGCAATTGATGCAATATCAATTGAGATGTTTCAACAAGCAGATGCAGCACTGGAGGTGCTCACTCATCTATGCCAAGAAATATGGAAGGCAGCTTCCTGGCCAACTAACTGGAAGAGATCCATATTTATGCCTATTCCCAAGAAAGGCGATCCAACCGAATATGGAAATTATAGGACAATGATATTAATATCACATGTAAGCAAAATTTTGCTGTAATACATTAAAAAATGGCTGCAGCAGTACATCGGCAGGGAACCGCCAGAAGTTCAGGCCAGTTTCAGAAGAGGACGTGGAACCAGGGATATCATTGCTGATGTCAGATAGATCCTGGCTGAAAGCAGAGAATACCAGAAGGATGTTTACCTGTGTTTTATTGACTATGCAAAGGCATTCGACTGTGTGGATCATAACAAATTATGGATAACATTGCAAAGAATGGGAATTCCAGAACACTTAATTGTGCTCATGAGGAACCTTTACATAGGTCAAGAGGTAGTCGTTCAGACAGAATAAGGGGATACCGATAGGTTTAAAGTCAGGAAAGGTGTGTGTCTGGGTTGTATTCTTTCACCATACCTATTCAATGTGTATGCTGAACAAATAATATGAGAAGCTGGACTATATTAAGAAGAACGGGGCATCAAGATTGGAGAGGATGACTCATTAACAACCTGCTTTATGCAGATGATACAACTTTGCTTGCTGAAAGTGAAGAAGACTTGAAGAACTTACTAATGAAGATCAAAGGCCACAGCCTTCAGTATGGATTACACCTCAATATAAAGAAAATAAAAATCCTCACAACTGGACCAATAAGCAACATCATGATAACCAGAGAAAAGATTGAAGTTGTCAAGGATTTCATTTCACTTAGATCCCCAATCAACAGCCATGGAAGCAGCAGTCAAGAAAGCAAAAGATGCATTGCATTGGATAAATCTGCTGCAAAGGATCTCTTTAAATTGTTGAAGAGCATAGGTGTCACCTTGAAGACTAAGGTGCGCCTGACCCGAGCCATGGTATTTTCAATTGCATCATATGCATGTGAAAGCTGGACAATGAATAAGGAAGACTGAAGAAGAATTGACGCTTTTGAATTGTGGTGTTGGGACAATCCACCGTGCGACTGCCAAAAGAATGAAAAAATACACCATGGACTGCTAAAAGAATATACCATGGACTGCCAGAAAAACGAACAAATCTGTCTTGGAAGAAGTACAACCAGAATGCTCCTTGGAAGCAAGGATGGTGAGACTGCATCTTACATAGTTTGGACATGTTGTCAGGAGGGATCAGTCCTTGGAGAAGGACATCATGCTTGGCAAAGTACAGGGTCAGTGGAAAAGAGGAAGAGCCTCAACGAGGTAGATTGACACAGTGGCTGCAACAATGAGCTCAAGCATAACAGTTGTAAGGATGGTGCAGGACCGGGCAGTGTTTCATTCTGTTGTGCATAGGGTCATTATGCATTGGAAAATTATATCAATCACAAAAGGGAGGACAATCACATAATACTGGGAATCACGGCCTAACCAAGTTGACACATATTTTGGGGGGGCACACAATTCAATACATGACATACACATATATAGAACACTCTACCAAACAGCAGCAAAGTACACATTCTTTCCAATGTACGTGGAATGTTCTGCAGAATAGACAACACCTTCTGATCACAATACCATAAAAGTAGGAATTAGTAACAAGAAAGCAAGGAAAAAAGTCAAATACTTGGAAACTAAATAACACCTTGGTTAAAGACCACAGGGTAATAGAAGAAATCAAAGACAGAATTAAAAAAATATTCCTAGAATCAAACAGGAATGAAAACACATCATACCAAACCCTTTGGGACACAGCAAAGGCAGTCCTCAGATGTCAATTTATAGCAATAGATGCACACATCAAAAAAGAAAAAAAGGGACAAAATCAAAATATTATTTATACAACTTGAACCAATCGAAAGAGAACAACAAAAGAAGCCCACAACCACCAGAAAAAAAAGGCAGAAATAAAGATCAGAGCAAAAATAATTGAAATAGAAAACAATAGAAAGAAATGAACAAAAGCCAAAGTTGTTTTTTTGACAGGATCAACCACTGGCCAAATTGACAAAAGAAAAACAGGAGAGGATGTGAATAACCCAAATAAGAAATGAAATGGGGAACATTACAACAGGCTCAACTGATATTAAAAGGATCTTAACAGGGTATCATGAAAAACTATATTCCAAGAAATTTGAAAAGCTAGAGGAAATGAACAAATTTCTAGGAACATGCTACAAGCCTAAACTAACACAAACTGAGGTTGAAAACCTGAACAGACTCATAAAAGGAGAAGAGATTGAAAAGATAATTTCAAAACAAACAAACAAAAAAACTCCCAACAACAGCAAGTAAAAAGCCCTGGCCCAAATGGTTTCACTGGAGAAGTCTACCAAATATTCACAGAAGAGCTTGTACCAGTACTACTCAAACTATTTCAGAACATAGAAAAGGAAGGGATACTTCCAAATTCATTCTATGAAGAAAGCATAATCCTAATGCCAAAACCAGGCAAAGACACCACAAAAAAGGAAAACTACAGATGAATAGCTCCCATTAATATAGATGCAAAAATTCTCAACAAAATTCTAGGTGATAGAATTCAGCATCATATAAAAAAATAATACACAACAACCAAGTGGGATTCATACCAGGTATGCAAGGATGCTTAAACATTAGAAAAATCAATCAATCAATGTAATTCACCACATTAAAAAAAAGGAAAGAATCACATGATCATGTCAGTTGATGCATAAAAAGCATTCGATAAAGTCCAACACCCATTCCCGATAAAAACTCTCAATAAAATAAGTATAAAAAAAAAAGAAAGGAAATTCCACAACATAATAAAGGGCATCTATTTTTATACAAAACATGGGTTTTTTATACAAAACAACTATCCAACATCATTCTTAACGGAGAGAGGCTGAAAACATTCCTCCTGAGAACAGAAACAAGACAAAGATGCCCTTTATCACCAATCCTATTTAATATTGTGTTGGAAGTCCTAGCTAGAGCAATAAGGCAAGAAAAAGAAACAAAGGGAATCCAAACTGGTACAGGAGAAGTAAAACTATCCCTATTTTTGGATAATATGATACTATACATAAAGAACCCATAAGACTCCACAGGAAAACTAGTGGAACTAATAGATTCGGCAGAGTAGCAGAATACAAGATAAACATAAAAAATCAGATGGCGTCCTATACTCCAATAAAGAGAACTATGAAAAGGAATCAGGAAAGCAATACCATTTATATTATCCACTTAAAAAAAAACAACAACAAAAACTTAGGAATAAATCTAACCAGGGATGTAGAAGATCTATACAAAGAAAACTACAAAACACTACTGGAAGCAACCAAAAGTCTTATATAAATGGAAAAACATACCATGCTCATGGATAGGTAGACTTGACAGTGTGAACATGTCAATTCTACCCAAAGCAATCTGCAAATAAAATGCAATCCCGATCCAAATAGCAACAGCATTCTTTTACAAGATGGAAAAACTAAACATTAACTTCATATGGAAAGGGAAAAGGCTCTGGATATGTACAACACTATTGAAGAAGAATAAAGTAGGAGGACTAGCAACACCTGACCTCAGTACCTACAGTAGTGAAAACAGCCTGGTACTGGTACAATGACAGACACATTGACTAATGGAACAGCGCTGAGAACTCAGATGTAAATCAATTCACCTATGGTCACTTGATCTTTGACAAAGTCTCAAAGTCCTTTAAGTGGGGAAAAGACAAGTCTTTTTAACAAGTGATTCTAGCAAAACTGCATGTCCATTTGTAAAAAAATGAAACAGGACTCATATCACACACCATACACAAAAACTCATTCAAAATGGATCAAAGGCCTAAATATAAAACCAAAAACTATAAAGATCATAGAGGGAAAAAGAGGGTCAATGCTAGAGGCTCTAATACATGACATCACAGGATATAAACCATAACTAACAAACACAAACAGATAAACCAGATATAAACCAGATTACTGGGACCTTCTAAAAATTAAACACTTAGGTTCATCAAAAGACTTCTCCAAAGGAGTAAGAAGAGAATGTACAGATTGGGAAAAAAACTTGGCTATGACAAATCAGACAAAAGTCTAATCTCTAAAATCTGTAGGAAAATCCAATACCTCAAAACGAAAAGATAAATAATCCAATTAAAAAATGGACAAAGGATATGAGCAGACACTTCACCAAAGAAGATATTCACGTGGCTAATGACACGTGAGAAAATGTTCTTGATCACTACCCATTAGAGAAATGCAGATCAAAACTACAATGAGATACCATCTTACCCCAACATTACTGGCACAAATCAAAAAAACAGAAAATAACAAATGTTTGGGAGGCTGTGAGGAGCTTGGAACTCTTATGCACTGCTGATGCAATTGTAAAATGGTGCAATCATTTTGGAAAATGATATGGTGATTTCTTAAAAAGCTAGAAATAAAAATACTGTGCCATCCAACAATCTTACTCCTAGGAATATATCCTAGAGAAATAAGAGCCATCACAGGGATAGACATAGGCACACCCATCTTCATTACAGTATTATTCGCAATAGCAAAAAGATGAAAGAACATAAGTACCCATCAACAGATGGATGAATAAACAAATTATGGCACATACACGATGGAATAATATGCAACTATAAAGAATAGTGATCAATGTGCAAAATATCTCACAACATGGATGAATCCAAAGGCATTATGATGAGTGAAATAAGTCAATCACAAAGTGACAGATACTTTATGAGGCCACTATTCTAAAAACTCATGAAAAGCTTTACACACAGAAAGAAAAAATCTCTGCTGGTTAATAGGGAGGGGAGGAGTGGGGAGGAAAAAAACACTAACTAGACAATACATAAGTGGTAACTTTGGAGAGAGGTAAGGCAGTACACGATACTGAGGAAGTCAGCCCAATTCGACCAAGGCAAGGTCATAGAAGCTTCGTAGATGTAACCAAACTCCCCGAGGGACCGAGTTCCTGGGCTGAAGGCTGGGGACCATGGTGTCAGGGGACATCTAGTGCAATTGGCATAACATGGTTTATAAAAGAAGATGTTCTACAGCTTACTTTGGTAAGTAGCCTCTGGGGTCCTAACACCTAAGATATTCCACTGTTGCCACCCTGTCTGGAGCAAGGAAGAATGAAGAAAACCAAAGACACAAGGGAAATGTTAGTCCAACTATCACAGCCTCCACCAGACTGAAGCCAGTACAACTAGATGGTACCCAGCTACCACCACCAACTGCTCTGACAGGGATCACAATAGAGGGTCCCAGGCAGAGCTGGAGAAAAATGTAGGATGAAATTCTAGCTCACAAAAAAAGATCAGACTTACTGGTCTAATAGAGACTGGAGAAACCCTGAGAATATGGCCCCCAGACACCATTTTAACTCAGTACTGCAGTCACTCCTGAGGTTCACCCTCTAGCCAAAGATTAGACAGGCCCATAAAACAAAAGGAGACTAACTGGCCACACCAGCCCAGGGGCAAGGACAAGAAGGTAGGAGAGGACAAGAAAGCTGGTAAGGGGGAACCCAAGTTCAAGAAGAGGAGAGTGTTGACATGTCGTATGGTTGGCTACTAATGTCACAAAACATTGTGTGCATTAATTGTTTAATGGAAAACAAATTTGTTCCATAAGCTTTCATCTAAAGTACAACTAAAAAAACTTATAAATAAAAAAAAAATCTGGGAGAGCTAAATAAAAATATTATTACAAATAATATAGATAAGCATTTAGTGGAGTGCCTGGGTATAAAAAATTAACATGCAGAAATTGAAATCTTTAATATATGAGCAATAATAATTTAGATGATATAAAGGACAAAACACATTATTTATAAAGGTTTTAAAAATGATAACTCATGTGAGAATAATCTTAACCTGAAAATTGCAACAACTGTATCAAGAGAACTTTAAAATGCTACCGTGAGAGACTAAGGAAGACTTTAAAAATGGGAAAGCATAACATTTCATTGCATAGAAAGACACAGCTTTATTTTTAAAAGGCCAGTTTTTCCTAAGTTAATCTATTGTTGTTGTTCCAAAAAAAAAAAAAAACAAAACTTGGTTCTGGCTCATAGCAACCCTATGTACAACATAAGGAAACACTGCCCGGTTCTGCACCATTCTCAAATCCTTTCTATGTTTAAGCCCATTGTTTCAGCCACTGTTTCAATCCTTCTTATTCAGGGCCTTCTTCTTTTTGCTGACCCTCTACTTTACCAAGCATGATATCCTTCCCGAGGGACTTGTCTCTCCTGGTAACATGTCCAAAGTATCTGAGATGAAGTCTTGCCAACCTCGCTTCTAAGGAACATTCTGGATGTACTTTTTCCGAGACAGATTTGTTTATTCTTCTAGCAGTCAATGGTATATTCAATATTCTTTGCCAACACCATAATTCAAATACATCAATTCTTCTTTTGTTGTCTACATTCATTGTCCAGTTTTCGCAAGCATATGAGGCCATTGAAAATTCCAAGGCTTGTGTCAGGCACACCTTAATCCTTAAAGTGACATTTTCGCTTATTAACACCGAAGAGGTCTTTTGCGGCAGATTTATCCAATGCAATATGCTGTTTGACTTCTTGACTGCTGTTTCCATGTGTGTTTATTGTGAATCTAAGTAAAATAAGATCCTTAACAACTTTGATCTTTTCTCCGTTTATCATGATGTTACTTATTGGTCCAGTTGTGAGGATTTTTGTTTTCTTTAGGTTGAGGTGTAATCCATACTGAAGGCTGTGGTCTTTGATCTTCATTTATCAGTAAGTGCTTCAAATTCTCTTTCCTTTCAGCAAACAGGTTTGTGTCATCTGCATATTGCAGGTTATTAATGAGTTTCCCTCCAATTCTAATGCCGCGTTCTTCTTCAGATAGTCCAGCTTCTTGGATTATTTGCTCAGCATACAGATTGAATAAGTATGATGAAAAGAAAGGTCCCCTGATGCGCACCTTTCTTGATTTTAAACTACTCAGTATCCCGCATTCCATTCCAGGCTGTTTGTCTATGTACACGTTTCTTATGAGCACAATTAAGTGTTCTGGAATTCCCATTCTTAGTAATGTTATCTATAAGTTGTTATGATCCACGCAGTTGGATGCCTTGCATAGTCAATGAAGCACAGGTAAACATCTTTCTGATATTCTCTGCTTTCAGCCACGTTCCATCTGGCATCAGCAGTGATATCCCTTGTTCCACATCCTTTTCTGAATTCAGCTTGAATTTCTGGCAGCTCCCTGCTGATGTACTGCTGCAGCCATGTTTCAGTTACATTCAGCAACATTTTACTTTCGTGCAATATTAATGATATTGCTTAATTACGTCTGCAATCTGATCACCTTTCTTTGGAATGGGCACAAATACAGATATCTTGCAGTCAGTTGGCCAGGTAGCTGTCTTCCAAATTTCCTGATATAGATGAGTGAGTGCTTCTGACGTTGCATCTCTTTGTTGAAACATCTCAACTGGTATTCTATTGGTTCCTGGAGCCTTGTTTTTTGCCAATGTCTTAAATGTATCTTGGACTTCTCTCAATACAATCTGTTCTTGATCATATGCTACCCCCTGAAATGACTGAATGTTGACCAATTTTTTTTTGGAACAGCCAGTCTGTGTACTCCTTCCATCTTCTTTTAATGTTTTCTGCGTCGTTCAGTATTTTGTCCATAACACCAATTGCCATCGAGTCCATTCAGACTCATTTTGCCCATAGAGTCCTTCAGTATTGCAACTCAAATTTTAAACTCTTTCTTTACTTCTTTCAGCCTGAGAAATGCCAAGCCTGTTCTATCCTTTTGACCTTCTAACTCCAGGTCTTTGCACATTTCATTATAACACTTTGTATTCTCAAGCTGCCCTTGAAATATTCTGTTCAGTTCCTTTTTTTTCATACTCTAAGAAATTTTATTTTAATGAAATTTAACAGCACATAAATATTAATGTCACTTTAGCACTAAGAAAAACCTCTTTTCAGTCCCATGTATGTACTTATTCCACGCCCAAGGCCAGCCTAAGGTTTTTTCCATTACATTTTGGATTAAAACTTCTAATTGCCCCTCCTCTCTTTGTTTTCAGTTGGATCATTTGCTGCTGCTTTATTTTCTGTTTCTCTTTACAGCTTTCCAAGCAGGCTGGAATCGCTCCAGGCGTCTACGGTGTCGTTCCCTGTTCTTGAAAGAGGCCAAGGAAGCCGGGGAAGCTCTTTGGATCCTCTGGTGTCCAAAATTTCCTTTACTGGCTCATCTGTTCAGATCTTTTACTTCAAAATTTCTTCCATTCACTTTGGCTACTCCACATTCAAGAGCAAGTTTCACAGCCTCTTCTGACATCCATTCTGGTCTTTTCTTTCTTTCCTGTCTTTTTAATGGCCTTTTGCTCTCTTCATATATGATGTCCTTTATATTATCCTACTTGCCTGGTCTTTAGTTCCTCATGAGCACAGTTAAGTGTTTTGGAATTCCCATTCTTCTCAGCATTATCCATAGCTTGTTATGATCCACACAGTCAAATGCCTTTGCATAGTCAATAAAACACGGGTAAACATCCTTCTGGTATTCTCTGCTTTCAGCCAGGATCCATCTGACATCAGCAATGATATCCCTGGTTCCACATCCTCTTCTGAAACCGGCCTGAATTTCTGGCAGTTTCCTGTCGATAACTGCTGCAGCTGTTTTTGAATGATCTTCAGCAAAATTTTGCTTGCATGTGGTGTTAATGATATTGTTCTATAATTTCACATTCGGTTGGATCACCTTTCTTGGTGATCCAACTGAATGTGGAAATTATACATAGATCTTACATAGATCAAGAGGCAGTTGTTTGGATGGAGCAAGGGGATACTGATTGGTTTAATGTCAGGAAATGTGTGCGTCAGGGTTGTATTCTTTCACCATACCTATTCAATATGTATGCTGAGCAAATAATACGAGAAGATGGGCTATATGAAGAAGAACGGGGCATCAGGTTTGGAGGGAGACTCATTAACAACCTGCATTATGCAGATGACACAAGCTTGCTTGCTGAAAGTGAAGAGGACATGAACCACTTACTAGTGAAGATCAAAGACCACAGCCTTCAGTATGGATTACACCTCAACATAAAGAAAACAAAAATCCTCACAACTGGACCAATGAGCAACATCATGATAAATGGAGAAAAGACTGAAGTTGTCAAGGATTTCATTTTACTTGGATCCACAATCAACAGCCATGGAAGCAGCAGTCAAGAAATCAAAAGACGCATTGCATTGGGCAAATCTGCTGCAGAGGAGCTCTTCTAAGTGTTGAAGAGCAAAGATGTCACCCTGAAGACTAAGGTGCACCTGACCCAAGCCATGGTATTTTCAATGGCATCATATGCATGTGAAAGCTGGACAATGAATAAGGAAGACCAAAGAAGAGTTGATGCTTTTGACTTGTGGTGTTGGCGAAGAATATTGAATATACTATGGACTGCCAAAAGAACGAACAAATCTGTCTTGGAGGAAGTACGGCCAGAATGTTCCTTAGAGACAAGGATGGCGGAACTGCATTTTATGTGCTTTGGACATTTCAGGAGGGATGAGTCCCTGGAGAAGGACATCATGGATGGCAGAGTACGGGGTCAGCGGAAAAGAGGAAGACTCTCAACGAGGTGGATTGTCACAGTGGCTGCAACAATGAGCTCAAGCATAACAACGATTGTAAGGATGGCACAGGGCTGGGCAGTGTTTCGTTCTGTCGTGCGTAGGGTTGCTATGAGTCAGAACCGACTCGATGGCACCTAATAACAACAACAAGCCTGGTCTTTGGTCACTGGTGTTCAATATTTAAAATCTATTCTTGAAAATGTCTCTAAACTCAGGTTGGATAACTTAAGGTTGGATAACTTCAGCTTTTGTGAAATTGTTTTAATTTTCTTCACCTTCAACTTGAACTTACATATGAGCAATTGATGGTCTGTTCTGTGGATGGCCTCTGGCCTTGTTCTGACTGATGATATTGAGCTTCTTCACAGATGTAGTATTGTGTAGTCCATCTGGTGAGGTCCACATGCATAGTCACAATTTATGTTGTTGTAAAAAGGTATTTCCAGTGCATAGGTCATTGGTGTTACAAAATTCTATCACATAATTTGTGGTGTCGTTTCTATCACCAAGGCCGTATTTTCCAACCACCAATCCTTCTTCTTTGTTTCCACCTTTCAAATTCATACAATAGATTAAATAGTTAATATATAGATTTAACATAATCGTAGCAAATATACCAAAAGAATCTTTTTGGGAATTAGAATAAAACTGGTTCTGAAGTTTATGAAGTCTAAGGTGTGTCTGACCCAAGCTGTGATATTTTTAATTGCCTCATATGCCTGTAAAAACTGGACAATGAATAAAGAAGACCAAAGAAGAATTGATGCCTTTGAATTATGGCATTGATGAAGAATATTGAACATGCCAGGGACTTCCAGAGAGTGAACGGTTCTTGGAGGAAGTATAGCCAGAATGTTTCTTGAAAGCAAAGATGGCAAGACTTTGTCTCACATGCTTTGGACACGTTAACAGAAGGACCAGTCCCTGGAGAAGGACATCATGGTTGATAAAGTAGAGGGTCAGCTAAAGAGAGAAAGGCCCTCTATGAGATGGATTGACGTACTGGCTGCAAAAACGGGCTCAAATAGTGTTGATTGTGGGGATGGTGCAGGACTAGGCAGTGTTTCATTCTGTTGTACATAGGGTCACTATAAGATGGAACTGACTTGATGGCACCTAACAATAACAAAAACAACAACAAAGTTTATATTGAAAAGTAAGCAAAATTAAGATTAGCTAGGAAAATTACATAAGAGAAAAATAATGAAGACAAAACTGTAAAAGCCCTAACTAACATTAATTTAAATATACTTTAACTTAAAGCTACAATAATTAAATCTGTGGCTTATCAGAATATAAATAAATAGATGATCAATGGAATAGAGCAGAACATCCTGAGTGTGCAATTAAGGTGAAATTAATTAGATGGAATTGGATATTTTTCTAATAAAGTTTTGGTAACTGGAGAGAAATCTGGAAAAAAACTTTGGATTAATACCTTATACTCTACAACAAAATGAACCAAAGTTTTGCACATAATAAAGCAAACCATAAATATACCAAAAGAAAACATAAGAAAATTTATTTAATATCTCAATCTGGGGAATACCTTTCTGAGAATAACTCAAAACCAAGAAGTCAAAAAACCCCGCAAAATACAAAAACAAAGGAAAGAAGGGAGAAAGGCAGGGAAGAAGAAAGAGCAGGTAAATTCAAGTTATCTGCTTAAAAAAATTACCTTAGACAATATCAAAAGACTGATGACAGCTGGGAAAACTATTTACAATTCACAGCACACAGTAATTATCAATGCATCTTAATTGCATGTTTGATCAATTTCAGACTGCAGAATTTGGTAAAAATCTCCAATTTCCTCATCTTTGGCCTTAGTGGTCAGTGCATAAATTTGAATAATAGTCATATTAACTGGTCTTTCTTGTAGGCATATGGATATTATCCTATCACTGACAGCCTTGTACATCAGGATTGATCTTGAAATGTTCTCTTTGATGATGACTACAACGCCACTCGTCTTCAATTTCTCATTGCTGTCATAGTAGACCATGTGATTGTCGGGTTCAAAATGGCCAATATCAGTCCATTTCAGGTCAATAATGCTTAGGTTATTGATGTTTATGTGTTCCACTTCAGTTTTCACAATTTCCAATTTTCCTAGATTCATACTTCACACATTCTATGTTCCAATTACTAATGGATATTTGCAGCTGTTTCTTCTCATTTTGAGTTGGCCCACCTCAGCAAATGAAGGTCCTGAAAGCTTGACTCCATGCACATCTTTTTTTTTTTTTTAACTTTTATTGAGCTTCAAGTGAACATTTACAAATCAACTCAGACTGTCACATATAAGTTTATATACACCTTACTCCATACTCCCACTTGCTCTCCCCCTAATGAGTCAGCCCTTCCATACTCTCCTTTTGTGACAATTTTGCCAGCTTCCAACTCTTTCTATCCTCCCATCCCCCCTCCAGACAGGAGATGCCAACACAGTCTCAAGTGTCCACCTGATACAAATAGCTCACTCTTCATCAGCATTTCTCTCCTACCCACTGTCCAGTCCCTTCCATGTCTGATGAGTTGTCTTCGGGAATGGTGCCTGTCCTGGGCCAACAGAAGATTTAGGGACCATGACCGCCGGGATTCCTCTAGTCTCAGTCAGAGCATTAAGTCTGGTCTTTTTGTGAGAATTTGGGGTCTGCATCCCACTGATCTCCTGCTCCCTCAGGGGTTCACTCTTGTGCTCCCTGTCAGGGCAGTCATCGGTTGTGGCCGGAGACCAACTAGTTCTTCTGGTCTCAGGATGATGTAAGTCTCTGGTTCATGTGGCCCTTTCTGTCTCTTGGGCTCATAGTTATCATGTGACCTTGGTGTTCTTCATTCTCCTTTGATCTCCATGCACATCTTTTAAGATCTACTCTACATTGAGGAGGCAGCTCTTCCCCAGTCATATTTTGAGTGCCTCCCAACCTGAATAGCTCATCTTCTGGCACTATACCAGCAATGTTCCAATGCTATTCATAAGGTTTTCACTGGCTGAGTTCTTCAGAGTTAAATCAACAGGTCCTTCTTCCTAGTCTGTCTTAGTCTGTAGGCTCCACTGAAACCTGTTCAGCATGGGTGACCCTGCTGGTATTTGAAATACCGGTGGCATAGCTTCCAGCAACACAGTAACACTCAAGTTACCACAGTAATGACAAAGTGACAAATGTGCTGTCTGAATTACTGCAGCTCTAAAGTAAATACTGGACTTTGCTTTTTTTCTTTAAATGTTCTGCCTCTTCTAGCACCTTTGCATTTCCATATACATTTTAGAATCAGTTTGTCAATCTCCTTCCTCAAAAAAAGAGAAAAACATACATATATGTGTATTTATATATGCTGGTTGGTATTTATTTGAAATTCATTGGGGACAATTGACATCTGAACAATATGTGCATTCCAATCTATGACTATAAAAATACTTGTCCATTTATTTAGGTCTCCTTTCATTTCTTTCATTAAGTTTGATTATTAAGGTTGTGTGTCAACTTGGCTGGGCCATGATTCTCAGTGGTTTGGCAGTTATGACGTAGTTTGGCAGCCATATGATGATGTGATCACTTTCATGATGAAATTTGGTATAATGTGATCACCTCCATGATAAATTCTGCTTTGAGAAGCCAATCAGTTGAAAGGGAGTTTCCTTTGGGATGTGGCCTGCATCCAATATAAGTGGACTTTCTGGCAAGGCTTGTGGGCTTTTGTTGCTCTGGATCCTGCAGCTGGCACTTGCTCATCTGACCTCCAATTCTTCTGACTTGAGCTAGCACCTTACCTGTGGTCTTGCCTGCCGACCTTGGAATTTGTCAGTCTTCACAGCCTATGAACATGAGCCTTGCTGTCTGTTCTGCTGATCTTGGGTTTGCTAGCCCCTGTGACTACATGAATCAGGAGAAGCTTCTATCCTGAGCAACTGACTTGAGATGTTCCAGTCTCTACAATTGTGTGAGCCATTTCCTTGATATAAATCTCTCCCTATTGTATATACATTTTACTGGTTTTGCTTCTCTAGAGAACCCAGCCAAAGACAGTAAGGTTTTCTATCAGAACAGTAGTCTTGAAAATCATTTGCTAAATTTATCCCTAATTAGCTTGGTTTTCTATTATTGCAAATGATATTTAATTTCATTTTCTAATTGTTTGCCACTAATATACACGATTATACTTATTTTTTGTATATTGACTTTGTACTCTGTGGCTGTCTCAGTTTCACTAATTAACTGTACTAGAGTTTTGCATGTTTGTGTACATGTGCATATAGACACCTCAGAAGTTTCTGCATACTCAATCATATCATCTGTAAATAATGACAGTTTTATTTTCCTTTCAATCATTTTATCTTTTATTTATTTTTCTTGTTTTAATGCACCACCTAAAAAGAAATGATAATAGTAGATATCTTCATTTAGTTGCTGACCTCAGGGGAAAGAATTTGCTATTTCACCACCGATTCTAATGGTAGCTGTAGATATCCTTTGTCAGATTAAGGAAATTCCTTTCTACTTCCAGTTCATTAAGAGTCTTTAAATGGGTGTCTGTTGAATTTTTTCCAGTGCTTGTTTTGCATCTGTGTACATAATTACGTTTTCCTTCACTGTCCTATTAGTATTATCATTGTTTTTTAATGTTAAAACAGCCTTGTATTTCTTGACTAAACCCTGCGTGTCTGTTCGTTTGTCATACTGTGGGGGCTTTTGTGTTGCTGTGATGCTGGAAGCTACGCCACCGGTATTCAGCTACCAGCAGGATCACCCATGGAGGACAGGTTTCAGCTGAGCTTCCAGGCTAAGATAGACTAGGAAGAAGGGCCTGGCAGTCTACTTCTGAAAAGCATTAGCCAGTGAAAACCTTATGAATAGCTGCAGAACATTGTCTGATATAGTACTGGAAGATGAGCCCCCCAGGTTGGAAGGCACTCAAAAGATGACTGGGGAAGAGCTGCCTCCTCAAAATAGAGCTGACCTTAATGACGTGGATAGAGTAAAGCTTTTGGGATCTTCATTTGCTGATGTGGCATGACTCAAAATGAGAAGAAATAGCTGCAAACATCCATTAATAATCAGAACCTGGGATGTAGGAATTATGAATCTAGGAAAATTAGAAATCATCAAAAATGAAATGGAATGCATAAACATTGATATCCTAGGCATTAGTGAGCTGAAATGGACTGGTATTGGCCATTTTGAATTGGACAATCATATAGTCTACTATGCTGGGAACGACAACTCGAAGATGAATGGGGTTGCATTCATCGTCAAAAAGAACATTTCAAGATCTATCCTGAAGTACAACGCTGTCAGTGATAGGATAATATCCATACACCTACAAGGAAGACCAGTTAATACGACTATTATTCAAATCTATGCACCAACCAGTAGAGCCAAAGATGAAGAAATAGAAGATTTTTATCAGCTGCTGCAGTCTGAAATTGATCAAACATGCAATCAAAATGTATTGATAATTACTGGCAATTGGAATGCGAAAGTTGGAAACAAAGAAGAAGGATTGGTAGTTGGAAAATAAGCTTTGGTGACGGAAACAATGCCGGAGATCGAATGACAGAATTTTGCAAGACCAAGACTTCTTCACTGAAAATACCTTCTTTCACCAACATAAACGGCGACTATACACATGGACCTTGCCAGATGGAACACACAGAAGTCAAATTGACTACATCTGTGGAAAGAGACGATGGAAAAGCTCAATATCCTCAGTCAGAACAAGGCCAGGGGCCGACTGTGGAACAGACCATCAATTACTCATATGCAAGTTTAAGCTGAAACTGAAGAAAATCAGAGCAAGTCCACCAGAGCCGAAATATAACCCTGAGTATATACCACCTGAATTTAGAGACCATCTGAAGAATAGATTTGACACATTAAACACTAGTGACTGAAGACCAGACGAGTTGTGGAATGACATCAAGGACATGAAGAAAGCAAGACGTCACTGAAAAGACAGAAAAGAAAGAAAAGACCAAGGTGAATATCAGAGGAGACTCTGAAACTTGTTCTTGAGCGTCAAGCATCTGAAGCAAAAGGAAGAATTGATGAAGTAAAAGAGCTGAACAGAAGATTTCAAAGGGCGTCTTGAGAAGACAAAGTATTATAATGACATATGCAAAGAGCTGGAGATGGAAAACCAAAAGGGAAGAACATGCTCGGCATTTCTCAAGCTGAAAGAACTGAAGAAAAAATTCAAGCCTCGAGTTGCAATAGTGAAGGATTCCGTGGGGAAAATATTAAACGACACAGGAAACATAAAAAGAAGACGGAAGGAGTACACAGAGTCATTACACCAAAAAGAATTAGTTGATATTCAACCATTTCAAGAGGTGGTATATGATCAGGAACCGATGGTTCTGAAGGAAGAAGTCCAAGCTGCTCTGAAGGCATTGGCGAAGAATAAGACTCCAGGAATCGATGGAATATCAATTGAGATGTTTCAACAAACAGATGCAGGGTCGGAGGTTCTCACTCGTCTATGCCAAGAAATATGGAAGACAGCTTCCTGGCCAACTGATTGGAAGAGATCCATATTTATGCCTATTCCCAAGAAAGGTGATCCAACCGAATGTGGAAATTATAGAACAATATCATTAATATCACACGCAAGCAAAATTTGCTGAAGATCATTCAAAATATATCGACAGTATATCGACAGGGAACTGCCAGAAATTCAGGCCGGTTTCAGAAGAGGACGTGGAACCAGGGATATCATTGCTGTTGTCAGATGGATCCTGGCTGAAAGCAGAGGATACCAGAAGGATGTTTACCCGTGTTTTATTGACTATGCAAAGGCATTTGACTGTGTGGATCATAACAAACTATGGATAACACTGCGAAAAATGGGAATTCCAGAACACTTAATTGTGCTTGTGAGGAACCTTTACATAGATCAAGAGGAAGTTGTTTGGACAGAACAAGGGGATACTGATTGGTTTAAAGTCAGGAAAGGTGTGTGTCAGGGTTGTATTCTTTCACTATACCTATTCAATCTGTATGCTGAACAAATAATCCAAGAAGCTGGACTATATGAAGAAGATCGGGGCATCAGGATTGGAGGAAGACTCATTAACAACCTGCTTTATGCGGATGACACAACCTTGCTTGCTGAAAGTGAAGAGGACTTGAAGCACTTACTAATGAAGATCAAAGACCACAGCCTTCAGTATGGATTACACCTCAACATAAAGAAAACAAAAATCCTCACATCTGGACCAATGAGCAACATCATGATAAATGGAGAAAAGATTGAAGTTGTCAAGGATTTCATTTTACTTGGACCCACAATCAACAGCCATAGAAGCAGCAGTCAAGAAATCAAAAGACACATTGCATTGGGCAAATCTGCTGCAAAGGACCTCTTCAAAGTGTTGAAGAGCAAAGATGTCACCCTAAAGACTAAGGTGCGCCTGACCCAAGCCATGGTATTTTCAATCATATCATATGCATATGAAAGCTGGACAATGAATAAGGAAGACCGAAGAAGAGTTGACACCTTTGAAATGTGGTGTTGGTGAAGAATATTAAATATTCCATGGACTGCCAAAAGAACAAACAAATATGTCTTGGAAGAAGTGCGGCCAGAATGTTCCTTAGAGGCGAAGATGGCGAGACTGCGTCTTACGTACTTTGGACATGTTGTCAGGAGGGATCAGTCCCTGGAGAAGGACATCATGCTTGGCAGAGTACAGGGTCAGTGGAAAAGAGGAAGACCCTCAACAAGGTGGATTGACACAGTGGCTGCAACAATGGCCTCAAGCATAACAATGATTGTGAGGATGGTGCAGGACCAGGCAGTGTTTCGTTCTGTTGTGCGTAGGGTCGCTATGAGTCGGAACCGACTCGACGGCACCTGACAACAACAACAATAGTCATGACGTACAGACAGAATGCCTCTTAATGAGATCAATTGACACAGTGGCTGCAAAAATGGGCTCAAATAGCAATGATTGTGAGGATGGTGCAGGACTGGGCCGTGTTTAGTTCTGTTGTACAGAAGGTTGCTATGAGTTGGAACTGACTCAATGACACCTAAAAACAACAAAGTCATTATGTATTATTGTAATTTTTATATATTGATATTTTGTTTACATTTTTCTTATTTCATGAGACGTAATGGCGTGTAATTTTCCTTTCTTGTAAAGTATTTTTCGGGTTTTGGTATCAAGATTAAGCCAGCTTCATGAGTCTGCACAACCTTCTGGAGCTGGGTGTAAGTGGCACTGGACCTGCGATAGTTAAGTGCAAGTGTCTAACTTACTTCATGGGAACGAAAAAGCCCTTTCCCCTTCAGGAGCTTCACAGCAGAAAAGTGCCTCTTTCTCCTCATTCACACCCCATCTCAATCCACTTCAATGCTAGTCTGGCAGTATTCAACATTTGCCATGCCCCCTGATCCAAGAACTCAGGGCAGGTAAGGAGGCCCTACCCCTTTGCCTAGGCATTGGCATAAGGAGTCTACAGACTTGCAACACCTTTCACCCCTGCCTAGACCTGCGTAGGGCGATTCAACACCACAGGCCCTCATCAGCATAAAACAACACGGCATACACCTGAAGCCTATTTTCAACCAAAGGAGAGTTGCAGATTCTTGACCTTTGATACTGCCCTGTCCATTAAGACAGGGAACTCACCCATCCACATCAGGGGCCTGAGGGCTGGCAGTACCACCCACTCCATCTAGCCACCCATGACAGGGGTCCGAGAATAAATGGTACCTCACAATCCCTCCAGCCAACAGCATCAGGTGCCCAAGGATTGGCTGCAATACCCACAACCCCACGTGCTCAGAAGAAAGGGACATACCTTCCACCCAGGCACACAGAGGAAGCTGTCAGCCCCCTGCCTTGCTCTGCACACAGCCCCCTACTGCATCCAAATACTTGTGCCTGCTCCAAACACCCCTACACAGCCCTGTCTATCTAGGACTGTAGGTGAGAGTCTGTACCACACACACAGTGACCGAAGACATGGACACCTGTGCCACACCCACACAAGAAAACTGAACAGACTCCTGGCTCGCACACCTAGTAGCTGTTCCAACCATCTCAAAATACACAGTGGCTGCAACAATCAATGTACTTAAGCATACAAACAATTGTGAAGACGGTACAGAACCAGGTAACATTTAATTCTGTTGTACGACTGACTTGATGGCAACTAACAACTACAACATGAAATCAAATACTCCATTATATTTTTGCTCGAGGATGTTCTATATGTCTCCTGTATGTGATAGGGTTTCAATAAGTGTTTGACAAATTGATTTGTTTCATTTTCCTAGGTAATCAACACCCTAGTAAAAACTATGCTTACTCAAAGTTTTGGGAAGTGTATGTGAGGCAAAATCCTGAAGATGGATCACATGCACACAATGATGACTGCTGTGAGCCCGGGATTCCTATGCTGAACATAAACTTGCAGTCAGCAGTCTCAGTGTTCCAAGTTGTGTTTCCACATGCACAACAGTGGCCTTGCACTAATACATGGAATGTCCAAGTGCTGCTAAGACAAAGGTGCAATTCTTGGCCTCTCACAGAGCAAAGCCAAGCCAAGTATTAGATGGGTTCCTCATCCAAGAAAGCTAACCCTGGTACCCCATCACAGGAAATGTGACTTGATTGAGTACCATACTTACTGGAAGTGAAAATTTTTGTTTCCACTATTTCTGAAGCAGGATGCTACTGCACTCAGCCATTCTCTTTGTTGTGCTGAAACCTCAAAATCAACCTTGTGCCTCCTGGCACTCCGATGGGAATTTAGCCATACAGGGAATACTGTGAACTCCTTCCCTGGTATTTAGGACTGGCGAAATAATTGTACACTATCTGACCACTCTTTACTCATACTAGACAGTTAATAAATTCTTAGTAAAAGGGGCTTATGGAATAAAATAGTCCATTGAATGTTTGAACATGAAATTCGTTTCATAATTAACTTCTAAAATATCAGTGCACTGGCCCCTGGGATTTGGGTACACCTGGACTGTTGGCTGTCACTTCTCTTATTACTGGGTAATTTAAAAGCTTCTACCAAAGCACTAGATCATTCATGGAAAGGAACTTTATGCCGCAAAGAGAAAACCTTTGAACTTTGATGGTACCACTCCTTCCATT
Source organism: Loxodonta africana (assembly GCF_030014295.1). NCBI lineage: Eukaryota > Metazoa > Chordata > Mammalia > Proboscidea > Elephantidae > Loxodonta > Loxodonta africana. Next base: position 3,261,321 of record NC_087354.1, read on the forward strand.
GAAGACCTGGGTCATCTCAGCAGTGTCTTCCAGCGGGTACCTGTGGGTGTATGTCTTAGCTTCTTAGGGTTGCCATAACAAAATACCGTAAATTGTGTAGCTTTAAAGAACAGAAATTTATTTTCTCACAGTTCTGGAGGTTAGAAGTCCAAATTCAGAGTGTCAGCAGGATTGCTTTCTGTCTGTCAGCTCTTGGGGAAGGTCCTTCCTTTCAGCTCCAGGTGTTTCTTGGTGTTTCTTGGCTTGTAGACAGGTCCTCACATGCTGTCTTCTCTCTGTGTGATTCTGTTTTTATTCTTCTGTGTTTGTCTTTCTCTTTTATAAGATGCCACTCAGATGAGATTAGGATTAGGACCCATCCTACTTCAGTATGACCTCATTTAACTGACAACAAAAAAAACCCGTATTTCCAAACCAGCTCACATTCAAAGGTGCAGGGTCCAAGACTTCAACAATTATTTTTGGATATGAATTCAATTCATAACAGTGTTCCTCTTCAGAAATCCACCTACAGCAGCAGGAGAAGTCAGAATCCTCCAGGAGAAGAGCTGTGGGGTCCTGTACGTGAACTTGGGCAATTCTTCTACCTACTGAACTTCAATTTCCTCACCCAAATGTGGGCAATATGTGGGCAGCAATACTGATTCAAGTCATTGTGAAGAGTACAGGTGGCCATATAAGATGCTTTGCAAATGATTGTTGTGTGCTGTCAAGTTGATTCCGACTAATAGCGACCATGCAGGACAGAGTAGAACTGCTCCATAGGGTTTCCTAGGCTGAAATTCTCATAAGAACAGATTGCAATTGGTAGCTATTACTATTTCTTATGTCTGCAGGGTCTCTTAACCTCTCCAGAGAGTCCACCTGGGTCAAACTGCAGAACTCACTGCTTTGAGCTGCAGCTCCTCACCAATGTCCTGTCAGCCAGGCACAATTCCTACACGTTCAGAACAGGCTGCAAAGCAGAGAAGCCCCAGAAGGGGGCAGGTTGGTGAAGGAAACACGTGTGATCTTCATGTTGGTGGGACTGATATGAAAACAATATCCTGTGACAAATGTTCCTGACCTATGTCTACATTTCAGAGTGCTTGGAGTCCTGAGCACCAGCAAAACCTGAAGTCCCTCTCTCTTCTGGTTAAATCTCCTTGCTCCACAGAAAAGTCTGTGAAGAAGGTCAGTGTGTATACAGCTCCCCTGGCTTCCACCTCTACACACTGAATGAAGGCTGGTGTTTTACTTGACTTACTGTCCAGGCTCAGACCACATGAACAATAAGCTGGAAGCAGCTCTCCACCAATGAAGAATAGGGATTTGGTGGATAATTGCCCCAGCCAGGGTTGGTTGCACAGGGCCCCATACTCAAAAGGACCCACATTTGGTTCCTGCTCTGCTGTCACCATCTTGAAATTCTTAATAGTTTTATCTTTGAACTTGTGTTTGTAAGTCAAGTCTGAAACACATGTGTGAGCAGAGGAGATTCACACAATGCGCATGTTGTCCACTGTTCCTTGTCGTCCCATTCCCATAGAATGTTCCTGATGCTCCATGAGTGCAGGATTCTGGTGGACCCAGGATGCATGGAATCTCAGTGATACTCCAAATGAGCCCAAGATGTATCACACCTATGACTGAGGAAATGGGGTGCTGAGAGCTCCAAGAGGCCACACTCCTCAATCACACCAGAACCTCCTTTGAAACAAAAAGAAAATATAGGAGCAACCAGAGATCTCATGGAGTGGTAAGGGAGTGGTGAAAAAAATATAAAGGCTGTGCCCATCTAAAAGTTTCTTGCAGAAATTAGTGTTTGCAAAAGCACCATGTGTATGGGGGAACTGAAAAAGCTAACACATTGTAATATTCTAACATCCTGGATTCAACAAAAAAAATAACCATATAAACAGAAACTGGAAATGATGGTCCATTCAAAACAGCACATGAAGGGAGAGAAATCATCTCTATGGAAACCTGGATAGTGAACAGATTTGAAGACTATCATACAACAACATTAAACATTCTCAAAGGAATATAGGAAAGCATAGACAAAGAACTAAAGGAAATCAGAAAAAAGACAAATGAACAAAATAATATAAATAAAGAGATAAAAAAAACAAGCTGAAAAGAAATACTGGAATTGAAAGATACAATAAAAGAAAAAAACTCATTGGAAGGACTTAGCAGCAGATCTGAGCTGGCAGAAGAAAGAATCAACTAACTAGAGGATGTTGTTGTTATGAGCTGTATGTGCCGTCAAGTTGGTTCTGGCTCATAGCAACCCCATGCACAACATAATGAAATATCACCTGGTCCTGTGCCATCCTCAAAATCATTGCCATGTTTGAGCCCATTGTTGCAGCCACTGTGTCAATCCATCTCATTGAGGGTCTTCCTCTTTTTTGCTGACCCTCCACTTTACCAACCATTATGTGCTTCTCCAGGGATTGGACGCTCCTGATAACATGTCCAAAGAAAGTGAAATGAAGTCTCTCCATCCTTGCTTTTAAGGAGTATTCTGGATGTACCTCTTCCAAGACAGATTTGTTCATTTTTGTGGCAGTCCATGGTGTAGCCAATATTCTTTACCAACACCATAATTCAAAGGCATCAATTCTTCTTCAGTCTTACTTATTCATTGTACAGCCTTTGCATGCATAGGAGGTGATTGAAAACACTGTGGCTTGGATCAGGTGCACTTCAGTTATCAAGGTGACATCTAGAGGATAAGTAATAAAAATTATGGGGTCTGAAAAGCAACAAGAGACAAGCATTAAGATCGCAGAGCATAGCCTAATGGACATGTGAGACACCATCAAGTGAACTAACATATGTATCATGGGAATCCCAGAAGGAATGAAAGAGAAAGTTTAAAGTCAGAAAATCAATCAATGTAATACGTCACTTTAATACCACAAGAGAGAAGAACCACATGATCATCTCAATCAATGCAGAGAAGGTATTTGACCAAATATAACACCCTTTTTTTTTATGATATAAACACTCAAAAACCTAGGACTAGAAGGGATATTCCTCAAAATGACATTTATGAAAAACACAGCTAACATCGTATTCATTGGAGAAAGACAGGGTTTTCTTCTTAAGGTCAGGAACAAGACAAGAATGCCCATTCTCATCACTGCTGTTTAATATTGTACTCTAAGTCCTAGCTAGAACAATTAAAAAAAAAATTAGGCAAGAAAAAGAAGTAAAAGTTATTTGAATCAGGAAGGGAGAAGTAAAACTACTCTTTTTCACCTGTGACATGATCCTATATATAGAAAATCTCAAAGAATCTACAAGAAGCCTTCTAGAACTAATAGAAGAATGTATCAAGGTTGCAGGATATGAAGTCAACACGCAAAAATCAATTGAGTTTCTCCATGTATCTATTGATTTTCTATGACAGTGCTAAATTCATTCAATGCGGAAGGACTAGTCTCTTCAGTAAATGGTGCTAGGAAAATTGGACTTCTACATGCAGAAGAATTAAGCAGGATCCACACCTCACACCATACACAAAAACCAGTTCAAAATGGATCAAGGACCTAAATGTGAAAACTAAAACTACAAAGTTCTTAGAAGAAAATGTAGGAGTAAGGCTGTGAGGCCTAGTGTTAAGCGATAGGTTACGATATGACAACAAAAACCCAAGCAGCAAAAGACAAAATAGATCAATGGGACCTCATAAAAATAAAATACTTTTTTAGACCAAAGGACTTTATCAACAAAGTAAAAGACAACCTACAGATTTGGAGAAAATGTTCAGGAACCGTGTATCCAATAAGGGCCTAGTACCCAAAGTATATATGAAACTTATACAGCTTAACAACAACAAAGACAATCCAATCAAAGGACTTGGACAGTTAACCAAAGGGGATATTCAAATGGCCAACAAGCATGTAAAATGATACTCAACATCATTAGCCATTACCAAAACCCAAACCAAACCCACTGCCATCAAGTCGATTCTGACCCACAGCGACCCTATAGGACAGAGTAGAACTGCCCCATAGGGTTTCCAAGGAACACCTGGCAGATTTGAACTGCTGGCCTCTTGGTTAGCAGCTGTAGCACTTAACCACTATGCAACCAGGGTTTCCATTAAAAAAGTTTAAATCGAAATCACGGTGAAATATAACCTTATCCTCATTAGAATGGCAATGATAACAAAACAAAACAAAATACAGAAAATAACAAGTGTCGGTGATGTTGTGGACAAACAGAAACCTTCATCCATTGCTGGTGGGAATGGAAAATGGTGCAACCACTGTGGGAAACAGTTTGGTTTTTCCCCAAAAAGTTGAACATAGAATTACCATGATCCAGGAATCCCAACCTTAGGTGTATGCACAGAAGTGAAGGCAGGAATGCAAACAGAAACCTATACACCAATGTTCATTGCAGAACTTTTCACCGTATCCAAAAGGGTGACTACCATTTGATGGAGCTTCACTGAGGATTGTCAAAGGCAGAAATAGGGGAGGTATATTAATGTGAATTCTACATCCTAAGGGTCACCTTGCATGGTTCATGTTTTTCTTTCGTGAGCAAATTTATTTAAATCGCCTGAGAACATTAGTATGATGCAATTGCATTTTCTTAGTTACTTGTCTGAGGCTATGCATTTTTAATACATGTGTAATTTTTAAATAGCCTATCCTGGAAAATCCGGGTTTTTCCAGAGATGCTTCTTTTATCCATATGCCTATAATAATGTATCTCTTGCTTCATAAGAAATTCCCCTAAACTTAGTGACTTAAAATAACGCTTATTTTTTCACAATGTCTCTGTTCAGAAATTCAGAATGGTTTGCTTAGGTGGTTCTAGCTCAGAGTCTCTCAAAAGCTAGAAGTCAGATGTTAGCCAGAGGATGCTTAGGCTGCAGGAGTGCCCACTCACAGGCAAAGCAGCCCTGTGGGTCTGCGTGTTACTCAGGTGCCTGCATGACAAAGGTCCTTCCATGTCTGGGCCCCAAAGAGCCTTCCTCTGGCTTCAGGCTGCCCTTGCCTCATCTGGTGACACTTTCCGTCCTGGGCCATGTCTCCAGCAACCCCTCCAGCCAGCTCTTGGCACCTACAGGCTTCCTGTCCTGTTCCACACACCCAGTGGTCTCTGGGAGCCACAAGGGCCTTGTTCTTCAGGGTGGCCATGAGTCTTTCTGTATGAGCCTTGGTGGTGCAGTGGGGTGAAGCTCTCTTGTTAAAGTGTCCACCTCCCACTAGATGGGCCTCAGCACAGAGAGAAGAGTGCTGGAGCCACAAGGACCTGAACTTGAACCTCAGCTTATCTGTGCCCTGCTCTGGCCTTCATTGTCCTTGGTGGTGAAGTACAGTTGTTGGGAGGGATTCCATTGCAACAATGTGTGACTATCCCTCAGTGTGGGCACACAGTAGGAACTCAATTGACAGCAGCTGTGACTATTATTTGCAGTTCATGAGCATGGTGGAGTTGACCACTTTTAGCTCATACCTAATGTCCCTATACCCATAAAGGACAACCAGCTCCCCAGGGACCAATCTGCTGGTGAGAGCTGGGTTCATTTTGGGGCTGGTGGGGCTCCCAAGCCATTGGAGCCCTCTGAGAGGGAAAAGCCAAACAGTGCATGTTCCAGGAAAGGTACTTCACTGGGGTATGCTAATAGAGAACAAAGCCAGCACCATAGATTAGCCCATTGGTTACAAGTCCTGAGATTCCTTAGGTCAGTAGGAGTCTTAGCAAGCCCTAGGGAGGTCTGGTATCACAGCTGCAGCTGTTGGAGCAGTTGCCATGGAGCACAGTACTCGGTTTCTTTAGAAGGGGTAGCTAGCTGCAAGTGGAAATGTTCTCTTTTGCACCTGGATGCTTCTTGCACTTGCCTCCAGGGAGAGCTTGTGGAATTCTGATGATTACAGTCTCATGTAAAATGCCTTTGGAGAGCAATAGCAAGGACCACCATTGCAAAACAGAAGGCTGCCTGCTCATAGCGCTCAGAGGACGCAGTCTTGCGGAGGGGCAGGTGTGTCCTTGGGACTGGGTATCACTGAGGAAGGAGCCTGTAGGGCCATAGGGGGGTGGCCAGAGTGTGCACTTGAGTCACAGGAGGAAAATGGTACCACTCAACAGTCCCTTTTCCAGATGCTGTTTAATTGTTACCTTGTTTGCTGTGATTATCTGGCAAAACTGGCTTTTCCACACTTCTATTTTGCTTAAAATGGAAACCAACTAAATACTTGGAGAGCCAACTATTTGTCAGGGACTTAAAGATTAAAAGACACAAAACCATGGCTCCAGGGCACACGGTACCCTGAACAAGGCCTGTGTTAAGGAACCCACCTGAGCATCTTAGCACCCGTGTCCAAACAGGGCAGATGCCCTTCCTTCCCTCTTCTGAACTCCTGCCGGCCTCAGCTCCTCTCAACCTGGCTATCTAGCCTCCAGGGCCTGCCTTAACAAAATGTCACAACATAGGTTACTCTAAAGAAGAGACATGTATTGTCTCACAGTTTTGGAGTCCAAGTTCAGGGTCTCAGATTCTTTCTGAGGGCTTTGAGAGAGAAACTGTTCCATGACAGTAATTCTGGGCATTTCTTTGCTGCTTGTAGATGTATCTTCACATGAAGTCTTCCCCCTGTGTGTGACTCTATTTCTGTTCTCACCTTTTATAAAATACCACTCAGAAGAGATTAGGATTAAGACCCACCCTATTCCAATATGACTTTATTAACTTATATCTGTAAAAAAGATCCGATTTCTAAACAAGGCCACATTTACAAAGTGGTTAAGCCCCACGTAGGTTAGGACTTGAACATATCTTTCTGGACACCCTCATCTCCTGTCCTCCTCAGAACTCCTAATTCACTTGCTACCTATGCCACTCACTTGCCCTCCACAAGAACATGCTTTGTCAGGGCTTGAGGTATTCATGCCTGCCTCTGCTTTCTCTAGCTTCTTGACAAACATGTCCTGTGTCTAAGACCGTGTCTTAGACTTTAACTATTATAGCTCTTGGAATACTTATAGATGCATTGCTTTGGAGGATTGCTGGAGAGTGGGCTAGGTAGGTGCTTAGACTGCTGTGCATTTGGAGGCAAGGCTACTTGTTGTTTTTGTGTGCCCTCAAGTCAATTCTGACTCACAGCAGGAGAGTAGAACTATAGGACAGAGTAGAACTGTACCATTGGGTTTCCTAGTCTGAAATCTTTGTGGGAGCAGATCGCCAGGTTTTTTCTCCTGTGGAGTCACTCACTGGTGGGTTTTGAACTGCTGACCCTTCAGTTAGCAGCCAAGCATTTAACCATTGCTCCACCAGAATTCTTTGTAAGGCTGCTTAGGGGCCTGGATATGTGGGGCAGCATTCTAGGCCAATAGAAACAGTAACGATTGGAAAAATTCCAGAGGAGCCATCCAAGCAAAAACTGAGTAGCTTGGTGCCAGCTGCATTTCTACCATGCATAGACTATGGGCAAATCTCAGGCTCTGGGAAAGGCCTCAGACTCTGCTCCAAAGGCAAGTAAGATCTGGTCCCTGGGGTGATTGTGGCTATCAAAATGCCATTCTCAACACCACTTGCCTGACCCTGAGTAGTGAAGCACTATATTTTATGTAGTCCGTTGTGGAGAAAAATTCCTTTTAATTTGAAGATTGTCTTGAATACTGGGGCTCTAGCCGCTGTCTTGGGTTGTATGGAAGAGCTGCAATTTCTAGAAGGAGGCCAGTCAAGAAGAAGGGGGGGAGGAGGGGCCAAGATGGCGGACTAGGTGGACGCTACCACGGATCCCTCTTGCAACAAAGACTCGGAAAAACAAGTGAATCGATCACATATATAACAATCTACGAACTCTGAACAACAAACACAGACTTAGAGACGGAGAATGAACAAATACTGGCAGACAGCGATTGTTTTCAGAACTAAGAGCCAGTGTACCAGGCAAGTGACCTTTGGAGCCCGGGCTGGGGCAGAGCCCAGGGGGGCAGACGGCACAGACAAGGGGCCCAGCCCTACCCCCCCCGAACCCATCCTGGGAGGAAGTCCAGCTGGTTGGTGCGGGTGGCGTAGCGGCGCAGCCGGTGGGAAAAACACCCGGGAAGCAGTGGCTGGTCTTGGAACGGGGAGAGCAGCGTCCCAGCCGGGGAGCCGCCCCGCCGGGAGTTTGGCAGGAGGCGGGCGAGGCGCGAGCGTGGGGATCACCTATATTTCCCTAAAGCGAACCCGCGGGGGGGGGCGCCCAGACATTCGTGAGGGCGAAGTCCACCCAGTTCGCATGAGCGGTGTGGTGCACCGGAGGGAGAAATCCCTGGGAGGAAGTGACAGGTCTTGGAGCGGGAAGAGCAGCGTCCCAGCCAGGGAGCCATCCCGCTGGGATCTTGGCAAGAGCGGGCGGGGTGTGAGCACTTTCCCCTGAATAGACCCCGGGGGCGGGCCCAGCTGTTCGTGAGGGCCACGCCCACTCAGTTCGCGCGAGTGGTGCGGTGCACCAGAGGGAGAAATCCCCGGGAGGAAGTGACAGATCTTGGAGCGGGGAGAGTAGCATCCCAGCCGGGGAGCCGTCCTGCCGGGATTCTGGCGGTTGGGGGCAGAGTGTGAACGCGGGGATCAGCTCTATATTCTGTGGTGCTACACTCCTAGCTCTCTGATCCCTCCCCCACCCTCCCCAGGCGGCTCCATTAACATCCGAATACCCTGAGCCAGAAGGAGAATTCAGATAGGGATCTGACCGCATTTTTTTTTAGCGGATTATCTGGAAAATCTAGTTTCCCAGTGATGGCTTGGAGACAGCAGTCCATATCAAACCACATAAAGAAACAGACCATGACAGCTTCTCCAAGCCCCCAAACAAAAGAATCAAAATCTTTCCCAAATGAAGATACAATCCTGGAATTATCAGATACAGAATATAAAAAACTAATTTACAGAATGCTTAAAGATATCACAAATGAAATTAGGATAAATGCAGAAAAAGCCAAGGAACACACTGATAAAATTGTTGAAGAACTCAAAAAGGTTATTCAAGAACATAGTGGAAAAATCAATAAGTTGCAAGAATCCATAGAGAGACAGCATGTAAAAATCCAAAAGATTAACAATAAAATTACAGAATTTGACAACGCAATACAAAGTCAGAGGAGCAGACTCGAGCAATTAGAATGTAGACTGGGACTTCTGGAGGACCAGGGAATCAACTCCAACATAGCTGAAAAAAAATCAGACAAAAGAATTAAAAAAAATGAAGAAACCCTAAGAATCATGTGGGACTCTATCAAGAAGGATAACTTGCGAGTGATTGGAGTCCCAGAACAGGGAGGGGGAACAGAAAACACAGAGAAAATAGTTGAAGAACTCCTGACACAAAACTTCCCAGATATCATGAAAGACGAAAGGATATCTATCGAAGATGCTCATCGAACCCCATTTAAGATTGATCCAAAAAGAAAAACACCAAGACATATTATCATCAAACTTGCCAAAACCAAAGACAAACAGAAAATTTTAAAAGCAGCCAGGGAGAAAAGAAAGGTTTCCTTCAAGGGAGAATCAATAAGAATAAGTTCAGACTACTCAGCAGAAACCATGCAAGCAAGAAGGGAATGGGACGACGTATACAGAGCACTGAAGGAGAAAAACTGCCAACCAAGGATCATATATCCAGCAAAACTCTGATATATGAAGGAGAAATTAAGATATTTACAGATAAACACAAGTTTAGAGAATTTGCAAAAACTAAACCAAGACTGCAAGAAATGCTTAAGGAGATTGTTTGGCCTGATGACCAATAATATCAGGTACCAGCACAATACAAGGTCACAAAACAGAACGTCCTGATATCAACGCAACTCAAATAGGGAAAGCACAAAAACAAACAAATTAAGACTAATTCTAAAAAATAAATAAATAAACAAAATAATACACATAACAGGAAATCATGGAAATCAATAGATAAACGATCACAATAATCAAAAAGAGGGACAAAATATAGGAGGCATTGAACTGCCAGATGGAGAGTGATACAAGGCGATATGGAACGATACAAGTTAGGTTTTTAATTAGAAAAATAGGGATAAACAATAAGGTAACCACAAAAAGGAATATCAATTCCATAACTCAAGAAAAACGTAACGAATCAACAAACATAAAGTTAAACATTATGAAAATGAGGATCTCACAATCTACTAAGAAAAACGTCTCAGCACAAAAAAGCATGTGGAAAAATGAAAAGGCCAACAACACACATGAAAGGCATCAAAATGACAGCACTGAAAACTTATTTATCTATAATTACCCTGAATGTAAATGGACTAAATGCACCAATAAAGAGACAGAGAGTCACGGACTGGATAAAGAAACACGATCCATCTATATGCTGCCTACAAGAGACACACCTTAGACTTAGAGACACAAACAAACTAAAACTCAAAGGATGGCAAAAAAATATATCAAGCAAATAATAAGCAAAAAAGAAGAGGAGTAGCAATATTAATTTCTGACGAAATAGACTTTAGACTTAAATCTGCCACAAAGGATAAAGAAGGACACTGTGTAATGATAAAAGGGACAATTGATCAGGAAGACATAACCATATTAAATAAATAGGCACCAATGACAGGGCTGCAAGATACATAAATCAAATTTTAACAGAATTGAAAAGCGAGATAGACACCTCCACATTTATAGTAGGGGACTTCAACACACCACTTTCGGAGAAGGACAGGACATCCAGTAAGAAGCTCAATAGAGACACGGAAGACCTACTGACAACAATCAACCAAATTGACCTCATTGACTTATACAGAACTCTCCACCCAACTGCTGCAAAATATACTTTTTTTTCTTGTGCACATGGAACATTCTCTAGAATAGACCACATATTAGGTCACAAAACAAATCTTGGTATAATCCAAAACATCAAAATATTACAAAGCATCTTCTCAGACCACAGGGCAATGAAGCTAGAAATCAATAACAGAAAAACTAGGGAAAAGAAATCAAATACTTGGAAAATGAACAATACCCTCCCGAAAAAAGACTGGGTTATAGAAGACATCAAGGAGGGAATAAGGAAATTCTTAGAAAGCAACGAGAATGAAAATACTTCCTATCAAAACCTCTGGGACACAGCAAAAGCAGTGCTCAGAGGCCAATTTATATCGATAAATGCACACATACAAAAAGAAGAAAGAGACAAAATCAGAGAACTGTCCCAACATCTTGAACAAATAGAAAGTGAGCAACAAAAGAACCCATCAGGCACCAGAAGAAAACAAATAATAAAAATTAGAGCTGAACTAAATGAATTAGAGAACAGAAAAACAATTGAAAAAATTAACAAAGCCAAAAGCTGGTTCTTTGAAAAAATTAACAAAATTGATAAACCATTGGCTAGACTGACTAAAGAAAAACAGGAAAGGAAACAAATAACCCGAATAAGAAACGAGAAGGACCACATCACAACAGAACCAAATGAAATCAAAAGAATCATTTCAGATTACTACATAAAATTGTACTCTAACAAATTTGAAAACCTAGAAGAAATGGATAAATTCTTAGAAAAATACTACCTACCTAAACTAACACATTCAGAAGTAGAACAACTAAATAGACCCATAACAAAAAAAGAGATTGAAAGGGTAATCAAAAAACTTCCAACAAAAAAAGTCCTGGCCCAGATGGCTTCACTGCAGAGTTCTACCAAACCTTCAGAGAAGAGTTAACACCACTACTACTGAAGGTATTTCAAAGCATAGAACAAGACGGAATACTACCCAACTCATTCTATGAAGCTACCATCTCCCTGATACCAAAAGCAGGTAAAGACATTACAAAAAAAGAAAATTTTAGACCTATATCCCTCATGAACATAGATGCAAAAATCCTCAACAAAATTCTAGCCAACAGAATCCAACAACACATCAAAAAAATAATTCACCATGATCAAGTGGGATTTATACCAGGTATGCAAGGCTGCTTTAATATCAGAAAAACCATTAATGTAATCCATCACATAAATAAAATAAAAGATAAAAACCACATGATCTTATCAATTGATGCAGAAAAGGCATTTGACAAAGTCCAACACCCATTTATGATAAAAACTCTTACCAAAATAGGAATTGAAGGAAAATTCCTCAACATAATAAAGGGCATCTATGCAAAGCCAACAGCCAATATCACTCTAAATGGAGAGAACCTGAAAGCATTTCCCCTGAGAACGGGAACCAGACAAGGATGCCCTTTATCACCACTCTTATTCAACATCGTACTTGAAGTCCTAGCCAGGGCAATTAGGCTAGACAAAGAAATTAAGGGTATCCAGAGTGGCAAGGAGGAAGTAAAGCTCTCACTATTTGCAGATGACATGATCGTATACATGGAAAACCCTAAGGAATCCTCCAGAAAACTACTGAAACTAATAGAAGAATTTGGAAGAGTCTCAGGTTATAAAATAAACATACAAAAATCACTTAGGGGGCGGGGCCAAGATGGCGGACTAGGTGGACGCTACTGCGGATCCCTCTTGCAACAAAGACTTGGAAAAATAAGGGAATCGATCACATACATAACAATCTACGAACTCTGAACAACAAGCACAGACTTAGAGACGGAAAACGAATACGGGCAGACAGCGACCGTTTTCAGAACCAGGAGCCAGCGTACCAGGCAGGTGACCTTCGGAGCCCGATCTGGGGCAGAGCCCAGGGGGGCAGACGGCACAGAAAGGAGGCCCACCCCTCCCCCCCGAACCCATCCCGGGAGGAAGTCTAGCTGGTTGGCGCGGGCGGCGTAGAGGCGCAGCCGGAGGGAGAAGCACCCGGGAGGCAGTGACTGAACTGGGAGTGGGGAGAACAGCGTCCCAGCTGGGGTGCCGTCCCGCCGGGAGTTAGGCGAGAGGCGGACGGGGCGCGAGCGGGGGGGGGTCAACTATATTTCCCTAAAGTGACCCTGGGGCGGCGCCCACACGTTCGTGCAGGAGGACGCACACCCAGTCCGCGCGTGTGGCGCGGCACACCGGAGGGAGAAATCCCTGGAGGTGACTGGTCTCGAGGCGGGGAAGGCAGCATCCCAGACAAAGTGCCGTCCTGCTGGGATTTGGGCGCGCGTGGGGGTGGGGCGTGAGCACGGGGTCCATTTTTATTCCCCGGAATTGACCCAGGGGGCGGGCCCACGTGGCCGTGCGGGTGACGCCCACCCAGTTCACGCAAGAGGTGTGGCGCACCGGAAGGAGAAGTCCCCGGGAGGAAGTGACTGGTTCCGGAACGGGGAAAGCAGCGTCCCAACCCGGAAGTCGTCCCGCTGGGATTTGGGCACGTGCACGGGCGGGGCGTGACCTTGGGGCCCAATTATAATCGCCTGAATAGACTCTGGGGGCGGGCCCACCCGTTCGTGCAGGAAACGCCCACCCAGTGTGCACGAGCGGTGCCGCGCACCGGAGGGAGAAGTCACAGGGAGGAAGTGACTGGTCTCCGAGCAAGGAAAGCAGCGTCCTAGTCGGGGACCCGTCATGCCCGGATTTTGGCGAATGGGGGCGGAGCGTGAACGCGGTGTTCAGCTCTATATTCTGTGATGCTACACTCCTAGCTCTCTGATCGCTCCCCCACCCTCCCCAGGTGGCTCTATTAACATCCGAATACCCGGAGCCAGAGGGAGAATTCAGATAGGGATCTGACTGCATTTTCTTTTAGCCGACTACCTGGAAAATCTAGTTTCCCAGTGATGGCTCGGAGACAGCAGTCCATATTAAACCACATGAAGAAACAGACCATGACAGCTTCTCCAACCCCCCAAACAAAAGAATCAAAATCTTTCCCAAATGAAGATACAATCCTGGAATTATCAGATAAAGAATACAAAAAACTAATTTACATAATGCTTAAAGATATCACAAATGAAATTAGGATAAATGCAGAAAAAGCCAAGGAACACACTGATAAAACTGTTGAAGAACTCAAAAAGGTTATTCAAGAACATAGCAGAAAAATTAACAAGTTGCAAGAATCCATAGAGAGACAGCATGTAGAAATCCAAAAGATTAACAATAAAATTACAGAATTTGACAACGCAATAGAAAGTCAAGGGGCAGACTCCAGCAATTAGAATGTAGACTGGGACTTCTGGAGGACCAGGGAAACAACACCAACATAACTGAAAAAAAATCAGATAAAAGAATTAAAAAAAATGAAGAAACCCTAAGAATCATGTGGGACTCTATCAAGAAGGATAACTTGCGAGTGATTGGAGTCCCAGAACAGGGAGGGGGAACAGAAAACACAGAGAAAATAGTTGAAGAAATCCTGACACAAAACTTCCCAGACATCATGAAAGACGAAAGGATATCTATCAAAGATGCTCATCGAACCCCATTTAAGATTGATCCAAAAAGAAAAACACCAAGACATATTATCATCAAACTTGCCAAAACCAAAGACAAACAGAAAATTTTAAAAGCAGCCAGGGAGAAAAGAAAGCTTTCCTTCAAGGGAGAATCAATAAGAATAAGTTCAGACTACTCAGCAGAAACCATGCAGGCAAGAAGGGAATGGGACGACGTATACAGAGCACTGAAGGAGAAAAACTGCCAACCAAGGATCATATATCCAGCAAAACTCTCTCTGAAATATGAAGGAGAAATTAAGATATTTACAGATAAACACAAGTTTAGAGAATTTGCAAAAACTAAACCAAGACTGCAAGAAATGCTAAAGGAGATTGTTTGGCCTGATGACCAATAATATCAGGTACCAGCACAATACAAGGTCACAAAACAGAACGTCCTGATATCAACGCAACTCAAATAGGGAAAGCACAAAAACAAACAAATTAAGACTAATTCTAAAAAATAAATAAATAAACAAAATAATACACACAACAGGAAATCATGGAAATCAATAGATAAACGATCACAATAATCAAAAAGAGGGACAAAATATAGGAGGCATTGAACTGCCAGATGGAGAGTGATACAAGGCGATATAGAAGGATACAAATTAGGTATTTACTTAGAAAAATAGGGGTAAATAAAAAGGTAACCACAAAAAGGAATATCAATTCCATAACTCAAGAAAAAAGCCAAGAAAAACGTAACGACTCAATAACACAAAGTTAAACATTATGAAAATGAGGATCTCACAATCTACTAAGAAAAACGTCTCAGCACAAAAAAGCATGTGGAAAAATGAAAGGGCCAACAACACACATGAAAAGGCATCAAAATGACAGCACTAAAAACTTATTTATCTATAATTACACTGAATGTAAATGGACTAAATGCACCAATAAAGACACAGAGAGTCACGGACTGGATAAAAAAACACGATCCATCTATATGCTGCCTACAAGAGACACACCTTAGACTTAGAGACACAAACAAACTAAAACTCAAAGGATGGAAAAAAATATATCAAGCAAACAATAAGCAAAAAAGAAGAGGAGTAGCAATATTAATTTCTGACAAAATAGACTTTAGACTTAAATCCGCCACAAAGGATAAAGAAGGACACTATATAATGATAAAAGGGACAATTGATCAGGAAGACATAACCTTATTAAATATTTATGCACATAATGACAGGGCTGCAAGATATATAAATCAAATTTTAACAGAATTGAAAAGTGAGATAGACAGCTCCACATATATAGTAGGAGACTTCAACACACCACTTTCGTAGAAGGACAGGACATCCAATAAGAAGCTCAATAGAGACACGGAAGACATACTTACAACAATCAATCAACTTGACCTCATTGACTTATACAGAACTCTCCACCCAACTGCTGCAAAATATACTTTTTTTTCTTGTGCACATGGAACATTCTCTAGAATAGACCACATATTAGGTCATAAAACAAATCTTTGCAGAATCCAAAACATCGAAATATTACAAAGCATCTTCTCAGACCACAAGGCAATGAAGCTAGAAATCAATAACAGAAAAACTAGGGAAAAGAAATCAAATACTTGGAAAATGAACAATACCCTCCTGAAAAAAGACTGGGTTATAGAAGACATCAAGGAGGGAATAAGGAAATTCTTAGAAAGCAACGAGAATGAAAATACTTCCTATCAAAACCTCTGGGACACAGCAAAAGCAGTGCTCAGAGGCCAATTTATATCGATAAATGCACACATACAAAAAGAAGAAGGAGCCAAAATCAGAGAACTGTCCCAACAACTTGAACAAATAGAAAGTGAGCAACAAAAGAACCCATCAGGCACCAGAAGAAAACAAATAATAAAAATTAGAGCTGAACTAAATGAATTAGAGAACAGAAAAACAATTGAAAGAATTAACAAAGCCAAAAGCTGGTTCTTTGAAAAAATTAACAAAATGGATAAACCATTGGCCAGACTGACTAAAGAAAAATAGGAAAGGAAACAAATAACCCGAATAAGAAACGAGAAGGACAACATCACAAGAGAACCAAATGAAATCAAAAGAATCATATCAGATTACTACATAAAATTGTACTCTAACAAATTTGAAAACCTAGAAGAAATGGATAAATTCTTAGAAAAATACTACCTACCTAAACTAACACATTCAGAAGTAGAACAACTAAATAGACCCATAACAAAAAAAGAGATTGAAAACAGTAATCAAAAAACTTCCAACAAAAAAAAGTCCTGGCCCAGATGGCTTCACTGCAGAGTTCTACCAAACCTTCAGAGAAGAGTTAACACCACTACTACTGAAGGTATTTCAAAGCATAGAACAAGACGGAATACTACCCAACTCATTCTATGAAGCTACCATCTCCCTGATACCAAAAGCAGGTAAAGACATTACAAAAAAAGAAAATTTTAGACCTATATCCCTCATGAACATAGATGCAAAAATCCTCAACAAAATTCTAGCCAATAGAATCCAACAACACATCAAAAAAATAATACACCCTGATCAAGTGGGATTTATACCAGGTATGCAAGGCTGCTTTAATATCAGAAAAACCATTAATGTAATCCATCACATAAATAAAACAAAAGATAAAAACCACATGATCTTATCAATAGATGCAGAAAAGGCATTTGACAAAGTTCAACACCCATTTATGATAAAAACTCTTACCGAAATAGGAACTGAAGGAAAATTCCTCAACATAATAAAAAGGGCATCTATGCAAAGCCAACGGCCAATATCGCTCTAAATGGAGAGAACCTGAAAGCATTTCCCTTGAGAATGGGAACCAGACAAGGATGCCCTTTATCACCGCTCTTATTCAACATCGTACTTGAAGTCCTAGCCAGGGCAATTAGGCTAGACAAAGAAATAAAGGGTATCCAGATTGGTAAGGAGGAAGTAAAGCTCTCACTATTTGCAGATGACATGATCGTATACATGGAAAACCCTAAGGAATCCTTCAGAAAACTACTGAAACTAATAGAAGAGTTTGGAAGAGTCTCAGGATATAAAATAAACATACAAAAATCACTTGGATTCCTCTATATCAACAAAAAGAACACCGAAGAGGAAATAACCACATCAATACCATTCACAGTAGCCCCCAAGAAGATCAAATACTTAGGAATAAATCTTACCAAGGATGTAAAAGACCTATACAAAGAAAACTATAAAACTCTGCTACAAGAAATTCAAAAGGACATACTTAAGTGGAAGAACATACCCTGCTCATGGATAGGAAGACTTAACATAGTAAAAATGTCTATTCTACCAAAAGCCATCTATACATATAACGCACTTCCGATCCAAATTCCAATGTCATATTTTAAGGGGATAGAGAAACAAATCACCAATTTCATACGGAAGGGAAAGAACCCCCGGATAAGCAAAGCATTACTGAAAAAGAAGAAGAAAGTGGGAGGCCTCACTCTACCTGATTTCAGAACCTATTATATACCCACAGTAGTCAAAACAGGTAGTGGTACAACAACAGGCACATAGACCAATGGAACAGAATTGAGAACCCAGATATAAATCCATCCATGTATGAGCAGCTGATATTTGACAAAGGACCAGTGTCAGTCAATTGGGGAAATGATAGCCTTTTTAACAAATGGTGCTGGCATAACTGGATATCCATTTGCAAAAGAATGAAACAGGACCCATACCTCACACCATGCACAAAAACTAACTCCAAGTGGATCAAAGACCTAAACATAAAGACTAAAACGATAAAGATCATGGAAGAAAAAATAGGGACAACCCTAGGAGCCCTAATACAGGGCATAAACAGAATATAAAACTTTACCAAAAATGATGAAGAGAAACCAGATAACTGGGAGCTCCTAAAAATCAAACACCTATGCTCATCTAAAGACTTCACCAAAAGAGTAAAAAGACCACCTACAGACTGGGAAAGAATATTCAGCTATGACATCTCCGACCAGCGCCTGATCTCTAAAATCTACATGATTCTGTCAAAACTCAACCACAAAAAGACAAGCAACCCAATCAAGAAGTGGGCAAAGGATATGAACACACATTTCACTAAAGAAGATATTCAGGCAGCCAACAGATACATGAGAAAATGCTCCCGATCATTAGCCATTAGAGAAATGCAAATAAAAACTACGATGAGATTTCATCTCACACCAACTAGACTGGCATTAATCCAAAAAAAATAATAATAAATGTTGGAGAGGCTGCGGAGAGATTGGAACTCTCATACACTGCTGGTGGGATTGTAAAATGGTACAACCACTTTGGAAATCCATCTGGCGTTATCTTAAACAGGTAGAAATAGAACTACCATACAATCCAGAAATCCCACTCCTCGGAATATACCCTAGAGATACAAGAGCCTTCACACAAACAGATATATGCACACCCATGTTTATTGCAGCTCTGTTTACAACAGCAAAAAGCTGGAAGCAACCAAGATGTCCATCAATGGATGAATGGGTAAATAAATTGTGGTATATTCACACAATGGAATACTACGCATCGATAAAGAACAGTGACGAATCTCTGAAACATTTCATAACATGGAGGAATCTGGAAGGCGTTATGCTGAGCGAAATGAGTCAGTTGCAAAAGGACAAATATTGTATAAGACCACTATTATAAGATCTTGAGAAATAGAAAAAACGGAAAAGAACACATACTTTTGTGGTTACAAAGGGGGGAGGGAGGGAGAGGGCTTTTTATTGATCAATCTGTAGATAAGAACTGCATTGGGTGAAGGGAAAGACAACACTCAATACAAGGAAGGTCAGCCTAATTGGACTGGACTAAAAGCAAAGAGGTTTCCAGGATAAAATGAAAGCTTCAAAGGTCAGCGGAGCAGGGGCTGGGGTCTGGGGAACTTGGTTTGAGGGGACTTCTAAGTCAATGGGCAAAAGAATTCTATTATGAAAACATTCTGCATCCCACTTTGAATTGTGGCGCCTGGGGACCTAAATACCAACAAGCGGCCATCTAAGATACATCAATTGGTCTCAACCCACCTGGAGCAAAGGCAAAGGAAGAACACCAAGGCCACACGACAACTAAGAACCCAAGAGACAGAAAGGGCCACATGAACCAGAGACCTACATTATCCTGAGACCAGAAGAACTAGCTGGTGCCCGGCCACAATCGATGTCTGCCCTGCTAGGGAGCACAACAGAGAACTCCTGAGGGAGCAGGAGACCAATGGGGTACAGACCCCAAATTTTCATAAAAAGACCATACCTAATGCGACTAGAGGAATCCCAGAGACAATGCTCCCCAGAACTTCTGATGGCACAGTACAGGAACCATCCCCGAAGACAACTCATCAGGCATGAAAAGGACTGGTCAGCGGGGGGGGAGAGAGATGCTGATGAAGAGTGAGCCAATTAAATTAGGTGGACACTGGAGAGTGTGTTGGAAACTCTTGACTGGAGGGGGGATGGGAAGATAGAGAGAGAGGGAAGATGGCAAAATTGACACGAAACGAGAGACTGAAAGGGCTGACTCAATAGGGAGAGAGCAAGTGGGAGAAGGGAGTGTGATATATGTAAACCTACATGTGACAGACTGATTGGAATGGTAAATGTTCACTTGAAGCTTAATAAAAATTAATTAAAAAAAAAAAGAAGAAGGGGGGGAGCTCAAGAAAAGGACTTGGATCTCAGGCAACCCTGACTGGAGAAAGACACTTGGAGCTGCACTCTGGCTAAGTAGCAGAGCTCTGGTTTTCAGAGGAGGGAACCACTTCCTGTAATGAGCCGCTGGGGGTGGGACCGAGGGAGGCTGAAGTGGTTCCAACTTAAGGTCGGCCCAACTCAGGGGGCTGAGGGTGGGACTCAGTCCATAGTTGAGGGCAGCTGAGCTCAGCTCTGGGGAAGAAAGAGGGAGATGTCCGGTCCAGACATATTTGATTCACTTTCAGCAGAAATAGCCTCCGTTTTCCCATGTCATTCAGCCACAAACAGTAGAGGTCAAGCTCTGGGGTCCTTGTGTGGCCCTGTACAACTGGCTGTGGGGCTCGGGTGGCAGGTACCTCCTCAGACTCATGGCCTATTACAGGAAGAGCTCAAGAATGCACCAACTTTGGGACATTGCACAGCCCCAGTGATAGCCTCTGGCCAGCTAGGAAGCCCCGGTGATGCTGAGGGGTTGCTGTAGGCTCCCCATGCAGCTATCTTTCTACCTCTTTAATTTACTAGGCAATGGAACAAGGCCTCCAGGCCCAGAACGAGGGCAGGGAAGGGACAGAGATTCAAAAGGTTATGGTGGTTTGAAATCAGCCTGATCTGGGCACACAGGAGTTCTCCTCTGTGCCTCTTCCTTTTACCCTTTTACTGGCCTGTATAGGGAAACCCTGGTGGCCTAGTGGTTCAGAGCTCAGCTGCTAACCAAAAGGTCGACTGTTCGAATCTACCAGGCACTCCTTGGAAACCCAATGGGGCAGTTCCACTCTGTCCTATAGGGTCACTATGAATCGGAATCGACTCAACAGCAACAGGTTTTGGTTTGTATAGAGGCTGACTTGGTCTCCCAGGGCCTCAGTAACAAAATACCACAAAGTGGGTGGCTTTAAAGAACAGAAAATTATTTATTATCTCACAGTTCTGGAGGTTAGGAGTCCAAATAGGGTCAATTCTTTCTCAGGGCTCTGAGGGAAGAACTGGTTTATGCTTCTGGTGACTGCTGCCAGTCTTTGGTGTTCTTTTGCTCCTTGTATATGTAGCTTCACATGGCATCTTCACCCTGTATGTGACTGTTTTTGTGTCTGTTCTTGACTGTTATAAGACACTATTCAGAAGAGATAAGGTTTAGGGCCCACCCTACTCTGACATGACTTCATTTAACTTAATTGATAACAAAAGAAAACCCTTATTTCCAAACAAGTCCGCATTCACAGGTACAGAAATTGGAACTTCAACATATCTTTCTGGGGACACATTCAATCCACAATAGAGACTTTAAGAAAAAGCATTTAATTTGCATACTGAATTCTCAGAGGAAGTTTATTTCTATGGGAGAGAATTCTAAGTATGAACGAGGGCACCCAATCCCCACTGACTCATGAGCCACTGATGTGGGAGGACAGGGCAACCTAGAGAGCAAACGGTATGCCCAGTGACCTCCTGTCTGGGCAGCCTGCACTGATTCCTGCTTTCAAGAGACTGTCATAGGTTCCCACGTGCACAAACCTGAGGCTGAGGCCAGGAATTTTAGCCCAACAACAGAACAGGTTGTTGCTACATGAGGTCCCTCTGGCAGGCTGGCCTATTTCTGAGTTTTCAGGACCTGGCTGTTGTCATCATAAGCTGTTGAGTTGATTCCTACTTGTAGTGACCCCACAGGACAGAGTGGGACTGCCTTGTAGGGTTTCCAAGGCTGTAATATTTGTGGAAGCAGGTTGCCACATCTTTCTCCCGTGGGGTGGCTGATGGATTCCAAATGCTGACTTTTCAGTTAGCAGTGAGTGCTTAACCACTTCATCACCAAGGCTCCTTCAGGAGCTGGCACATCTCTGCAAAGTCACCATTTCATCTCAAAATGAGCATCATTCTCTGGTCCAGATGAACTGAGAGGTACAGGTCTGAGGACATGAAGGGTGGGTGGCTAGACCTGAAACATGCTGGATTTTGCTGTGAGGAGGAATATCTCCCTTTTCCTCAGCCTGAGCTATGAAAAATGAACAGTGGTTAATCATAATAATGAAGGATAATATGTTCATTAACAAAATGAAAATGTGTTGGCCCAAACAGCTGTCCTCTCTGCTTCCTGAGCATGACATAGCAACTTTGATAGAAACGTTCAACTTTAGATGAAATGGTGGTTTACCTCAGGGGATAAGTGTAGTGATGAATCACTAATTTTCCCGCTACGCATTTTTCTTCTGGGTGGCTTTTTCAAGAAGTATGTTTTACTTTGTTATATTAAAATAAAATAACTAAGGAAAATTTAAAGAGAGAAAAATGAACATGAACTTTAAAAAGAAAGAAGGGAAAGTGAAATGACAGTGATTGATGGATCCCTCACCAAGTGAGATGTGAGTAAACTAAGATCAGGGAAGGTGTGAGGAGAACCTGATTTACCATTACAGTCCTATGTATCTTCTAAGCTGTAGAAAAACCCAGTTTTCAAAGTTGCATGTGCAGGGCTCAGGGATGGTCTAGAAAGTGAGTTTGTCAAAGTTTTGGAGTATGAAAACTAATGAGCCTCATTTACTGCAGGATCACAGGGGGTTCCCAACCCAATGAGCAGCCCCTGCTGAATGTCCATCAGCTCCTCTTGGGCAGATTTCTGGAGGGAACAGAGCAACCAGGGGAGTCTCTGCCCTGGGCCAGAGGCCTTCCTGAGTTAGTGCTGCCTCAATTGTGGCACTGTAGACAGGCTTCTTTCTGTAACAGATAAGTGGTCCCATTCTTTCCATTATTTTACTGAGTCTTCATTAAGAGGGAAGTAATTGGGTGCTTGAGTCCCTGCATGATGCAAACTGTTAATGCACTTGACTGCTAAGTGGAAAATTGGAGGTTCAAGTCCACACAGAGGCACCTTGGAAGAAAAGGCCTGTCAATCTACTTCCAAAAAATCAGCCATTGAAAATCCTATAGAGCACAGTTCTACTCCAAGACACAGGGGGTTGCCATGAGTTGGAACTGACTCAGTGGAAACTGTTTTCTTGTTTTGTTTTAATTAAAAAGTGCTAGAATTTATATATTTCCTGAGGGGTGGGGAAGTGTGTGTTTATCTGATAACTTGGTCTGAGGTCAAAAAGCTTTGTTAATCACTGTTCTACAGCATTTGCTATTAACTCATGTTCTAGGGGTAACTCAACTAGTTTAGCCTTACCAGGATTTCTTTATAAAAGTTTGGCTTCCTGTATACTCTCTTCCCTTCTGAGAGGGGTGCAGCCATCCCATAAAATTGCTTACACTGAGACTTCACTTATTACAGAAGATGGTGTATTTTTAACAGGCATTTTAGTTTCTAAAATTATTTTTCTTTCTGAATACAGAAGTGATATCTGTTTTTTCTGGAAATTTTACAATTTAAAGAAAAATCACCTATAGTCTCACCATCCAGCAGTAATCACTGTTAACTTTGGTGTTCTATGCATATATAGTTATATATTTTAGCATATTTGAGGGCATAGTGATAACTGATAATTTTTTTTTAATTTTTATTATGCTAAGTAAAATTTACAAATCAAGTCAGTCTGTCACACAAAAATTTATATATACCTTGCTATATACTCCTAGTTGCTCTCCCCCTAATGAGGCAACACACTCCTTCTCTCTACCCTGTATTCCCATGTCCATTCAGCCAGCTTGTGTCCCTCTCTGCCTTCTCATATCTCCTCCAACAGGAGCTGCCCACAGAGTCTCATGTTTCTGCTAGATCCAAGAAGCCCCACTCCTCACCAGTATCATTTTCTATCTTATACGCCAGTCCAATCCCTGTCTGAAGAGTTGGCTTTGGGAATGGTTCCTCTCTTGGGCTAACAGAAGATCTGGGGACCATGACCTCCGGGGTTCTTCCAGTCTCAGTCAGACCACTAAGTCTGGTCTTTTTACAAGAATTTGAGGTCTGCATCCCACTGCTTTCCTGCTCCTTCAGGGGTTCTCTGTTGTGTTTTCTGTCAGGACAGTAATCAGTTGTACCGGGCACCATCTAGTTCTTCTGGTATCAGGCTGACGTAGTCTCTGATTTAGGTGGCCCTTTCTGCCCCTTGGGCACATAATTACCTTGTATCCTTGGTATTTTTCATTCTCCTTTGCTCCAGGTGGGTTGAGACCAATTCGTGCATCATAGATGGCCACTTGCTAGCATTTAAGACCCCAGACACCACTCTCCAAAGTGGGATGCAGAATGTTTTGTTAATAGATTTTATTATGCCAATTGACTTAGATGTCCCCTGAAACCATGGTCCCCAGATCTCCACCCCTGCTATGCTGGCCTTCAAACCATTCAGTTTATTCAGGAAACATCTTTGCTTTTGGTTTACCCCAGTTGTGCTGACCTCTCCTGTATTGTGTGTTGTCTTTCCCTTCACTTAAAATAGTTCTTGTCTATGATCTAATTAGTGAATATCCCTCTCCCTCCCTCCCTCCCCACTCTTGTAACCATTAAAGAATATTTTCTTCTTTGTTTGAACTATTTCTTGAGTTCTTATAATAGTGGTCTCATACAATATTTGTCCTTTTGCATAATGCCTTCCAGATACCTCCATGTTATGAAATGTTTCACGTGTTCATCATTGTTCTTTATTGATGTGTAGTATTCCATTGTGTGAATATGCCATATTTTACTTATCTATTCCTCCACTGGGTTTTTATTCCTCCTTGGTTGCTTCCATCTTTTTGCTATTGTAAACAGTACTGGAATGAATATGGGTATGGATATATCTGTTCGTGTAAAGGCTCTTATTTCTCTAGGATATATTCCAAGGAGTGATTGCTGGATCATATGGTAGTTCTATTTCTAGCTGTTTAAGGAAGCGCCAAATTGATTTCCAAAGTAGTTTTCCATTTAACATCCCCACCAGCAGCATATAAGTGTTCCAGTCTCTCCACGACCTCTTCAACATTTATTATTTTGTGTTTTTTGGATTAATGCCACCCTTGTTGGAGTTAGATGGAATCTCATTGTTTTAGTTCTGATTTGCATTTCTCTAATGGCTACAGATTGTGAACATTTCCTCATGAATCTGTTAGCTGCCCAAATGTCTTCTTTAGTGAAGTGTCTGTTCATATCCTCTGCCCATTTTTCAATTGGCTTATTTGTCTTTTTGTAGTTGAGTTTTTGCAGTATCATGTAGATTTTAGCGATCAGACACTGATCAAAAATGTCATAGCTAAAAACTTTTTCCCAGTCTCTAAGTAATCTTTTTACTCTTTTGGTGAAGTCTTTGGATGAGCATAGGTGTCTGATTTTTAGGATGTCCCAGTTATCTAGTTTCTGTTCTGGTGTTTGTGCATTGCTAGTAATGTTTCTTATACTGTTTATGCCATGTATTAGGGCTCCTAGCATTGTCCTAATTTTTTCTTTCATGATCTTTATCGTTTTAGATTTTATATTTAGGTCTTTGGTCCATTTTGAGTTAGTTTTTGTGCATGGTGTGAGGTATGGGTCTTGTTTCATTTTTTTGCAGATGGATATCCAGTTATGCCAAAACTATTTGTTAAAGAAACTGTTTTTTCCCCATTTAACTGACGGGCCTTTGTCAAACATCAGCTGCTCATACGCAGATGGATTTATGTCTGGATTCTCAATTCTGTTCCATTGGTCTATGTTTCTGTTGTTGTACCAGTACCAAGCTGTTTTGAGTACTTTGGCGACATAATAAGTTCTAAAATCAGGTAGTGTGAGGCCCCACTTTGTTCTTTTTCAGTAATGTTTTACTTATCCAGGGCCTCTTTCCCTTCCATATGAAGTTGGTGATTTGTTTCCCCATCTCATTAACAAATGTCATTGGAATTTGGATTGGAATTGCATTATGGCTATAGATCACTTTTGGTAGAATAGACATTTTTACAATGTTGAGTTTTCCTATCCATGAACAAGGTATGTTTTTCCACTTATGTACGTATCTTTTGGTTTCTTGCAGTAGTGTCTTGTAGTTTCCTTTGTATAGGTTTTTACACCTCTGCTAAGATTTATTCCTAAATATTTTATCTTCTTTGGGGCTACTGTATCAATGATTTGGTGATTTTCCATTTGATGTTCTTTATGTTGGTGAAGAGGAATCCAACTGTTTTTTATAAGTTTATCTTGTATCCTGATACTCTTCTGAGCTCTTCTATTAGTTTCAGTAGTTTTCTTGAGGATTCTTTAGGGTTTTCTGTGTATAAGATCATGTCATCTGCAAATAGTGACACTTTTCCTTGTTCCTTACCAATCAAGATGACCTTTATTTCTTTATGTAGCCTAATTACTCTGGCTAGGACCTCCAGCACAATGTTGAATAAGAGTGCTGATAAAGGGCATCCTTGTCTGGTTCCCGGTTTCAAGGGGAATGCTTTCAGACTCTTTCCATTTTGGATGATGTTGGCTGTTGGCTTAGCATAAATGCCTTTTATTTATGTTGAGGATTTTTCCTATTTTGCTGAGTTTTTATCATGAATGGGTGTTGGACTTTGTCAAATGCCTTTTCTGCATCAATTAATAAGATCATGTGGTTCTTGTCTTTTGTCCTATTTATATGACGGGTTACATTAATTGTTTTTCTAATGTTGAACCATCCCTGCATACCTGGTATGAATCCCACTTGGTCATGGTGATACGTATTTTTTTGATACGTTGCTGAGTTCTATTAGCTAGAATTTTGTTGAGGATTTTTGCATCTAAGTTCATGAGGGATATAGGTGTGTAATTTTTTTTTTTTTTTTTTGGTGGTGTCTTTACCGGGTTTTGATATCAGGGATACTGACTTCATAGAAGGAGTTTTGGAGTATTCCATCTTTTCTATGCTCTGAAATACTGTTAGTAGTGGCGTGTTAACTCTTCTGTGAAAGTTTGGTAGAACTCCGCAGTGACGCCAGGGGATTTTTTTTGTTGGGAGTTTTTCGATTACCTTTCCAATCTCTTCTTTAGTTATGGGTTTATTTAATTGTTCTACCTCTGTTTGTGTTAGTTTAGGTAGGTAGTGTGCTTCTAGAAATTCATTCCTTTCTTCTAGGTTTTCAAATTTGTGACGGTACGATTTTTCCTACTAATCTGATATGATTATTTTAATTTCAGGTGGGTCTGTTGTGATATTGCCCATCTCATTTCTTATCCAGGTTATTTGCTTCCTCTCTTGTTTTTCTTTTGTCAGTTTGGCCAGTGGTTTACCAATTTTATTAATTTTTTCAAAGAAACAGTTTTTGGTTTTGTTAACTCTTTCAATTATTTTTCTGTTCTCTATTTCACTTATATCTGCTCTAATTTTTAATATTTGCTTTCTTCTGGTGCCTGAGGGTTTCTTTTGTTGCTCTCTTTCTATTTGTTCAAGTTGTAGGGATAATTCTTTGATTTTGGCCCTTTCTTCTTTTCGGATGTGTGCATTTATTGATATAAATTGACCTCTAAGCACTGCTGTCGCTGTGTCCCAAAGGTTCTGATTGGAAGTGTTTTCATTCTAATCAGATTCTATGAATCTCTTTATTTCATCCTTAGTGTCTTCTATAACCCAGTCATTTTTGAGCAGGGTATTGTTCAGTTTCCAAGTATTTGATTTCTTTACCCTACCTTTTCTGTTATTGATTTCTACTTTTATGGTCTCATGGTCAGAGAAGATGCTTTGTAATGTTTCAGTGGTTTGAATTCTGCTAAGGCTTGCTTTATGACCTAATATGTGGTCTAGTCCAGAGAATGTTCCATGTGCACTAGAAAAGAAAGTATACTTGGTTGCTGTTGGGTGGAGTGTTCTGTTTAGGTCTATGGGGTCAAGCTGGTTGATTGTGGCATTTAGGTCTTCCATGTCTTTAATGAGCTTCTCTCTGGATGTCCTGTCCTTTACTGAAAGTGGTGTGTTGAAGTCTCCTACTATTTTTGTGGAGCTGTCTATCTCAGTTTTCACTGCTGTTGGAGTTTATGTATCTTGTAGCCCTGTCATTGGGTGCATAAATATTTAATGTGGTTATATCCTCTTGGTATTTTCCCTTTAATCATTATATAGTGACTTCCTTATCCTTTGTGGTGGATATAACCTTAAAGTCTATATTATCAGGAATTAATATTGCCACTCCTGCTCTTTTTTGATTGTTGTTTGCTTGATATATTTTTTTCCATCCTTTGGGTTTTAGTTTGTGTCTCTAAGTCTAAGGTGTGTCTCACGTAGGCAGCATATATATGGATTGGGTTTTTTAAATCCATTGTGCCACTCTCTGTCTCTTTATTGGTGCATTTAGTCCATTTACATTCAGTGTAATTATGGGTAGGTATGAGTTGTTTTTTTTTTTTATGAGTTTAGTGCAGTCATTTTGATGTCTTTTTTTGTGTGTTGTTGACAGTTGCTTTTTCCTACTTATTTTTTTTGCTCAGTAGTGTATGTTTTCTTTCCTCTTATTCGTTGTTGTTGATTTTGTTTTTGCTGAGTCTTTATTTTTTCTTGTGTCTTATTTTGATGAGTAGGATTGTTAGTGTCCTTTGTGGTTACCTTATTATTTACCCATATTTTTCTAAGTTTAAACATAGCATTTATTTCTTTATACTGCCTTGTCTTCCTCTCCATATGAAAGATCTATGACTACATTTCTTAGTCCCTCTTTATTGTTTTAATATTGCCTTCTTTTACATAATGACCTTGCTGTTTCCCTGTTTTGAGCATTTATTTATCTTGATTTATTTTTGTGATTTCACTATCTGGGTTGATATCTGGTTGCTCTGTCCTGTGTTCTAGTCTTGGGGTGAAATCTGATATTATTTATTTTCTAACCATAGAACTCGCTTTAGTATTTCTTGTAGTTTTGGTCTGGTTTTTACACATTCTCTAAACTTCTGTTTATCTCAAAATGTTCTAATTTCACCTTCATATTTGAGAGACAGTTTTGCTGGATATATGATTCATGGTTGGCAATTTTTTTTCCCTCAATGCTTTATATAAGTCATCCCATTGCCCTCTTGCCTGCATGGTGTCTACCGAGTCATCCGAGCTTATTGTTATTGACTGTCCTTTGTAGGTGACTTTTTGTTTTTTTATACCTGCTCTTAAAATCCTCTCTTTACCTTTGCTTTTGGCAAGTTTGATTATAATATGTCTTGGTGACTTTCTTTTGAGATCTACTATATGTGGAGTTCAATGAGCACCTTGGATAGATATCTTCTCATCTTTCACGATGTCACAGAAGTATTCTGCCAACAAATCTTCAACAATTCTCTCTGTATTTTCTGTTATACTTCCCTGTTCTGGTATTGCAACCACTCGTAGGTTATTTCTCTTGTTAGAGTCCTACATGATTCTTAGGGTTTCTTCATTTTTTCTTAAGTCATTTATCTGATTTTTCTTTGAATATATTGGTGCCAAGTGTTTTATCTTCAATCACACTAATTCTCCCTTCCACTTCCTCAATTATACTCCTCTGACTGTCTATTGAGTTGTCTAATTCTGTAATTTTTGTTAATCTTCTGAATTTCTGATTGTTATCTCTCTATGGATTCTTGTGGCTTATTAATTTTTCATTATGTTCTTGAATAACCTTTTTAATTTCTTCAGCTGCTTTATCTGTGTGTTCCTTGGCTTGTTCTGTGTATTGTCTGATCTCCTTTCTGATGTCTTAAAGAGTTCTGTACATTAATCTTTTGTATTCTGCATTTGGTAATTCCAGGAAAACACCTTCATCTGGAAGATTCCTTGATTCTTTGTTTTGAGAGCTTGTTGAAGCGATCATGGTCTGCTTCTTTATGTGATTTGGTATTGACTGTTGCCTCTGAGCCATCTGTAAGTTATTGTATTAGTTTATTTTATGCTTGCTTAATGTATCCTAGCTTCTTGTTTTGATATGCCCAAATAGGCTGCTTGAATGAGCTAGCTTGATTATTTTCACCTTTGAAGCTCTAAAGTCCTGTCACGAGATGGCTAGGGCTCTTACCAGGTATATGAGTCTAGGAGTCCATTCACTTTTCTTGTATGGATTCAGCTCAGGTGTCCAGGTACTTGGTCATCAAATGTGTGGTACAGGCTCTGTCCTACAGTCTTAGAAGGGCAGGGATGATTGGTGTAGGTACAGGTATATGGTTCACACTCTGAAGAATGCAGGGGGCTGGCAACTGTCCCTGAGTGCCTGTGAGGAAAGTGCATCCCTGTTCTCTAGAGCGCACAGGTGGGTGGATTCTGCAGATGGACTATGGGCACCCAATGCTTTTGGTTTTAAGGACTGGGAGGTACCAGTTATCCTTGGACCCCTGTCACGGGTAGCTAGGTTACAAGGGTGGAGCCACCAGTCCTTAGGCACCTGATGTGGGTAGGTGAGGACCCTGTTCAACTGGTAAAGTGGTGTCAAACTTCAAACAGCCACCTCTTCACTGCACAGCTGAAACAGTTGCAGTCTGCCAACAAGGGGCTAGTTCTCCTGAAATGGGCCCACACAGGTCCATGCACGAGTGAAAGTTATTCAAAGTCCGCGGACTGCTTGTGAGACTAGAGCCCATGCTCTTAACATTGTTTTCAATCCGTTGTCATCACTGTTGTTTTCCACTTAAGAACATATCAACATTACTCTCAAAGATTGTAGGCTTATAGAATATTGGAGTGATAGAATTTGCCTCCTACCCTATCCTATGTTAGAATATCTGTATATTCAACAGGACACACCATTTTGCAATAAGTGTGTATATGTATGTGTCTCCTTTGTGTGTGCCTTAACTGCCATTGAACTTAAACTGCTGAGCATTAAGTCCAAATACTTCTTAGCCTCTTTGTAAGAAGTAATTAACAGTACACTGAGAGCTTGTGGGAGCCCTGTGGTTAAGGGCTATGACTGCTAACCAAATGGTCCATAGTTTGAATCCACCTTCTACTCTTGGAAACCCTATGGGGGCATTTCTACTCTGTCCTATAGGGTCACTATGAGTTGCAATTGACTCTATGGTAACAGGTTTGATTTGGAAAGGTTGAGAGGTAATACCCCCACCCTAAAATGGTACTTGATGGCTTTCTCATGGTAGGATTAGATCAGTTCAGGATTAGTGGTAACCCAGTGCCCAGTGCCCTCAAGTTGATTCCGACTCACAAAAGGATTAGTGGTATTTGTGAGGAAAAGGAGAAATGGCATAAGAGTAAGTAAAGTACCAGGTTTTCAATCCAAAAGAGTCAGTAGCTACCTTGGATGTCTTCCATGTGATAGAGGTGACTCACTTTAGAGCTCTGCCAATCAATCCCTGTTGTGAACGCTGTGGTACACACCCAGAGTCATTTAAATGAGGGCTCATTTTCTAGATTTTGGTGGTGCTGCTGGCAGTCTACCTCCAGCTGTCAGCCCCTCACAGACTTCCTCAGCTGCAGAGCTGCCTCATTCAGGGCTACACCATTCCTGGAGCAGCGCCCATCCAGTGATGGATCTGGGAAATTATAAAAAAGGTCTTGGCATCTCTGTCCTATTTAGGACAATTCTGATGGGCCATTCTAGCTCTAGTGACCTCTAGTTGAAGCTGCTATTGGGAGGCCTCTCAGCTTGACTTTTCAAACCTTACTGCTGCCTTGTATTTCCACAAGTGTTAGTATCAATTGCATTGCCTAGTGAACATTTCACAAGCCAAGCTCTGGCTCAGGGTCTGCTTCCCAGGAACCCAACCATGACATCTGTCTTAAAAAATGTCCAAAGGCAGAAGATGGAGGAATCACAAACACAAATATTTAATTTATATATTCTCTCTCCCTCTCTCCACACACACACATTCAATATACAAAATATATTTACACGAATATTTAAAATACGTATTTATAGGTACATATATTACATATCTAATTATGTAGTTATTAAAAGCTCCCTTTGGAACTAGTGGTTCAAAAGTAAAAAGCCAAAAGTCCCTTAGAGAATCTACCTATCTATCTATCTATCTGAGTCCCTGCATGGTGCAAACTGTTAACGTGTTCAGCTGCTAACTGAAAGGCTGGAGGTTTGAGTCCACACAGAGGGGCCTTGGAAGAAAGGGCTGGCAATCTACTTCCAAAAACTTCAGTCATTGAAAAACCCTATGGGACCTTTGTACTCTGACGCACATGGGGTTGCCATAGTTAGAATCAATTCAGCAGCGACTGGTCTATCTATATCACCTATGTATGTATGTATGTATATATGTATGATATATGTATGTATGTACATATCTATCATCTATCTATAAATGTAGGTGTTGATCATCTTATATGGGACCAAGGTCTTTCCTCTGGATCTGGATTTAGTGGTTTCTGATGTGCATTGACTTCTTGCCTGAAGTGCGAACAGCCGATATGTTGTCTATGTTTACCAGTTTTGACTTAAAGTGGAATGAGAGCTCAAAAATATTTGCACAGACTCTAAGTAAAGAATCCTTCTGAATTTTTACTTGCCCTCTGCCTGTGTCTATTAAGAGTTTCTCGTGCACACATAACTGGACAATTTTTTTTTTATGACTCACCTTTATTGACTCTTTCCAAAGCCTTCAACTTTATTTTCATAGAAACAACAACTTTCTTTTTCCACACATATTTCACGGCATTTGGTAATATTTAAAGAACTTACATAATAGCACTCTCAAGGCATGTTGGGCTGGAAACAAGCACACTTTCTCTAAGGACATCGTGGAGCACCATGGAACACTTCCCAGTGCCCAGACCCTCAACATCAGCCAAAGGGTTCACAGAGGGAAGGCGGGACAGGGCTAATCCAGGGAGGTAGTTCAGAACAGGGCAGTTAGAAGGGTGCCACTAGATGAAGTTTAAATATGAAGTACAGGATGTCTAACCTCAGCAATGCCACAAGGCTGTGAAGATTTAGGTTTAAACAGATATGCTCACATCTTTCACTTGGCACACATCACTTCGTTCCTTCTTTATGCCAGGTACTGAAATGGCAGTCTCCAAAATACAAAGTCCTTGACTTAGGGGGCTGACAGGTATACTAAGGCCAACATGTAAACAGATCATCACAAAGTGAGGTGGTCAGTGCCATGAAAACACAAGGTGGAGAGGTCAGCTGTGGAGGCAGGCAGTATGTCACAGAAATGCTGAAATTTATTTGAGTTGGATCTTGCACAATGAGTAGGAATTTTCTCAGTGAATAGTAGGAGGAAGCACCTTCACTGAAGGAGAAATATGGTCAAAGCCACTGATTTGCATATTTTCAGGGACAGTCAGCAATTACAGAGTCCTGCACAAGCAAGAGGGCACAGAGAAGAGGCAGTGAGCATATAGGATGTGAATGGAGAAATAAATGTTGATTTCTACATTTATGTCTTCTTCACAAGACAACTATTTTCATTATGGAACAAAAAATTATAATTTTTAACTTCAGATAAATAATTTAAAATGCAGGTTTAACTTACTCGGAATTTATTTTGTGTGTTAGGAGGTCAGCATCCAATGACTCGTCAGATTTTTCACCCCCATGCATTGTATCATTCCCCTTTTCTTCACTAACTAGCAAAGGTGGTTTCGCCATTTGTCCTGTGATGTGTTATGCAGTCCTCTGCATTACATGGCACCAAGGCATTGTTTATGTACATCATAGTCCATGGCTGTGCAATGAGATACCACTGCACACATGTGAGAACAGATAAAATAAAAAAGACTGACCATACAAGTGTGTGTAAGAATGGGGGGGCAACTGGAACTCTCATACACTGCTGGTGGGAAAGCAATATGGTACAATCACTTTGGAAAACAGCTTGGCAGTTTCTTAAAAAGTTAAACGTGCACCCACTACATGATCCACCTGTTCCACTCCTAGGTATATTTCCAAGAGAAAAGAAAATATATGTCCATGCAAAGACTTTTGCACAAATATTACAGCAGCACATTTGTAATAGCCTAAAGCTGGAAACATTCCAAATGCTCATCAACAGGTAAATGAATAAGCACTGTGTTATGTACACACAGTAGAATACTTGTTGTTATTTGCCATTGAGTTGATCCTGACTCATGGTGACCCTACGTGCAAAGTAGAACCGCTCCATAGTGTTTTCAAAGCTGTAACCTTTCAGAAGCAGATCTTCAGGTCTGTCTTCCAAGATGACTCTGAGTGGGTTTGAACCACCAACACAGTGGTCTACTACTCAGAAATAAAAAGAAATGAGCCATTGATACACCCATCAACATGGGAAAAAAATCTCAAAATAACTATGCTAAATGAAAAATGGCAGGCAAAAAAGGAGGACATTCTGTGTGATCCCATTTATATAAAGCTCTAGAAAATGCTAACTAATCTACAGTGACAGAAGGCAGAGAAGCAGTTGCCAGGGGATTGTGGAGACATTCAAGGGGTAGGAAGAAGAAGAGGTAGAGGATGGGAGAGAGGAATTACAGAGGGGAGGCAGAAAACTTCTGGGAGCAATGAATATGTTCACTATCCTGATTGTATGGGTGTATGGACATGACAAAATTTATCAAATTGTATACTTTACATATGTGTAGTTTATTATATATCAATTTTACCTGAATAAACTGTTAAAAGAGAGATTATGTCTAATCCTTTTCTATACAGCACCTACCAAAATAAAGGTTCTCAATCAAGATAATTTTGAGAATGAAATTTATTTTAATTTTAGGGTATATGATAGAATGAATGTGGGAAAAACAAACTTTCTATTATAATTGATTTCTGGTTTAGATTAAATCTTCTTTTTTTTCTCTTCATATATAGTATGGAGAATTTACCTGACGCCCGACCTCATCTTTTCATTCTTTAACTCTGGGGCATAAATTTTGTCAGGTACTAGCTTAGCATAAGGATTTCACTGGCTAATTCTATTCAGAAGTAGACCACTGGGTCCTTCTTCCTAGTCTGTCTTAGTCTGGAAGCTCAGCTGAAACCTGTCCTCCATGGGTGACCCTGCTTGTATTTGAATACTGGTGGCATAGCTTCCAGCATCACAGCAACACACAAGCCCCCATAGCACAACAAACTGACAGACACGTAGGGGAAGGCACTCAAAATACAACTGGGGAAGAGCTGCCTCCTCAAAGTGGAGTCGACCTTAACGATGTGGATAGAGTCAAGCTTTTTGGACCTTCATTTGCTGGTGTGGCACTACTCAAAATGAGAAGAAACAGTTGCAAACATCCATTAATAATTGGAACATGGAATGCATGGAGTCTGAATCTGGGAAAATAAGTCATCGAAAATGAAATAGAACACATAAATATCAATATCCTAGGCATTAGTGAGCTGAAATGGACTGGTATTGGTCATTTTGAATTGGACTATCATACGGTCTACTATGCCAGAATGACAACATGAAGAGGAGTGGCATTGCATTCGTCATCAAAAAGAACATTTCAAGATCTATCCAGAAGTACAAAGCTGTCAGTGATAGGATAATATCCATATACCTACAATGAAGACCAGTTAATACAACTCTTATTCAAATTTGCCCACTAAGCTCTATGGCCAAAGACAAAGAAATTGAACGTTTTTGCCAGCTTCTGAGGTCTGAAATTGATCGACTATGCAATTAGAATGCACTGATAATTACTGGTGATCGGAATGCAAAAGTTGGAAACAAAGGAGAAGGATTGGTAGTTGGAAAATATGGCCTTTGTGATAGAAACGATGCTGGGGATCGCATAGTTGAATTTTGCAAGTCCAATGACTTCTTCATTACAAATACCTTTTTTCACAACATAAACGGTGGCTCTACACATGTACCTCACCAGATGGAATACACAGAAGTCAAACCTACTACATCTGTGGGAAGAGATGATGGAAAAGCTCAATATCATCAGTTGGAACAAGGCCAGGGGCTGACTGTGGATCAGGCCATCAATTATGTGTATACAAGTTCAAGTTGAGACTGGAGAAAATTAGAACAAGTCAAGGAGAGCCAAAGTACAACCTTGAATACATCCCACTAAATTCAGAGATCACCTCAAGAATAGATTTGATGTGTTGAATGCTAATGACCTAAGACCAGGCGAGTTGTGGAATGACATCAAGGATATCATACATGAAGAAAGCAAGGGGTCATTAAAAAGACAGGACAGAAAGAAAAGACCTAAATGGATGTCAGAAGAGACTCTGAAACTTGCTCTTGAATGTTGAGTAGCTAAAGCAAAAGGATAAAACAATGAAATAAAAGAGCTGAACAAAATATTTCAAAGGGCGGCTCTAGAAGACAAAGTATTATGATGACATGTATAAAGACCTGGAGATAGAAAACCAAAAGGGAAGAACATTTTTGGCATTTCTCAAGCTGAAAGAACTGAAGAAAAAATTCAAGCCTTGAGTTGCAATGCTGAAGGATTCTATGAGGAAAATATTAAATGACGCCGGAAGCATTAAAAGAAGATGGAAGGAATACACAGAATCACTATTCCAAAAAGAATCGGTCGACTTTCAACCATTTCAGGAGGTACATATTGCTCAGGAACCGACGGTACCAAAGGAAGAAGTTCAAGCTGCATTAAAGGCGTTGGCAAAAAACAAGGCTCTGGGAATTGACGGAATACCAATTGAAATGTTTCAACAAATGAATGCAGTGCTGGAAGTGCTCACTTGCCTATGCCAAGAAATTTGGAAGACCTGGCCAACAGACTGGAAAAGATCCACATTTATGGCTATTCCCAAGAAAGGTGATCCAACCAAATGCAGAAATCATCGAACTATATCATTAACATCACATGCAAGCAATATTTTCCTGAAGTTTTTTAAAAGCAGCTGCAACAGTAAATTGAACTGCCAGGAATTCAAGCTGGATTTAGAAGAGGCCATAGAACCAGGGATATCATAGCTGATGTTAGATGGATTCTGGCTGAAAGCAGAGAATACCAGAAAGATGTTTACCCGTGGTTTATTGACTATGCTAAGGCAGTCGACTGTGTGGATCATAACAAACTATGGATAACATTGTGGAGAATGGGAATTCCAGAAAACTTAATTGTGCTCATGAGGAATCTGTACATGAATCAAGAGGCAGTTGTTGGAACAGAACAAGGGGATACAGCATGGTTAAAAGTCAGGAAAGGTATGTGTCAGGGTTGTATCCTTTCACCATACCTATTCAATCTGTATATTGAGCAAATAATCTGAGAACCTGGACTATATGAAGAAGAACAGGGCATCAGAGCTGGAGGAAAGCTCATTAACAACCTGTTTTATGCAGATGACACAACCTTGCTTGCTGAAAGTGAAGAGGACTTGAAGTACTTACTGATGATCAAAGATCACAACCTTTAGTATGGATTATACCTTGACATAAAGAAAAGAAAAATCTTCACAACTGGACTAATAAACAGCATCATGATAAATGGAGAAAAGATTGAGGTTGTCAAGGATTCCATTTTACTTGGATCCACAATCAACACCCGTGGAAGCAGCAGCCAAGAAATCAAAAGATGAATTGTAAATCTGCTGCAAAGGACCTCTTTAAAATGTTGAAAAGCAAAGATGTCACTTTGAAGACTAAGGTGGGTCTGACCCAAGCCAGGGTATTTTCGATTGCATCATATATGCGTGTGAAAGCTGGACAATAAATAAGGAAGGCTGAAGAAGAATTGATGCCTTTGAATTGCTGTGTGATGAATATTGAATATACTGTAGACTGCCAAAAGAACGAACAAATCTATCTTGGAAGAAGTATGATCAGAATGCTCCTTAGAAGCAAGGATGGCAAGGCTACCTCTCACATGCTTTAGACATTGTTATCAGGAGGGATCAGTCCCTGGAAGACATCATGCTTGGTAGAGGGTCAGCAAAAAAGAGGAAGACCCTCAACAAGATGGATTGACACAGTGGCTGCAACAGTGGGCTAAGCTTAGCAACCATTGTGAGGATGGCACAAGACCAGGGTTGCTATGAGTCACTATGAGTCAGAACCAACTCGAGGGCACCCTACAACAACAGCAACAACAAGCTTTGCATCTTTGGATTGAGCTTTTGGTGTTGTATCTAATACTCCGTTGTTGAAAATTAGGTCTCAAAACATTGCCCTTGTGTTTTCTTCGAAGAGTTTTATGGTTTTTAGTTCTTCTATTTAGGACGTTGACCCATCTTGAATTAGTTTTCATATATAGTATGAGGTATGAGTCCAGCTTTATTCTTTTGCATGTGTGCATGTGTAGACTCAGTTGTCCCAGCACTATCAAAGAGAATTTTTTTCTCCATTGAATGGACTTAGCACCTTTGTCAAAAATCAGTTTACCATAGATAATGAGTTTATTTTTCAATTCTCAATTCTATTCCATTGGTGGCTACAAACTCTTTTAAAGAAAGAAAAGTGAATCTCCTTCAGCAATCAAAACTCCCGTAAGAAAATAAATTCTTAAGCCTGATGATAATGAAAATGATATATTTTTTGGAAGACCTTTTTCTTTTACGTATTCAGTAAGGGCGTAGCCAAGTACTTTATGTGGAAATGAGTACGACTGGCTCTCACCGGATGGGAAGAAGAACCCTGGGAGCCTGAACTCTGCAGCCACCCTTGCTTTGCGAGAAGGAGGAACCCTGGTTAAAGTGTGAAGGAGAACCCAGACACCAATTAGGTGTGCTGGGGGGAAATGAATAAGCAGCGAAACTACTCAAGACCTTTTATTTATTACCACTGTCCTCACTGTGGCCTCCTTGATGAGGTTCAAGAATCCTGAGACCTTTCTAGCCTACTATGCATCAGTCCTACACCACGTGAACAT
The DNA here is from genome assembly GCF_030014295.1 of Loxodonta africana. Taxonomy (NCBI): domain Eukaryota; kingdom Metazoa; phylum Chordata; class Mammalia; order Proboscidea; family Elephantidae; genus Loxodonta; species Loxodonta africana. The sequence goes on from NC_087354.1 coordinate 3,299,962, forward strand.
TGGTACACAGGATACCTCACAATCGTTAGTTGATAATACATTTATTTTACTAATTCTTCTTTCATTCACACACTGACTGTCTAGCCAAGCCCAGGTTCAGGCTGCAGAAAGGTCCTTCACTCATGAAATTAGCACTTCCCAATAAACTGCCACACCCCTTGCATACCAGCCCTTGGGTTTATTATTATTATTACCACATACTGCCTATACTATTTTTCACTTGATATTTTTCTTTAGATCAACCTACTTTCTACTTGAATATTTAAAAAAAAATGCTACTCACAAATAGAAGATAATACATTTAAATTAAAAAAAATGTCTGTGCTGCTCCTAAATTATCCCCTGTCCAGTAGAAGAATGCATACCACACTTTGGGAAAATGGTAATAGCCCTTCCCAGGGATTGTCCACCCTTTACGAAGAGCCCCTTTGAATGTGGAAAAAAATCTCTGAACTCCCCCTGGATGGTGATTGTTCTTTCAGTATCTGCCAATTGCTATACTAAATTGGAATGGATTGACTGCACTTGAGACAATGAAGTATGTCTCAAGGTGCTGTCTCTTCAATCCACAGGGGGCTGGGTGTGCTCATTTATGCCTCTTTGAAACTCTGAGGTTTCCTGGGATCTGGAGCTCACGAGCTGGTACTCTTTGATTTAGAGGTGAGAACCAATGAAATCTCTTTTCTGTTGTGTGAACTTGAGCATTTTGCTTTCTACCAAAGAACCAAACCAGCCACTGTCAAGCCAATTCCTATGCATACTGACCTCATATATGCCCACAGGGTTTTCAAAACTATATGACCTTTCAGAACAAATTGCCAGGCCTTTCTTCTGAACTGCCAACCTTTTGGTTAGTAGTCAAGAGCTTAACTGTTTGTGACATCGAGCCACTTTTTTTTTCTGCCTTCTAGCTAGCTTATGTTGTGCTGTCTATAAAATGGAGGCAACAGATGTTTTTGTAAGGATAAAATTAAATACTGTCATTGAAAGGAGAAATAAAGCTTTTTTAATGCAAAATGTATAACTATAACCTTTCTGTAAAATTTCAGAGTAAAGCTAGAACTCTGGGGAGAGGAAGGAGAGAGAAAATATGGATGGAGGAGAATGGGGAGGCCAACAGGAATGGAGGCCCCCATCAGAAGGACAGGAGCCCTCTGGAGGCTGATGACCATCTCACTCAGGGACAACCAGGGCAGGTAAAGTGAAGGTACAACTCTGCAGCAGGTGACTTGGGGCTCAGCCCATTCACTAGAGGAAGAGGTGTTGAAATAATGGAGGGAGGAAGGGGTTTCTGCTCCCAGGCCCACCTCCGTCTTGCTGGAGAGCCAGCTAGGACTGCACGCTGGGTCACACTGCTCTTCTCTTCACCAAGGACCACTTGTCTGCCCCAGTTGCTGGCTGCCTGCACATGGTGCTGTGGGCCTTGCCTTGAGGTCAGGGGCTGGGAGGTGAGCAAGAAGATTCCTGCCTTTTGGAAAATTGCCATCTGGAGGTGGGGGCAGGATGGTGGAGGGGGCTTCACACCCTAGCGAACAAAACTACCACGACATCAGCCTCCCTTTGTGTCTCCTGTTCTATTTAAATCATGGGCTACCTTTGAAGGATAAATTCTGTTTGCAAATGCTTTCCTTTGATAAAAGGCTCCCACTGCCTCTCAGACAATATTAAGAACTGAATACCTGCTGGTGAGCATTTCTTGGTATTATACAAACTGGGACCAAAGATGACTTTATAATAATAGGAAGAGACAATCAGGGAGTCAGGGAGGATTATAAGGCTACAGTGAGCTTTTTTTAACTTCTAAAACTTTCCTCAGTTTTTCTAGTCCGTAATAGTGAAAATGTAACAATGTCGGGAAGTTCTATTGCAAAAAAAAATATCATTTCTTCCTTCTTTTTCTTTAGTTTAAAAAGCAATGACAAGTAAAACCTAAACTTTCTAAGTTTCTGTATTGAGGACAGAACTCCTTTTAGACAAATTCTAAACTGGACCAATAGTGAGATCCTGATTAAAATGGTGGCTGTGTTGGAAAATTCAGAAAGTGGCTTGTTTGCTGTCCTAATGTTGTCCTTATCAGAAAGCATTCACTGGCCTCCTCTACTCAATAAAGAGAGTAGAAGCTATTGGGCTGGTGGAAAAAGAGACGAAGCATAGTTATTGCTATCTGCTTGGAGGACAGGTCATCAAAAAAAAAAAAAAAAAAAAACAGTTCATAAAAATATACCACAGGGCAGTAGATTGTGAGGGTGACATCAGTCACCTTGATATCTTTTAGAGGTATTCCATTTTGGGTCAACCAAAAGGCAACAGGAGATTTCTAAAACCACCAAACCAAACCTGTCCCCATCGAATCAATTCCAACTCACAGCAACCATATAGGACAGAGTAGAACTGCCCCATATGATTTCCAACAAGTGGCTGGTGGATTCGAACTGCCAACCCTTTGGTTAGCAGCCGAGCTTTTAACTATTGAATCACCAGTTTACCAAAATCTATATTTTAGGTGCAAACTGAGAGGATGGGGTAGCAAGAAGTTCTGGTCTGAGGCAGAGCTGCCCAGAGGGTGGTGTCAAGATGCTACATAATACCTGGGACAGGCAGGAGTTAGCTGCTGGGCTCCAGCTGGCCCCATACACTCTTTATGGAGTGTGCTGTGTGACTTTAGCTGGGCTTCCCTGAATCTTCCAAGAGGTCTGACTCTAGAAAGATGATTTCTTTTTTTCTGAAATAGGAATCTGACTGGTATTACTTTTACATTCCTGCTGAGTGTACCAAGTTCCCCTTGAGTATCTGGGGAAGTCAAGCTGCTGTTGTCTCCAGGATCTGTTCCCCATTGGATAAGGCTCTTAGGACCCAGGAGTCACTTTCTCCATCCTTCAAAGCTAGGGCTCAGGCTTTATCTTATGCAGTCTCCCAGCTCCACTGTCTATCTACCCAAGCCAGTATTTGGCAACCACTGGAGCAGGCCCCAGTGAGCATCTAGGGTTTCCTGAAGCAGACTGCAGGCCTCAGGCAGTATCTAGCTCCTCATTCATGCATGCTGGCTCTTGCTTTCACTCTCTCTTTTTGCCAGCTTCTGTCCATTAAGGCAGCTGAATTGTTGGCAGCCTCGCCCTTGTGTGCACTGTAAGCCCTTCAGAACCACCCCCTAATCAAAGCTCTCTCCACTTCCTGCAGAGAAAACCAAAAACTAAACCAGTTGCCATAGAGTTGATTCCAATTTATAGTGACCCCGTAGGACACAGTAGAACTGCCTTATAGAGTTTCCGAGGAGTGCCTGGTGGATTTGAACTGCCAACCTTTTGGTTAGCAGCCATAGCTCTTAACCACTATGCAACCAGGGTTTCCAAACACATTGCCCTTGAGTTGACTCTGATTCATAGTGACCCTATAGGACAGAGTAGAACTGCTCTATAGAGTTTCTAAGAGTACCTGGTGGATTTGAACTGCCAACCTTTTGGTTAGCAGCCATAGCACTTAACCACTACACCACCAGGGTTTCATACCACCAGGGTTTCTCCTGCAGAGAGGGTTCCCTAATTCTGTATTCTGGTATGGGGGTCCAGTGCAGGGCCACCTGCTGCACCTTTCCCAGTGCACTTGTGTGGGCCCAAAGAGGCCACCAAATCTAGAAAGCATGCATGGTTGTGGGGGCCCATGGCATGAGGTCCCCTCTCTAAAAGTCACGTTTATCCTCCTCAAGGACAATCTTTCCCATCAGGGTGCTGAGCTTTGGGTTGACAAAGCCACAGGTCCATTCATGAGCACAGGAACCATCCTCAGCAGGACCAGGAGGAGCCAGTTTACCTGAACTGGAGCTGAAAGGCTGCGTTGTAAATGGGGTGACTGAGGATGCCATGCAGGGCAGGCCACGCCACATGGGTCTGGTGCTCTGAGACCCATCGTTCTCTTTCCGGTGAGCTCCAATGAGATGGCAGGGCAGGGCATCTCCTGGGAAGAGGTTTGGCAGAGTGGCTTCTTTGCTTGTCATTGCTACACCCTCAGAGCCACTAGAGGAGGGAGGACATCCATCTGAATGGGGCCCGGGTCTACAATGACCCTCCTTTCAGGATATCCCAATGATCCTGCTTCCTCCAAGCAAGGCTGAAATGCTCCTTTCTCTGTGCCACCTCCAACAGCTCCATCCCAGCTCAGGCAGCTGTGCTAACATTGCATGGCACCTGGTAGGAGCACATGTCAACAGCATCATCAAAGCAGTGACTGAGAACAGTGGTCCCCAAAGGTCAGTGGTAGAGCATGGGGGGTTCATTCCTCACATCATAAAGTATTTTCACATTTCATGCAAAATAATAAAACATGATGTGTACTAAACCAAACTCTATTTTTTTGGCTATATTTTAACTCATGTAAGTAATATTAGGCTCCAAAGGATTTAGAAAATTTATGGGATAAAACTTAAATTTGAGAAAGTTTTATCCATTAGCTTTATTTTTTTTCCCTGTTTAATTTGAAAATAAAATAAAACAAGAGAACTATTATTCCATTTTAGTGGTGAACATTCCTGTTTAGTTTGTAGAAACTAGGATATGCCTAGAACAGACTGGAAAGATTTGATGTAGGCTAGGATTCTCAAATCCAAAAGCCCCAGCCCTAGGGATCCTCAGGGGGCCTGAGTAGGTCAGCAGATGAGTTTAAGCTCCCAGGTGGTTCTGACAGGCAGTCAGGATTGGGAATCACTGATTCAGAGGTACATACCTGATCTTATCTGGAAATGGAAACCCTTTTGACAAAGCACTTCACACTACTGTGCTGGGTTCCACAGGGTAGTAGACACTGGGACAGGGGAGAAGTTAGGCTGATGCAAAGAATACACGTCTCTTCCAGTGAGAAGAGGACTTTCTGGCTGCATAGAAACCGAAGGACAGCTCCATGGGGACCAGGTATGAGGAGAACGAAGCTCACGCTAATCAGATGGACAGAGAGAGCGAGGAGAAAAGCTTGGCAGGGCTTCTGGTCCCCACAGCCATGCCATTGTCTCATGGGTGGGGACAGTCAACTCCTACCGATTTTGTCCCTAATAAGTGCTCTTTCCAAGGATTTTTTTTTTTTTTTAAGTGAAAATTCTGGAAGGTAAAGAATTCCTACTTGGAAGTAATCACTCACTCTTTGAACTTTCGCTCAGGCCGATCTCTTATGAAACCACTGTTTTAACTTTGTCTTGGTGATATTTATATGCATGTCTTATCCCTCTTATTCAGAACACAAGTTCCTTTCCTTTATGAACTATACACCAGGGTAACCAATAGTTGATGAGGGAGAACCTTTCTTTAGAAAAGACGTATCTAAAGGCAAACGTTGAAAAATTTTATTGAACTCTGAGTTGTAATGAAAAATTTGCATATTATTTTCTCAGTCAAATACTTAAGGAAGTAATCCAGCCAATGAATAAAAAAGAAATGATACAGATGGAATATCTAAATAATGCATCTCCTAATAAAACAGAGGATCTAGCCAATAACCATCAATAGCAGGTACAATCACAAAAAGAGGGATAAAATATGACCTGCTTCCTGAGCAAGGTCCTCAACGGCACTTATGAAATGTTCTTGCCAAACCATTGCATCTAAATCCAAACAAGTCTGTAAATCTAGCCACCAATTTACTGGTGATATAGGGGACAACCCTCGCGTGTCTGTCACTTTGTCATACTGTGGGGGTTTGCTTCTTGCTGTGATGCTAGAAGCTATGCTGTCAGTATTCAGATACCAGGAAGGTCACCTGTGGAGGACAGGTTTCAGCTGAGCTTCCAGGCTAAGATAGACTAGGAGGAAGGGCCCAGCAGTCTACTTCTGAAAAGCATCAGCCAGTGAAAACCTTATGAATAGCAGCAGAACATTTTCTGATATACTGCTGGAAGATGAGCTCCCCAGGTTGGAAGGCAGTCAAAAGATGACTGGGGAAGAGCTGCCTCCTCAAAGTAGAGTCTACCTTAATGATGTGGATGGAGTAAAGCTTTTGGGACCTTCATTTGCTGATGTGTCATGACTCAAAATGAGAAGAAACAGCTGCAAAAGCCCATTAATAATGGAAACCTAGAATGTACAAAGTATGAATCTAGGAAAATTGGAAATCGTCAAAAATGAAATGGAACACATAAACATCGATATCCTAGTCATTAGTGAGCTGAAATGGACTGCTATTGGCCATTTCGAATCAGACAATCTTATAGTCTACTGTGCTGGGAATGAAAATTTGAAGAGGAATGGTGTTGCATTCATTGTCAAAAAGAACACTTCAAGATCTATTCTGAAGTACAACACTGTCAGTGATGGGATAATATCCATACGCCTACAAGGAAGACCAGTTAATACAACCGTTATTCAAATTTACACAGCAACCACTAAGACCAAAGATGAAGAAATTGAAGATTTGTATCAGCTGCTACAGCCTGAGATTGATCGAACATTCAATCAGGATGCATTGATAATTACTGGTGAACTGGAATGTGAAAGTTGGAAACAAAGAAGGATCAATAGTTGGAAAACAATGCCAGAGACTGAATGATAGAATTTTGCGAGACCAAGGACTTCTTCATTGCAAATACCTTCTTTCACCAACATAAATGGCAACTAAACACATGGACCTTGACAGATGGAACGCACAGGAATCAAATTGACTACATCTGTGGAAAGAGACGATGGAATAGCTCAATATCATCAGCCAGAACAAGGCCAGGGGCCAGCTGCGGAAAAGACCATCAATTGCTCATATGCAAGTTCAAGCTGAAACTGAAGAAAATCAGAGGAAGTCCATGAGAGACAAAATGTGACCTTCAGTATATGCCACTCGAATTTAGAGGCCATCTCAAGAAGAGGTTTAATGCACCGAACACTAGTAACCACAGACCAGACGAGTTGTGAAATGACATCAAGGACATGATACATGAAGAAAGCAAGAGGTTGTTGAAAAGACAGGAAAGAAAGAAAAGACCAAGATGGATGTCGGAGGAGACTCTGAAATTTGCTCACTAATGTTGAGCAGCTAAAGCAAAAGGAAGAAATGATGAAGTAAAAGAATTGAACAGAAGATTTTAAAGGGTGGCTCGAGAAGACAAAGTAAAATATCATAATGACATGTGCAAAGAGCTGGAGATAGAAAACCAAAAGGGAAGAAGAACACGCTTGGTGTTTCTCAAGCTGAAAGAACTGAAGAAAAAATTCAAAACTCAAGTTGCAATAGTGAAGGATTCTGTGGGGGAAATATTAAACGAAGACTGGAACATCAAAAGAAGATGGAAGGAGTACACAGAGTCATTATACCAAAAAGAATTAGTCGATGTTCAACCATTTCAAGAGGTAGCATACAATTAGGAACCAATGGTACTGAAGGAAGAAGTCCAAGCTGCTCTGAAGGCACTGGTGAAAAACAAGGCTCCATGAATTGACAGAATATCAATAGAGATGTTTCAATTAACGGATGCAATGCAGAAGGTACTCACTCATCTATGCCAAGAAATATAGAAGACAGCTTCCTGGCCAACTGACTGAAAGATATTCCATATTTATGCCTATTCCCAAGAAAGGTGATCCAACCGAATGTGGAAATTTATAGAACAATATAATTAGTATCACATGCAAGCAAAATTTTGCTGGAGAACATTCAGAAGCGGCTGCAGCAGTGTTATCAACAGGGATATTCCAGAAATTCAGGCTGGTTTCAGAACAGGACATGGAACCAGGCATATTATTGCTGATGTCAGATGGATCCTGGCTGAAAGCAGAGAATACCAGAAGGATGTCCCTGTGTTTTATTGACTATGCAAAGGCATTTGACTGTGTGGATCATAACAAATTATGGATAACATTGTGAAGAATGGGGATTCCAGTACACTTAAATGTGCCCATGAGGAACCTTTACCTAGATCAAGAGGCAGTTGTATGGATAGAACAAGGGAACACTGAGTGGTTTAAAGTCGGGAAAGGTGTGTGTAGGGGTTGTATCCTTTCACTATACATATTCAATCTGTATGCTGAACAAATAATCCAAGAAGCTGGACTATATGAAGAAGAACGGGGCATCAGGGTTGGAGAAAGACACATTAACAACCTGCGTTATGCAGATGACACAACCTTGCTTGCTGAAAGTGAAGAGGACTTGGAGCACTTACTAATGAAGATCAAAGACCACAGCCTTCAGTATGGATTGCACCTCAACATAAAGAAAACAAACATCCTCACAACTGGACCAATGAGCAACATCATGATAAATGGAGAAAAGATTGAAGTTGTCGAGGGTTTCATTTTACTTGGATCCACAACCAACAGCCATGGAAGCAGCAGTCAAGAAATCAAAAGACACATTGCATTGGGTAAATCTGCTGCAAAGGACCTCTTTAAAGTTTTGAAAAGCAAAGATGTCACCTTGAAGACTAAGGTGCGCCTGACCCAAGCCATGGTATTTTCAATCACATCATATGCATGTGAAAGCTGGACAATGAATAAGAAAGACTGAAGAAGAATTGACGCCTTGAATTGTGGTGTTGGCAAAGAATATTGAATATACCATGGACTGCCAAAAGAACAAACAAATCTATCTTGGAAGAAGTACAACTGGAATGCTCCTTAGAAGCAAGGATGGCAAGACTGCATCTTACATACTTTGGACATGTTGTCAGGAGGGATCAGTCCCTGGAGAAGGACCTCATGCTTGGCAAAGCACAGGGTCAGCAGAAAAGAGGAAGACCCTTCACAAGGTAGATTGACACAGTGACTGCAACAGTGAGCTCAAGCATAACAATGATTGTAAGAATGGCACAGGACCTTGCAGTGTTTCATTCTGTTATGCATAGGGTCGCTATGAATCAGGACCAACTCAACGGCACCTACCAACAACAACATAAGGGACAAAGTACATATCAAATGGTACCATTGTGATGCAATCAGAAAAACATGGAAAATGAGAGGCTGCAGGATAGGTGACCCTCAGGAGGGAATGGGAGCGTGAGCTCTCATGCATGGTGCGATGATTCTGGAGGATGATTTTGGACAGGTTTTCTAGCAGCTCCATTGTAAGGGTTCCTAGGTGTGAGGTTCCTCAGTTGTGACACAGACACATTGTGTGTGCAGCATCCTCCTGGGCCACTCACATCATCCCTATGGGGGAGGAAGAGGAGCAGATACGAACATGAAGTTTATGCTGGTGCTCTTCTTTGAGTAATAAGGTCCTTTGTCTCTGAACCAGAAGTTTCCTGTCTTCTGACAACATCCACAAAACTGTGGCAGGCTAACTAGTTAGCTCTCAAGTAAACTCTTGGACCCTTCACTGTTCTTGACACCTTTCTGTGGCCCCTGGGAGACTTTCCCACTGCCAAACAATGGGATGGAATCTCTGCATGGCATTCCTGTTGTCCTCCTACTTACAGACAGCATGCTTCCACTACAGCATTGGTCACAGTCAGGCCTGTCTCCCAGGGTAATGCCTGATTTATGGGAGACGCAAAATAGCTTTTTATGGAGTAAATTAACACTCCTCAAACACTGTTCTACTATTGAAATCTACAGATACCCTTTTTCTATTTCCTTAATTTCTCCTCTGTTGAAAATAAAATATTTAAAAAGGGCTTGAGCATTTACTCATTCATCATTAACTTTGATATCTAATCCCTATTTTAGTCAGAGCCAAATGGCAGCACAAGCTTCTTCTCCAGGTTTACCATGACTTACTCACTTGGGTGGTGCTGGGGCCTTGAACATTCTGAAATTAAATGAAAATTAAATTAAATACATACATGCGTTTTTATATGTCTTGGTGAGCTTCTTGGACGGTCAGCTTTTCATCATTCATGATATTAGGGAAGTTTTCTGTCAGCGATTCTTCAATGATCTCCGTATTTTCCTTTTTCTCTTTCTGTTCTGGAACTCTGATCACTTGCAAATTTTTGCTTTGGATTGTATCCCACAAAATTCTCATGGTTTCTTCATTTTTCTTCATTCTTTTTTCTAATTTTTCAACAGAGTTGCATCCAAGTGTTTGTCTTCGATTTTGCTGATTCTGTCTTACATCATTTCAAACCTGCTCCTCAGCCCTTCTATGACACTGTCCATTTCTGAAATCTTGTTGTTTATCTTTTGGATTTCTAATTGCTGTTTTTGTATGATTTCTAGTTGTGAGCTTATTTTATCATTTTGTTCCTGTATTGCTTTTCTGAGTTGTTCCATTTTTGTCTGTATTTTCCAAGAATATTTCTGCCTTTTCCATAAATATGTCTATTTTTTCCTCATATTTATCAGCTTTTTGCTTCAACTCTTGGATTGCTCTGAATATTAGAGTGTGAATTCCCTGTCAGATAGTTTTAGTGACTTTTCTTCTACCGGAAAGTCATCTGGTGTTTTATTCTGGACTCCTACTGGAACTATCCTGTCCTTTTTTTTTTTTTTAATTAATTTTTATTAAGCTTCAAGTGAACATTTACCATTCCAATCAGTCTGTCACATGTAGATTTACATACATCTTACTCCCTTCTCCCACTTGCTCTCCCCCTATTGAGTCAGCCCTTTCAGTCTCTCGTTTCGTGCCAATTTTGCCATCTTCCCTCTCTCTCTATCTTCCCATCCCCCCTCCAGTCAAGAGTTGCCAACACACTCTCCAGTGTCCACCTGATTTAATTAGCTCACTCTTCATCAGTATCTCTCTCCCCCCCACTGACCAGTCCTTTTCATGCCTGATGATTTGTCTTCGGGGATGGTTCCTGTCCTATGCCATCAGACATTCTGAGGAGCATTGTCTCTGGGATTCCTCTAGTCTCAATCATACCATTAGGTATGTTCTTTTCATGAGAATTTGGGGTCTGTATCCCATTGGTCTCCTGCTCCCTCAGGAGTTCTCTGTTGTGTTCCCTGACAGGGCAGACATCGATTGTGGCCGGGCACCAACTAGTTCTTCTGGTCTCAGGATAATGTAGGTGTCTGGTTCATGTGGCCCTTTCTGTCTCTTGGGTTCTTAGTTGTCATGTGACCTTGGTGTTCTTCCTTTGCCTTTGCTCCAGGTGGGTTGAGACCAATTGATGTATCTTAGATGGCCGCTTGTTGGTATTTAGGTCCCCAGGCGCCACAATTCAAAGTGGGATGCAGAATGTTTTCATAATAGAATTCTTTTGCCCATTGACTTAGAAGTCCCCTCAAACCAAGTTCCCCAGACCCCAGCCCCTGCTCCGCTGACCTTTGAAGCTTTCATTTTATCCTGGAAACCTCTTTGCTTTTAGTCCAGTCCAATTAGGCTGACCTTCCTTGTATTGAGTGTTGTCTTTCCCTTCACCCAATGCAGTTCTTATCTACAGATTGATCAATAAAAAGCCCTCTCCCTCCCTCCCCCCTTTGTAACCACAAAAGTATGTGTTCTTTTCCGTTTTTTCTATTTCTCAAGATCTTATAATAGTGGTCTTATACAATATTTGTCCTTTTGCAACTGACTCATTTCGCTCAGCATAACGCCTTCCAGATTCCTCCATGTTATGAAATGTTTCAGAGATTCGTCACTGTTCTTTATCGATGCGTAGTATTCCATTGTGTGAATATACCACAATTTATTTACCCATTCATCCATTGATGGACATCTTGGTTGCTTCCAGCTTTTTGCTATTGTAAACAGAGCTGCAATAAACATGGGTGTGCATATATCTGTTTGTGTGAAGGCTCTTGTATCTCTAGGGTATATTCCGAGGAGTGGGATTTCTGGATTGTATGGTAGTTCTATTTCTACCTGTTTAAGATAACGCCAGATGGATTTCCAAAGTGGTTGTACCATTTTACAATCCCACCAGCAGTGTATGAGAGTTCCAATCTCTCCGCAGCCTCTCCAACATTTATTATTATTTTTTTTGGATTAATGCCAGTCTAGTTGGTGTGAGATGAAATCTCATCGTAGTTTTTATTTGCATTTCTCTAATGGCTAATGATCGGAGCATTTTCTCATGTATCTGTTGGCTGCCTGAATATCTTCTTTAGTGAAATGTGTGTTCATATCCTTTGCCCACTTCTTGATTGGGTTGCTTGTCTTTTTGTGGTTGAGTTTTGACAGAATCATGTAGATTTTAGAGATCAGGCGCTGGTCGGAGATGTCATAGCTGAATATTCTTTCCCAGTCTGTAGGTGGTCTTTTTACTCTTTTGGTGAAGTCTTTAGATGAGCATAGGTGTTTGATTTTTAGGAGCTCCCAGTTATCTGGTTTCTCTTCGTCATTTTTGGTAAAGTTTTGTATTCTGTTTATGCCCTGTATTAGGGCTCCTAGAGTTGTCCCTATTTTTTCTTCCATGATCTTTATCGTTTTAGTCTTTATGTTTAGGTCTTTGATCCACTTGGAGTTAGTTTTTGTGCATGGTGTGAGGTATGGGTCCTGTTTCATTCTTTTGCAAATGGATATCCAGTTATGCCAGCACCATTTGTTAAAAAGGCTATCATTTCCCCAATTGACTGACACTGGTCCTTTGTCAAATATCAGCTGCTCATACATGGATGGATTTATATCTGGATTCTCAATTCTGTTCCATTGGTCTATGTGCCTGTTGTTGTACGAGTACCAGGCTGTTTTGACTACTGTGGGTGTATAATAGGTTCTGAAATCAGGTAGAGTGAGGCCTCCCACTTTCTTCTTCTTTTTCAGTAATGTTTTGCTTATCCGATGGTTCTTTCCCTTCCATATGAAATTAGTGGTTTGTTTCTCTATCCCCTTAAAGTATGACATTGGTATTTGGATTGGAAGTGCGTTATATGTATAGATGGCTTTTGGTAGAATAGACATTTTTACTATGTTAAGTCTTCCTATCCATGAGCAGGGTATGTTCTTCCACTTAAGTATGTCCTTTTGAATTTCTTGTAGCAGAGTTTTATAGTTTTCTTTGTATAGGTCTTTTACATCCTTGGTAAGATTTATTCCTAAGTATTTGATCTTCTTGGGGGCTACTGTGAATGGTATTGATTTGGTTATTTCCTCTTCGGTATTCTTTTTGTTGATGTAGAGGAATCCAAGTGATTTTTGTATGTTTATTTTATATCCTGAGACTCTTCCAAACTCTTCTATTAGTTTCAGTAGTTTTCTGGAGGATTCCTTAGGGTTTTCCATGTATACGATCATGTCATCTGCAAATAGTGAGAGCTTTACTTCCTCCTTACCAATCTGGATACCCTTTATTTCTTTGTCTAGCCTAATTGCCCTGGCTAGGACTTCAAGTACGATGTTGAATAAGAGCGGTGATAAAAGGCATCCTTGTCTGGTTCCCATTCTCAAGGGAAATGCTTTCAGATTCTCTCCATTTAGAGTGATATTGGCTGTTGGCTTTGCATAGATGCCCTTTATTATGTTGAGGAATTTTCCTTCAATTCCTATTTCGGTAAGAGTTTTTATCATAAATGGGTGTTGAACTTTGTCAAATGCCTTTTCTGCATCTGTTGATAAGATCATGTGGTTTTTATCTTTTGTTTTATTTATGTGATGGATTACAGTAATGGTTTTTCTGATATTAAAGCAGCCTTGCATACCTGGTATAAATCCCACTTGATCAGGGTGTATTATTTTTTTGATGTGTTGTTGGATTCTATTGGCTAGAATTTTGTTGAGGATTTTTGCATCTATGTTCATGAGGGATATAGGTCTAAAATTTTCTTTTTTTTGTAATGTCTTTACCTGCTTTTGGTATCAGGGAGATGGTAGCTTCATAGAATGAGTTGGGTAGTATTCCGTCTTGTTCTATGCTTTGAAATACCTTCAATAGTAATGGTGTTAAGTCTTCTCTGAAGGTTTGGTAGAACTCTGCAGTGTAGCCGTCTGGGCCAGGACTTTTTTTTGCTGGAAGTTTTTTGATTACTGTTTCAATCTCTTTTTTTGTTATGGGTCTATTTAGTTGTTCTACTTCTGAATGTGTTAGTTTAGGTAGGTAGTATTGTTCCAAGAATTTATCCATTTCTTCTAGGTTTTCAAATTTGTTAGAGTACAATTTTATGTAGTAATCTGAAATGATTCTTTTAATTTCATTTTGTTCTGTTGTGATGTGGTCCTTCTCGTTTCTTATTCGGGTTATTTGTTTCCTTTTCTGTTTTTCTTTAGTCAGTCTGGCCAATGGTTTATCCATTTTGTTAATTTTTTCAAAGAACCAGCTTTTGGCTTTGTTAATTCTTTCAATTGTTTTTCTGTTCTCTAATTCATTTAGTTCAGCTCTAATTTTTATTATTTGTTTTCTTCTGGTGCCTGATGGGTTCTTTTGTTGCTCACTTTCTATTTGTTCAAGTTGTAGGGACAGTTCTCTGATTTTGTCTCTTTCTTCTTTTTGTATGTGTGCATTTATCGATATAAATTGGCCTCTGAGCACTGCTTTTGCTGTGTCCCAGAGGTTTTGATAGGAAGTATTTTCATTCTCGTTGCTTTCTAAGAATTTCCTTATTCCCTCCTTGATGTCTTCTATAACCCAGTCTTTTTTCAGGAGGGTATTGTTCAGTTACCAAGTATTTGATTTCTTTTCCCTAGTTTTTCTGTTATTGATTTCTAGCTTCATTGCCTTGTGGTCTGAAAGATGCTTTGTAATATTTCGATGTTTTGGATTCTGCAAAGATTTGTTTTATGACCTAATATGTGGTCTATTCTAGAGAATGTTCCATGTGCACTAGAAAAAAAAGTATATTTTGCAGCAGTTGGGTGGAGAGTTCTGTATAAGTCAATGAGGTCAAGTTGGTTGATTGTTGTCAGTAGGTCTTCTGTGTCTCTATTGAGCTTCTTACTAGATGTCCTGTCCTTCTCCGAAAGTGGTGTGTTGAAATCTCCTACTATAAATGTGGAGGTGTCTATCTCACTTTTCAATTCTGTTAAAATTTGATTTATGTATCTTGCAGCCCTGTCATTAGGTGCGTAAATATTTAATATGGTTATGTTTTCCTGATCAATTGTCCCTTTTATCATTATATAGTGTCTTTCTTTATCTTTTGTGGCAGATTTAAGTCTAAAGTCTATTTTGTCAGAAATTAATATTGCTACTCCTCTTCTTTTTTAGCTTATTGTTTGCTTGATATATTTTTTTCCATGCTTTGAGTTTTAGTTTGTGTCTCTAAGTCTAAGGTGCGTCTCTTGTAGGCAGCATATAGATGGATCGTGTTTCTTTATCCAGTCCGTGACTCTCTGTCTCTTTATTGGTGCATTTAGTCCATTTACATTCAGTGTAATTATAGATAAGTAAGTTTTTAGTGCTGTCATTTTGATGCCTTTTCATGTGTGTTGTTGGCCCTTTCATTTTTCCACATGCTTTTTTGTGCTGAGACGTTTTTCTTAGTAGCTTGTGAGATCCTCATTTTCATAATGTTTAACTTTATGTTTGTTGAGTCGTTACGTTTTTCTTGGCTTTTTTCTTGAGTTATGGAATTGATATTCCTTTTTGTGGTTACCTTATTATTTACCCCTATTTTTCTATGTAAAAACCTAACTTGTATCGTTCTATATTGCCTTGTATCCGTCTCCATCTGGCAGTTCAATGCCTCCTATATTTAGTCCGTCTTTTTGATTATTGTGATCATTTATCTATTGATTTCCATGATTTCCTGTCATGTGTATTATTTTGTTTATTTATTTATTTTTTAGAGTTAGTCTTACTTTGTTTGTTTTTGTGCTTTCCCTATTTGAGTTGCGTTGATATCAGGACGTTCTGTTTTGTGACCTTGTATTGTGCTGGTACCTGATATTATTGGTCATCAGGCCAAACAATCTCCTTCAGCACTTCTTGCAGTCTTGGTTTAGTTTTTGCAAATTCTCTAAACTTGTGTTTATCTGTAAATATCTTAATTTCTCCTTCATATTTCAGAGAGAGTTTTGCTGGATATATGATCCTTGGTTGGCAGTTTTTCTCCTTCAGTGCTCTGTATACGTCGTCCCATTCCCTTCTTGCCTGCATGGTTTCTGCTGAGTAGTCTGAACTTATTCTTATTGATTCTCCCTTGAAGGAAAGCTTTCTTTTCTCCCTGGCTGCTTTTAAAATTTTCTGTTTGTCTTTGGTTTTGGCAAGTTTGATGATAATATGTCTTGGTGTTTTTCTTTTTGGATCAATCTTAAATGGGGTTCGATGAGCATCTTGGATAGATATCCTTTCGTCTTTCATGATGTCTGGGAAGTTTTGTGTCAGGAGTTCTTCAACTATTTTCTCTGTGTTTTCTGTCCCCCCTCCCTGTTCTGGGACTCCAAACACTCGCAAGTTATCCTTCTTGATAGAGTCCCACATGATTCTTAGGGTTTCTTCATTTTTTTTATTTCTTTTATCTGATTTTTTTTTCAGCTATGTTGGTGTTGATTCCCTGGTCCTCCAGTAGTCCCAGTCTACATTCTAATTGCTCGAGTCTGCTCCTCTGACTTTGTATTGCGTTGTCAAATTCTGTAATTTTATTGTTAATCTTTTGGATTTCTACATGCTGTCTCTCTATGGATTCTTGCAACTTGTTAATTTTTCCACTATGTTCTTGAATAACCTTTTTGAGTTCTTCAACAATTTTATCAGTGTGTTCCTTGGCTTTTTCTGCATTTATCCTAATTTCATTTGTGATATCATTAAGCATTCTGTAAATTAGTTTTTTATATTCTGTATCTGATAATTCCAGGATTGTATCTTCATTTGGGAAAGATTTTGATTCTTTTGTTTGGGGGGTTGGAGAAGCTGTCATGGTCTGTTTCTTTATGTGGTTTGATATGCACTGCTGTCTCCGAGCCATCACTGGGAAACTAGATTTTCCAGGTAGTCGGCTAAAAGAAAATGCAGTCAGATCCCTATCTGAATTCTCCCTCTGGCTCCGGGTATTCGGATGTTAATGGAGCCGCCTGGGGAGGGTGGGGGAGGGATCAGAGAGCTAGGAGTGTAGCACCACAGAATATAGAGCTGAACACCGCTTTCACACTCCGCCTCCGTCCGCCAAAATCTGGGTGGGAAGGCTTCCCGGCAAGGACGCTGCTTTCCCTGCTCGGAGACCAGTCACTTCCTCCCGGGGACTTCTCCCTCCGGTGCGCGGCACCACTTGGGTGCACTGGGTGGGCGTCTCCCACACGAACGGGTGGGCCCACCCCCAGGGTCTATTCAGGAGAATATAATTGGACCCCGCGCTCGCGCCCCGCCTGCCTGCCCAAGTCCCAGCGGGACGGCTTGCTGGCTGGGATGCTGCTTTCCCCGGTCCGAGACCAGTCACTTCTGGGGATTTCTCCCTCCTGTACGCACACCGCACGCGGGGACTGGGTGGAAGTCCTCCCGCACGACCAGGTGGGTCCGCCCTCTGGGTCAATTCGGGGGAATATAATTGGACCCCGTGCTCAAGCTCCGCCCGCACGCACGCCCAAATCCCAGCGGAATGGCTCCCCATCTGGGACGCTGTTTTCCCTGCTCTGTGACCAGTCACTTCCGGGGATTTCTCCCTCCTGTACGCGCACCGCATGCGGGGACTGGGTGGAAGTCCTCCCGCACGAACGTGTGGGCCCCACCCCGGGGTCGCTTTAGGGAAATATAGCTGACCTCCCCCCCAGTTGCGCCCCACCCACCTCCCGCCAAACTCCCGGCGGGACGGGTCCCCAGCTGGGACGCTGTTCTCCCCACTCCAATATCAGTCACTACCTCCCGGGTGCTTCTCCCTCCAGCTGCGCCGCTACACCACCCGCGCCAACCAGCTAGACTTCCTCCTGGGATGGGTTCGGGGGGGAAGGGCTGGGCCCCCCGTCAGTGCCGTCTGCCCCCCTGGGCTCTGCCCCAGATCGGGCTCCGAAGGTCACCTGCCTGGTACGCTGGCTCCTAGTTCTGAAAACGGTCGCTGTCTGCCCATATTTGTTCGTTTTCCGTCTCTAAATCTGTGCTTGTTGTTCAGAGTTCGTAGATTGTTATGTATGTGATCGATTCCCTTGTTTTTCCGAGTCTTTGTTGCAAGAGGGATCCACAGTAGTGTCCACCTAGTCCGCCATCTTGGCCCCGCCTCCTCCTGTCCTTTTTTAAAATTATGTTTTGATATTTTTTGCTGTCTTTGGAACACTCAGTAGTTATTTTCTTCATTTCCTGATTGTAGATTTGTTTGTTTCATCCTGCTTTTTTCTTTCATCTGGTTATGTCTGAGCAGGTGGGCTGTGCATTCTTTGTTGTTTACTCATCCGTAGTCATGATATTTTTCATCTCTTTGTCCAATGGACAGGGACATTCTTTCAGCTATGGTGTAGCAGGGCAGGTCTAGCTGAAGGGTAGTGGCTGGGATGGGTTGTTTGTGGCACGTACTAGGACCAACAGGGCAGGCCAGGAATCAGTGCTGAGCAGATTCCAGTAGGCTGTGCCTGTGCTTCTTGGGGGTGTGATGTTCAGTGCATGGTGCAGGAGGGCAGGAAAGAGGGGGGAAGTTGTGATGTGTGGAGCTAATAGGGTTATGGGAAAGAGGAGAGAGAAACAGGAGCCAAAAAAAAAAAAAAAAAGGCAAAAAAGACCAGACTTAATGGTCTGACTGAGATTAGAAGGGCCTCGGAGGTCATGGTCCCAGACCTGTTAGCCCAAGACAGGTACCATTCCCAAAGTCAATTCTTCAGACAGGGATTGGACTGGACTATAGGATAGAAAATGATACTGGTGAGAAGTGAGCTTCTTGGATCAAGTATACACATGAGACTATGTGTGGGCAACTGCTCTCTGGAGGGGAGATGAGAAGGCAGAGGGGGACAGAAGCTGGCTGAATGGACATGGAAATGGAAAGTGGAGAGAAGGAGTGTGCTGTCTCATTGGGGGAGTGCAACTAGGAATATACAGTAAGGAGTATATAAATTTTTGTATGAGAAACTGACTTGATTTGTGAACTTTCACTTAAGCCACAATAAAAATTAAGAAAAAACAAACAAGCAAACAAAATTTAAAAAAGAGCGCTAATGGAGCCTGCCGTTGGAGTGATAAGAAACTGAGAAATGGAGACAAGCAAAAAGAAAAAGGCAAAAAGAAAAAAAAATAACTACATAAAAATTTGGAAAAGAAAAGAAAAGCCCCTAGAAGTCCTGGAGTCCCACTGGTGGGACTGCTTAGACCAGGGAAGTGGCTCCCAGGCTGCACAGTATAGCCTGGCTAGAGATGGTATAGATATCACACAGCACCAGCTATTCAGGAGACAGGAAAAGAAGATAAATGTAGAGAGACAAGAACTGAGAATGAAGAAAGACAGAAAGAAAAAGAGAGAGAAAAGAAACAAAAGAAAGGAGAAAAAAATATAAAAGAAAAAAAGAAATGCCCCAAGGATCCCATCTACATGGCTGCACAGATTGGGGGATTGGCTCCCAAGTGGTGCAGTACAGCCTAGCTAGAAGGGGGTCCCTAGCTGCAAAAAGAAAAAGAAAACAAACAAACAAAGCAAAACAAGGGAAAAAAAAAGCCCCAGGTATCCCACCAGCGTACCATTTTGCATTCCCACCAGCAATGGATAAGTGTTTCAATTTCCCCACATCTTTACCAACATTTTTTTTTTTAATCTCAGCCATCACAGTGGGGGTGATAGGGTATCTAATTCTAGTTTTGATTTGCATCTCTCTGGTGGCTAATGATGTTAAGCATCTTTTCGTATGTGTGGTGGCCATTGGAATGTCACTTTTGGTGAAATGTCTTTTCAAGTACTTTCCCCATTTTATGATTGGGTTATTTGTCTTTTTGTTGTTAAGTTGTCAAAGTTTTATATATATTTTGGTTATTAGATCCTCATCAGTATTTGGTTTCTGAAGATATTCTGGCAGTTGGTAGAATGTCTTTTCATCTTTTTTGCAAAGTCTTTTGATGAAGAAAAATTAATTTTTATGAGGTCCCATTTATTTGTCCTTTGCTGTTTGTGCTTTTGTTATTATATTAGATAATACATTGTTATAAGCTAGGCCTGACAGCATTGCCCTGCATTTTCTTCTAAGAATTTTATAATTTTGGTTCGCACATTTAAGTCCTTAATCCATTTTGAATTTGTTTTTGTGTATGTTGTTTCATTTTTCTGCATGAAGAAATCAAATTTTCCCAATGCCATTTATTGAATTTCTTTCCCCACCAAAGGGACTCAGCACCCATATCAAAATGCAGTTAAGCACACATGTGTGGATTTATTTTTGGACTATCAATTCTACTCCATTTGTCTATGTTATACCAATACTAGGCTGTATTGATTACTGGAGCTCTATAATATGTTTTAAAATCAGGATGTGTGAGTCCTCCTACCTCCTACTTCAAATACCATCAAGGTCACTCATGGTAGACAGGTTTCAGCTGAGCCTCCAGACTAAGACTAGGAAATAGGACATGGCAGTCTACTTCTGAAAAAAAAAAAAATTAGCCAGTGAAAACCTTATGAGTAGCAGAGGAACACTGTCTGAAACAGTGCCGAAAGATGAGCCCCTGAGGTTGGAAGCCACTTAAAATACAACTGAGGAGGAAGACCTGCCTCCTCAAAGTAGAGTTGGTTTTAATGAGGTGAATATAGTAAAGCTTTTGGGATCTTCATTTGCTGATGTGGCATGGCTCAAAATGAGAAGAAACAGCTGTAAACATCCATTAATAATAGGAATGTGGAATGTATGAAGTATGAATCCAGGAAATTAGAAGTTGTCAAAAATGTAATGGAACATATAGACAATGATATTCTGGGCATTAGTGAGTTGAAATTGGCTGATATTGGCCATTTTGAATCAGACAATCATATGGTCTACTATCCTGGGAAAGACAAATTGAAGAAGAATGGCATTATATTCATCGTCAAAAAGAAAATTTCAAAATCTATCTGTAAGTTAAAGCTGAAGAGATTTGAACAAGTCTATGAGAGCCAAAGTACTACCCTGAGTATATCCCACTGAATTTAGAGACCATCTCAAGAATAGATTAGATCCTTTGAACACTAATGACTGAAGACCAGATGAGTTATGGAATGACATCAAGGATATCATACATAAAGAAAGCGAGAGGTCATTAAAAAAGACAAGAAAGAAAAGACCAAAATAGATGTCAGAAAACACTCTGAAACTTGCTCTTGAATGCCAAATAGCTAAAGCAAATGGAAGAAATGATGAAGTAAAAGAGCTGAACAGATTTCAAAGGATGGCTTGAGAAGACAAAGTATTGTAGTGACATGTGACATGACCTGGAGTAGAAAACCAGAAGTGAAGAACACAGTCCGCATTTCTTAAGCTTAAAGAACTGAAGAAAAAAGTCAAGATTTGAGTTGCAATATTGAAGCATTCTATGGGGAAAATATTAAGTGATGCAGGAAACATCAAAAGAAGATGGAAGGAATACAGAGAGTCACTATACTATAGCATATGGTCAGGAACCAGTGGTACTGAAGGAAGAGGACCAAATTGCACTGAAGGCATTGGCGAAAAACAAGGCTCCAGGAATTGAACTTCAACAAATGGATGCAAATTGGAAGTGCTCACTCCTCTATGCCAAGAAATTTAGAAAACAGCTACCTGGCCAACCGACTGGAAGAGATCCATATTTATGCCTACTGCAAAGAAAGATGATCCAGCCAAAGGCAAAAATTATCAAACAGTATCATTAATATCACACAAAAGTAAAATTTTGCTGAGGATAATTCAAAAGTGGCTGCAGCTGTATATCGACAGCAGACCTTCAGAAATTCAAGCTAGTTGCAGAAGAGGGTGTGGAACCAGGGATATCATTGCTAATGTCAGATGGGTCCTGGTAGAAAGCAGAGAATACTGGAAGTATGCTTACCTGTGTTTTATTGACTATTCAAAGGCATTCAACTGTGTGGTTCATAGCAAGTTATAGATAACATTGCAAAGGATAGGAATTATAGAACACTTAATTGTGCTTATGAGGAACCTATTCATAGATCAAGAGAAGGTTGTTCAAACAGAACAAGGGGGCACTGCATGGCTTAAAGTCAGGAAAGATGTGCATCAGGGTTGTATCCTTGCACCGTGCTTATTCAATATGTATGCTGAGCAAAAAATCTGGAAGCTGGACTATATGAAGAAGAATAGGGCATCAAGATTGAAGGAAGGTTAATTTGCAACCTGTGATATGCAGATAACACAGCCTTGTTTGTTGATAGTAAAGAGAACTTGAAGCACTTATTGATGAAGATTAAAGACTACAGCATTTAGTATGGGTTACACATCAACATAAAGAAAACAAAAAATCCTCACAACTGGACCAGTAAGCAACGTCACAATAAATGGAGAAAAGATTGAGGTTGTCAAATACTTCACTTCACTTGGATCCACAATCCACACCCATGGAAGCAGCAGTCAAGAAACCAAATGACACATTGCATTGGGCAAATCTGCTGCTGCTGCCAAAAAAAATCTCTTTAAAGTGTTCAAAGGCAAAGATGTCATTTTAAGGACTGAGGTTCACCTGACCCAAGCCGTGGTGTTTTCAATCGCCTTATATGCACGCGAAAGCTGGGCAATGAATAAGAAAGACTGAAGAATTAATGCCTTTGAATTCTGGTGTTGGAGAAAAATATTGAATATACCATGGACTGCCAAAAGAATGAATTAATCTGTCTTGAAAAAAGTACAGCTAGAATGCTCCTTAGAGGCAAGGATGGCTAGAGTTCATCTCATGTACTTTGGACATACTATCATGAGGGATTAGTCCCTGGAGAAGGACATCATGCTCAGTAAAGTTGAGGGTCAGAGAAAAAGAGGAAGAACCTCAATGAAATGGATTGATACATAGGCTGCAATAATGGGCTCAAGCATAACAAAGATCACAAGAATGGCGCAGAATCTGGCAGTGTTCAGTTCTGTTGAAAGAGGTTACTACGAGTCGGAAGCAACTTGAGGGCACTT
The DNA here is from genome assembly GCF_030014295.1 of Loxodonta africana. NCBI lineage: Eukaryota > Metazoa > Chordata > Mammalia > Proboscidea > Elephantidae > Loxodonta > Loxodonta africana. The sequence continues at coordinate 3,322,738 of NC_087354.1, forward strand.
AACAACAACAACAGCAGCAACAACTGTAGTACAGTGGTTAAAGTACTAGGCTACTAAACGAAAGTTCTGCAGTTCAAACACACCATTCCCTCCATGTGATAAAGATGTTGGCTGTATGCTTCTGTAAAGATTTACAGCCTTGGAAGCCCTATAGGGTGGTTCTACTCTGTCCTATAGGGTCTCTATGAGTCAGAACAGACTTGATGGCAATGGGTGGTTAATATCTTTTAGTAGCGTTTTATAATTTTCATTGTATAAATCCTCCACATTCCTGGTTAAATTTATTCCTAGGTATTTAATTCTCTCAGATGCTACTGTAAATGGAATTGTTTCCCTAATTTGCCTTTCGTATTTCTTATTACCGGTGTATAGAAATCCAACTGATTTTTGGTCGTTGACCTTGAACCTTGTAACTTTGTTAATTCCTAGTAGCTCTTGCAGACTTTTTGGGATTTTCTATATATAGGGTCATATCATTCACGACTAGAGATAATTTTACTTCTTCTTTTCCAACCTGAATACATTTTATTTCCTTTTCTTGTCTTTGTTGCTCTGGCTAGGATTTATAATATGATATTTAATAGAAGTGGTGATAATGGGCTCCCTTGTCTTGGTCCCAATTTGAAGGAGAATGCATTCAGTCTTTCTCCTTTAAATATAATTGTGGCTGTTGGCTTTTCATATATGTATGCCCTGAATCATTATTGAGGAATTTCCATGCTATTTCAATTTACTTGAGGATTTTCATCAAGAAAGGTGTTGGATTTTCTCAAACGCTTTTTCTGCATCCATAGAGATGATCACATAGTTTGTTTCCTTTGTCTATTGCTGTGGTATTGATTGATTTTCTAATATTGAGCCATTTCTGCACTCCTGGAGTAAATTCCACTGGGCTATGGTGTGTGACTCTTTTAGTTATTACTTGCATGGGATTTTTTTCCCCATCCTTTCACTTTCAATCTGTTTGTGTCCTTGAGTCTAAGGTGTGTCTCTTGTAAACAGAATATATTTGATCGTTTTCTTTTTAATCCATTCTACCACTCTTTGCCTTTTGAATGGAGCGTTTAGTCCTTTTAAATTCACTGTAATTATTGAGGAGAACTGACTTCTGCTATTTTGCTGTTTGGTTTTTATGTGTCTCAAGCCTGCTTTGTCTTTGTCCTTTACTTCTGCTTGCTTTTGTGTCTTATTTATTGTCGTGAGCCGTTCCTTTCTCCTTTCCTTTTGTGTATGTTTTTCGATATTTTCTTAGTGGTTACCATGATTAGTACATTTAAGAACTTGTAAGAGTAAGTTGGTTCCAACTTTACTGCAGTAACATACAAGAAAGTCTACACCTATTTCTTCTCCATTTTGTTTTCATCACTAATTACATCTTTATATTTTGTGTGTCATGTAACATAATTTTATCCCTGCTTTTTATACATTTGGGATGACAATCTTAATATCATACAAGGTAGACTTAAAGACAAAACAACTAGAATTATCAAGCATGAATGCCTTATTTCCACCCCTTGTACTTGTCCAGCAATCTCTTTATTAGGAATCTTTTTATTATTGTTGTAATTACTATTATATTTTATTTTGTTTTCATTGAAAGTTTGTACAGCAAATTATGTTCTCATTTAACAGTTTTTATACATACTGTTCAGTGACATTTTTACATTTTTCACAATGTGTCAACATTTTCATTATTTCTGTTCTGGTTGTTCTGTTTCCATTAATCCAGTTCCCCACCCCTTAACTTTTCATCTTTGCTTTAGGGTAAATGTTGACCATTTGGTCTCATGTAGATGATTTTTTTTTTTTTTAAGGGAGCATGGTACTCATGGGTGACTGTGTTTATTTTATGAACCAAGCTGTTATTTAGCTGAAAGCTGACCTCTGGGTGCGGTTTCAGTATATAGTTTAAAGGGTATCAGTGCGACAGTCTTGGGGCTTCTGTAGCCTCTACCAGTCCAGTAAGCGTGGACTTTTTTTTTTAATTTGAATTTTGTCCTACATTTTTTTCCCATTCTATCTGGGACCATCTATTGTGTTCCTGGTCAGAACGGTTGGTAGTGGTAGCCAGGCACCATTTAGTTCTTCTGGCCTAAGTATAGATGAGGTTGTGGCTCATAAGAGCTATTAGTCCTATAGTTTATTCTTTGATTTCCTTCTTTTTCTTTTGCTTCAGACAAGCAGAGACCAGTAGTTGTATCTTAGGTGGCTGCTGCAAGCTTTTAAGATCTCAGACGCTACTCACCAAACTGAGATGAAGAATATAAACTTAATGAAGCATGTTATGCCAGTTGACCAGGTTGTCTCATGAGATTATGGTCCTAAACATTCAAATCCAGTAAACCAATTCTGTGAAGGGTTTTGTTATGTGTAGGAAGTATCTGTAATTATGACCCCATGTGCTTTATATATATATGTACACAGCACAGACATACATGTATATACATATGCCCATGGATATGCCTAAACATGTATCCATATATACACACATATACCTTCCTATCCATATATATGTGTACCTATCTACCGATGTAACCACACACATATTTTTTTGTTGTTATAACTTGTTGCAAAATTGTATATGCTGTATATAGCATTTACTGAAAAATGTCCCTTATTCTAGTGTACTTCTTAATGTCATCATTTACTTTGGTCATGTGGTGCACACCACTCACATTCGGTATTGCCTTTCCTATCACCAAAAATAACAAATATTTGCTATCTAGAGAGTGATTCCCCCTCTTTCATCCTCCCATCCCTGGTAACCACCAAAGAATGTTGATTTCTGCATGTATACCTATTCTTGTCTTCTTATAAAAGTGCAATCATACAATATTTGTCCTTTTGTGATTGACTTATTTGACTCAGAATAATGGTCTCCAGATTCATGCATGTTAGAATATATTTTGAGAACTCATCATTATTCGTTATAGCTGAATAGTATTCCATTGTATTTATGTACCACGTTTTGTTTATTCATTCGTCTGTTGATGGACACTTAGGTTGTTTCCATCTTTTTGCTATTGTGAATAATGCTGCAATGAGCATATGTCTATTCTTATCACTGCTGTTAGATCTCTAAAGTATATACGCATGAGTGGGATTGCTGGGCCATAAAGTAGTCCTAGTTCTAGTTTTTTGAGGAAGCACCATACTGTTTTCCATAGTGGTTTTACCATCTTACGGTCCCACCAGCAATTGATAAGAGTTCCAATCTCCTCACATTCTCGCCAATATTTGTTGTTATCTGTTTTATTTTTTTAATCAATGGCATTTGTACAGGGGGTGAGGGGTGTCTTAGTTAACTAGTGCTGCTATAACAGAAATACCACAAGTGGATGGCTTTAACAAAGAGAAATTTATTCTCTTACACTTTAGGAGGCTAAAAGTCCAAATTCCGGATGCGTTTTAGGAGAATTCTTTCTCTCTCTGTTGGCACTGGAGAGAGGTTCTTGTCATCAATCTTCTCCTTGTCTAGGAGCTTCTCCATGAAGGAACCCCAGGTCCAAAGGACACACTCTGCTCCCAGTGTGCTTTCATGGTGGTATGATGTCCCCATGTCTCTCTGCTCGCTTCTCTCTTTTAAACCTCAAAAGAAATTGGCTTAAGACATAACCTAACCTTGTAGCTTGAGCCTTGTCTCATCAATATACTGCTGCTAATCACATCTCATTACACTGGGTTTAATCCCATCTCATTAACCTCATAGAGATATGATTTAAAACACATAGGAAAATCATATCAGATGAAAAATGGTGGACAGTCACACAATACTGGGAATCATGGCCTAGCCAGATTTACAGATCGACAGATATTTTTGGGGAACACAATTCAATTCTTGACACTCCACCCTTTGCCCCCCAAATTCACAGCCTTGCCACAAGTAAAACATTTTCACCCCATCATATCATTGTAAAAGTCCTAAATCAATTCCAAGTCCAAAATCCAAAAATTATTCTTCATCTGTGAAACATAGAATGTAAGTTACCTGCTTCCAAAGTACAATAGTGAAATAGGCACAAGCTAGACATCTCCATTACCAATGGGAAAAGTTGGAGGGAAAGAAAGGATAACATGCACCAAGCAAGTCAGCAGAACACATTATGTTAGCCCTCAAGGCTTAAAAATAATCCTCTGTTCTCTGAGACCATTTATACAATGGCTGGCCCTGCCCTCTAGACTCTAGGTATTGACCACTCTCTACAGATTCTGAGTGGGGGACCTTTGGCCCTGGGCTTCAGCTCAGCCTTCCAGGCCCACTGGAACAGCAATTCTGCTCCCTCAAATATGGGTAGCCCCATTCTCCTAGTCCATCTGAGTGGTGACTCCGGCCTTTGAGACTGAGGCAGCTCTGCTTCCTGTGTTCTTTTTCTCTTCAGCTTCTGCTTCCTGGTTCCTTGGCCTCTTAGCCCCTTGGGCCTCACCACCCGCATCTGCCCTGCTTGGACACCTATTCCAAAGCTCTTTAGCTCCACTGATAAGTGCCCAGACGCACCCCATTCTGCCAGGAAGTCTCCTTCGAAAAGGCACTCAGCTATCTCGCTTCATGGGCCAGCTCCAGTGCTGTCTTGCTGATCTCCTTTTTCTGCGGCTGCCATTTTTCTGTTGCTGCCATTTCTCTGCTGCTACTTCTTGCTGTCTGCACCATCTTCCAGTGTAATAGCTCTCCTCATTTCCTTCTGAGTCCTCTATCCATTCACATTTTCAAAACCACTTCCACATTTTAGGTATCTGTTAGAGCAGCACCCCACCCCCAGTACTAAATTCTGCCTTAGTTATCTACTGCTGCTGTAACAGAAATACCACAAGTGGATGTCTTTAACAAAGAGAAATTTATCCTCTCACAGTTTAGGAGGCTAGAAGTCCAAATTCAGGATGCCAGCTCTAGGGGAAGACTTCCTCTCTCTGTCGGCTCTAGAGGGAGGTCCTTGTCATCAATCTTCACCTGGTCTAGGAGTTTCCCCACACAGGAACCCCAGGTCCAAAGTACGCTCTCTGCTCCCGATGCTGTTTTCTTGGTGATTTGAGGTCCCCATGTCTCTCTGCTCGCTTCTCTCTTTTATATCTCAAAAGAGATTGGCTTGACCTAACCTTGTAGATTGAGTCCTGTCTCATCAGTATAACTGCTGCTAATCCCATCTCATTAACATCATAGAGATAGGATTTACAACACATAGGAAAATCACATCAGATGTTAAATGGTGGACAATCACACAATACTGGGAATCATGGCCTAGCCAAGTTGACAGATATTTTTGGGGAACACAATTCAGCCTATGACAGGATGGGATGGTATCTCACTGTAGTTCTGATTTGCATCTCTCTAATGAGCCCTGGTGGTACGGTGGTCAAGCACGTGGATGCCACTGAAAGCTTGATGGTTTGAGCCCACCAGACACTCTGTGGGAGAAAGATATGGCAGTCTGCTTCTGTAAAGATTTGCAGCCTTGAAAACCTATGGGGCAGTTCTGCTCTGTCCTACAGGATCACTGTGAGTTGGAATCAACTCAATGGCAGTGGGTTTATGGGTTAACAACTAATGATTGTGAGCATGATTTCATGTGTTTGTTGGTCACTTGAATGTCCTCTTTGGTGAACTGTTCATGTCCTTTTCCCATTTTTTAATTGGCTTTTTTTGTTGTTGTTGTTGTTGGAATGTTGACATTTTCTAGACAATTTAGAGATTAGACCTTTATCAGGTATGTCATTCCCAAGGATTTTTCCCAGTCTGTAGGTTCTCTTTTTACTCTTTTGATAAAGTCTTTTGATGAGCATAAGTATTTAATTTTTAGGAGGTCCCAGCTATCTAATTTGTCTTCTGCTGTTTATACATTTGCAGTTGTGTTCGAAAAACACATGAACACTTAACGAAAAAAAGTTAGGTTCCATGGTTTTGTCCCTATATTATCTTCCAGGAACTTCACAGTTTTAGCTTTAACATTTAGTTTCTTTGATCGATTTTGAGTTAGTTTTTGGGTATGGTGTGAAATTATGATCCACTTTCATTTTTCTGCAAATGGATAGCCAGTTTTGCCAGCACCATTTGTTAAAGAGACTGTTTCTTCCCCATTGAAGGGACTTAGACCCCTTTTTGAAAATCAGCTGAGGATGCATGGATTTACTTCTGTGTTCTTAATTCTACTCCATTGGTCTATGTGTATGTAATTGAACCAATATCAGAATGTTTCGATTACTGCAGCTGTACAGTATGTTTGAAATCAGGAAGTGTGTGGCCTCCTACTTTGTCCTTCTTCTTCAATATTGCTCTCATTATTGAGGACCTCTTTCCTTTCCGCTCTCATTATTGAGGACCTCTTTCCTTTCCATATGAAGTTGATGATTAATTTTTCCATTTTGGCAAAGAATGTTGTTGGAATTTGAATTGGGACTGCATTTTATCTATAGATCACTTTGGATTGTATTGACATTTTTACAATGTTCCAATCCATGAGCACTGCTTTTGCTGTGTCCCAAAGGTTTTGGTATGTTGTGTTATCATTCTCATTTAACTCTAAGTATTTTTTAAATTTAATTTTAATTTAATGTGTTATTTAGTTTCCATGTATTTAATTAATTTTCCTTATTCTCCCTGTTAATTGGTTTCTAGTTTCCTACAGTTATAGTCAGAGAAGATGCTATGCATAATTTCGATCTTTTTAAATTTATTGATGCTTTGTGGCCTAAATTATGGTCAAATCTGAAGAATGTTTCACGTGCATTGGAGAAGAATATGTAATATATTGTATTTTGGTTAATAGTGTTATTTAGATCTTCTGTATCTTTATTGATATTCTTTCTAGTTGTTCGGTCCATCGTTGAAAACTGTATTAAAATCTCTTACTATTATTGTAGATCTATTTCTCCAATTCCGTTAGAGTTTGTTTTTATAAATGTTGGTGCTCTGGCATTGGGTGCATAAATGTTTATAGTCTATAGCCTATATTCTATGTCTTCTTGGTTGATTGACAGTTTAATCATTATATAATGTCCTTCTTTGTTTCTTATAGTGGATTTTGACTTAAAGTCTATTTTGTCAGTTATTGATATTGCCACTTTTGCTCTCTTTTGGTTACCAGTTACTTTGTGTATTTTTTTCCAACCTTTGATTTTTAACATATTTATATCTTTGTGTCTAAGTTCTGTCTCTTGTAGACAACATATTGTTGGGTCATTTTTTGGTTTTGTTTTGTTTTTAGTCTACTCTGCCACTCTCTGCCTCTTGACTAGTATATTTAATCCATTTATATTCAGTGTGATTATTGATAGGTAAGAATTTTTTGCTGCCATTTTGTTATTTTTTGTGGTGTTAATGGCTTCTTCTTCTTTATTGTCTGTGTGAGTTCTTTTTGTATATGGACTTTCTCTTACTGTTATTTTTTATTGTTGTTTTGTGTTTACTGAGTCTTTTTTTTTATTTTGGTGAGTAGATTTATTAACTTTTTTTGTACTTATGCTGAAGTTTACATTTAACATCTTACATTTAAATCGGTCTTTTATATTTTGAAATCTCCTTGACTTCCTCTCCTTATGGAATTTCTATAACTACACCATTTATTCTCCCTCTTGTTTATAAGTCATCATCATTTACAGCTTAATATCTCTGTTTCCCTTTAATCTATTTTGTAGCTTTATTTTGCTTTCATGAAGCCTTTGTCTGGCTTGGTGTTGGGTGATGCTGTGGCATGACTTAATCTCAGTTTGTTGTCTGATGTTGTTGGTTTTCTATCCAGAGAACTTCTTTTATTATTTCTTGTAGAGGTAGCTGGGTAATTACAAATTCCCTTAATTTCTGCTTATCTCTGAGTATCTTGACTTTGCCCTAATTTTTTAAAGACAATTTAGCTGGATATATGATTCTTGGTTGGCAGTTATTTTCTTTCAGGGCTTTCTATATATCATCCCATTGCCTTCTTGCCCACATGGTTTTTGAAGAGAAATCAGCATTTAGTTTTATTGAGGCTCCTATGTGATATTTTGCTTTTCATGAGTTGCTCTCAAGATTCTTTCTTTGTCTTTTGTCCTGGAAAGTTTTATTATGATATGCCTTGGTGAATTTGTTTTGGGCTTTATCTAGTATGTTCATTGAGCTTATTGAATGGAAATTTTCTCATCTTTCATGATATATGGAAAGTTTGCTGTCATTATATCTTCAAAAATTATGTCTGTGCTCTTTTTTCACCTTTCTTCTTCTCAGATTCCTAATATGCACATGTTACTCCTCTGGATGTTGTCCCACATAACCTTAGGATTTCTTTAGTTTGTTTCGTGATTGTTCTTCAAACAAATTAGTATCAAGTGATTTGTCCTCTATTTCACTGATTTTTTTCCTCCATTGATTCAAATTCCACTTCTGTCTCCTTCCATTAAGTTTTTTATTTCTGATATTTTATTGGTAAGCTTCTGAATCTCTAGTTGTTACCTTTGTATGGTTTCTATTTGTCTATTGAGTTTGTTATTGTATTGTTTTCTCAAATTCTTCTAGGTTCTTTTTTGTGTTTTTTTCTGATCTCTTTGAGGAACCTAAATACTTGTCTTTTGAATTCCTTGTCAGGTAGTTCTAATATGAGTTCTTCCTCAGAAAGGTTTTTCTGCCCCTTTATTTTACTCATTTGCTTGAACCATCTTATCCTATTTGTTCATATGATTTGTAATTGACTGCTGTCTTTTAGACATTAAGGTTCAATTTTGTTGACATATTTCTTTATTGATTGCATGTTAGTCAGTTTTGTATTGTTTTGCTTTTCTTTTGATATATCTAGACTAGTTTTTTCACTTTCTCTTTATATTGTCTACCTTTGTTTGTATTGTTTTAATTGATGTTGCTTTGTAGTATTGTTCTGTGTATGACTATGACGGTGACAGTTGGTTGGGAGTAATTTTCTCTCACCGGTGGATATGATGGGTGGCATACACATAAATCCTCTCTCATTGGGACTTATACCTTCTTTTATAGGATTGCTTGGAGGTGTGCAAAGATAACCCTTCCTTGTTGTGGGGTTCCAGGTGTTAAGTGGTCAGGATCCTGCCACAGCCCTTTTGGGGCCATGTTGTCCTTCTGCCTTGACAAGTGCTGTTAGTACAGCCTCTGGAGAGCAGGACTCATTGTCTTTGCAGATCCAGGGTTGCGTATACCTCTAATGGGTAAGGCACCCCCTCTACTTAGTTATAGATTGCTATCCTAGTAATGGAGGGAGGACTGAGGTTCTCTGTGTATGTTGAGATTGCCTGGAGGAATAGGTAGAGTATGGGAGGGGCATGTGGTGGATAGGTCACCAAAAGATCCTCCCTTCACAGGCAGCATGGGGTTAGCAGTGAGTGGGGAGAGCCACTTATGTGCCTAGCCACACAGGCCAGATAGGAGGCACAGTGGGCAAAAGGAGCAGTGGGCAGTTCTCCAGGGCTCCTCACTGCATGGGCCAGGTTGGGGAAAGCAGTGGGTGTTTCTCTGGCACTCCTCTCTGCACAGGCTCAGAACGGGAGCCGAGTGCATATCTTATGTTGGGTGAGTTGCAGAGGGTGCCTCAGTGTGCAAGTGCTGGGTGCAGAGGGACTGCTTAAATGGGAGAGGAAAGGGAATTGGCACAGGGCTGGTCAAGGGTGAAACTTCTGATTATTACTCTATTGTTTCACTATTTAGTGGATGTCTCCTGCCGAAACGGACATGCACCACTGCTGGTAGGATGTCTAGTCACTAGTTTCTAGGCCCCTCCCTTTTCTGTGTTTGCCAAGGACTCTGAAGCTCTTGCCCACCTTCCTGCACTCTCTCTTACCCCCTACAGAATTGCACTTTCTGCATTAACAGTCCCTTGTCCCAAGGCTCCAATGATTCAGTTCGCCCCACTTTACTCCAGTGGCCATTCCCTGTGTTTCCCTAGTTTCAAAGCTATGTGGCTCCTCCACGTCTTCTTCTCAAACTAGCTGGGACCTGTCACATGACCTGGCTGTGTCATTTCTTTTCAGGACAGTTTTGCTGGGTATAGTATTCTTGGTTGACATTTTTTTTTTCTTTTAGCACCTTAAATATATCATTCCATTGCTTTCTGCCTCTAATGTTTCTGAGGAGAAATGGGCAATTAATCTTATTGGGAATCTTTTGTATGTGACTGTTACCTTCTCACTCACTGCTTTCAGGATTCTCTCTTTATCTTTACTTTTTGAGAATTTAACTATGATGTGTCTTGTAGATCTCTTTGGATTATCCTGTTTGGGGTTCTTTGAGCTTCCTGGATTTGTAGATTCATGCCCATCAAATTGGGGAAATTTCCTGTTATTATTTCTTCAAATATTCTTTCTGTCACTTTCTCATGTCCTTCTGGAATTCCTGTGATGCATATTGTTATCCCATAAATCCATTGAACTGTGCTCTTCTTTCTTGGCCTCTGTTATTGTTGTTCTTCAGCCTCTGTAATTTTGACTATTTTATTCTAAAATTCACTGATTCTTTCTTCTGCTTGATTAAATCTGTTGGTAAGTCCTTCTATTGTGTTTCTTACTTCAGTTATTGTCCCTTTTAGTTGCAATATCTCTCTTTTTAGATCCTTATTTTGTTCCTGCATTGTTTTCCTTATTTCTTTTAGATCTTTCTCTATGTTTTCTCTTAACTCTTTAATTAAGTTTAACGTTGTTACATTATGTTCTTCCATTCCTTTCATTATTTGGTCTTCCATAGATGTACTTTCACTCCATTTGTCATGTTCGTTTGTGCAAGCCATCATTTCTCTTTTCTTTCTGTGTCTTGTGATTTTTTTGTTGTGGCATTTGAATTTTTGAGCATGTTAACTTTCTCAGTTCTTCCCAGTATTTGGTGTTTTTGCCCGTACTGTCTTCTGCGAAAAACTCTTAAGCAGGCAGAGCTTTGGCCTTTGCTTACCATTTCCTCTCCTTCTCCTTGATAGATCCTTCTCTCTCCCTGGTTTAATTAGGATTTGAAAGTTCCTGATCTTGGTTTTCAACTTTTGATGTCCCCCAAACACACCAGAGAACAAGTTATGGCCAATCTGTCCACCAGCAGGCACAGCAAACTCAGATGAGATAGTGTGCACTAGTCAATCTGTCCACCAGGTGGCACAGTCATCTTTCTGGTTATTTCATCTTCTCCAAAAGGTCAGCAGTTCAAATATTTCAGGTGCTCCTTGGAAACCATGTGGGGCAGTTCTACTCTGTCCTGTAGGGTCGCTATGAGTCAGAATTGACAGCATGGGTTTGGTTTTTTTTTTTCTTTGTTTCTGCAACTATGTTTTAGCTGGAAAACCCACATTCAGTGAGCCTCCTTTGGGGCTTGGGGGTTCCTCTCTGGTTTTGCCCGAGGCTTTCTTGCCTGCTCTGTGGAGGCTGTTTATATCTGAGCTGCCATTCAAGGAATCCATCTTTCCTCCATTTCAGGAGGGGCTGAGACTCCCCACAAGGACCTCTGTCTTGTTGGTTTCAGAGCTCCAGTGTCCCTGTGGTGGTTGGGGGGAGCAATCTCCTGTTAGGTGACCCACCTCTTGGTGCCACTGTAGGGGACTTTCTGTAGGAGCTTGTACCAGTCCTACAGCCAACAGTGGGTGAAGGAGAGGTTGTCTCATTCTAAACAGACACCTAGGGAGGCCTACCTTGTTGCTATCAAAGCCCTCCCCATAGTATGTTGACTGTGGGTATAGCCTTCACTCAAGATGCCTGGTTCTTAGCACAGAGCAGCCTCAATCAGCAATCCTTAGCACTGACCACAAAGAGGAGCAAACAGACTCAGACTTGAGATGGCCTTTGGAGAGATTCCAAACTCAACACTTTATGAACAGTTTTCTGGGATATTTTCTGTTGTGTAACACAAGGTGTGGTAGCCATAGCCCAATTACAAACCTAGAGGGACAAAAGGCAGTTGCCTACAATTTAAATTCCTCTGACTGCCAATCTCACTATATGCAGGTAACCTTACAGAGAACACGGGATTTCTCTGTGAGGAATGAGAGAATGTGTGTTACCCAATTTTGTATAATTACATAGGGTATAGCCTTTACACTGCTTGTCTGCTGACTTGATAGTTAACCAAAGTGAAAGAGCCTGATATAAAGTCTAAGTCATCAATCTTTGAATCCATTCATTCATTCTAAAAATAATTATTGAGTGCCTATATGAGCCAGGCATTTTTTTAGGCACTTGGGATACTTTTGTGAACAAAACAAAGATGCCTGACTTTATGGCACCTATCTTGTGGTAGGAGAATAGAGACAGGAAACAATAAACATGTTTTAAAAGTGTAAATTTTATGTGAAGAAAATGGAACCGTCATCCATTGCTGATAGGAATGGAAAATGATACAGCCGTTGTGGAAAACAGTCTGGCATTTCCTCAAAAAACTAGAGGTAGAGCTGCCATAAAAAAAAAAAAAAAAAAAGAACTGCCATATGACCCAGCAGTTCCACTCCTAGATATATACCTTAGGGATCTAATAGAAGTGATATGAACAGACGTATATGCGTGTATGTTCGTTGCAGCACTATTCACAGTAGCAAAAAGATGGAAGCAACCTAAGTGCTCATCAATGAATGAATGGATAAGTAAAATGTGGTACGTACATACAATGGTGATAAAGAAAAATGAGTTCCTGTGAAAATCGTGTGGCGGGGGCATCATCATCTGATCTCTTCATCTAACTACACAGTGGGAAGAATCAAGGACATCACCCCATGGCTGATTCCTATGAAGTGGAGGTCAGACACACCTTCACTCTTCAAACTTTTTACAAATTCTGACACAAGCTGTCCCTCCCATGGCACTCTCTACTTCTTTGCTGGGTTTGATCATGGGTTCCTGATCATGTGCTGCCTCCTGAAATGGTTGAATGTTGATCAATTCTTTTTGGTATAATGACTCTGTGCATTCCTTACATCTTCTTTTGAGACTTTCTGTGTTGTTCAATATTTTGCCCATAGAATTCCTCACTATTGTAACTCTGAGGCTTGAATTTTTCTTCAGTTCTCTTAGTTTGAGAAATGCTGTATGTGTTCTTCCCTTTTGGTTTTTACCTTCAGCAATTTGAACATGCCATTATAATATTTTACTTTGTCTTCTCAAGCCACCATTTGAAATCTTCAGTTTAACTCTTTTACTTCATCATTTCTTCTTTTTGCTTTAGCTGCTCGATGTTCAAGAGCAAATTTCAGAGTCTCTTCTGATGTCCATTTTGGTCTTTCCTTTCTTTCCTGTCTTTTTAATGACCTCTTGCTTTCTTCATGTATGATGTCCTTGATGTCATTCCACAACTCACCTGGTCTTCGGTCCTTAGTGTTCAATGCTTCAAATCTATTCTTGAAAAAAAAAATTCTTGAGATGGTGTCTAAATTCAGGTGGGATATACTCAAGGTTGTACTTTGGCTTTCATAGACTTTTTCTAATTTTCTTCAGTTTCAACTTGAACTTGCATATGAGCAATTGATGGTCTGTTCCACAATCGGCCCATGGTCTTGTTCTGACTGTTGATATTGAGCTTTTCCATCTTTTCTTTCCACAGATGTAGTCCGTTTGACTTCTATATATACCATCTGGGGAGTTCCAAGTGTATAGTCACCATTTCTGTTGGTAAAAAACATATTTGCAATGAAGAAGTTGTTGGTCTTGCAAAATTCTATCATGCAATATCTGGCATGGTGTCTATCACCATATTTTCCAACTACAGATCCTTCTTTGTTTTCAAGTTTTGCGTTCCAATCCCCAGTAATTATCATGCACCCTGATTGCATGTTGGATCAATTCCAGACTGCAGAAGTGGTAAAAATCTTCAATTTCTTCTTCTTTGGTCTTAGTGGTTGGTGTGTAAATTTGAATAATATTCATATTAACTGGTTTTGGTTGTAGGCATATGGATATTATCCTATCACTGACTGCGGTGTACTTAGGATAGATCTTGAAATGTTCTTTTTGATGATGAATGCAATGTCATTCCTCTTCAAGTTGTCATTCCCAGCATAGTAGACTATATGATTGTCCGATTCAAAATGGCCAATACCAGTCCATTTCAGCTCACTAATGCCTATGATATTGATGTTTATGTGTTCCATTTCATTTTTGGTGATTTCCAATTTTCCTAAATTCATACTTCATACATTCTACATTCTGATTATTAATGGATGTTTGCAGCTATTTATTCTCATTTTGAGTCATGCCACATTAGCAAATGAAAGTCCCAAAAGCTTGACTCCATCCATTTCATTAAGGTTCACTCTACTTTGTAGAGGCAGCCCTTCCCCAGTCATTTTTTGAGCACTTTTCAGCCCGGGGTGCTCATCTTCCAGCACTTTATCAGACAATGTTCTACTGCTATTCTGAAGGTTTTCACTGGCTAACATTTTCAGAAGTAGTCTGCCGGGTCCTTCTTCCTAGTCTGTCGTAGTCTGGAAGCTCAGTTGAAACCGATCTGCCATGGGGACCCTGCTGGTATCTGGATACCGAATACCAGTGGCATAGCTTCCAGCATCACAGCATCATGCAAGCCCCCACAGTACGACAAACTGACAGACATGTGGGGTATCAGGTATAAGTTAAAATAATTGAGTGCTTGAAAAAACGAAAAGGAATTTGGGCCAGAAAAGGAAACTACTGCTTGAATATTACCCCAATCCACCCTCAACTTTCTCTATCACAGTGGTAGGTTTTTAATTGAATGTGAAACATGAATTACTGTCTGGGAGGGGGTGAGTTTTTCATCTTCCAGATTTAGGTAGGAAGGATTATAATGAACATTATGGAAGCAGCTCCAGAAACAGATTTCAGAAAGATTCATGAAAAGGAAATAAGTCTCTATGACATCATCTCCATATGGAATGGAGCTCAAACCAGATTTCAGTAGTTAGTGTGGAGAAGTCATTATGGCATTTTCCTAGTTCCCACTTGCTCTGCCAAGTATCATACTAAAAATATTCTCACAGTTCACACTATGAATATATCCCTCCCTCTCAAGAAGCTAACAATGGCTCTGAATTTTCCAGTTCTCAAATTAAAATTTCTTACTGTGTTTTTTAAAGATCTAGCAAATGGTCCCATTTTATCTCTATAAGCATATTTTATACAAATGATATTTTTTACAAATGATAAGCATAATCATAACCAGTGAGATGGTAAACAGCCTAAGATTCATTGTTAGGGGTACCCAGAGTGTTTAATGGTACAAGTGAGACAGACCCAGAGATGTCAGAGATGACTTCTCCCAGGACAGACATCTAGGCTGAGGCTTGAATAATGAAGTGGTGTCTTCCTTTGCCAATAGTCTCTTGGCAATTTTTGTCTATGTTCTTCCACGGGGATCCCACCACTAGACATTAGTGTTCTATGTGGAGATATTGGAAAATATTTTCTGATTATATTGTAGATCTATATGACCATGATCTATGTCTTACATCACAGCTAATTGTGTTTCTTTTTAATAAATTTGCACACTTTATGGGAGAGTAGCACATATGTTCTCAGGATCTCTCCTTAAATCCTTTTATTTATTTGTTTAAGGAAAGAAGGGAAAAAGGGGTTGACTTTTACACTGAATTCCATAATTCACAAGACCTGAAATAGTGTGAAGGAGAGAGAGGGAGAGAAAGAAGAGGAGATAGATAGCGAGAGTGAGAGAGAGAGACGAAAGGCCCTTTCCATTAAAGTACTCTTCCTTTAATTCAGCACAAATATTTGTCTCCTCCCTCACTCTTTTTCCCATTTTTCTCTTACTTCATGCATATGTAACAAAGGCAGCATTTTGCAAATATTAAACATTAAGTAAGCATTGAGATCAGAACCCCCAGGAGAATGTACTTCATCTGTTTAGCGTGACAACAGGGAGAAACGGACATGTTGTAAAGAGGCAAAGGTGACCAAGTGTTCCTTTGGCCCCCTTGACATAGGCAGTGCCAGTCTTGGGACACTGGAAAAGTTTTACACCAGGGAGGGCCAGACTAGACGACAAAGGGAAGATTCCCCCCTCTAGGAATTCCAAGATTGTGGGAAGGAGGAAGAGAGGGGGAGAGCACAGGTCACATTTGCATCACATTCCCCTTGTCCAGGCTTCAGCCCTGAGAGGAAGGGGCAGGTTAGCTAAGCAAGTGGACCACTTTAGGCTGTTTCTCACTAGTGGCAGGGCAGGGCAGGGCAGGAGTCTATTCAAGTCCACCTGGAGGTGCAGCATGGTTGGCAGACAGGTCCTGAGGTTTGGCTTTCCTGGAGCTGCCATCTGCACCCTGAGCATGGATAAGGTCCCAGGATCCTGCAGACACTGAAAGCAACAGAAGTGAGCAGAGCTGGTGGGTCTGCTGAAGGCACCAAGGCAAGGTGTGGGGGCCCTGGAGCAAAGCAGGGGAGCACACACGGGGCAGGGAAAGCAGATGCCCCCGGGTCTTGGGCACTAGTAAGACTCCAGGTGAGGCCAAGCATGCAAGCAAACAGGACCTGGAGCAGATGCTAGACCTTTGTGAGAACTGAAACAGGTGCCTCCTGTGGAAAGATGCCCAGTGACCTGGTAATCAATGGTGCTGACACTTCTTAACCTATGGGTCCATTAGCTAGGATGGGAAGAAAAAGTATTTATTTTCATTAATCTGTGATTAAAATTTAGTTGTTCCTTCAGTTATGAATATTAGTAAGAAACTACAGTAGTATTAACAATACTGGTAGTGTCTTAGGCTGGGTTCTCTAGAGAAACAAAGCCAGTGAAGCACCTATATATGTATATACGTATGTATATCCTCCCCCCTGTTGCTGTTGAGTCGATTCCAACTCATAGTGATCTTATAGGACAGAGTAGAATTGCCTCATAGGGTTTCCAAGGAGTGGCTGGTGGATTTGAACTGCCAACCTTTTGGTTAACAGCTAACACTTAACCACTGTACCACCAGGGCTCCTTATATATTTATATATATCCTTATATATTTGGTTATATATATATTTTATATATATGTATACAGAGAGAGAGAGATTTATATCAAAGAAACGGCTTTCATGGTCATAGGGGTTGGAAAGGCCCAAGTCTGTAGGTCAGGCTGAAGACTTCTCCTGGCTCACGTAGCTGCAGGGGCTGGTGAACTCAAGATTGGCAGGTCAGAAAACAAGCCTCTGGCCCACAGGCTACATAGGCCGATGAATCTCAGGATTGGCAGCTGAGCTGCTAGCTCATAGGCCGATGAATCTCAGGATCGGCAGTTAAGCTGCTAGCTCAAGTCCCAAGTACTGGAGATCAGATGAACAGGAGCCAGCTACAGGATACAGAGTGAGGAAAAGCCCCAAGCCTTGCCAGAAAGTCTACCTATACTGGATACAGACCACACCCCAAGGAAACTCCCTTTCAACTGATTGGCTACTCACAGCAGATCCTGTCATGGCAGTGATCACATTATATCAGATCTCATCATGGAGATGGTCACATCATTATACAACTGCCAAACTACATCATAACTGCCAAACACTGAGAATCCTGGCCCAGCCAAATTGACCCACAACCTTAAAGGTCATAGGTAGGATTGCTAGATGAGCAAATAAAAATACATGACATTCAGTTAAATTTGAATTTCAGATAAAAATAAATAATTTCTTTTTTTAGTATAAAGTATATCCCACACAGTATTTGGGACATACTTAAACAAACAAACAAAAAAAATTCATAGTTTATCTGAAATTCAGATTTCATTGGGCACCCTATATGTTATCTGGCAATCCTAAGTATTGGGGACAAATATTTCCATTCACATTATGCAAGTTGTCTTGAAATATTGTTTATGTTCATCACTACTCCAAAATTATAGCAATTATTAAAGCAGGTGTCAAATTCTTTAATGCATTAATAAGTCACATATATTGTTACAGAGCAAATTTGTTTGATTTTAATTATTTTACTAATTATATCAGTATAATTGTTATCCTTTTCCACCCAATATATTTACTTTTAAACACTTTCAACCAGTCTGCAAGGGGATCCATGCATCCAGAAGATGGAAATCTCAGCAACTCAGCACCTCTACCCCAGCTCAGGCTTGGCTTTAGCCCCCACACAGGGCCCCTAAGGCCAGGCTCCCATATGCAGGTCAAGGGCTCACAGAAAGGCTGCCAGGCCCCATCCAAACCCAGAGCACCTAGTGCACAGTCTGTCCACCTGACTTCAACAGGGAAGGTGATGGACTGCCACAGCCTGTTCAAACACAAGATCTGAGGAGCACTCCACCTCCACAAGACCTGAGAGCCCTTTTTCTGTCACAGAGCCAGGGGCTTCAAGAGAGTTGGGGGAGACATGGAAAAGAAAAAGAGGAGCAGGCATCCCCAGAGACTGAGCACTGAACTCCCCTTGGACTTTTTTTTCTCGGGATGGTACTAAAAGCTCATTTGTTCCCACTACCCAAGAGGTGGGAGAGTAGATGGGGAGAAAGACCAGAGCGTTTTGGAGAGAACCAACCACATGTCTGGGTTGTAGTGACAGACCCTGTGTGAACATATGTTTATTTGTGTGTGGAGTCTCATGACAAACCATCTTTCCATCCAGTCCTTGTCCAGCTCTATGTCCCACACTCATTCCTGTCCCCATTTTGGATCAAAGGAAGGAATGTTCTTCTCCCAGGCCCTTGACCCACCTGTGGTGCCTCCAGGTTCACTTCCTCCTACACTCTCCCACCCCTGGCGTACTCCTGCTTCTGCCTCATCTGGCTCCTTCAAAGCTCTCTGTGAAATGGGTGATACATTCTGACACTTGATCACATTCCTACCCTGGCTCTCTGAAGCTCGGTGATATATGTCCCTCATAAAGCTCTCAGATCCTCGAGGACAGCACCCAGGTACGGAACACCTGCTGACTGTGGACCCTGCAGGGGAGCTCCTATGGCTGGTGTCATGGATTGAATTGTGTCTCCCCAAAATATCTGTGAACTTGGCTAGGTCATGATTCCCAGCACTGTATGATTGTCTACTATTATGTCATCTGATGTGATTTCCCTATGTGTTGTGAACCCTATCACCATGATGTTAATGGATAAGTGGCAGTTATATGGATGAGATCGATAAGATTAGATAGTGTCTTAAGCCAATCTCTTTTGAGATATAAAAAGAAGTTAGCAGAGAGACATGGGGACCTCATACTACCAAGAAGCAAGAACCAGGAAATTAGCTTGTCCTTTGGACCTGGGGTTCCTGTGCTGAGAAACTCCTAGACCAAGGGAAGATTGATGACAAGTACCTTCCTCCAGAGCCAATAGAGAGAGAAAGCCTTCCTCTCGAGCTAACACCCTGCATTTGAACTTGTAGCCTACTAGACTGTGAGAGAATAAATTTCTCTTTGTTTAAGGCATCCACTTAGGGTATTTCTGTTGTAGCAGCACTAGATGACAAAGACACCTTGCATACACTTAGTGCTCAATAAACATTTGCTGAATGAGTGAATTGTGTAAGGGAATTAAAAAAAAAAAATTGAGGTATCTAATAAAATCTGAAATGGCCAGTTTGAGGACTGGGTTCAATGACTTATTTGCTGATTCCATTTTCACCCTAGCAGCAGCCATCTTCCCTACTGTTTGTAAGAGAGGAATTACTGAATTTCATCACATGGAGTTCAGTCTATTCCCAGCTCGAGCTGTGTCTTTTCTTTCGCTAAATCTCTCAATTTTATATTAATCAGAGTACAGATGGTTACTCCATGACAGAATTAAAAGGTAAATGAATTGAATTAAATAGTAGGAGCCAGATGAAACATGGTTTGAAATAATTTGTGTCCCACGAAAACTACTTTTAAAGTATTTGAGGGTTTTACAAAATTTACTTTATCCAAGTTTGAGAATAACAATTGGTTTGTATATGTACTTTTTTAAAAAGTTTCTGACACACAATTATTCTTGCCTACAGCCTCACTGGCCTGTGTTTTTCACCTAAAGTTGCTAATGGACTTTTCTTTCCTGTAGGAAGAACAGTCAGTGAAAAACCATTACCTTGTGATTTAATGACAAAGACTCTGGGCTTCTCCAGATGCCCTATTCTTCTTCACACAGTCCAGTTTCTTATATTATTTGCTTATCATACAGATTGAATAAGTATGTTGAAAGATACAACCGTGATACACACCTTTCCTGACTTTAAACCACCCAGTGTCCCCTTGTTCTGATTGAACACCCTTCTCTTGATCTATGTATAGGTTCCTCAAGAGCACAATTAAATGTTCTGGAATTCCTATCCTTCACAATATTATCCAGCATTTATTATGCATCACACAGTCAAATGCTTTTGCATAGTCAATAAAACACAGAGAAACATCTCTGTTATTCTCTGCTTTTAGCCAGGATCCATCTGATATCGACAATGATATCCCTGGTTTTATGTCCTCTTCTGGGAACCCTGGTGGCCTAGTGGTTAAGTGCTACGGCTGCTAACCTAAAAAAGGTCAGCAGTTCAAATCTGGCAGGCGCTCCTCGGAAACTCTATGGGGCAGTTCTACTCTGTCCTATAGGGTCACTATGAGTCAGAATCAACTCGACGGCAGTGGGTTTGGTTTATGTCCTCTTCTGAATCCAGCTTGAATTTCTGGCAGTTCCCTGTCAATATACTGCTGTGGCCACTTTTGAATGATCTTCAGCAAAATATTACTTGCATATGATGTTAACGATATTTTTCAATAATTTCTACATTCTGTTGGATCACCTTTCTTTGGAAGAGGCATAAATACGGATCTCTTAGAGTCTGTTGGCCAGGTAGCTGTCTTCCAAATTTCTTGGCATAGATGAGCCAGCACTTCCCAAGCTGCATCCGTTTGTTGAAACATCTCAATTGGTATTCCGTCAATTCTGGAGCCTTGTTTTTTTGTCAATGCCTTCAATGCAGCTTGGACTTCTTTTTTTGGTACCACGGGTTCCTGATCCTACACTACCTCCTGAAATGGCTGAATGTTGACCAAATCTTTTTGGTATAGTGACTCTGTGTATTCCTTCCATCTTCTATTGATGCTTCCTGCGTCGTTTAACTTTCTCCCCATACAATCCTTCAATATTGCAGCTCAAGGTTTTAATTTTTGTTCAGTTCTTTCAGCTTGAGAAATGCGGAGTGTGTTCTTCCCTTTTGGTTTTCTAACTCTAGGTATTTGTTTCTGTCAGTTTGTCATACTGTGGGGGCTTCTGTGTTGCTGTGATACTGGAAGCTATGCCACTGTATTCAGATACCAGCAGGGTCACCCATGGGAGACAGGTTTTAATTGAGGTTCTAGACAGAACAGGAAAAAGGAACTGGCAGTCTACTTCTGAAAAGAATTAGTCAGCAAAAACCGTATGAATAGCAGTGGAACATTGTCACAGTATATATATTCAGGAAAATATGGGACAAATTTTTGTTCACTTGCATCCGTAAGGAGATCTCTCTAAAATCCATGGTGATGGTCAGTTTTTGTGTTCATTTTGTAAAAAAAAATCTTTTATTAATTCAAAAGAATAGCACAATATTTGATTGCTCTACAATTTAATAAACATTTCCAAATTGGGGCAGTGTTTTCCTCCTGCAAGAGGAACCTACTTCCAGAGATTAGAGAATTCACAGAGACTTAAATAATTTACTTGATGCATACAAGTTTCCATGGTGATGCAGTAGTTAATGGTCACTGAGTTACTGTTAAAAACAGACTCCTGAAATTTTTGGAACCCTGGTAGGGCAGTGGTTAATAGCTCAGCTGCTAACCAAAAGGTCACAGTTTGAACCCACCAGCTGCTTCTTGGGAACCTTATGTGACAATCTACCCTGCCCTTTAGGGTCACCATGAGTCAGAATTGACTTGAGGGCAATGGGTTTGTTTTTGTTTGTTTGTTTGACCAACTGTTAGCTATAAAACCTCCTGAAATTAAAATTTGGGGAAGCCCAGAGTCTTTTTCATCAAATCACAAGGTAATGGTTTTGTTATTGAATGCTCTTTAAAGAGAAAAGAGAAGTTGATTAGCAACTTGGGTAAAAAAAAAAAAAAGAACAGGCCAGTGAAGCTGTGGGCAAGAATAATTGTGGGTCAGGAATTTTTAAGTTCGTGGACTTAAGAAATGCCCCTTGAAATAAAAGTAAGTTGTCTATTTTTAATTAGGAAATTATTGATTTGGTGCTACTTTAAAAAGCTAGAAATAGAAGTACCATATGATTCAGCAATCTCACTCTTTGGAATATATTCTAGAGAAATAAGAGCCACTACGTGAATAGATATATGCACACCCATGTTCATTGTAGCACTGTTCACAATAGCAAAAAGATGGAAACAACCTAGGTGCCCATCAACAGATGAATGGATAAACAAATTATGGTATATTCACACAATGGAATACTACCCAAAGATAAACAACGATGAATCCTTGAAACATCTCACAACATGGATGAATCTGGAAGGCATTACTGAGTGAAATTAGTCAGTCACAAAAGGACAAATATTCTATGAGACCACTATTATAAGAATTCAGGAAAAGCTTTAAACACAGAAGAAAACATCCTTTGATGGTAAAGATAGCGGGGAGGGAGGGAGAGGGGAATTCACTAACTAGATAGTAGGCAAGAATTATCTTAGGTGAAGGGAAGGACAACACACAATACAGGGGAAGTCAGCACAACTGGACTAAACTAAAAGCAAAGAAGTTTCCTGAGCACAGCCAAACACTTTGAGGGACAGAGTAGCAGGGGTGGGTGTTTGAGGACCATGGTTTCAGGGGACATCTAGGTCAACTGGCATAACAAAGTTTATTAAGAAAATGTTCTGCATCTCACGTTGGTGAGTGGCGTCTAGGGTCTTAAAAACTTGCGAGGGGCCATCTAAGGTGCATCAATTGGTCCCGACCCACCTGCAGCAAAGGAGAATGAAGAACACCAAAGACCCAAGGAAAATATTAGCTCAACAGACAAAAGGGCCACATAAACCAGAGACTCTATCAGCCTGAGGCCAGCAGAACTAGATGGTGCCTGGCTACCACCTATGACTGCTCTGAAAGGGAGCACAACAGAGAGTCCCTGACAGAGCAGGAGAAAAATGGGGTGCAGAACTCAAATTCCTGTAAAGAGAACAGACTTAATGATCTGACTGAGACTAGAGGAACCCCAGAAGAGATGGCCCCCAGACTCTCTGTTAACCCAGAACTAAAACCATTCCCGAAGCCAACTCTTTGGACAAAGATTAGACTGGAC
Organism: Loxodonta africana; assembly: GCF_030014295.1. Taxonomy (NCBI): domain Eukaryota; kingdom Metazoa; phylum Chordata; class Mammalia; order Proboscidea; family Elephantidae; genus Loxodonta; species Loxodonta africana. The sequence goes on from NC_087354.1 coordinate 3,345,859, forward strand.
TATAAAACAAAAAATAATACTCGTGAAGAGAGCTTCTTAGTTCAAGTAGATACATGAGGCTAAATGGGCAGCTCCTGTCCAAAGGTGGGATGAGAAGGCAGAAAAGGATAGGAGCTGGTTGAATGGACACAGGAAATCCAGTGTGGAAAGGGGAGTGTGCAGTCACATTTTAGGAATTGCAACTAGGGTTATAACAATATGTGCATAAATTTTTGTATGAGAAATTAACACGAGCTGTAAACTTTCACCTAAAGCACACACACAAAAAAAATTATTCCACACCAGCCATATTTGGGAATCCCATTCGAAGCTGGGAGAGGGAAGGAGGAAACCACCAGAGGGCTTCATCCTGCTTCCTCCAACAGAATCAGCAGCTGGGAGGCTGTAGACCACAGCAGCAAAGCCCCAAGGCCAGCCCACCTGAGAAACTCAAGCTGAAAATAGCCAAGCCCTATACCCTGCTGGCCCAGAGGCATGATTTTTATACCCTGCTGGCCCAGAGGCACAATTTCTAATCCAGGTTTATGAGTGATGTGACTGCTCTGTGCAGACTGCTAAAATTGCAGGCTTCCAGAGACTCCGGTTTAATCTGCGCCTGGGAAACATTGCAGACTTGGGCTTTTTTTTTTTTTTTAATAACTCCATTGCCTTCTAACCCAATAAGATACTTGCAAGAGAGTAATGCCAGACTATTCCCTGTGATTTGCAAGGAACTCTCCTCGAAGTGCTCAAGAAAGTAACCAATTCTGTGTATTTAGACACTTCCAGAAGCAGTTTGTGTCTTAGAACGTTGAGCTCCCTTTTAAGGGAATACATGTTTAGCTGCCTATTTCTGTGCATCCGAGAATCATATTCGCTTTTCTTATAGTGAAATGGAACATTACGCTCCCCTTTTTTTTTTAATATGTTTTATATTCAGCAGTTAAATTGCATGTTTTGCTTCCAGAACATGATTCAATAAGAAGAGAGACCAGACAAGTGGTGCTGGATAATCTCTAAAAGCCTACACATTTTCAGGACACACGCTATATGGAACCTTCTTTTATTGAATCTATTTATAAATGCTCAAATTGTATGTGTTTGGAAAAGCTAGCATTTCCAACATCAGGAAGCTGTTGAAATATGCACTTTTATTTGTAAAAAAATGTAAAATCTTGAAGAACAAGTTTATGCTTCCTGTTGTAATGGTGCAGACGTTCTACATCAAAGGTCATAATGATATTTGTCAACTACAAAAAGAATCATGTTTGATTACCTATGAAAATAACATCTCAGTAATAAAATAATTTTTTTGTTTCTCTTTCTTTTATGGTATGTGATGTGGTATGTGTGTGTGTGATGGGTATTCTAAAGTAAAATCACCCCGAAGTTATAGTAAAGCAAGAAGAAAGGTTTTATTGGGCGTATATTCCAAAACGCAAAAGTGGGCAATGGCCAAGCATGCTGCCAGAGCCAGTCTACCCAAGGCCAAAGGGTGTGATAGAATCGTCAGTATATATTAACATTACAAATGGGGAAAATCGGTAAAAGCTTCACCTTTTCCCAGATTGGCTAAAAACTGCTAAATAACCATAATTTTATATTTTGAATTGTTTTCCTTAATAATCATTGGTACAGGTTTCAGTAACAACAGTCAGAAAGTTCTTTGTTGGCCCAACAAATCTTAGTATTTACTGAAAGCTAATAGAAAAAGCAGAAAATATGTGGGTCTTCTGTGTGCTAAGATTTATTTATGTGAAAGCTTCCCTCAAAGGTGTTTGCCAAGATTGTCCTAGTTTTTTTTTTATTGCCTTTATACCCCAGGGCCCAGTTGATGTGCCCTTGTGAGTCCAACTCCAGCTGGATCACATTCTTTATGCTCAAGGACAGGAATAATGGCTCCAATTTTAACTCTTAAGTCATGGGGAGAGGGCTGTGTGTCCATATGTGTGGTGTGTGTGTTTATATGTGGTGTGTGTTATATGTGTGGTGGTATGTGGGTGTGGTATTTGTGTGTGTGGTATGTGCAGTAAGTGCGTGGTGTGTGTATGTGTGTGATGTGTGGAGTGTGGTGGGGTAAAGTGTGTATGTGGTGTGTGTGGCATGTAGTGTGTGGAGCATGTGTGGTACATGTGTATAAAGTGTACGTGTCTGTATGTGTGTGGTATGTGTGTGATGTGATGTGTATATGTATGATGTGTTTATGTGTCTGTGTGTATGTTTACGCTGTGTGTAGAAGGTGTAGGGTGTGTGTCTATGTGGTGTGTGTGATGTGTGTAGGGCTGTGCGGTTTCATGTGCATATTCTGTGTGTGTGGCATGTGTGGGTGGATGTAGAGTATGTGTGGTGTATGTGTGTAGGGTGTGGGGTATGTGTGTGTTGTGTGTGTGAGTATAGAGTGTATGTGTGTGGTATGTGTACGTGTGTGTGTGGTGTGGGAGAGTATATGTGTTTGGTGTGTGTGTGTGGTGTAACGTGCACATGTATGATGTATGCATATGTGTCTGCCTGTACGGGTGGTATGTGGTGCGACGTATACATGTGTGATGTGTGTCTGTGCGTGTGGTATGCGTTCGATGTGGCTTGTTTTGTGAGTGTGTGGCATGCGTGATACAGTTTGTGATGTGTGTGTGTAGTGTGTGTGATGCGATTTGTTTGGTGTGTGTGTGATGTGGTTTGTGGTGTGTGTGTGTGTGTGTAGTGTGTTGGGAACTGTGGGGAAGAGGGAGACACAAGTAAAACATGAACAAGATAATGTCATATGGTGATAATTGCTACGTAGAAAATAAAGTGGATGTATGCAAAAGCGTTTGTTCTGGGTCAGGGAAGGCCCCTTGGAGGTGGTGTTTCTCTGGAGCCTGAGTGCCCACCCCATGGGAGCCACCCTGAGAAAGTGGGAAGAGAGCTGTACATGGGTGGCTGCAGGTGTGGTGCAGCGTTCACCACAGGCTCGGGGAAGCTCTTTGTTTTCTTTTGGTGACCAAAACCAAAACTCATTGCCGTCGAGTAAATTCCGACTTATAGTGACCCCGTAGGACAGAGTAGAACTGCCTCATAGGGTTTCCAAGGCTGTACATCTTCATGGACGCAGAGTGCCACATCATTCTCCCACGGAGTGGCTGGTGGTTTCGAATCCCTGAATTTGATTAAGAGCTGGACATTTTAACCACTGTGCCACAAGGGGTCCTCTCTCTTGGAGAAGGAAAAGCTAAAAATAGTAGAGTGTCTTTTCACTAGATCGTGTCCAAAGTGTTTGCAAACTCTGAGGGCCATAATTCACTTTAGAGATTTACCCCTCCCCACAATACACACACACAGGTTGCAGAAAGGCATTTGGAGCTTCCTGGGTGAGAGCAGGCGTGTTTGCTGTCACTTTTATTGTGTGAACATACACACTTTTAGATTGTCCAAAGGTGAGGAGCCGTCCAGGCCAACCAGCGGTGGTGCGGGCTGCTGCTCTGTTTGTGCCCCATCGCCTGGTGCCGTGGAGATAGTTAATCCAAAGTCTATTCTCCAGGGCGCCCTGGTCTGTTAGGCGATTTCGGTATGAATGATGCCCGGGGAAAAAAAGGAAAAAGAAAAGAAAGGCAAGAACTCTTACAAATTACATTTGTCATTTTCCTGTGTAGGTTGAGGGAAGAGAAACCGTGCTGTTTGAGAGGGAGGCAGGTCCCTGGCCTGGGATGAGATGCACTGGGATTTCTGTGTACAGGTACAATAGGTTTAAGAACTAACCTGTAGTCCTCATCCTGACACACGCCCACAAGCATAACACCAGTGGGAGGGAGGAGGAAAAGGCAGGCTCATTTTCCATTTTAACAGAACCCCTTGGTGGAAAATTACAAACTGAGGCCACCAACAAGAATGGAAGCTTCCTAGGTGTCTGTCATGCCAGACTTCCACTATGACAGATTACAGCTAAATGCCAGCAGGAAAAGAGAGACATTTCTATAAGAATTATTCTCACTTTGCACTTTGTTCTCTTATGTTTCAAACAATTCCAGCGTCTCCTGGTATTTATGCAAATAAGACTTTCTAGATCATGAACTGGGCTCAACAACCAGGAGAGACATTTCAGACAATGGAAGATAAAGTATCTTGGAGCTCCAGGGCACAGGTAGGCTTTGCTAGAAGATGGCTTGCTCTGCTTGGCTTGCCTTACTTTGTGATGGCCCCAGAGAAGGGCCCTCTCACATTGCTTTGCCAGCCTGGGCTCCACGTTTGGGGTTGATTCTGATGTGCCTGCCACATTTAAAGTATTGAGATCTCTGTTCCTTGTCTTTAAAAAGAAGGTAGGTGGGTGGCAATGCCCAGGCTTTGCTCTCTGTGTCTTTAATAATATAGTTTCTCTTTGGATAATTAGCCTTTTCTTGGCCACATGACTGGGCTGCCTGGTTGCTTCTGCCTTCTCTCCCACCTGCTCCACCCCCCAAACTGTGTTCTGTCATTCTGTCCTTTCTGAGTCACCGGCATGGTTGTGGTGCACGTGCAAGGGAGGCAGCCGTGAGTGTGGTGGCTGAGACGGGTCTCCTGGGCATTCACGTTACTCCAGCAGCACTGTCTCTCTGACCATGAGGGAGGATGCAAGACAGAGAGGGTATATGTCCCCTGAGGAACCATATGACAGGTCTTCAGCTTGATTGGGACACTTGATCACAGCTGCTGGATTAACAAGAGCCCCCTAGGGACACACTGCATTAGCAGGATTGCCTGCTCAGGGCTGTGGGGCAGAAGGCTGGGCTGGGAGGCTGAGATTTCCTGGCACTGTTCCTGACATGGGAGTCGGGTATTGAGAAATGTTTTCCAGACAGAGCCACCACTGAAGTCACTAGACACAGAAGTCTGAGGGTGGGCCGTTCCTCACAAGCTCTGTGCTCACGTACATTTATCTGAAAATATATTTAACCCTATTTTTTGAAAGATATTATTGCTGGATACAGAATTTTGGATTAAGAACCTTTGTTATTCACTGTTTTTGTTGTTAGGTGCTGTCAAGTCATTTCCGACTCATAGAGACCCTGTGTACTACAGAACAAAACACTGCCCAATCCTTTGCCATCATCATAATCGTTGCTATGCTTGAGCCCGTTGTTGCAGCCATGTGTCAACCCATCTCGTTCACGGTCTTCCTCTTTTTCACTGACCCTCTGTGTTACCAAACACAATGTCCTTCTCCAAAGACTGGTCCTTCCTGATAACATGTCTAAAGTACGTGAGACAAAGTTTTGCCATCCTTGCTTCTAAGGAGCATTCTGGCTGTACTTATTCAAGACAGATTTGTTCCTTCTTCTGGCAGTCCATGGTATATTCAATATTTTTCACCAACACCATAAATAAAAGGCATCGACTCTTCTTTGATCTTCCTTTTTCATTGCCCAGCTTTCGTATGCATATGAGGTGATTGAAAACACCATATCTTGGGTCATGCGAACCTTAGTCCTCAAAGTGACATCTTTGCTTTTTAACACTTTAAAGAGGTCTTTTGCAGCAGATTTGCCCAATGCAATGTTTCTTTTGATTTCTTGACTGCTGCTTCCATGGGTATCGATCTTGTGTCCAAGTAAAATAAAATGCTTGACAGCTTCAACATTACCTCTGTTTATCATGATGTTGCTTATTGGTCCAGTTGTGATGATTTTTCTTTTCTTTATGATGAGGTGAAATCCATACTGAAGGCTTCAGTCCTTGATGCTCATCAGTAAGTGCTTCAAGTCCTCTTCACTTTCAGCGAGCAAGGTTGTGTCATCTGCATATCACAGGATATTAATGAGTATTCCTCCAATTCTGATGCCCTGTTCTTCTTCATATAGTCCAGCTTCTTGGATTTTTTGCTCAGCATACAGATTGAATAAGTATGGTGAAAGAGTACAACCCTGACACACACCTTTCATAACTTTAAACCAGCGGTATACCCTTGTTCTGTTCCAATGATTGCTTCTTGTTCATGTAAGGGTTCCTCAAGAACACAATTAAGTATTCTGGAATTTTCATTCTTCACAATGTTATCCATAATTTGTTATGATCTACACAGTCGAATGCCTTTGCATAGTCAATAAAACACAGTTAAACATTTTTCTGGTATTCTCTGCCTTCAGCCAGGATCCATCTGACATCAGCAATGATATCCCTTGTTCCACATGCTCTTCTGAATCCAGCTAGAATTTCATGCAGGTCCTTGTCAATGTACTGCTGCAACTGCTTTTGAATGATCTTCAGCAAAATTTTTCTTGTGTGTGATATTAATGATATCATTCAATAATTTCTGCATTCTGTTGGATCGACTTTCTATGGAATGGGCACAAATATGGATCTCTTCCAGTAGGCTCTTTAGGACTCTGTCTTCCAAATTTCTTGACATAGATGTGGCATTTCTTTAGTGCTGCATGCTTTTGAAACATCTCATCTGGTATTCCATCATTTCCTAGAGGCTCGTTTTTCACCATTCCCTTCACTTGGACTTCTTCCTTCAGTACCATTGGTTCTTGATCATATGCTACTTCCTGAAATGGTTGAACATCAACCACTTCTTTTTGGTTCAGTGACTCTGTGTATTCCTTCCATCTTCTTTTGATGCATCCTGCATCATTCAATATTTTACCCATAGAATCCTTCACTATTGCAACTCGAGGCTTGAATTTTTTCTTCAGTTCTTTCAGCTTGAGAAATGCCAAGCTTGTTCTTTCCTTTTGGTTTTCTAATGCCAGATCTTTGTACATTTCATTATAATACTTTGTCTTTTCAAGCCACCATTTGAAATCTTTTCAGCTCTTTTACTTCATCATTTCTTCTGTTCGCTTTAGCTACTCTACATTCAAGAGCAACTTTCAGAGTCTCTTCTGACATCCTTTTTGTTTTTTTTTTCTTTCCTGTCTTTTTAATGACCTTTTGATTTCTTCACGTATGATGTCCTTGATGTCATTACACAACTTGTCTGGTCTTCAGTCATTAGTGTTCAATGCATCAAATCTATTCTTAAGATTGTCTCTAAATTTAGGTGGGATATGCTCAAGCTCGGACTTTCACTCTCGTGGACTTGTTATACTTTTCTTCAGCTTCAACTTCAACTTGCATATGAGCAATTGATGGTTTCTTTTATGGTCTACCCCTGGCCTTGTTCTGAATGATGGTATTGAGATTCTCCACCATCTCTTTCCACAGACGTAGTAGATTTGATTCCTGTGTATTCTGTCTGGTGAGGTCCACATGTATTATCGCCATTTATGTTATTGAAAAAAGGTATTTGCAGTGAAGAAGTTGTTGGTCTTGCCAAATTCTATCATACACTTTCTGGCATCATTTCAATCACCAAGGCCATATTTTCCAAGCATCAGTCCTTCTTCTTTGTTTCCAACTTTTGCATTCCAATCACCAGTGATTATCAATGCATGTTGATTGCATGTTTGATCAGTTTAAGACTGCAGAAGTTGGTAAAATTCTTTAATTTCCTCATCTTTGGGATTAGTGGTTATTCTGTAAATTTAAATAATAGTTGTATTAACTGGTATTCCTTGAAGGCATATGGATATTATCCTATAAATGACAGCATTGTACTTTAGAATAGATCTTGAAATGTTCTTTTTGACAATGAATGTGATACCATTCCTCCTCAATTTGTCATTCCTGGCATAGTGTGATTTTCTGATTCAAAAAGACAAATACCTGTCCATTTCAGCTGACTAATGCCTAGCATATCGATCTTTATGCATTCCATTTCATTTTTTGATGATTTCCAATTTCCCTAGGTTCATACTTTATACATTCCATGTTCTGATTATTAATGGATGTTTTCAGTTGTTTCTTCTCATTTTGAGTCATGCCGCATCAGCAAATGAAGGTCCACATCTAAAGTTTTCACTGGCCAATTTTTTCAGAAGTAGACCACTAAGTCCTTCTTGCTAGTGTGTCTTAGTCTGTAAGGTCTGCTGAAACCTGTCTCCCATGGGTGACCCTACTGGTGTTTGAAGTACTGGTGGCATAGCTTCCAGCAACATGCAAACCAGGAGATGTTATTCATTGAACACTTTAAAAATGATATTTTACCCCAAACTGTTCTTCCATTTTGAATATTACAAAAAGGAAAAGAAATTTTTTAAGTCCAGACTCCTTTGTATATAATAGCCATATAGCTTAAAAAAAAAAAAAAATCAAAACAAAACTGTTGCCATTGAGTTGATTTTGACTCATAGTGACCCTACAGGACAGAGTAGAAATGACCCATAGAGTTTCTAAGGAGCAGCTGGTGGTTTCGAACTGTTAACTTTTTGATTAGCAGCAGTAGCTTGCAGTACCTTTTAACCACAGTGCCACCAGGGCTCCCTGTAGCTAATAATGAAGTAGAATTATGAATGTATCTGATGAAACCTATGCGTTTGGAATCCAGAACAGTACATGACATTTAATAAATTATTTTAAGTCCAGATTCTTTTGTAATGATAATTATGGACTAAATCAGGATCTAGAACCAGAGTCAATTACACCCATTCTATCACCAAATCAATTTGTAAAAGATAAATTTTTTTTAACATGCATATATACATATATCTCAGCAAACATGTAAATTACCACCATCATCAAATGAAAATTCTCAGACTCCACAGCCTCCTCAAATCTGCAGAGAAAATAAAGTTTTTCCATGTACTCATGGATGTAATGATTCAAAATCTTCCAAGGTTATTTTTTACCAACCCAGAGCTGTAGAAATAAAGTCAAATTACTACAGTTCTACAAAACAAAATCATCCTACATTTTTTGCAGTTCAGGATATTTCTAGTTACAACCAAAATAATCTAAAAGCTGCCCAATGCTTTCCACCAGTGTTACTGAAACAAAATCCAGGTGTGCCAGGAAAAAACAAACTGAAACTACTAAACCAAAGGCAAAAAGATGTGTCAACAGTGCAGTAGGTAAACTCAAAAAAGTAATAGTAGATAATCAAAAAGAGAAAGAATCTTTTCCTTTGTACTTTTCATGATAGATCCAATTGTAAGTAAATTTAAGAATCATAAAAATGAAATAACCCCATCTTCCTGGAAAGACAGCTTTAGTTGCTGGTAAAAGAACAAGCACTGAAAACATGGCAAATGCAAATGTGAGGGGTGCAGTTACGGAACCTACGGAAGTACGAGAAATCAAAAGAATCTGTTTTCTCCTGTGGAATCTACACCATCAACTTTTAAAAAACAAACAAAAAGGTCATCACATGCATCTCAAAACATATTAGCAACAGAGAGAAATTAAACGTGAAGAAGAAAGCAGATTCATTAGTACACAGAACTCCTAGTTGTAAAACAAGCAGGAAGACTAAATCTATTGTTTCTGTGGCACAGTCCGATTTGACCTTCTAAAACCATTAAAAACAGGGTCTGAAATTAGAGTGCAGTGTGACAGAGGATAGTTAAAGTGTCCCAAGTGTATTCAGAGAGAAAGGATTCTTGTATGAAGAATGCTTAAGACATAAAATGAATGACAGAAAGAATATTTCAATACATCATAAAATCCTTTATAAAACATAATTTTTGGACGATGTTGAGTTAAAATTCCATAGCTTTTTACTTGCTTGAAGATTTTAATCTAAATTGTTTATGCTGAGTTTCATGTTAAAGGTAAAAAAAATGTTTTTTTTTTAAAAAAGCTTTATGATCTTTTAGCTTCTGTTGTTTCTGGTGGCATCATTTTTCTTAGTATATTTATTCATCTGGCTACTTTCAAAATCTTATCATTATCTTTGGTTTTCAGCAGTTTGATTATGATGTTTGCATGTAGTTTTCTTTGTATTCATGCAGTTTGAAAACATGCTGAACTTCTAGGATCTGTGCATTGATCTACTCTGAATTTTTCAGACACTATTTCTTCAAATTACTTTTCTGTCTCCGTTTTTCTCCTTTCTTTGGGACTCCAAAATTAGCCTAGTATTGTCCCATAGGTCACTGAGATTGTATTTTTTTGTTGTTGTTTTTCAATCTGTTCTTCATTTTGGACACTTTCTACTGACAGGTCTTCAATTTTACTGCCTCTTTTCTGCAATGTAAAATCTGATGTTAAACCTATCTAATGGATATTTCATTTCAGCTATTATAGTTCTTCATTCTAGAATTTATACTTGATACTTTCCAATATTTGAATTTTCTCAGGAGATTTTTATTAACCGCTTTTTCTTTTGATTTTGGGTCATGTTTTCCTGTGCCATGTGTCTAGTGGTTTCTCATGGTATGCTTGACATCACAATGGGACATAATGGGATCTAGATTTGTCTTCCTTTGCGTTTTCTTTCAGGCAGGTAAATTAGTCTAGGGGGTCCTCTTTGATCCTTTCAGGATTGATTTTAGGTTGAATCTATTTCAGTTTTTCTCCTCGTCCTCGGATGTGTTCCTTACCCTACTGTGTGGTTTTTACTCCTAAGATGTAGCCATCTAAGGTACTCAGAGAAGTGTCTCCTTTCTGTTTAGATCAGAAGTTCAATGTTTTTCAGTACTACATCATCTCTAGTACCTTCAGCCTCTTCTGTTAGGGTTTTCAAAGTTTTATTCTGCACGTGAGCAATCTAACCCTTGGCTATGAACCTTAGTTCTATTCTCTGCCTGGGTCTCTCTCCCCTCTAATACCATGCTCTGCAAATCCAGACAAAAAGTCAAGGAGAACTTGAGTGCCTGAGAGGTTGCCTCCTCCAGACGGGTGGTGAATATTTGATTTTAGTTTCTTAGTTTTTCTATGGTTTGGGATTTTAAATTTAAATTTTGAATTAATTGGAATTTATAGTATGTACATAAGCTAAGAATGAATTTTTTCCTACATTATTGACTTTATACCAATGTCATTTGGTGAATAATATTTTTCATTTAATCTTGATCTGTTTTTGGCATACGTTAAATTCTTATATAGAACAGGATACATCTTTGTCATTTCTAGTCTGTTATTATCTTTTCTTGAATTATTATTACATTATTTTAAGTATTAAAAAAATTAGCACTTTATAAAACATTTTATAATCTAGTCTTTCCATTAGTTAGAATTTTCTTTGATATTTTCACCTATATATCCTTCCAGATAAACTCTAGAGTCATTTTGTTAATTTAAATAATAATAATAAAAGCAAAAGAAACATACAGAAGAAACAATCAGGAACTAAAAATAAACAAAAGCTGCAGAAATTGGAATGCAGGACTTTTACAATATTTAGTTTTCTGGTCTAGAAATGAGACGTGTCTTTGTAGCTGTGACATTGTTAACACCTTAGGTTCTGGTAAGTTGTCTTTATACATATTGATGTTATTCTTAGACATTTTAATTTTTGTTGGTATCGGTGCTGTACTGGTGAATGAGATCTATTCCCTTTCCCTCCCCTGCCCCTCCGTTAGTGGTTATTACTGCTCTGTAGAAAGCTATAGTCTGTTTTCTTCATAGTGATATGGAGACTCTGAAACTATATGAAATGCTTGGCCAGCATAAAAGAAACTAAGTGGGGGTCCAGGCCTGGAACCCACATTGTGTGGAAAACCTATAGAAACAGAAATCTGAACTGCTTAGGGCAATTCTGCCTGTTGTCTGGTTTCCACGGAAATGTTTTCTTTGTAACCAAGCCAAGAGTGATGTTGTCAGTTTGTTCCCGAGGAGCCTTATGCAACCTCAACATCTCCAGAATTGAATGCCTGGCAAACGTCCTGTAAACCCCCCTTGTAAGTTCCCTATGGTTACTAAGCAGTAACTAGCCAACAAAGCACAGATCACTAGGTTGTAACTAGACAACAAAAGCTCTTTAAACCACTCATTATAATGATCCCACTTTTGTTATTCATCTTTGACAGTGACATATCAATAAATAACCAATCAGAATTTTTCCTAACTTATTTCTTCTGTGATAGTGTATATTAGCTGCTCCGACTGTGATTCAGTGGATCGGTTGGTCTTTGTGCGCAGTGCACACTGATGGTGCCCTCACTCGAATGATTTTGTGTTGGCTTAATGAAACTCTCTTTTGATTGAATTTGAGTCTGGGGTCCTTTTCCCCTACCACAATAAGTCAGTCAATTTATTGAATCCTCTTATTAGTTCTAAGAGCTTTTTAATTTTTTAATTTGGGTTCTCAGGTATACAATCATATCACATGTAAGTAATAATTTGGTCTCTAATATTCCAATACTCATTCTTTTTAAACATTTATGTCTTATTGCATTATCCAGAAATTCCAGAAAAAAATATTAAATAATAATAGGTTATAACAAGAAATTTTCTTCTACTGATTGGTAACAATAATGTCTTTAATGTTTCACTATTAACATTTATTCTTAGATTTATCAACTATATATTGAAACATTCTAAGTGCTTCTGTGCTAAGTGTTTAGGATACAGGGTGAAGAAACACACTATCCAACCTCCAAGAACTGAGAATTAATTGGTTTCAGCTTTGAAATAAACATGCTTTACAATGACAAATAACTAATCCTCTATTCCTATTTATTTTACAGTTGTTATTAGGAATAGGAAATATGTTTTACCCAGTTTTTTAAAAAAATAATCAGAGAAGTTTATTCCTAAATATGTTCCTTTTGAGATCACTTAGTTGTTTATGGTGGATTATTATTGTAGGATATTCTTCATCCTAAAGACCAGATAATTGCCAATGCCCTTTATGATTTTTATTTCTCTGAACTGACCATATTCTAGAAGCCACTTTCTGGATCATTCCCGTTTTCAAGAGGAAGTAGATCTGTAGAGGAAGATGGTATTTGGAAAGATGGTGGGCAGGCTGGGAGTGCAGGAACTAGAAAATCTAGAAGCTGGCACACTTTGAACTCTTAGATACTCAGGTAAACATGCTTATAGTTCTTTTACTTTGGGATGACAACCATTACCTTAATTTAGGAAACAGTACAGTTGTATGCCTTCCAAAGGAAATCCTCTTCTTACAGGTACATACAAGAATAGATGAGGGGCCCCGCTTGGTGTTTCAGTCATGGGAATGCAGCAGGGTTGGGACTGCTATCACCTTTGGGGTGGGCAGTGTTAGATGCTGAAGCCATGTCCCCTCCTCTCTCTCATCTCTCAGAAAACACAGCTAGTCCTTAGAGTTCCTCCCAGGTCCAGTTAGAGCCCAAGTCTGAGCCTTCCCCTTGACTTGCCAGTGCCTGGCTCTAAACTGTCCTGTAACCTATACAGGGTGAAGCGAAGGAAATCAGGACCCTGCTTGGAATTTGGAAAGACACCCACTCTCCTAGATGGGCTGGTGTGGATGTATGCATTGTGTCACTGAGATCAGAGCCAGCCCTATGACACAGTGACTAGGAGCTGGGGAAGGGAGATGGGAGAAAAGCCCTGAGTTGCTGAGTCCAGCCACCCTGAGGCCTACCAATCTCTTACAGTCATCGAGCTTACACCTGCCCTGTTTGTCTGATTGGGATCAGGTACTTGCAGTAAAACCATGCCCTGGATACCTGGCCATTCTTCCCTGGCAGGTATGCACAGGGTTTTCTTAGTTGTCAGGTTCTTTCTCCGTTTCCATTGCTGTTCTCAGGACAGGCAGTCTCAGACCTTGTATACTCGTGCTGTAGGCAGCTCACCCTGCTGACTCTGTATGCTCCGTGTCTGGCACAGTGGGCAAGGGATCACTGTTTGACAAACTGGAAAGAGAGAGCTCTGAAGAGAAAATGCTAGACTGTCTTGGATTTTAATCATTTTTCCCCTTTCTTCTCTTCTTTAAGGGGCAGAAGTAATGGCTAATCATACTAGATGCCTGAAGATACACACTTATAATGAGACTGAATGTTTGGTGGGATGGTCTGGTTGGGGCAGATGACTTGGTGCCAGGTCTGATTTGTAATACATGTGCTCTGCTGTGACGCAGCTTGTACTTTGCTAAGCTACGTTTTTCATAGTGTAAAAACACTCACATAGGGACATATCCTGCATTAGCCATAACATGCCGTTAGGTCATAAACTAATAATTTTGTATAACAGTGTCTGCCAGACACACTCTTTGCAAAATGAAAGTTGTTTATTGCTTGTTATAGTTTTAACAGGCAAATACTACACAGGGGCTGTAATAATGAAAAGGCGACCCTTATGAAATGCCTGCAGAGAATGGAGACTTAGAATGCACATGTATTTTTCTTGAGGTGGCACATCCCTTTTCTGGCTGAAGGTAGAGAAACAGCCTTCTCACACTGTTCGCTCAGAAGACGAGGTGAAGTCTGCCACTTGCGTGCTCCCCACTCATGTCCTCTCTCCTCCTGGCTGGCCACACACGCCCAGACTTCCTGATACTCAGTCACACATTCACACTTTAGTAAAAACAAAGGTCACTCTTTTTGAAGAAAAAAATCAAACTGCATTTTCTTATAAAATGAAATGAAAAAATAAATTTAAACACTATTTTCACATGTCACTCTTCTTTAAATTTTTATGTACATTAAAGCTCTTATTTTTCTTCTCAATATACTCTACTTAAAACTTTAAAAAATAAACTTTCTCTCTTTGGTACCTCTTGTTTTCCGTTTTAGCCTTGGAAACATTTAAAATACATTTCACTAGAATTCTTCTGTGCAAATAATAAACATAAATAATATTAATGACTGACATAAAAAGGTCACATGAAGGTTTTCTAGAAAGATTTGGCTGTCTGTCCCCTTAGAGTGTGCAGCTCACAAGTGGGCTGAGGGGGGCTGGGCAGAAACTCATCATCCTGCTTATCCACCTGTAAACTACTTTGAGAGAATTGCAATACACTTCCCAGCCCGCTGACCAGAGACAGGGAGGAAATCCAGTTGAGCGAGCTGAGGTTGGGAAGGTTGAAGATGGGGGGTAGGGAGGCTGCCCCACTTGCACTGCTGTGTTTTGTCTCAGAGTCCTGGGGATGCCCTTCCTGAGCAGCCTCCTCTGGCATGAAGGGCCCCAGGGCCTGGTTGCAAAGTCCCTTCAGCAGGCTGTCCTCCTGGGAAGGTGTCCTTGTGGGCAGCATGCTTAAGGGCACCACACTGTGTTCTCTGCTCACTGCTGCCTTCTCCGGGGAGATTGAGGTTTGGGAGGTGCCATCCTGGGAGGGGGCTTCAGAGCTGCTGCTGCTCCTCTGTTCTCTTGGGAGCTGTCCCTGAGCAAAGATGTCTTTGGGAATGCTGGGTTTCTTGGGGGACCTCTTGGCCAACTGGCGTCCCAGCTGGAGTTGGGTGGGGAAAAGGGTTCCCTGGAGGGTTTTGAAAAACAATCTGGAAAAAGCACATAGAAAAAGTCAGATAATGCTGTGGTGGGGCTTTGTGTTCCCAAGAGTAACACAGTGAAAAGGCACAAACATGAAATGCTGTTTGAGCTCACTTATGACATGGGGATGCCCTCCTTGGTACCCACCTGGGCAGCAGTGCAGCCACGGGTGCTATGATACAAGTCAAGTAAAACACGGGGTCGCCCATTAATGTTTGCATAGTCCAATAGGGGTTAGACGGAGGATAACACGTTGCACAAGAAGCATTGTAAATCAAAGCCACAATGAAAAATAAAAGGATACTGAAGCCACAAGCTATCCAGTTGAGCCAGGTCTAGGAGAAAAGAAAGAAAAGGTCTTTTATTTCAACTTGAAAGTAACAATAACAATGTCAACAAAAACGTATATGAGTCATTCATGGGTGGGTTTGATGTTCTAAAGCTTAGTTAGAAGAGGGGTCTTTGGCATTGAGGGTGGGTAAGCTGGGTGAAGTCTCAGAAACCTGTGGACCCACCTGGAACATAAGGTGAGAGAAAGAAGCCAGGGGCAGGACAGAAAGAGGGAAAACGTTGTGGAGAAGTAGGGGAACTAAGTAGTATCTGGAGGCCCTGGGTGGTACGGATGGTTAACATGCTCAGCTGCTAACCAAAAGGCTGGAGGTTTGAGTCCACCCAGAGGTACCACTGAAGAAGGGCGTGGTGATCTGCTTCTGAAAAATCATTCACTGAAAACTCTATGGAGCACAGTCATACTCTGACAAACATGGGATTGCTATGAGTCTCTGAGTTGACTCCATGGCAACTGACTTTTTAAGCAGTGTCCAGAAGTGTGGGATGAGGGGCTGGGTAGCTCCCACAGCAGGGGCTCAGGTATGTGTTTCCTGGCCAGCGGGTTGGCGGCTCCATTTTCCTTCCCATCAGAGGGAGGCTGGTTTTGCTGTCTGTTCAAAACCTTCTAAATCTCATGGAATCTGCAAGGAAATCTGGTCCAGCAGCCTCTGGGAATTCCTGAGATGAGCCTACATCTGTGCTCTTACCCAGGTTTTGGTTTCGATGCCCAGGTGCAGCAGGAAGGTGAGCAGCGCAATGGCCGTAATGGGGGTGCCCCAGGTAAACATATCTACGTCCGAGTCGTAGTACGCCTGAAAGACAGCAGTGTCCTCTGTCTGTGGTCCTCTGACACAGCAGACAAGATGACCGCCCAGGTGCCAACTTACCAGGTAAGGAATGAAAAAGCAAACCAGGCTCTGAAAGGCAGCATCGGCCATGTTTGTCCAGAAAGCACGTGGCCGGTATTCCTGGGACACAAAATAAGCAAGTAGGTTACAGAAAATTCTGCATCTCTTCCTGTGACTTTGTCCAATAAGCTATAGCCATTAATGTGCAATTCATGCACCTGAGGAAAGCATGATGTTTCAGTACTTTTGGAGAGGCAAGGCGCCACAGGCCGGGGTGTAAAAAATAATTCAACAAATACCTGTAGAACCATATGGCTGTAGAGTAACTCATTGGGAGCACTTGCTTTAATAAGATTGGCTGTAGTATCTATGCCAATAACTAAAAGATGAAACCGCCTTCTAAATCCTGCAAGGGAACATTTCCATGGAGTAGGAATAGCACCTGAAATTTGTGGTATTCTTCCCTCAATTTGAGCCCTTCTCATATATGAGAAAAAAAGGACAAGGGAAAAGGAAGACAGGAGAAGAATTAATGCATTTGAATTGTGGTGCTGGTGAAGAGTATTGACTACATCATGGACTTTTAGAAGAATGAACAAATTGGTCTTAGAAGAAATACAACCATAATACTCCTTAGCAGTGAGGAAGGGAAGCCTTTGACTAGCTTACTTTGGACACATCATTGGGAAAGACCAACTGCTAAGAAACGACATCATGTCTGGCAAAGTAGAGGGTCACTGAAATAGAGGGAAACCCTCCATGAGACAGACTGACACACTAGCCACAACAATGGACTCAAACATACCAAGAATTGTGAAGGTGGCACAGAACTGGGCAACATTTTGTTTTGTCGTACATAAGGCTGCCCCGAATTAGAGCTGACTAACAACGATAACAACTAGGACTTAGCCAGGATTTTACTCTCTTTGTGGTAAGGCCCCTTGGGATGTTTCTAAAAGGCATATTGACTTTTAACATTAGGTCATGGCTATGGCCTAGTGTTAAAATAATAAAAGCTATATATTATAGAACCTGTATATAGACCAAGAGGCAGTTGTTTGAACAGAAGTAGATACTGCATGGTTTAAAGTCAGGAAAGGTGTGCATCAGGGTTGTATCTTTTCACCATGCTTATTCAATCTATATGCTGGGCAAATAATCTGAGAGGCTAAGCTATATGAAGGCCTCGGCATCAGGACTGGAGGAAGACTCGTTAACAACCTGTGATATGCAGATGACGCAACCTTACTTGCTGAAAGTGAAGATTTGAAACATTTACTGATGAAGATCAAAGACTATATCTTTCAGCATGCATTCTACCTCAACATAAAGAAAACAAAAACCCTCACATCTGGACCAAGAAGCAACATCATGATAAATGTAGAAAAGACTGAAGTTGTCAAGGATTTCATTTTACTTGGATTCACAATCAATGCCCATGGAAGCAGCAGCTAAGGAATCAAATGATGATTGGGCAAATGTGCTGCAAAAGACCTCTTTAAAGTGTTAAAAAAGCAAAGATGTCACTTTGAGGTCTAAGGTGCACCTGACCCAAGCCACGGTGTTTTTAATCACCTCATATGCATGCCAAAGCTGGACAATGAATAAGGAAGAGGGAAGAAGAATTGATGCATTTGAATTATGATGTTGGTGAAGGATACTGAATATACCATGGACTGCCAGAAGAAAGAATAAATCTGTCTTGAAAGAAGTACAGCAAGAATGGTCCTTAGAAACGAGGATGGTGAGACTTCATCTCACGTACTTTGGACATGTCATGAGGAGGGACCAATCCCTGGAGAAGTACATCATGCTTGGTAAAGTAGAAGGTTAGCGAAAAAGAGGAAGACCCTCAATGAGATGGGTTGACACAGTGGCTGCAACAATGGGCTCAAGAGTAACAGCAATTGTGAGGATGACACAGGCCTGGGCAGTGTTTTGTTCTGTTGTACATAGAGTCATTATGAGTCGGAGCCAACTTGAAGACACCTAACAACAATAACATATGTTATGGGCACAGCGACCCTGATATAGATTAATAGAGTCTTGGAGATCTGGGAATCAAATTCATATTCATGAAACTTGGGTGTCCTTATTAAGAACTGGCTAAGTTCCTGCACATTTGGTAGGCAGTGGCCTGCAGGAAAGAAGGGGATAGGACAGGCATTTCCTGCTGGGCACTTCCTATTGGTCACCTAAACTTCCACAGGTGTGACTTAGTATGCATATCCCATGGACTAGCCTAGTTAGCTAAGGTAACTCTCCTGTGGGGAGGCAACTGGTGGCGAGCAGCAGCCCTCCTCTGCCTGGCTGACTATCTCCCCATCCTGGGCTGCCTGTTGCTGTGAGAACCCCTAGAGCAGTATGGTGACCTGGGAAGTCGACCCTTAAGTAAATGCATTCCAAATTAGAGCTCACTATAAGAGAAATTGGAAACCCTGGTGGCATAGTGGTTAAGTGCTACGGCTGCCAACCAAAGGGTCAGCAGTTTGAATCTGCCAGGCGCTCCTTGGAAACTCTATGGGGCAGTTCTACTCTGTCCTATAGGGTCGCTATAAGTCAGAACTGACTAGACGGCACTGGGTTTTTGGTATAAGAGAAATGAGCTCCATTCTCTCTGTACACACATATGATAAATCATACCAGCCAAAAGGGAAGCATGGCTGAGAAGAGTAGTTGGCTGAGAATAGTTGGTAATTGGTATGTTAATCTATTTGGTGTAAACACATATTTATATCTGTGTTCATTTCTTTCAGTAGTTTCCCTACAGGCTTGTCTTCTTGTTAATTCCCATTCAAAATAATTGCTTTGTTTTGCTTGTTTTGGCAAAGTCGCTCCTTTGGCTGCAGCATCCCATGTGACCCTGACTGAGACTCCACATGGCTACCTCAGCTTTCCCTGGGCTTCCGGGCTGGCTTCCCACTGGATTCTGTGTGAAGATGGTTTTCACTTGAGTTTACTTAGCGCACTAGGGGTTTAGCAGGCAGGATTTGTTCTGTTCCTACCACAAGTCAGGTTCTAGAATGTTCACCATTTACTGGGAGCATCGGGAGCCCTTACCTCTCTATTCTGGCCACTCCGGTAGAGCTGTGGCCGGGCCAGCAGCACATCGGCTGGCACATCCTTGTCAAGCACCCCAGTCACAAGCTGGGGGAGTGAGGAGAAGAGCAGGTTAAAGAAGATGAGATACCACTGGTCGATCATGGCAGATGCAGAGAAGCCACAGTAAAACTGAAACCAAAACAGGAGGCCCACGAACATCTGAAATCGAGAAAGGAACAGGCTCCAGTTAAGAAGGACAGCCGAGAATTTGTCTTCAGTTGTCCTTGCCGATTCTAATCCAAGGGGTCTAGAGGCTCTCCAGAGTTCCACTGTAAAGATTAAAAAAAAAAAAAAAAAAAGGCTTTTATTTTATTTTCTAGGTTTTTTTTTTTTTTTTTTGCCAAATGTTGTTACTGTTGAACCAGGTTTTTTAAAATTTTATTTTTTGTGAAAATATACCCAACGAAAATATGCCATTTCAGCATTTTTCCAAAGGTAGCCCTAACCTTAGGCTGGCTGGGGCCCTCAGCCTCTCCTTCTTCCACCCTTTCCCACTCCTCATTCTCTTGAGCAGGAAGACCCAGTAATGGAAATTGGGAATTCTGAGGAGCAGCCCTTGGAAAGATGAGTTTTTGTGCTGGAAGACCTGCAGATCACTGATGAAAAATAAAAGTAAACAAAATGAAGGCCCAGCAGGGGGTCTAAGCTGCTCCCACTTCAAGAGGGCTCGGTGGGCACACCAACACCTGAGGCCTGAGGCTTCTTCTCTAGCTCTCTTCCTCTGCTGGGACCCTAAACAAACCTGCTGTGGCTGCACCCTTGATCTCATCTCCCTTCTTTAGATGCAATGTTCCCCAGGAGGGACAGTGGACAATCACTGACTCCTGCAGGGGCGGGGCAGACGGGGTGGCAGCAAAGTCGGCAACACCACCAACACCGCTGTCTCCACCCAGCCTTGGCTGTTTGTTGAGCTCTCTGTCAGGTGAGGGAGTTCTTGGTATCATCTCTGATCCTTACGGCTAGCTCACTGGGCTGCTCGTGCTTGTCCAAGAGGAAAGTGAGGTTCAGGGAGGTTGAGCAGCCTGGTCAAAGCTCATGCACACACAGTAGGAGTTACTGAGCCAGATCTCTTTCCATAATTACTAAATCTTTGAATATCAGTGGTTTGGGTGCATTTACGTAGGGCATGGCAGTTTACTGATTGCAAATCCTTCTTACACTTATCAGCTGTGTGACTTGGCACAGATCATTTAATGCCTCTCTGCCTCAGTTTCCTTGTCCATGAAATGGGCACACCAATGATACTGACCTATGGGATTGTTATAAGGAGTAAACGAATGAAGGCCATTAAAGTACTCACAACAGTTCCTGGCACACTGTAGGTGCTCACCTGTGGTTTGCTCTTGTTAGTACTACTACCATTATTTCACTTGTTTGAGACTCAAGCAGAGCCAGCATTCTCACTCCATTTACAGAAAAAGAAATTAAGACTCCAAAATGTTAAATGACTTGCCCTATGGTCATGGTTGATGTGATAAACTCAAGTTACTCAACCACAGGTGGGTCCCTGGTAGTCACAGCCTGGAGTGCATAGATAGGCCCAAGAGGGGACATGGTATGATGGAAGAACATTCTGTTCAGGGCCACCACATAGGCCTGAGTTTTGGCTCAGGAGCTACCATGAACCAGTTACTCAGTCTCTCTGAGCTTCTGTTTCCTGACCTAAAAATGACTTGGCTTGTGTGAAGACCGGAAAATGTGACGGATGGTCTATATTGGTATAACTTACAGTGACACAAATCCTCCAAATCCTGCTTCAATGGATGAATTAAATCTCTCAATATGTCACTTTCCTCTCCAGAGGGAAACCTGGTAGGCCTGGATTTTTCTCTGACCATCTGGTACTTCTCTCCTCTTAGGACCTTCTTGCATTCACCCCCACATGCAGCATAATGAGTCATTGGTGAGCAATGGAGTCAAGACAAAGAGGAAGAAAGGCACTTGTATAACTGAGTGGTTTTTTTAATCTAGTACCAAAAAAAGCATCTTTCCAAACCACTGTTGCTATAGAAACTTTCCTTCTCTACTTGTCACTGGAAAGGAAAGCCAGCCTATTCCTAAAGCAAAATGAACTTCTCATTTTAAGAGGCAGAGTGATTATCTTTGAACTCCTCCTCAAGCACGTTTATTAACTGCATGTTAACAACGGTCGTCCGTCTCATATGGAATAAATGCAGCACTCTTTTCTCCTTCCAGCTCTCTTCAATAAGCCCAGATCCACCTTGGCTGGCAGGGGACTATGGCCACTCCAGGGGGCCTACTCTGCCCTCATTTGCAACAGAAATGTGGAATCATTCAGCCTACATCATTCTTCTCATCCCCTCAATTTAAGAAATTTTAATTAGGAATTATAGAGATAAGCTGGCTCAACTGCCATGGTTTTTTCTCTTTTTTTAAATTAAAGAAAACAAAATCCAGGGAAGTCAGATAGCTTGCTGGGCACAGCACAGCTCACTGGGGTCAGAAACTAGGCCAGGATTCCATCCTGTCAGACCCCCATCTGTGCGTGGCCTAGCCCTTATTCAACTCTCCTTTAGGCAAAGCACCATCCACTCCTTTGGGAGGGGAGCGAGGACCCAGAATTTGCAATTGTGTGCGGATGCGGCATGAGGGATTGGGTACCTGTGGCTGAAGGGAGGAGGAATATGCAAGGACAGGGCAGCCTGGCCCAGCTTCCTGGGATTCTCCCAGGCAGAATCCAAACTGAATTAGCTCCAGGACCAAGCCTGTCAAATGAGACACACCTGACTGGCTCCCAGTTTCTGTATTTATTTGCTAGAGGATAATTGGAAAAATGGGTGAAAATAAGGGGGCGGGGGAGGATAAGAGGACTGAGGAAGTTCAGGTCTGAAGAGGAAACTGTGGAGAACATGAACAAGAGCTGTCCTGATTGCAATTTAGGGTTAACATGGAGATTTTTAAATGGAGTTACGAAAAAAAGCAATGTTTCCTTTAATTTATTTTATTGTATTTCAGAAGAGGGCAGGAGGATCTTGGCACTGGTGCTCTGCTGCCTGGACAACTAGATTGATGGGACTACTCTGCGAGGCCACTTATTGCCTGAGTTTATTTATTTTTGTCTCCTCCAACTGCAAGCTGTCTGAGGCAGGAGCCAAGCAACCCAGCAGCTTCTCGGCAGAATGTTTATCCATCACTTGTAGTGGGGACCCTACCTGCCCAGGGGAGACACAAGGCTTTGAAATGGCCATATTGTCAGTGCTAGTGGAATGTGGAGGAACCTGCCTCACCAGGATTAGGAGTTACACATGAAGACAACAGAAAAGGACTGAGGCTCTTTATTTAAAGTCCCCAGGGAGATAACTCTGGACAGTTAGGGTGACCTAACTGAAGGTCAACCTGCTTCAGAGTGAGCTGGAGGGCGGGGGAGATGGACAGCGCCAGAGCTGGCTCTCGAAGCCCAGCCTCACCGCCTGCTTCCAGCGTGGCTGTGTCTCAACACAGGCCTTTAAATGCCACAATCATGGAGTGATCAAGTCCTGTCATCCTGATTCCAGGAGCACAGGCACATCTCTGCTCCCTATTTGAGGTTCCTGGTCTACATGGGAGAATGCACCATTAGAGAACTCCTGCTTCACCCCGAAGAAACACACTCACAGACTGGTTAAGTGCTTAGGCGCTAGAATCAGACAGACCAGGTTTGAATTTGTCCTCAAGGGTTCACTGGCCGTGTGACTGCGTGCAAACACTGGACCTCAGTATTAGTCCCTTTCTCATTACAGTAACAAGTGAACTTTCTGGTTTTATCTACCTGCATCTACAACCTCACGTAACTTAACCCACCCCTCAGAGGTGCCACTGCTTTCACAGGCAACGAAGTCAGGCCTCTGAGCCCAGAAGGTGCAGGGAGCCAAGACTGGGGAAATTCTCAAAGGACAAGAGAGACAAGCCAGTGGGAGGCCATGTGGGTGCCCTTGGGCCAGATGCTGGCAAATGGTCCTATGCATCTCAGACCTTTCCATTCAGAAATTCTGAAGACGAGCATCAAATACCTACCGTGTTCTTGTAGAAGAAGTACAGCACCATGTTGGCAAGTCGAGAATAGCACCAATGTCCATGGACAATCAAGAGTCTCTCCAGGTATCGGAATCTTGGCACTGCAAAGTCACTGGCCATCACCGCCTTGAAAGGGAGAAGAGCTTATATTACTGCGGACACACTCGCTCATGTAAGGTCTCTCTCACCTCCCCAAGATACAAGCCAAAGATGGATGGAGAAACTGGTTCTGCGCACAGTGTGTGACTGGTTCTACCACAGTCTTCTTGTTATCTCCTAAAAACTCAGTATATTGACTACCATTTATTCATTGATAAATGGATTCATTCACTCATTTGCTAATTATATACTGAGCACTTAATATGTAAAAATTAATGCAATTAATTTTACAATTAATATGTAAAAATTAATACCATTGAATTCAACCTCAATCAACACTAGGTCAGGAATACCACTTTACAGAATTCATCTAAGGTTTCAAACATATGTAAGTGACGGCTTTTAAAAGGGCTTGTTTACTTTCTTCCATGCTTTCTTAATAAGCTAAATCATACAGACATACATGAAGTTTCTCTGCCTTTCTCCACCCCTCTCCTCACCCAGGGTATTTTAGTCATCCAAATCGGCTATGATCTCAACCCAAGGATGAACCACAGCCCTCCTTTTGCATGCACAAGGAGAGGTCTTTGCTATCTTGGGAGGTGCCTTTTGGGTCTTTCTTCCCAGGAGCCACCAGTGATGGCCTCCACATGTAGCCCAGCACCAGAGCACCCTCTGCAGGGCAGCGGGCAGGGAGCAGCAGGAAGAGGGACAGCAAGTGTTCTCCACAATGCCTGGGGGTGGAAGCTTTCCCTTAGCTTTTCTGGGCACTGTGCTTCACACAAGAAAGCTAAGTGGCCCAGATAAAATGGCATCAAAATGAGACCTCTGTTCCCAGAGTAACTTGAAATCTGCCTTATAGTGAATGTCTTTATTTAGAAAAAAATCAGACCAAACTGCAGGAAAATTTTCTGCCTATCTTTGGAGGGCTAATCCACGTAAAAATGTCAATATGCTTTTTAAATTTAACTAACGTCCCTGTATTTAAATAACACCTAGAAAAGAGTGATGTTGTCCCACTTTGAAATAGAACAGCATCATTATACACCACTGAAAAGTCTGAAACTTTTTAATATCTATTTTTTAACCAGCAGTTAAGGATTTCGAAGCAAATAATGTCTCTACACTTCATCTTGTCCACATGTAGGGTTTTAAAAGGTTTTATGTATTATTTAATCCCTCATTCATTTATTCATTATTTGAAATGACTTTCAAAAGTCATTTATTAAGACTTTATTATTGCCAGGTACAGACTTGGGGACATAGAGACCATGAGACACATTCCTGTCTTCAAGGGAGGATAGTCTAAAAATCCAGTCAAAAGGGTCAGTTGTTAAAAGGAAGTTAATGAGTCTACATGGCAGACCTCTAGGCTCCTTCTGAAGAAGAATCCCCAGCCCTTGGGAACTGCAGACAAACCTTCCTGATGAGGCTCATCTGGCTCTCTGGCCTCTGCCATGTCTTCCCTCCTCCCAGTCTATGCCCTAACATAGTCTTGTCCTTTGTTAAGGTGCTTCCCAGGTGTTCCACGCTAGGCTAGGTCCTCCTGTGAAATACTCTTTCATGGCATGTATTACAACTATGTTTATTTTTGTAAGTGTAAACTACCTGTCTTCCAGACTTGTCTGGAAGTTCCATGAGAGCCAGGATAGCAGGTGTGGTCTCTCGGAATCCCTAATACCCAACAGTACTTGACCCCTTTGATGTGATGAAAAACAGGTGATATTGTGCACTATAGATTAGTAAGGAAGCACAAGTAAGCCCGTGTGTATCTTGCTTATTGGGTAATTCCTCTCTGCTCAGATCATAAACCTCCATGGCTCCCAGCCTCCCTCACTCAGGAGGTGGACAGCGGCTGAAGCCCAGGCCCCTCCCAATCACATTCTCAACATCAGGGTCTTGGGTGCGAGATGCGGAGACTTGCCCCCAGGCATGGCCCCCATCAACCTTCCACTATAGGGAAAGAAAGCTACAGAGCCAATACTAAAGACTTCAGTGTACCCGCTGTGCTGGGCACTGTGAAGGGACAGAGAGGAGTCGGACAGACTCCACTTTCAGTGTCGTGGAGAAAAAACACACACACAAGAAAACATCACACAGTGACTCAGGTCAGGGCGCGGGCAGCGGAGAGTAAGGGAAGTGCTAAAGACAGGGCAGGGCAGAGCCACGGAGCTCCTAGTTTGGAACAGCATGTGTGGCTGTTAAATTTCTATCAAGCAAGAAAATTAATGGGCTTTGCACAAGCCTGGCACAGATTAAGTGCTCGAGAAATAATTACTGACTGAATGAATGAATCCATTAATCAGTGAATAAATAAATGGTAGTCGACATACTGATTTTTAAAAGATAGTTGGAAAAACTGTTCCCTAAAGTCTCCACCAAGTTCCAAAATTTTGTTATTCAAAGCTAATCAAATGTTGGAAGTTGTTTTAATACTACATCCAAAAGAAGTGCATTTTTAATTAACTCATTTATTCGATGTCTCGATCAAGTGTCAAGGCAAATGAAAAATGCAAAGCTGAATTTCAGTGTGAGTCAAGATAGCTACACCCCACTTTCATGGTGATACCAGGTTCCAACTGTGCTACAGAGAAGCCAGTTTTTCAAATGGTACAGCTGGTGTGCAGAAAAGTAAACAAAAATGCCTCCCAAGGATGGCCAGGAACAGCCGGAGGGAAGCAATGACCTGCCTGGCCTCTCTCTGGACCACCGTTTCTCAAAAATATCCTTGTAGACAGAGGTGGGTGTGTTTATGGCACATTACTGTATAACTATGAAAGGCAATTCTACCTCATCCTCCACTATCGGCTTAGCAGGAGGTGTATGAGCGTCAGTTATATTTCAGGCCAACTCTTTAGCTTAGTTGGACAGAGCCAAAGGGAGGCCACATGCTGCTTCCTTTGGCGCCTTATCATGGATTGAATTACGTCCCCCCAAAAATGTGTGTATCAACTTTGTTAGGCCATGCTTCCTGGTATTGACTGGTTGTCCTCCATTTTGTGATTATAATTTTAAGTTAAAAGGATTAGGAGGGATTGTAACACCACTCTTACTCAGGTCGCCTCCTTGATCCAACATAAAGGGAGTTTCTCTGGGGTGCGGCCTGCACCACCTTTTATTTTTCAAGAGATAAAAGGAAAGGGAAGCAGGCAGAGAGTTGAGGACCTCATACCACCAAGAAAGCAGCACCAGGAGCAGAGAGCATCCTTTGGACACGGGGTCCCTGTGCCTGAGAAGTTCCTCGACCGGGGGAAGATTGAGGATAAGGACTTTCCTCCAGAGCAGACAGACAGAGAAAGCCTTCCCCTGGAGCTGACTCCCTGAATTTGGACTTGTAACCTACTGGACTGTGAGAAAATAAATCTCTCTTTGTTAAAGCCATCCACTTGTGGTATTTCTGTTACAGCAGCACTAGATAACTAAGACACACCTCCAGAATAAGAGGCCAGTGAGAGACCCTGGGTCACGTCAGACAGCCTGACTGATGTTTACCTGCATGCCTTCCTGGCCAGAAATGCCCACGCCCACATCTGCCACCTGGAGCATGCTGACATCATTGGCTCCATCTCCTAGAAACAGCACAGGCAGGAGAAGTGCGTAAGTGAGGTGCACAGAATCAAACTGACTTCCCGGAGTCCCTGCGGGCCTGAGTTCTGGTAAAGGGTGAAAGGAAGGGTGGGGAGTAGTCAGTACAGTGTCCACCCTGGTTAGGCAGGCGTAGCAACCAAGGTGTGGGATTTGGAACTGCCAGCCACCTAGAATGTCAGAATGCAGGCTAGTGCTGAGCTACCTTTTTAGGTAGTAATCACTCCACAGTGTTGGCCCACATATCAGTATACCCCTTATGGAGCCTGGCACAATGGAAGGTGCTACCCTCATCTTCCTCATTATTACAGTTACAGGACTACTCCTGGCATTATCACAGATGTGCCAAGGCTCCTCCAGCTCAAAATCATGTGAGCAGTCTTCTAAACTAAACACAAGAGGTGAAGTTCTGTGCCGCAAACTGCAGAGCTCTGCTTGCGCACCAGTGACCAGCCAGCTAATTAGCTATTGTGTCACCATCGGGCCCTCTGTGGGTGTGCTAACTTCTGCTTATTCAGGCAAGCTGCTGATAGAAACTGCTCAGGAGCACAGGGCATAGGTCAGGCTCTTGGCACATTGGGGAACGACAAGCAGAGACATAAAGGAATTATCATTCAGTGAGAGAGATTATTCTTGCAACTGGGCAGCAGAATGGCCCAAATCACTGAGCACATCCCAAGTTGCAGAACTGGTGAAAGGTGCAGATATACAGAGATGGAGTGACTCACAGCATGGCTGCAGAGTGTCTTCTGCCTGTGGCTTTTCTGTCCTTTATCAGGGTGGGCTGACAATGGGTGGTAAGTTGTATTAAAATTCTGGTAAGCAAAGAAATTTCTGCAGTGTTTTCCAGAACATCCCATTCAAGTGAAATATGGTATTCAGAGACGCTGCCTACAGTACAAACGCTGGGCACGGAGGAGAGGGTGACAGCAGTGCTTTAACTCCTGTTCACAGAAGTCAGCTAAAGTGCTTACAAGCCATTCCTTTCCCTTTCTCTTTAGAGAGCCTATTTTTTCCCCTTTCTTTTTAACCAGCCAAGGCTTTACCTCTATTTCTTAAGTAAATATCAAGCTCCTGTGATTATGTGGTTGCACCAGGTGCTGCACAGCACCGAGAATGTAGCTTATCACTCATCTCTCATGTCAGCCTCACAAGGCAGATGACATCTTTACTTTATCTCTGAGGTCTCTGAGATCAGAGGACAGGGATGGTGAGTGGTGCAAAACAGCCTGCAGACTCCACCCTTGTCTGGAAAACCAAAGGCCACTCCAGGCACATGAGGCAAAGATGGTCCAGGACAGCCTTCCCTGGGAGGGGCCAGAATGACTCTCCTCCATCCACCTGGAGCAGGCAGCCATGCCTGAGATTTGCACCCATCTGCAAACTCTCCTCAGCATCTCCACAGCCTCCCAGCATTCGCAGAACACATTTCCATGACAACCACACCAAGGCCAACAGTGCTCTCTCCTCACCCCATGAACTCTCCTCAGCACTGGCTCTGGGGGCAAGATTAGGTGCCCATTTTGAGAAGGAGGCAATCCTAATTCAACAAGGAATAGATGTCACAGAATTTCTGCAGAAAATGTTGTAATTATTATAGACTGGGAGGAGGCTTTATTTCAGTGCAAACTCTCACCTAGGTATGAATTCTATGTGCAGGGAGATCAATTGTTTGCTCTATGGGGATCATGGCCATGACCTCTTTCCCTGTGCTACCTGCAGTCTTTCCAGGCCCCTCACCAGGAGGTGGCACTGCTGACTCTCTGAACCTGTGCCTGAGCCTGAATCAGAACCAGAACCAGGTATGGGTTGAGATAGTGCCCTGGACTGGACGAGAGAGGCAGGGAAGCAAAACTGAATCACTGCAGAGGGGCCTAGAAGGCCTGCAAGGAAAACCACTGTTAGATACACACTCCTTTAAGTGAATGACGAGTTAGCAGCTATTCATTTCTTGGGATGAATAATTCTAAGCTTATTAATCAGAAAACTCAGCAAAGTTCAACTGGCAAAGGGATCGAGAATTCTGATCACCATGAAGCATAGGCAAGGGAAAGGTGTGAGCATGAGGGTGTGTTTGTGTGTGAAAGAGAGAGACAGACAGACAGACAGGCTTCAGGGATGGTAGGCCTCAGGGTCCTTGCAGCCCATCTGTCTAACTTGTCCTGGGGGCAGTGTCCTGTGTTGCGGCCATGGTTGACCGGGACTGCTAGGCCTCAAGTCTCCCTCCCTGCTCCCAGGAGACAGCAGAAACTCCATCTTCTTAAACTAGCAACTTATTACTGACCTCCTAAGATGTGCTCTGGAGTCCCCGGGTGGCATAAAAAGTTAAACACTTGACTACTACTAAAAGGTTGGTGGTTCAAACCCACCCAGAGACACTTTGGAAGACAGCCCTGGCAATCTGCTTCCAAAAGCTCACATCCTTGAACACCCTATGGAGCACGGTCCTACTCCATGCACGTGAAATTGACTCAATGGCAACTAACAGCAAGATGTACTTGCAGCTGTTGTTACTCTGTGTTGTGTCTTCCATGTGGAATGTGCTGCCTATTTGATCACACTGGGTACGATTTTACAAAAAAAAAATCAGGGCATCACTCTCCTGCCTTCCAGTTTAAACTGGAAGGGGATGGGCAGGTCACGGTGCATCAGGAGGAGGCAGCAGACACATTACTTGCCTATAGCCAGGGTCATGGCCTTGAGCTTGCTCCTGACCAGCTTCACCACCATGCTCTTCTGCAGCGGTGTTGAGCGGCAGCACAGGACTGACCGACACTGCTTGGCCAGAAAGAGAAACTTGTCTTCCAGGCTCTTCTCCAGGGCGTAGGCCAAACTCCTCCCGTCTATCACAAGGCTCGGGCTGGGGCCAGAGGCCATGGACGTGGAGGGCGGGCAGAGTGGGGAGAAGGCCACTCTGATGTTCCCCGAGGTCTTCTCCTTGGTGCTGCCAGGGCCCTTGGACTGCACGTAGTGGAGGCACTGGTCCAGCAGGGCTGCACATGCTTCCTGAAATTACACAAGGTAGACATGCACCACCCCAAGCTGTGACGCTGCAGGCCCATATGACCCCTCAACATCTCTTTAAATGTGAATGATTCCAGCGCCTGTAAACAGCTGCAACATCCACCCAGAAGGCCTCCCTCCTGAAACTGAGTTTACTTGGAGAGGATGGTGTTCCATGTGGAACGGAAGAGATTGGCCTAGGAGCCTTATCGCCCCTCGTCCAGTGCAGAGGGTGAGGTGGTGAGGTGGAGTACCTCGGAAGCCCTGACCGTAACCTTGCTAATTGCTAAATCCAAAACTCATTACTGGATCTGAATAGAGCAGGAAAACCTGTAGGGGAACCCACAACAGGAAGCAAGGTCAGGGACCAGAGGCACAAGAGGGAACAGCCATTCCAGGACAGAGCGTGCTTAAGAAACAAACTCACTGCAGGGTACTCAGGGGCAAACTCCCCGTGGACAGTAAGTCCACCAGGTTAGGGATGTGGTCCCCACAGCACACCATGGAAGCCTAGGTGTGCTCTACTGGCACTTATCAAGGGCCTCTTGTATGCAGAAAAGTGAGCAAGACTGAAGAAAAGAAGACCAAGAAGACACAGTCGCTGTCCCTGGGGAGACAGGCAGATAGTCGACGCATGGCACCCACAGCCACTGCAAGTCAGAGACCTGGATATGCAAAAGTGCCACTGGACACAGACAGGGAAAGATGTGCTTCCACAGCAGGGTGGTGGTGGAGGGGTGGGGGGAGGAGTAACTAGGGAAGGCCTTAAAGAGAATGTAGGGTCTTATTGCATTGGGGACCACGAGTCCCCTCGTCCTAGCACAAAGCATTGACAAGGCCATGGGTGAATTTCAGTTCCAGGTAAGATGCAGTCAACATATGCCATCCTGTCTCTCTCACTGAATGCACCTACAAAACCTGACAGAACTCATAGAGCAGATACTTGAGGACCATGAAAGGAAATAGTAGCAACTATACTGGGTAAGAAGACCAGAATTCTAACTATCACTGACCCAGTGGTGAGTTTTCCATTTTTACCCTACCTCCTGGTCTGATCCTGGAAGTGGGCGCCAGAGCATGGACAGAGAGAACTCCAGGAGAAGTCCCTAGTTTTCGCATGAGGAGCAGAGAACTTTCAACACTCAAAGAAACTGGAAAAAACATCTTATTTTATTTTTTCCATTCTCTTGACTACCAACCCCAGGAAATTTTGCTATGGTGGCAGTGGCAGAAACAGCAGAGGCAGCAGATCTGGCTACTGCTGAAGATTCTGAAGGAGATAAACCTTCCTTTTGTTCAGAGAAGCGGTGGTCTCAAGCGGGTAGGATAACTGTTGGTTTTTCTCTCTCTATCCTCCCACTATTTCACACTGGATGCATGTGTGGGTGCAAGAAAGTATGAAGTGGAGCAAGGTAACTGAAAACCCCAACTTCTTGTGAGAAGACAAAAAAGGGGAGTCCTGGGGAACCAGAAGAGGAGCCCTGATGGAGTGGTGGTTAAGCACTTACTACTAACTCAAAGATCGGCAGTTCAAACCTACCAGCTGCTCCGCAGGAGAATGTGGCAATCTGCTCCCGTAAAGGTTTACAGCCTTGGAAACCCTATGAGGCAGTTCTACTCTGTCCTATAGGGTCGCTCTGAGTTGGAATAGACTTGACGGCAATGGACTTGGGGAACCAGAAAGTTGCAGAAAGATTATGAAAAGGGAGACTCTTGGCTGAATAACACCATAATTTTTTTTTTTTTTTTAATGAATTCTTGGCTCACCCATAAGCTGTGGATGCATGGACAGAATCCTAAACATCATAACAAAGACTTTGAGAACTGAGCAAAGGGGTAGGCCACCACTCAGGTTCCAAACTGATCTTGGGGTCAAAAATGTGTGAGACAGATTCTAACGGTACTGCAATGGCTTTTAAAATAACTGACATTGAAACCAACATCGCAGAGGTCGCTCAAAACATCCAACCTGAACCCACCAGGATTGATTACCTGCTTAAAAAAAAGATCAATATTCTCCATAGAATTTAAAAAGACCCAGAGTGTTAACATAATATTCAAGATGTTCATGATACAATCCAAAATTTCTCGGCATGCAATGAACCAGGAAAATCTCAACTCATGTGGAAAAGATGATCAACAGAAACCAGTGCCAAAATAACCAGATACTAGAATTACATGACAGAGACTTTAGAGCAGCCATCATAAAAATGCTCCAAGAAGTAATGGTAAACATTCTGGAAATGACTAGAAAGACAGAAAGTCTCAGGAAAAAAAAAAAAACTGATGAGGATATAAAGAACAACAAAATTGAAATTTTAGAAATGAAAATATATTAACCATAATAAAAACAAAACAACCTGGATTTCAAATAATTTATGTAGATATTCTACCCTTGAAGAGGTAGAATATAATTCCCCAATTCATACGTGTGAGCTGAACAAAGGGACTTCCTTCCAAAAAAAGTACAGTATGAAAAAAAAAAAGGAAAAAAAATAGTAACTTTGCAGTGGAGAAACCTGATAGACACTACCTCAGTAAGGTAATTAAGGTCAACATCAACAGTGATAAGTCATGTTGATGGTATGTACCCTTGATAAGATGTGATGAAAATGGCACTTTATCTCTGTGGTCTTCCCCAAAAAAACCCATCACCCTGGTCTAATTATGTGAAAAAACATCAGACATCGTAATATTGGGACATTCTACAAAATACTTGACGAGTATTCCTTAAACCTATCAAGATAATCAAAAACCAGAGTCTGAGAAACCATCAAAGCCAAGAGGAGCCTAAAGAGACATGACAGCCAAGTGGGATGTGGTATATCAGAGAGAAGCAGGTTGAACTATGCATCGGTACAGCCCACGTGCGCATTCCACTGATGTTCAGACACGCCCTTAAAGGCCTCACCTTGAATTCAGTGACAAGTAGGTTCCAAGCTCCAGGAATTCAATACAGGTGCAAAGAGAAAGTGGAGGCCACCATCCTGCTCACAGTAGCTGCTCCAAATGGCAGCCTCCTGGCCTGGGATCTCCCCCAAATCCCCATACCTGAGACTCGGCGTTGAATGTGATGACCTCCTCGTCCTGGTCCAGCAGTTTGCAGGCATAAGCAATGTTGACAGCTGTCTCCTGCTTGTCGCCGGTGAGGACCCAAATCTGCAGGCCGGCTTGGCGCAATTTTGCAATGGTTTCAGGGACTCCATCTTGCAAGCGGTCTTCGATCCCAGTGGCACCTGATTGAGTGCACCAGGGAATGAATGAGCCCCTCCTCACCACACACCAGACTGTGGAGCACTCCCAGGCCTGGCCCAACTCCGCCTCTGTCCACTCTACCTGCTAAGTGCCCACTTGATGACAGCAAGCCTTATTTCATGATTCAGTGTGTCAGGACATTAGTGGACGCTTCAAACCGTTCTCTCAATGTGACACAGTTGAGAGGAGGTAGGAAAAACTGTGAGTCCCTGAGCACCCTTCACTGTTTTTATAACAATGTACCTCAGATTCCTCCTGACTAACATCCTATTAGGAGGCAGTGGTGGTTCAGTGGTAGAATTCTCACCTTACATGCAGAAGACCCAGGTTTGATTCCCTGCCAATGCACCTCATGAGTAGCCACCACCCAGACGAGGAAGAAGGGCTTGGCCATGTGCTTCCAAAAACGTGACCAGTAAAAACCCTATGGATCACAACAGTCTGATCCACAACCAGTCACCGGGATGGCACAGGACAAGACAGCATTTTGTTCCATTTTGCATGGGGTCACCATGAGTCAGAGGCCAACTGGACAGCAGGACAAGGACCTGCCTGCAGCTACCATGCTGTCGATCCATGCAGCTCACAGAATTTGACAGATAACTTTAAAACCAAAAGGAAACAATCATATTCTGAGGGATAACAGTGTTTTCAAAAACTTTTCCCATCCAGTATAAATCTTCTGGTGAATGAAATCCAAAATGTATATTCTCCACAATCAGCTACCTAAGCAGGCTGCTACCAGACCACTGTTCCTTCACAGCCACGTTGTGCTGACGATGCTTTTTCCACAAAAGAGAAGAGGTAAATTTTTCCTTGTATTGGTCTCCAGAGTCCAGAGGAAGAAATGAGAGATGTGCTCTCTGGGCCCGCCTCTGTGCTCTCGGCTGTTAAAAAGCTTGGTGAAATGAGCTCTGACTTTCTGGCTCCAGAAGCCCAGGGTGGCCATCAAACCCCTGGGCTTCAACATCCTCCTTGTCAGCTCTGCCTCTCTATGCCAGCCTGTCCTTTGTGCTGGGGTGCCCTTTCCCCTTCTCCTGGAACAAAACTGGATGGCAGTGGGGGCAGGGAAGTGATAGAATCGTTTCTTTTTCTCTTAACTCTTCCCCGATGTATAATGCACATAGAGAAGTGCACAGTTCTTAAATATTCTGTGTGATACACTTTCACAAATCATACACCTGTGTAACCAGCCCTGAGCTCAAGAAACAGAACATCACTAGCTCCCCAGACACCCCTCAGGGCAAGTGGCCTTTCTTCTCTCTTCCATCTCACGTAGCTGGTGCTACATGTTAGACATTGACTGCGTCCCACCTGGGGGATGGACCCAGAAAGCTAGGTGGGAACTTACGAAGGGCCCAGGAAGGAGGAGGGGATGGTCTACCCAAGCTGCTCTCTGCTCTGAACCCTAAGGCAGAGTGCCCATGGGCCGGGGGCCAGGCTGGGGTGTGGGGACCAGGCCTGCTTAGGAATGCAGCCACTGAATGCTCCATGCTGCCTGTTAGCATGTCCCTGGCTACCCCTGCAGCTGAGAGGGCACCTGACCTTGACATTCTCCCTCCCCCAGCCCTCTGGCCCCAGCAGTAGGACAAAACATGTGCTCTGGTCTCTGGCTCCCTACCTTCTAGACCCTATAGAGTCCATATCTTTCCCCTCATGCTAAGTGCCACTTCTGCTGTGACTTGTTCTCTGATCTCCAAGGAAAGAAGGGGGGACAATCAGGCCTGCCTCTGGCTGTTCACAGTACCTTGTTCATACTTAATGACAATAATAATGATTATAGAAATAATAACCATGGCTAACCTTGATTGATTACTATTTGCCAGGCCGAAATTTTCACAAGCTCCCTGTTATGGACTGAATTGCATTCCCTCCTCAAAAAGAAAAAAAAAGTTGACGTTCTAACCCCTGTACCTGGGAACACGACTTTGTTTGGAAAAAAGGTCTTTGAAGATGTTATCTGTTAAGTTAGCATGAGGTCATACTGGAGTAGGGTGGGTCCTAATCCAATCTGGACGATGTCCTTATAAAAGAGGATAAGAGACACAGAGAGATACCCAGAAAAAGGAAGGCCTGTGAGGATGCATCCATAAGCCAAGGAATGCCTGGGACTACCAGAAGTTAGGGGACACAAGAAAAGATCTTCCCCTAGAGCCTTCAGAGAAAACATGGCCCTGCTGTCTCCCTGTATTCTGGCACCCAGCCTCCAGAAATGTGAGACAATAAACTTCTGCTGTTTAGACCATGTGCTCTATGGGACTTTGTTACGGTGGCCCTAGGGCACCAACATAATCCTTAAGATATGAGTACTGTGCTTATCCCCACTTTACAGACGTGGAAAGCAAAGGTCAGGTTGGTGGAGTTAGCAAGAAAAAGACAGCATTTGATCCCCCAAAGTTTGGATTCCAAAGCTCATGCTCTAAACCTCCAAGCCATACTGTCAGCCTCTGTTATAACTTCAGTACTTAGTGTCAAATGAAAACCAGTTGTCCTCCCCTTCATGAGACTGTGGTTCCCTGAAGAAAGGGCCTTCAAGCCACTCAGCCAGGGCCACCTGGTAGACGCTGACCAAGACGGCAAGCAGGGAGGCTAAGGACCAACACACAGGGCTCCTGCTGTCCCTTACCGACCCTTACCCATAGAATGGTGCGAGATTGAATCAAGCACAGGGTATTGATGAACTTAGGAACAGTTACAGAAAGTATGTCAGTTTCAGCATGATCTATGACATATCAAGGATCAACAAAATCTGAAGTAACAGCCCTTTCTTCAGCTATCCAAGGTAACTTGTTTGTAAAATAACATTTGCGACTTTGAGTAAGCTCCACCCTCCTTGTGACGTGATCCTTGGGAGAGCTAGCTTTTTCGAGCATCACAATGAGGGTAGTTAATAGAGGTCAGAGTCAAGCCACGGTCGTCATGGATCCCTGTGCTCAGATGCCCGGTGACTTCTAATTGGCAGGGGGCGGGGGTTCCATTAACTGAAGAGTTTAAGATGACATTTAGATAAATTATCAAGAACACTGGGGAAGGTAGACAGAATGTTGTCCTTTGAATTTAGGTTCTTGGCCAGAACATCATGGAAAAGAGAATTTCAAGAACATAGAGTGAATGTTCATCCTTTCTGCTGCAGATATTAATTTGTGGTTCTCTGAGGCTATATCACACAAGTACCTAAGTGAAAAGATTTAGAAACAGGCATTTGCCTTTGGAAAATTAAAATTTTATTGGCTTACTTCCCTCTTCTCAAAAATGAAGCTGAGGAATGGAAACACAGACCCCGCCAGTGCTCTGTTGTGGATATGGCTATGGGTAACATAAGACAGTGACTCTCATATTCTTCAGCTCAGGCCTCAGCATGTGTACCAGACACTCCAGGTGGTAGAGGATGGTCAGTGTTTAACAACTGGCTTGGGGGAGGGGGCTGATCTGTTGCATTTGCCCATCTCCATGGTGTAAATATGCCCACTTTGGCTGATTTCAACCTACCGACATGGTATCAGAAGGCTTGCAAAACTCCTGTAAATTTATTAGTGGGCATTGGCCAATGGGTATGAGCCACTTCCAGCACACTGCAGGCACCCTCTGTGGGGCAATACAGCGGTCCCTTAACTAACCCACCTGAGAGCCATTTTAATACACCCCCAGAGGGAACTGCCTGCACCAGAATTCTGAACCAGGGCACTGACCCAACCCCAGCAGAAAGAACTGGAACACGGATAATATAAAACCTTGCTTTTAGATGTGTATGTAGTTGTCCAAGTGAGAATGACAGAATCCAAGCTACGACATTATTCCTGTGAAAAACACCTGGAGGGGCAGGTTGATTTGATCTCAAGTTCAGTGTGAGCCTCAGGAGTACTAGGACGGCTAAAAACTTAGCACATGTTAAGAGGGATAGAGCATCCAGGCCAAAGGAGGTGAAGGATGCCAGACTGCCAGAGAGTATCTGTACGAAGAGGCCAGCCAGGGTGTAATCGGCGGGGAAGCAGTGACAGAGATCCCTCCCCACCCTCTGCCGAGTGCTGGCTCCCCGCATTGCAGAACCTGCTGACATCAGTATTATTATCCCCACTCAACGGGTGAGGAAACAGGTGCAAATGGACTGAGCCACTTGCCCAGGCTTTTGTGGGCAGTGAGTGGCAGGGTCAGGACTGAACACAGAGCCAGGACCCTCAGATGCTGAAAGAAGGAAGGGTCAAAGTGACTGACACCCACATTGTGAGCAGGCATAGCTGAGGACTCACAGTCATGTCCTCATGATTAAAGTCTCATCCTGTGGAAAGGGAAGAGATTTCCTCTGCATTGCCCTGAGGGTGGGGCAGCACCCACTGGGAAAAGGTACCAGGAGGCAGATCTCACTCCATTCAAGACGGTGGAGTTCTTCAGGAAGAAAAGCTATCCCAGGGGGAGAACTCTAGGCAGTGAAGGGATTAGAGAGGGTCAGAGAGGTGACAGGCAGGCCAGCATTGGGAGAGAGAGCCGGCCATATTCCCATTCCACAAGTCTGCATCCATGTGAGCAACCTTAGTTCAGGAAATAAAAGCCTGGTAGCCTAAGGAGACCCCGGGCAGTGAAAACGGTTAATGCGCTTGGCTGCTAACTGAAAATTCGGAGGTTCGAGTCCACTCAGGTATGCCTTGGAAGAAAGGTGTGGTGAGTTACTTCCAAAAAATCACCACTGAAAACCCTACGGAGCACAATTCTACTCTGACCCATGTAGGGTCGCCATGAGTTGGAGTCGACTCAACAGCAACTGGAAGCCTAAAAGAAGGACATTTTTGAACTGTTTCATTTAATTCACACCCAGTGATACTGCTCCTCATACCCTTGGGCCTCTACATCCTGGGGCTTTCTGAGTAGTACATGGCCTCCCGTGAGATGTCTTAGGCAAAACAGAATATTACATAAAGTGTGTGTGTGTACACATTAAAAAAAAAAAATTGCTGTCAAGTCAATTCCGACTCATAGCAACCCTACGGGACAGAATAGAGCTGCCCAGGAGAGTTCCCAAGGAGCAGCTGCTGGATTCGAACTGCCGGCCTTTTGTTCAGCAGCCAAATGCTTACACCAGCAGGGTTCCATGTGGTACATATTATGCTATTAAATATGCAAATAATATTAATTAAGCTCAGTTACATATTACCTTAGATATGTCTATATAATGTCTATGTATACAACACCCCAACTCCTTTGCCCAGGGAATAGGACAAAGTGAATCACAGCCTTTCTGCGTCATATGAAGGAGGTGCACTCCCTGCCATTCTATGCCTCATAGGTACCATCTGACCCACAGCAAAACCAGATAGGGGGTAGGCTATGTATAGAATTCTCACAACTTGCCCCTTGTGAGGACACATTGTGCATGTCACACAAAGTTTCAGGTGTACTTCCACAACTATTTTAAAAAATACAAATGCAACAGAAGAGGAAGAAGAGTCAGGAATAGGAGGAGGAAATGGAGTGTGTCAAATTGCCTCCATGAACAACTGCACCCGTTGGCATGAGACCATAAGAATTGGATGGTGCCAGGTTACTATTACCGAACATTTTAATCAAAGATTCTATAGCAGGATCCTGATCAAAAGTGGGAAAATGTAGAACAGAATTTCAAATTCTCATGGACTCCAGATTTTCTGGAGCCATGAAGGTTGGATGAATGAACCCTTGAAACTATTGCACTGAGACAGTCTTTCAACCTTAAACCATAAATATCCCCCGAAGTCTTCTTAAAACGAAACAACAGTTCAGCCTAACTAGTAAAGAATGTCTGCCTTGAGCATTGTCCTCTTTTAAGATCTCTCTATACAGCATCAAACTGACAACAGTAACTCAAATGATTAGATAGAAAATTAAGGGGGAAGTGAGTTTATGTTAATGGGGCAGGAATAACTCAGAAAAGGAGAGTGAGAAATGGTTGCACAACTCGAAGACTGTAGTCAGTGTCACCGAATAATACATGTAGAAACTGTTGAACTAGTGTATGTTCTGTGTATATTCTTGAAACAACAAAAATAAAGTGAATTACTTTAAAAAAATACATTAACACAAACAGTAACTATGGACACATTTTAGTGAATTAGCCTGTTTCCTTTTCATCCAAGGTGAATCTGGGAAATATTCCTAAGACACAATAGGCAATAGTTTCTGGGGTCCAACACTTCCTCTCAGCTGCCCAGGGCGGGGGGTGGGGGGATACTCTTTTAAGCCATCGGGCACTGAGAGGCCGTCTCCTCACTCATTGTTTTTGGTAGGAAAGTGATGTCTGTGATGCTGCAGTAGGGCAGGTGGGTCAGCTGCTGGCATGATACCCAGCAAGGCCATGTGGAGTCCCACAGAAGAAAACTGCCCAGAGGGGAGACATCAGATAAAAGCTGGGTGGCTTCTCAACCCATCCGGCAATGACAGCACAGTCACTGACTGTACCCCACCCCCCCGCCCAAGCCATCTGTGCAGACTCAGCATGCAACAGCAAGCAGTTACCCAGAAGGTGCAGGTTAGTCTCCAGACGGAGAGCTGACTGGAAGAGGAGCTCCTCTCTGTTGTCCAAGGCGGACTCTGCTTCCATGTGCCTTTGTAACCAGCAGGCATACTCCTCCTTACTCAGGACCTATTAGAAGTGCCCCGTTAGTGCCATCAGAGACTGGGAGGGACCCAGCCACCCCAGGAGCCTACAGAGCGAAGCCCTCACTCACCCTCCTGGCAATGCACAGTGTTCGCAGGCCCTCCACTGCATACAGGTTGAGGTAATTCTGAGTTCTGCTTTGGATTTTCTTCTGATGTCTTCCTCTGGCATCATCTAGGTGGGAGTACGAGCAGAAATGCTGATAAGTGAGAACAACGGAGCCTGCAGAATGCCCTAGGGCTGCCCCTGATGCCTGAAGACTGCAAGCCCTCTTCAGAAACTCTTCTGCAGTGAAGTTAGCACAGCTCTACTTCCTCTGGGCCGGCAGCTTAGCACCACTGAACTAGGCGGCCTTCTAGACAGCGCGATTCCCAGGTGCTGGGCAGGAAATCTTGCCCTTCCAGCCTCTGGCTCAGCTCCCAGGGGGAAGGCCACATTTTTATTTTTATTTATTTTTTTAAATTGCATTTTAGGTGAAAGTTTACAGCTTCAGTTAGTTTCTCATATAAAAATTTATACACACATTGTTATGTGACACATTGTTATGTAACCCTAGTTGCTGTCCCTAAATGTGACCACACATTCCTCCATTCCACCCCAGGTTTCCCATGTGCATTCAACCAATTCCTATCCCTTTCTGCCTTCTCATCTCACCTCTGGACAGGAGCTGCCCATTTAGTCTCGTGTATCCACTTGAATGAAACCCTGGTGGCGTAGTGGGGCAGTTCTACTCTGTCCTGTAGGGTCGCTATGAGTTGGAATCGACTCAACGGCAATGAGTCTGAGTCTGGATCTATTTGAACTAAGAAGCACGCTCTTTACGAGTATCATTTTATGCCTTATAGTCCAGTCTATTCTTTGTCTGAAGAGTTGTCTACAGGAAAGGTTTTAGTTCTGGCTTAACAGAGAGACTGAGGGCCATGTCTTCTGGGGTCCCTCCAGTCTCAGTCAGATCATTAAGTCTGTCCTTTTACTAGGATTTGAGTTCTGCACCTCACTTTTCTCCTGCTCGCTAGCTTTTAAGACCCCAGATGCCACTCACCAAAGTGGGATGCAGGACATTTTCTTAACAAACTTTGTTATGCTAATTAACCTAGATGTCCCCTGAAAACATGGTCCCCAGACCCCCACCCCTGCTACTCTGTCCCCTGAAGTTTTGGTTTTATTCAGGAAACTTCTTAGCTTTTGGTCCAGTTGTGCTAACTTTCCCTGTATTATGTGTTGTCTTTCTCTTCATTGAAAATAATTCTTGTCTACTGTCTAGTTAGTGAATTCCCCTCTCCCTCCCTCTCACCCTTGTAACCATCAAAGAATGTTTTCTTTTGTGTTTAAAACCTTTCTTGAGTTCTTATAGTAGTGGTCTCATAAGATATTTGTCCTTTTACAACTGACTAATTCCCTCAGCATAATGCCTTCCAGATTCATCCATGTTATGTTTCTCAGATTCATCGTTGTCCTTTATCGTAGTATTCCACTGTGTGAATATACCATAATTTGTTTATCCATTCATTTGCTGATGGGCACCTAGGTTGTTCCCATCTACTTGCTATTGTGAACGGTGCTGCAGTGAACATGGGTGTGCATATATCTATTCCTGTGATGGCTCTTATTTCTCCAGGATATATTCCAAGGAGTGGGATTGCTGAATTGTATGGTACTTCTACTTCTAGCTTTTTAAAAAAGCGCCAAATTGATTTCCAAAGTGGTTGCACCATTTTACATTCTCACCAACAGTGTATAAGTGTTCTAGTCTCTCCACAACCTCTCCAACATTGAATATTTTATGTTTTTTGGATTAATGCCAGTCTTGTTGGAATGAGATAGAATCTCATTGTAGTTTTGATTTGCATTTCTCTAATGGCTAATGATTGTGAGCATTTCCTCATGTATCTGTTAGCAGCTTGAATGTCTTCTTTGGTGAAGTGTCTGTTCATATCTTTTGCCCAAATTTAATTGGGTTATTTGTCTTTTTGTGGTTGAAGTTTTGCAGTATTTTGTAGACTTCAAGATTAGACTCTGATCGGATGTCATAGCTAAAAATTCTTTCCCAGTCTATAGGTTGTCTTTTTCTCTTTTGGTGTAGTCTTTCGATGAGCATAAGTGTTTGATTTTTAGGAGCTCCCAGTTATCTAGTTTCTCCTCTGGTGTTTGTGCATTGTTAGTTTTGTATTCTGTTTATGCCATGTGTTAGGGCTCCTAGCATTGTTCCTATTTTTTCTTCCATGATCTTTATCGTTTTAAATTTCATATTTAGGTCTTTGATCCATTTTGAGTTCGTTTTTGTGCATGGTGTGAGGTATGGGTCTTGTTTCATTTTTTTGCAGATGGATATCCAGCTATGCCAGCACCATTTGTTGAAGAGACTGTCTTCCCCATTTAACAGCTTTGGGCCTTTGTCAAATATCAGCAGCTTATAGGTGGTTGAATTTACATCTGGATACTCAATTTTGTTCCACTGGTTTATGCATCTGTTGTTATACCAGTACCAGGCTATTTTGACTACTGCGGCAGTATAATATGTTCTAAAATCTGGTAGTGTGAGGCCTTCCACTTTGTTCTTCATTAATGCTTTATTTATCCAGGGCGTCTTCCCTTTCCATATGAATTGGTGATTGGTTTCTCCATCTCATTAAAAAATGTCACTGGAATTTGGATCGGGGTTGCATTATATCTGTAGATAACTTGGGTAAAAAAAAAATAACTTGGGTAGGATAGACATTTTCACAATGTTGAGTGTTCCTATCCATGAGCAAGGTATGTTTTCCACTTATGTAGGTCTCTTTTGGTTTCTTGCAGTAGTGTCTTGAAGTTTTCTTTGTATAGGCCTTTTATGTCTCTGGTTAGATTTATTCCTAAGTATTTTATCTTCTTGGGGGCTACAGTAAATGGTATTGATTTTGTAATTTCCTCTTCAAAGTTCTCTTTGTTGGTGTAGAGAAATCCAACTGATTTTTTATGTTTATCTTGTATCCTGATACTTCGCTAAAATCTTCTTTTAGTTTCAGTAGCTTTCTTAAGATTTCTTTGTATAAGAATTTCTGTGTATAAGACCATATCACCTGCCAACAGGGATACTTTTACTTCTTCTTTACCAATTTGGATGCCCTCTATTTCTTTATGTAGCCTAATTGCTCTGGCTAGGACCTCCAGCACGATGTTGAATGAGAGTGATGATAAAGGGCATCCTTGTCTGGTCCCTGTTTTCAAGTGGAATGCTTTCAGACGCTCTCCATTAAGGATGATGTTGGCTGTTGGCTTTGTATAAATGCCCTTCATTATGCTGAGTAATTTTCCTTCTACTCCTACTTTGCTGAGGGTTTTTATCATGAATCGGTGCTAGACTTTGCCAAATGCCTTTTTTGCATCAATTGATAAGATCATGTGGTTCTTCTCATCTCTTGTTATATTTATGTGATGGATTACATTGATTGTTTTTCTAATGTTGAACCACCCCTGTATACTTGGTATGAATCCCATGTGGTCACGGTGAATTA
This sequence comes from Loxodonta africana, assembly GCF_030014295.1. Lineage (NCBI taxonomy): Eukaryota > Metazoa > Chordata > Mammalia > Proboscidea > Elephantidae > Loxodonta > Loxodonta africana. The sequence continues at coordinate 3,389,379 of NC_087354.1, forward strand.
TTTTTTTTGATATGTTGTTGAACTCTCTTGGCTAGAATTTTGTTGAGGATTTGTGCATCTATTTTCATGAGGGGTATTGGTCTGTAATTTTCTTTTTTGTGCTGTCTTTACCTGGTTTGGGTATCAGGGTTATGCTGGCTTCATAGAATGAGTTTGAGAGTACTCCATCCTTTTCTATGCTCTGAAATACCTTTAGTAGTAGTGGTGTTAACTCTTCTCTGAAAGTTTGGTAGAATTCCTCAGTGAAGCCATCAGGGCCAGGGCTTTTTTTGTTGTTGGGAGTTTTTTAATTATCTTTTCAATCCCTTCTTTTGTTATGTTTATTTATAGTTGTTCTACCTCTGTTTGTGTTAGTTTTAGGTAGGTAGTGTGTGTTTCTAGAAATTTGTCCATTTCCTCTAGGTTTTTAAATCTGTTGGAGTACTATTTTCGTAGTATTCTGTTATGATTCTTTTAATTTCAGTTGGGTCTGTTGTGATATCGCCCATCTCATTTCTTATTAGTGTTATTTGCTTGCTGTCCTGTTTTTCTTTTGTCAGTTTGGCCAGTGATTTATCCATTTTGTTAATCTTTTCAAAGAACCAGGTTTTGGTCTTGTTAACTCTTTCAATTGTTTTTGCATTCTCTATTTCGTTTAATTCTGCTCTAATGTTTATTATTTCCTTCCTTCTGGCACTTGAGGGCTTCTTTCGCAGCTTTCTTTCTACTTGTTTGAGTTGTCGGTTTAATGTTTTGATTTTGGCCCTTTCTTCTTTTTGGATGTATGCATTTATTGCTGTAAATTGATCTCTGAGCACTGCTTTTTTTGTGTCCCAAAGGTTCTGGTAGAATGTGTTTCCATTCTCATTTGATTCTGTGAATTTCTTTACTCCGTCCTTAATTTCTTCTATAGCCCAACAGTTTTTGAGCAAGGTTTTGTTCAGTTTCCATGTATCTGATTTTTTTCCCTTGCTTTTCCTGTTACTGATCCACTTTTATGGCTTTATGGTCAGAAAAGATGCTTTGTAACATTTTTTTTTTTTAATTTTTATTAAGCTTCAAGTGAACATTTACCATTCCAATCAGTCTGTCACATGTAGGTTTACATACATCTTACTCCCTTCTCCCACTTGCTCTCCCCCTATTGAGTCAGCCCTTACAGTCTCTCGTTTCGTGCCAATTTTACCTTCTTCCCTCTCTCTCTATCTTCCCATCCCCCCTCCAGTCAAGAGTTGCCAACACACTCTCCTGTGTCCACCTGATTTAATTAGCTCACTCTTCATCAGTATCTCTCTCCCCCCCACTGACCAGTCCTTTTCATGCCTGATGATTTGTCTTCGGGGATGGTTCCTGTCCTGTGCCATCAGAAGTTCTGGGGAGCATTGTCTCTGGGATTCCTCTAGTCACAATCATACCATTAGGTGTGGTCTTTTAATGAGAATTTGGGGTCTGCATCCCATTGGTCTCCTGCTCCCTCAGGAGTTGTCTGTTGTGTTCCCTGACAGGGCAGACATCGATTGTGGCCAGGCACCAACTAGTTCTTCTGGTCTCAGGATATTGTAGGTCTCTGGTTCAAGTGGCCCTTTCTGTCTCTTGGGTTCTTAGTTGTCGTGTGACCTTGGTGTTCTTCCTTTGCCTTTGCTCCCGGTGGGTTGAGACCAATTAATGTATTTTAGATGGCTGCTTGTTGGCATTTAGGACCCCAGGTGCCACAATTCAAAGTGGGATGCAGAGTGTTTTCATAATAGAATTGTTTTGCCCATTGATTTAGAAGTCCTCTCAAACCAAGTTCCCCAGACCCCAGCCCCTGCTTCGCTATCCTTTGAAGCTTTCATTTTATCTCGGAAACCTCTTTACTTTTAATCCTGTCCAATTAGGCTGACCTTCCATGTTTTGAGTGTTGTCTTTCCCTTCACCCAAAGCAGTTCCCATCTACAGATTGATCAATAAAAAGCCCTCTCCCTCCCTCCCTCCCTCCCTCCCCCCTTTCTAACCACAAAAGTATGTGTTCTTTTCCGTTTTTTCTATTTCTCAAGATCTTATAATAGTGGTCTTATACAATATTTGTCCTTTTGCAACTGACTCATTTCGCTCAGCATAATGCCTTCCAGATTCCTCCATGTTATGAAGTGTTTCAGAGATTCGTCACTGTTCTTTATCGATGCGTAGTATTCCATTGTGTGAATATACCACAATTTATTTACCCATTCGTCCGTTGATGGACATCTTGGTTGCTTCCAGCTTTTTGCTATTGTAAACAGAGCTGCAATAAACATGGGTGTGCATATATCTGTTTGTGTGAAGGGTCTTGTATTTTTAGGGTATATTCCGAGGAGTGGGATTTCTGGGTTGTATGGTAGTTCTATTTCTATCTGTTTAAGATAACGCCAGATGGATTTCCAAAGTGGTTGTACCATTTTACAACCCCACCAGCAGTGTATGAGAGTTCCAGTCTCTCCGCAGCCTCTCCAACATTTATTATTTTGTGTTTTTTGAATTAATGCCAGTCTAGTTGGTGTCAGATGGAATCTCATCGTAGTTTTAATTTGCATTTCTCTAATGACTAATGATCGAGAGCATTTTCTCATGTATCTGTTGGCTGCCTGAATATCTTCTTTAGTGAAATGTGTGTTCATATCCTTTGCCCACTTCTTGATTGGGTTGTTTGTCTTTTTGTGGTTGAGTTTTGACAGAATCATGTAGATTTTAGAGATCAGGCGCTGGTCGGAGATGTCATAGCTGAATATTCTTTCCCAGTCTGTAGGTGGTCTTTTTACTCTTTTGGTGAAGTCTTTAGATGAGCATAGGTGTTTGATTTTTAGGAGCTCCCAGTTATCTGGTTTCTGTTCATCATTTTTGGCAATGTTTTGTATTCTGTTTATGCCCTGTATTAGGGCTCCTAGGGTAGATCCTATTTTTTCTTCCATGATTTTTATCGTTTTAGTCTTTATGTTTAGGTCTTTGATCCACTTGGAGTTAGTTTTTGTGCATGGTGTGAGGTATGGGTCCTGTTTCATTCTTTTGCAAATGGATATCCAGGTATGCCAGCACCATTTGTTAAAAAGACTATTATTTCCCCAATTGACTGACACTGGTCCTTTGTCAAATATCAGCTGCTCATAAATGGATGGATTTATATCTGGATTCTCAATTCTGTTCCATTGGTCTATGTGCCTGTTGTTGTACCAGTACCAGGCTGTTTTGACTACTGTAGCTATATAATAGGTTCTGAAATCAGGTAGGGTGAGGCCTCCCACTTTCTTCTTCTTTTTCAGTAATGTTTTGCTTATCCGGGGGTTCTTTCCTTTCCATATGAAATTAGTGATTTGTTTCTCTATTCCCTTAAAGTATGACATTGGTATTTGGATTGGAAGTGCGTTGTATGTATAAATGGCTTTTGGTAGAATAGACATTTTTACTATGTTAAGTCTTCCTATCCATGAGCAGGGTATGTTTTTCCATTTAAGTGTGTCCTTTTGAATTTCTTGTAGCAGAGTTTTATAGTTTTCTTTGTATAGGTCTTTTACATCCTTGGTAAGATTTATTCCTAAGTATTTTATCTTCTTGGGGGCTACTGTGAATGGTATTGATTTGGTTATTTCCTCTTCGGTGTTCTTTTTGTTGATGTAGAGGAATCCAAGTGATTTTTGTATGTTTATTTTATATCCTGAGACTCTTCCAAACTCTTCTATTAGTTTCAGTAGTTTTCTGGAGGATTTCTTAGGGTTTTCCATGTATACGATCATGTCATCTGCAAATAGTGATAGCTTTACTTCCTCCTTACCAATCCGGATACTCTTTACTTCTTTGTCTAGCCTAATTGCTCTGGCTAGGACTTCAAGTACGATGTTGAATAAGAGTGGTGATAAAGGGCATCCTTGTCTGGTTCCCGTTCTCAAGGGAAATGCTTTCAGGTTCTCTCCATTTAGAGTGATATTGGCCGTCGGCTTTGCATATATGCCCTTTATTATGTTGAGGAATTTTCCTTCAATTCCTATTTTGGTGAGAGTTTTTATCATAAATGGGTGTTGGACTTTGTCAAATGCCTTTTCTGCATCAATTGATAAGATCATGTGGTTTTTGTCTTTTGTTTTATTTATGTGATGGATTACATTAATGGTTTTTCTGATATTAAACCAGCCTTGCATACCTGGTATAAATCCCACTTGATCAGGGTGAATTATTTTTTTGATGTGTTGTTGGATTCTATTGGCTAGAATTTTATTAAGGATTTTTGCATCTATGTTCATGAGGGATATAGGTCTAAAATTTTCTTTTTTTGTAATGTCTTTACCTGGTTTTGGTATCAGGGAGATGGTAGCTTCATAGAATGAGTTGGGTAGTATTCCGTCTTTTTCTATACTTTGAAATACCTTCAATAGTAATGGTGTTAAGTCTTCCCTGAAGGTTTGGTAGAACTCTGCAGTGAAGCCATCTGGGCCAGGACTTTTTTTTGTTGGGAGTTTTTTGATTACCGTTTCAATCTCTTTTTTTGTTATGGGTCTATTTAGTTGTTCTACTTCTGAATGTGTTAGTTTAGGTAAGTAGTATTCTTCCAAGAACTTATCCATTTCTTCTAGGTTTTCAAATTTGTTAGAGTACAATTTTATGTAGTAATCTGATATGATTCTTTTGATTTCATTTGGTTCTGTTGTGATGTGGTCCTTCTCGTTTCTTATTCGGGTTATTTGTTTCCTTTCCTGTTTTTCTTTAGTCAGTCTAGCCAATGGTTTATCAATTTTGTTAATTTTTTCAAAGAACCAGCTTTTGGCTTTGTTAATTCTTTCAATTGTTTTTCTGTTCTCTAATTCATTTAGTTCAGCTCTAATTTTTATTATTTGTTTTCTTCGGGTGCCTGATGGATTCTTTTGTTGCTCACTTTCTATTTGCTCAAGTTGTCGGGACAGTTCTCTGATTTTGTCTCTTTCTTCTTTTTGTATGTGTGCATTTATCGATATAAATTGGCCTCTGAGCACTGCTTTTGCTGTGTCCCAGAGGTTTTGATAGGAAGTATTTTCATTCTCGTTGCTTTCTAAGAATTTCCTTATTCCCTCCTTGATGTCTTCTATAACCCAGTCTTTTTTCAGGAGGGTATTGTTCATTTTCCAAGTATTTGATTTCTTTTCCCTAGTTTTTCTGTTATTGATTTCTAGCTTCATTGCCTTGTGGTCTGAGAAGATGCTTTGTAATATTTCGATGTTTTGGATTCTGGAAAGATTTGTTTTATGCCCTAATATGTGGTCTATTCTAGAGAATGTTCCATGTGCGCTAGAAAAAAAAGTATATTTTGCAGCAGTTGGGTGGAGAGTTCTGTATAAGTCAATGAGGTCAAGTTGGTTGATTGTTGTAAGTAGGTCTTCCGTGTCTCTATTGAGCTTCTTACTGGATGTCCTGTCCTTCTCCGAAAGTGGTGTGTTGAAGTCTCCTACTATATATGTGGAGGTGTCTATCTCACTTTTCAATTCTGTTAAAATTCGATTTATGTATCTTGCAGCCCTGTCATTAGGTGCGTAAATATTTAATATGGTTATGTCTTCCTGATCAATTGTCCCTTTTATCATTATATAGTGTCCTTCTTTATCCTTTGTGGCGGATTTAAGTCTAAAGTCTATTTTGTCAGAAATTAATATTGCTACTCCTCTTCTTTTTTGCTTATTGTTTGCTTGATATATTTTTTTCCATCCTTTGAGTTTTAGTTTGTTTGTGTCTCTAAGTCTAAGGTGTGTCTCTTGTAGGCAGCATATAGATGGATCGTGTGTTTTTATCCAGTCCGTGACTCTCTGTCTCTTTATTGGTGCATTTAGTCCATTTACATTCAGCGTAATTATAGATAAGTAAGTTTTTAGTGCTGTCATTTTGATGCCTTTTCATGTGTGTTGTTGGCCATTTCATTTTTCCACATGCTTTTTTGTGCTGAGACGTTTTTCTTAGTAGCTGGTGAGATCCTCATTTTCATAATGTTTAACTTTGTGTTTATTGAGTCGTTACGTTTTTCTTGGCTTTTTTCTTGAGTTATGGGATTGATATTCCTTTTTGTGGTTACCTTTTTATTTACCCCTATTTTTCTAAGTAAAAACCTAACTTGTATCCTTCTATTTCGCCTTGTGTCACTCTCCATCTGGCAGTTCAATGCCTCCTATATTTAGTCCCTCTTTTTGATTATTTTGATCGTTTATCTATTGATTTCCATGATTTCCTGTTGTGTGTATTATTTTGTTTATTTATTTATTTTTTAGAATTAGTCTTAATTTGTTTGTTTTTGTGCTTTCCCTGTTTGAGTTGCGTTGATATCAGGACGTTCTGTTTTGTGACCTTGTATTGTGCTGGTACCTGATATTATTGGTCATCCGGCCAAACAATCTCCTTTAGCATTTCTTGCTGTCTTGGTTTAGTTTTTGCAAATTCTCTAAACTTGTGTTTATCTGTAAATATCTTAACTTCTCCTTCATATTTCAGAGAGAGTTTTGCTGGATATATGATCCTTGGTTGGCAGTTTTTCTCGTTTAGTGCTCTGTATACGTCGTCCCATTCCCTTCTTGCCTGCATGGTTTCTGCTGAGTAGTCTGAACTTATTCTTATTGATTCTCCCTTGAAGGAAAGCTTTCTTTTCTCCCTGGCTGCTTTTAAAATTTTCTGTTTGTCTTTGGTTTTGGCAAGTTTGATGATAATATGTCTTGGTGTTTTTCTTTTTGGATCAATCCTAAATGGGGTTCGATGAGCATCTTGGATAGATATCCTTTCTTCTTTCATGATGTCAGGGAAGTTTTGTGTCAGGAATTCTTCAACTATTTTCTCTGTGTTTTCTGTCCCCCCTCCCTGTTCTGGGACTCCAATTACTCGCAAGTTATCCTTCTTGATAGAGTCCCACATGATTCTTAGGGTTTCTTCATTTTTTTTAATTCTTTTATCTGATTTTTTTTCAGCTATGTTGGTGTTGTTTCCCTGGTCCTCCAGAAGTCCCAGTCTACATTCTAATTGCTCGAGTCTGCTCCTCTGACTTTCTATTGCGTTGTCAAATTCTGTAATTTTATTGTTAATCTTTTGGATTTCTACATGCTGTCTCTCTATGGATTCTTGCAACTTGTTAATTTTTCCACTATGTTCTTGAATAATCTTTTTGAGTTCTTCAACAGTTTTATCAGTGTGTTCCTTGGCTTTTTTCTGTATTTATCCTAATTTCATTTGTGATATCTTTAAGCATTCTGTAAATTAGTTTTTTATATTCTGTATCTGATAATTCCAGGATTGTATCTTCATTTGGGAAAGATTTTGGTTCTTTTGTTTGGGGGGTTGGAGAAGCTGTCATGGTCTGTTTCTTTATGTGGTTTGATATGGACTGCTGTCTTCGAGCCATCACTGGGAAACTAGATTTTCCAAGTAGTCAGCTGGTGCGCTGGCTCCTAGTTCTGAAAACAGTCGCTGTCTGCCCGTATTTGTTCGTTTTCCGTCTCTAAGTCTGTGCTTGTTGTTCAGAGTTCGTAGATTGTTATGTATGTGATCAATTCCCTTGTTTTTCCGAGTCTTTGTTGCAAGAGGGATCCGCGGTAGCGTCCACCTAGTCCGCCATCTTGGCCCCCGCCCTTCGCTTTGTAACATTTTGATGTTTTGGAGAGAACGCCACATTTTTAAATTCTAAGATAATATTTTAGACGTCTACATGTTCCTATGATTTTATTCTTAAAATATTTGTGTTCTTCACATCCTGAGTGTGTTTGTGTACATGTGCTTGTGTTCATATGTATGAGTGTATGTGTGTGTGTTTGAGTGTGTGTTTTCATGAGTGTTTGATGGGTAGAGAACAGGAAGGAAGTGGGGCAGAACTATGAAAAGCATTTGAAAATATTGTAATTACAATATTTTATCATCATAAACTGAAAAGGAGGCTCTTAAAAACAACTAAAACCTATGTGAAATATCAAAATATAAAGTTTTTGAGGGAAAAAACAGAGGTTTGGACCATCCTATTTATCACTTAGAAGCAGTGTTATAATAATAATGTCAACAAAGTCATAGTGAGGGTAGCAGCAAATGTTGACAAGGTGAAGTGAATGAGCTGAGTGAAGCAGAGAGAGGACACAAAAGGGGTCCCTGTGTTTTCAGGCTTTAAATAGAAAACACTGGAACTGCTACACTGAAATGGAAAAAAAAAAAAAAAAAACTTGTTGCAGTTGAGTCAATTCCTACCACTCAAAACAACAGATAGAAAGTATTGGGATAAAAAGTCTAATTTGATTTAGTCACTTCAAATGTTGGTTTAGAAAGAAAATCAAGAAGAGTTTTGTCTCCTTTAGCTGATTTAAGAGATTAGCTGCCAGCTGCCAGGCATCCCCCACACCTGCATGGGGGGCTGACTTAGGAGCCTCACCAAAGGGTGGCTCATGGCAAGGTCACACGCCTTCCGCAAACCACTATTTCTTGGGGTCAACAACCCTGAGGGAGAACCGAAAAACACATATGTTCATGCTTGTTAGAAGGAAAAGTGAGATGTTCAGGAGCCAGGAAGGAATAGGCATCCCCACTTTCCTGCTTCATGCTAGCTTGTGGCAAAGTTGGCATGTGAGGCCAGAATCTGTTATAATTAATTAAACAGGAATTTCACAAGAGCGTTCTTGGTTATTGTGATTCACTCCAACCACCTTCAATAAAATTAGAGAGACAATTACAGAGCCATCCTCTCAGGGGCACTTGGGAAACATCTGTGTTTTATCCGAAGTCTATTTCACTAGTTGCAAACAGTACACAAGTTTTCATGCAGAATTCAAAGTAAAAATGAGCTGTTATTTAAAAAAAGTACCCTTTGTGGAGTCCCTGGGTAGACTCCAGGGCAACTGGTTAAACCACACCTCTGCCGCCTTCAGGGGCAGAGTTCGCTGTCAGTCAGTCTCCTTTTCTGCACATCTCTTAGGAGTGGTAATCCCCCTGAATAATTGGTGCATCATGCCTCGGTGTGTCACCAGCGGATACCTTCAGGACCATTCTAGGACCTACATAGCCCTTCTACAGCTTCTGTCTGGGAAACCCCTGGGGCCTCTAAATCTCCTGACTCTTGAGTTGCCCAATGTTTACATGATTTTCATGTCAAACTTCCTTATCAAAACCCGACTTCAAACACTGCTCAAAAATTCCCAGAGGAAGGGGAGATATAAATAAATACCTTATTTCTAATCTGTCCCCATCCATGTCAGGGCTTTAATAATGCAAGAGCTACAGCAATGTCCTCCTCCCACCCATCTCTTCCACATGAAGCGGATTTCGGGCCCTGCTCTTCCTGACTTGCAGCTGCCTCAATATTGGTGGTAAGTTTCTCTCAGGGACCCTCAGCTCCAGCTGGATGGCGGGCAGAGGATGCTGGCGTAACAGTAAGGCCACCCTCAGGACAGGTGTGGGGCAATGGGGAGGCTGCAGGGTTGCGAGCCCACACTGGGACCCCACCCGGACCATCAGGCTGACTCTTCGTCAGAGAAGGGGAAGGGGTGCTGCTGCCTTCCCACAGTGCCCGCAGGCTCTTGTAACCCCATAAAGGGTTTCCCTGCCTTGCAGATGCTGCACGAGAGAAGCTGGGGGGGTGCTTCCTAGGGGCTAGACTGTCATTACTGTTCCCTCTCTCTGCCATGGCCCCTCTGCCCCTTAGCAGTGAGGTACAGGCTCCCATAATATTCTTACCACTTAGGTAAGTTGTGAGGAAAGCAGGGAGAGTATAGTGAGCAGTTCATAATGCTAAATTTATTCAATTTAAATGCATCCATTATTTTGGGATGTCCTAGTATTAAGGGGTGAGGTAAGAAGGGCACGCTAAAACATTTTTCTTTATGAAATACTGGTGTTAGTGAGAATTTGTGATAAGATTCTTGTTTGGTTTTTGTCTTTGAGTTTGACTTTTTTTTTTACTCAAAAAATACATTGTTTAGCAAAATAAAAGTGTCATCAATTGTCATAGTCCCCTCAGTTGCTTCTGTTTCCTCTGCAGTGAGGGGGGTCTCTCGCTTTACCCCTTCCTGGCCTTTGCATGCAGAACTGGTCCTGGTCTTCTACCGTATATATTCCTGTGGTACGGGGTAAAGCCTGAAACGCAGAAGTCCATTACATTGTGTTTAACGCAAAGCTTCGGGCTAGAACTGAGTCTCTGGGTGCTACCGAGGTTAAAGTGCTTGGTTGCTATGTGGAAGGCTGGAGGTTCAAGTCCACCCACAGGGGTTGTCTGAGAAAGTCTTGGCATCTACTTCTGAAAAATCAGCCATTTTGAACACTGTGCAGCACAGTTCTACTCTGACACACACGGTGGTGCCATGAGTTGGAATCGACTCGACGGCAACCTTTCTTTTTTTTTCTTTGGTGGGTTAGGGCAATTGGAATTCTTTGCAGTCAATGGAACCTGCTAGGATAATTCCCATAATTGTTTCTTTTTTGGTATGGATATAAACAAAAATTGAGTTTCTGAGTAAAGCCTCTCGGAATGCAGAAACAGCACGTTAAGTGGGTTCTGAGTTCACTCTGGGGGGATCCTCCCTCCACTTGGTTAGCACTAGGAAAGGTCCTCCAAACTATTTTCAGAGATGCATTTGCACATTTAGCTCAGCTGCCTTTTGGAGGCAGCAGACCTATGAAGGGATAATGGACTGCCTGTTTGCAAACATCCTCAATGTGCTTTTCCACGGCTGAGTGTGCTGGGAATCCCTTCCTTTAGCACTAGATTAGGGGCCTCAAGGACTAGTGTTACTCCCTCATTCTGTCCCAGAGCTCAGGAAGGGCTTATACAGTGCACAGATTCTCACAGGCGTTTGTGCTGTTCTCAGGATAGGGCAAATTGGACAGCTGCTTGCCTGGCCACGCTGAGGTTGCAAGGTGGCAGGAGCCAAGGAGACCTACCACCCATCTGTCAACGACATTCCCCACCTCCCTTCCCACTTCTCTCCCCCAGAGGTGGGATGTGCAGACCTCCCATCCTCCCAGTAAGGAGGTAGAGGGGCACCAGGTTCCTTTCACCAGTGCAGGCCCATAGATGTGAGCACTTCCCTCCTAAGTCCCAAAGACATTTGTAGCTGGAGGCTCAAGTTCCACCCATTGCAACCAGTGGTTTCAAATTCCTGTATCACAACACTGGAGTCATATGGAATGCCTCTGGGCACACTGCAAACTGAAACCAAACCATTGTGAGTAGATTCTGAGTGCACCTTACCTTCCCCAGCGGGAAGGAACTGGTGGGGGTTTGCCAAGAGGTACCTGTGGTGCACGGCTGCAGGAGGTCCATGACCGCAGAGTCAGCACCCTTGGTGTAGACATAGATCTCGTCTGTGAGAGGATGCCGAATGACCACCGACATCCTCTTGCGGATGGAGTCGAAGCCTAGCGTGTGCAGCAGTTCAAAGGTGAGCCTGCCCAGGTGAGGCAGCTCCACTGACACCTGGTCATGCAGGCGGTCCACAAGCGCGCAGTTGTAGGCGCGCGCCGCGTACACCAGCGCAGCTTCGTCAGGGCTCTCTGCCTCATAGCGCAGCTCGTGTTCCTCCCGGCCGCTGAGCGCCCAGCCCGCTGCTGCCTGGCCGTGGAAACCATTGTCAGTGACAGCTGGCCCGTGCGGGCCCAGCTGCTCCTCCAGCTGGAGCAGCGTGCTATCGTTGGACAGGGAGGACAGGAAGCTGGAGCCTGACTTGTGGGATGACCTGCTGGTGGCCAGGCTCCCGATGCTGCTGCAGCCCAAGGCTAGGCGGCTGGGTGTGAACCTGCGGAGGAAGTCCTCGATGGTCTTCACCGGGGACTTGAGCTCGAACCGCACCCTCACCTGGAAGAGAGGTAATCCGAGGGCAGGTGAGGTAGGCGTCGTGCACCGAGGGGCCCTACTGTGACTCCTATGAGTGCTGCAGGTACAGGGCCTTGGCCTCAATGTCCTGGTGGGAGCATCAGCACAACCCCTCTGGTGCCACCTTGAACATGGCAACCAGAGCCAGTACCCCTTCCTGAGACTGTTCTTGACCTCTCTGCTCCACTTAGAAAAAGGTTAGACAGTGTGCAGGGGGCAAGGGGCCAATGGGAGCTCTTGGTACTTCCTGCAGTTTTTCTATAAATCTGAAACTGCTGTAATAAAAACCAGTTGCCATCCAGTCGGTTCCTACTCATGGGGACCCATGTGTGTCAGAGTAGAACTGGGTTCCATTGGTTTTCAATAGCTGATTTTTAAGAATTAGATTCCCAGGCCTTTCTTTGGGGGCATCTCTCATGGATTTGAACCTCCAACCTTTCAGTTAGTAGCCAATCATTTGCACCACCAGGGACTCCCTAAGAAAGAACATCTATTAAAAAAAGGTTATGCAGTATCCATTCTCTCAGGACGTGATTGTGAGGGTAGCCATAAATGAGGCCCTCGACTGATGCAGAGCAGTGTGGGGCTGGTGGTGCCTGTTGATACCATCCTCTTCCTGAGTGTCCCTCTGCCTTCATAAAAGGCTTAAGGAGGGCTTTCTCTGCCTGGCACAGGGGGGCATGGCCTAGGGCCAGGCAAGAGATGTGGGCCCTGCACTGCAGCCCCACTGGCTTTGCTGGCCCTGAACGTGGAGCTCACATGTATGTGGGGCAGACATGCACCATGAGACATCTTCACTTGCAGGTGATCTTGGGTGATTAGATGTTCTGTTCCCTGCACAGAACTCAAGCAGAGGGGGCCTCCAGATCTCGCCTCTGTTACGTCTGCAGTCTCTTACTTGTAATCAAAACATTGCCTGGAGCTTGCAAACATGGTCGAATCTGGACAGCAGACACCCTCTGAGGATGCACGCTAGAACAAGGAAAGTGCAGAGATATACAGCACAGGTGGTGGAGCTGCTGAGAGTCCAGGAGAGGGTTGCCCAGGTGGCTGAGAGCTCAGCGCACAGCAGGAGACAGCTTCCTTATGCCCTCTGAGTCACGTCTCTTCTCATCATAAAACATAAGATGTATTCACCTTTCACCATAGTATTTAAGTTACAGGATATCAAGGAGAAGCGTGAATGTCACCCAAGTGTTTTGCTCCTCTCTAGGAAAGGGGTTAGTGCATTTTCAGTTTACAAAAGATAGTTGCATCATGTTAGGCGGAAGTAGGGTTTTGTTACTGTTTTTTTTTGGAAGCTAAGTGAGGCTTAAGGACTAACCAAAAGGTTGTGGTTTGAATCCACCCAGAGGCACCTTGGAAGAAATACCTGGTGATCTACTTCCAAATAATCAGCCCCTGAAAACTCCGTGGACCACGGTTCTACTCTGACACACACGGGGACGCCTTGAGTCAGAAATGGCAACTGGCTTGGTTTTTGGTTCAAGGAGATGTGTGTATAGGGGCCAATGTGACAAGGCACCTACACTTGGCTAGGCTATGGTTCCCAGTTGTTTGGTCAGACACTGATCTAGCTGCTGCTGTGAAGGTAGTTTGCAGACGCGACTAATATTTACAGTCAGCCGAGTATAAGATTATCCTCAACAATGTGGTAGCCCTCATTCAATCTGTTGAAGGCCTTAAGATTAAAACCTGAGGTTTCCTGGAGAAGAAGGAATTCTGCACCAAGACTCTAACTAACATAGACATCTGGCCTGCATCTCCAGCCCGCCACCTTCCTACAGAGTTCAGACTTGCCAGCCTCATGATCACATTTCTCTGGAGAACCCTGACTGATATGGCCCAGGGCTGGTGGACAGATCCTGTGGAATCTGAGTGGCCAGGGCCCTCAGCTGGCCAGTGTGGAAGAAGTGAGACAGATGGGACAGGCTGCTGCTGCCTGAAGCAGAGAGGGTGGGGTTCATCCCACATCCCTTCCTAATGCCTCCCTCCTTCTCTGTGAAGCCTTGGCTGGAAGAGCTACCAGGAGAGAGGGCCAGGGGAGCAGGCCTGCAGTCCACATTCACCCTGGAACCTTTGATTTTATCTGCTTAAAGCTGTCTGGCGTTGCGGTGCACACCTCCATACTCCCTGCACTGCCCACGCACACTGGCCCACTCAGAAGACTTTCTGAGAGCACTCTGGTTAAAGGGGATACCTTCATGCATAAAGCCTTCACTCTCTTCAGAGAGAACTTTAATGTTGAAACTAACAAAAACTAACCTGGGAATTAGAATGTTTCTACCGCCCTAAGCAAACTCAGATTGAGTCTCACTCCCCTTGCCTTGAATCTGAACGCTGGTACTATTATTAGCATCAAACACACTATGTGCCATACTCCAAGCTGAGCCCATTCCAGGAGTCCTCCCCACACAGCCCATGGCACAGACTGGGAGACTGAGGCACAGGGAGGGGGGATTCTGCCTGGAGTCACCCAGTTGGTCAGCAGGAGAGTCAGGACCCATGTCTTGGCATCTACTGAGTCTGGGCTCCTAGCCCTGGTAGTGACCTCACTTGTGTATGAGTCTGAGACCCTGCATTTTGGGGGAGTCGTGTGGAGTAGAGGCCAGACCATGAGGATGCAACAAGGCTGGCATGGCTTCCCAAGGCCCCTGCACTCCCCTGCTTCATGCTCCTCATCCCAGCCTTGGAGGGAGGCCAGGTCTATTGTCCCACACTTGGCCACAATTTCGGCCCCCTGCGCTCCCACAGCCTATTGTGACACCCCTGGACAATAGCACTGTGTCGTTCCATGTTAAGCTCCCCAGAGGCCATGCTGAGCAGGGCCCTGCATGTATGCACAGGAGCACATGCCAGGAAGGCTGACCAATGGTTGTGAGGGTCAGGAAGGCAAGGGTGGCGGAGATGCTGCTCTGCACTTGCCTTCTGTCGCGGCTGATCAGGGGATGTGACGACCACTGTGTTGCAGATGGTGAGGGCAATGAAGAAGTCAAACACGTCGGAGAGCTCGGGCGAAAGGTGGGCCAGCGGGTGCTCCTGGTGCTGTGTGGCGGCCAGGTACCGGGCACACTCACTCACCTTCTCAAAGAGCTTGGGGTCAGGTGTGATGTCTTTCTCCTGCAAGAAAATGGAAGCCCAGGATGAGTCTAACCCAGGGACCTACCATGCTTCTTGATGCTTGATTTGACTTGACTTTACGGTGTAAACAGGCCTTCACACATACAGGTACATAAGTAACATCATTGTATAATTTTAAATTTATATAATATATAATTTTAATTGCTTAACATGTATCAGATAAATGTATATATTCTTATTATGTATAATAAAGTATACATGTTTTGTTATAAAATAAGGCATCTAAGAATATATATTATCATAAAATAACATATGCTAGAAAAAATTTGCTAAAGTCAGAAAGAATATGGAAAAGTTAACCAATCCGTATCACACCACCACACAGCAATAACGACTTTTTGAAAAACAGGCTTCTGTGTTTCCTTCCAGTCTTTTTTCTATACATTTAAAATTTTACATAGTCAAATATTACATATACAAATTGGCAGTTTCCATTTTCCCTATGCCTTTAAAAATTATTTGAAAACACACCTTTTAAAATAGAAGTAACATAATTCATTTGGCCACTCCTTTATCACTGGATATTTAAGTTTCTCTCGTTGTTTTGCTGCCGTGAACAACACACAGATATACTTCTTTGAACATAGATCTTTGACTGAATAACTAAATTCTAGGTCAGAGTTAAAACATTTCTAATACTCCTGAACCACATTGCTAAACTGTTGCCAAGAAAACTTGTCCCAAAAAAGCCTCCATCTTGCCCAGTGTGAGCGCCCTCTCCCGGTGCCCTGTACACACCTGCGGAGCAGCACCCAGCATTCCAGATCGCCTCTTAAATCGCAGCTCTTAAATGGGTTTAGAAGAACATAAAACGAGCTGCCACATAGCGAGTAAAATGGATTCTGTCCATCTGTTGTTAAACCATTTTAGAACCAAAAGGACTCCTTAGAGATCATAACTCCGGAAATATCCACAGTGTCTGGGCCGATGCCAAAGTCAGGAAGAATGGAGTGTTATCGGTTGTGGGCTCACCTAATTAGATACGTTTTTGTTGTTTGGCTCTGCTCTCTCAGCACGCCACCTTGTTCTGTGGTTTCATCCATATATTTGGCAGGACGGGCTTTCTCCCTCTCACTTTTTCTGGGTGGCTCACTGGCAGCCACTGCCCTTAGAAGCCTTGGCCAGTGTTTTGGAAATGGCACAATTGTGGGGAGAAGGTACTGGCCAGAAAATACTGCTGCTGACTAAGCCACAGCCAGTGAGTCAAGCCTCCCCCACCCCTCCGCCCCCAGCCACATCTCCTTTTCATTCTGAAATACAGACCCTCTAATGAAGCCAGGAAACGGCACTGGGAAGGGATGCCATGAGGCCCAGCTCTGGCCCACACACAGGCAAGCTGCCATCCTGCCCGGCCCTAGGCCACACCACTCACCATGGGGCTGCTGAAGGCCGTATGTCTGGACAGCACGCTAGCCCTCTTGGCCTCAGCCCAGCTGCCCATGCGCCGGTGTGACCTGGTGCTCTGGCTCTTGTGTGTAACCCGGATGCTCTGGTGGCTCCCGATGCTCCCTCTCGGGGACAGTGAGGTGCCCCGGGGTGCCACCTCCTCCTCCTCTGAGTCTGCCTCCTGGTACATGGCCAGGCGCCGGGCTGTGGGGAGAGGAGCATGATGCCAGGTGAGGACACAAGGTGAGGCTGCCCAGCGTGGTCACCATATCCCAACCCAATCACCAAGCCTGGTTTCATAAGAGTTGCCACCGTCTGAGGGCCAGGACACTGTCATCTAACTGCACCCTCTCACAGCTCCGTTTCACAAAGAAACGTAAGGAAATTGCTACAGTCACGTGACCTGGGAGTTGGCACCCAGGATGTGGGCACCAGATCTCAGGTCCTATCTGTGAGGCCACTGTGACTACCCACCCTCTCAGATGGGCAAGCAGGTATAGGCAGAGATGGACTCTCACAGACAGTCCCTTCTGTTCACTTAGGGCCTTGGGACACAAAGGTTGGGTAGACAAGCAGCTGAGGGAAGGCAGGGAAGACTGAGGAGGCTCAAGGCTTTGCCTTTTATCCCAGAGATGCTGTGTGTCTCCCCTCCAGCAGCACAGAAATGAGGGCTCCACTGCAGACCGCCCTCACTCTATGAGAGTACCTGGCACAGCACCTGTGCTGGGGAGGAAGGCACCACCTGCACTTGGCCCCGTCTCTCCCATGGATGAAGCACTAAGGAACAGGAAGGAGCCAGGGCTGGAGCCAGGGTCTGACCGACAAGTGAAGCCCCCTGAGAAGCTCTGTGCCTGCATTAGTCTCTGAGGGCTGCTGTAACAGAATGCCGCATGCGGGTAGTTTGTAACGACAAACTCATTCTCTCACAGTCCTCGAGGCCAGAAGCCCAAATTCAGTGCATCTGCAGGGTCATGCCCTCTCTCCGTAGGCTCCAGGGGAAGACCCTTCTTTGTCTCTCCCAGTTCTGGTAGCCCTGGGCCTTCCCTGGCTTGCAATTGCAGCATAGCAGGGCTGTCTTCCCTCTGTGTCTGTGTGTTTTCTCCTCTATTACAAGGACACCATTCAGATGGGATTAGGACTTGCTCTACCCCAATGTGATCCCACATTAACTCAACTGGTAACACCTACAAAGACCCTATTGTCAAATAAGGTCACATGCACCAGGTTAGCACTTCGGCCTCTCTTTTGGGGGGACACAATTGAATCCATAACAGAGGCCTTGGTGGTGCTGCTGAGCACAGTTCCTGTCACCATATTGACTGCACAGTATACCACGTGTACAGATGTGTCGGCACTGCTGGGCCCATTAATGGATGGCTCTGTGAGAGTTTTTCTGGCTTTGCCCAATTAAGACAATTTGTTCATCACAGATGAGTAGCCACAAGACTACTCATGAGGCTCCCTAACTGCCAGCCAGTCTTTCCTAAGAAGCTCTGTGGCAGGCCCAGAGTGGGCAGGAGCGTTGTGTCATGATAAAAACAAAACAAAAAAACCAGTTGCAACCAATTCAATTCCGACTTATAGCGACCCTACAGGACAGAGAAGAACTGCCGCATAGGGTTTCCAAGAAGAGCCTGGTGGATTCAAACTGCCCACCTTTTTGTTAGCAGCCAACTCTTAACCACTGTGCCGCCAGGGTCTCCTGTGTCATGATACAGGGCGTGAAAGGGACAGCTGAGGGCTCAGGATCCAAGGAGTGCCATGATGGGGTCTGTCATGCAAACAGTATTTCTGCAGCCCCAATGGCACTGAGTTGTTTTTTGAGTACTCTGTGCGCTGGGCCTTCCTATTCATCACCTCTCAACATGCATTTCTTTGGAGAGGACAGAAACAAGGCTAAGGAAGGGGAAGTCACCCACCCACACTCACAAAGCCCAGCACTTGCTAAAGCCAGGGTTTGTAACTCAGGAACTTCCAATTCCAGCAGCAGAGACTCCCCTGGAAAGTCCCATCAGAGAGAGGAAAGGGGGTGGGGGAAGGGATAGAGAGAAGAGGGAGGGAGAGGGAAGAAGGGGATGGAGAGGAAAAAGGAGGCAGGTCAAACGGATGGAACATCATATTTTGGGTGGGAAATAAAACATTAACCAAAGTGCACAAGTTCCCATGCCTCTGTTTAATATGATTGCTTTAACTGTATAAGGAGGAAGTTAATGGATGTCATGATAATTCTTGCTTTTACAAAACTCATACAAAGCTCATGTTTCCAACAGGTCCTTCTTGCCAAGTCTTTCTAAATAACAGCTTCTTTTTTATCAATCCCTTCACCTGTCCCCCCATTTTACATTTCTTTCTGTTTTCCTGATGTGGTTTCTTTGGGGTTCTCAGATGCTGCTGCAGGAAGGAGAGTGACCCTGGTTATAGAGTGGGGTACTCCTCTGGAAGTGCTCTGTGGCACAGGGTCCTTATCACAGCACCTCTCCTGGCTCTGGGCACCAGCTCCATTTGCACCAAAGCTTTGAAGCTGAGGGTCCCTGAGATTCAAAGAGGCAGCACAGCCACGGGGGCAGGGGTTGTGGTCGTTGAAGGACTGCTCACCTGCTCATCAAACCCTGTTCCAGGATCTATTAGCTAGTAGTAAACTCTACACACACTCCTGGATAATCAAAAATGAGGCGATTCATTTCTTCTTAGCTCCCACGGACACTGTGTCCAAGGAGAAGAATGAAGCATGAACTACTCAACGCCCTTCCAAGAACTTTCAGCTGATGACAAGAGGACAGATGGGTGAGAACAGAAATGTCTCTTTGCCTCTGGATATGGCAGTGAAGCAATCTGGAGCTTCACAAGTGAGCTCCTTAAGAGGGTCCTGTTTGGTTGCTGCATTTGTTTGGCAGAAAACATGTGTTTATACTGGTTTTCATCACCCCCAGACACTGAAGCCAGCCTGACAAGAGGGCCTCACCTCAGACTCCACAGTCATTTTGACGGCCATATCTATGCTTATAAAAAAAATATACTCCCTTAAAAATCAGTAACCCCTGGGAGACTGTGTGTGCGGGGGAGGTGTGTGTGTGGTGGTGCTGTGTGTGTGGTGGTGTGGCGGTGGTGTGTGTGGTGGTGGTGTGGTGGTGCTGTGTGTGGTGGTGCTGTGTGTGTGGTGGTGTGGCGGTGGTGTGTGTGGTGGTGGTGTGCGTGTGGTGCTGTGTGTGTGGTGGTGCTGTGTGTGGTGGTGTGCTGTGTGTGGTGGTGCTGTGTGTGTGGTGGTGTGTGTGTTTTAGTGTGTGTGGTGTGTGTGGTAGTGTGTGTGGTGTGTGTGGTGATGGTAGTATATGTGTGTGGTAGTATGTGTGTGTGGTGATGTGTGTGGTGGGTGTGGTAGTGTGTGGTGTGTGTGTGGTAGTGTGTGTGGTGTGTGGTAGTGTATGTGTGTGGTAGTATGTGTGTGTGTGGTGATGTGTGTGTGGTGTGTGTGGTGGTGCTGTGTGTGTGGTGGTGTGTGTGTTTTAGTGTGTGTGGTGTGTGTGGTAGTGTGTGTGGTGATGGTAGTATATGTGTGTGGTAGTATGTGTGTGTGGTGATGTGTGTGGTGGGTGTGGTAGTGTGTGGTGTGTGTGTGGTAGTGTGTGTGGTGTGTGGTAGTGTATGTGTGTGGTAGTATGTGTGTGTGTGGTGATGTGTGTGTGGTGTGTGTGGTAGTGTGTGTGGTGTGTGTGTGGTAGTGTGTGCGGTGTGTGGTGATGGTAGTGTATGTGTGTGTGGTAGTGTGTGTGGTGTGTGGTGATGGTAGTGTATGTGTGTGGTGGTATGTGCATGTGTGTGGTGTGTGTGGTTGGTGGTATGTGTGGTGGTGGTGGTGTGTGTGTGGTAGTGTGTGTGGTTGTGTGGTGGTGTGTGTAGTGGTGGTGTGTGTGGTGGTGTGTGTGCTGTGTGTGGTGGTGTATGTGTGGTAGTGTGTGTGGTGTGTGTGTGGTGGTGGTGTGTGTGGTATGTGTGGTAGTGTGTGGTGATGGCAGTGTATGTGTGTGGTGGTATGTGCATGTGTGTGTGGTGGTGTGTGTGTGGTAGTGTGTGGTGTGTGGTGATGGTAGTGTATGTGTGTGGTGGTATGTGCGTGTGTGTGGTGGTGTGTGTGTGTGTGTGGTGATGTGTGTGTGAATGGTGGTGGTAGTATGTGTATGCAATGTGTGTGCTGGGTGTGTGACATGCCTATGGTGTATGTGTGTGTGTTGTATGCATGTGTGTATGATGTGCATGGTATGTGAGTACATGTCTGTGGTATGTGTGATGTGGGGGTGTGTGTGTGTGCATGCAGCTTTGAATACAGCAGCAGCTCTCTTGTCTAGACAGCGTAGAAACACTCTGCCCCCCACTCCCAGACTCACCGTTTGCATCATGAGAATATTCTATTCCAGACACAGTGCATCTTCGGAAAACCATCTTATTCTCAGTTAATGTGCCCGTTTTATCTGAGAAAATATACTGTATCTGCCCTAAGTCTTCTGTGATGTTCAGGGCTCGACACTGCAGCTGCGAGTCTGTCTCTTCGTCATACAGCTCTACATCCTGGTTAATAAAGTACACTTGGCACACTTTGACAATTTCAATGGAAACGTACAAGGAAATTGGAATCAAAACCTAGAAGACAAAGGCACACAGACATGAATTATCATGAGGATGGGGGCTTCAGAACAGTCTAATCTAGTTAAACAACAAATTACTATAACCACAAATAAGTAGGGGCTATACTGTACCTTTCAAAGCTTAAATAGGATGGTTTAGAGTCAATAGTGGGAAATTACTAGAATATTGGCAAAGAGGTTAAGCAAGGACAGCCTACGGTGATGCTGCAGAGCAGAACTCCACTCTCTGTCTGGAAATATGATAGCTTGGAGAGAAGCAAGCGCTTTTGTATTACTAAGTTGTACTTGAGAAAGCTAGGAAAGGAAAGAAAGAAAGGAGAAAAAAAACACAATGTACAGTCAGAGTCCTCATAAGCAAAGTCACCTCACCCCACAGTGGCACTGGGGCCCTGGGCTTTCTCTGTGCTCTCCCCAACAGGGAGCTTCTGCACCCCCTCTGACACACCCCAAAGTTCACGAAGCAGCCTCACACAGAAAGACAGCCTTTCTGATGCTGTCTGTGTGTTGAAGGGCAATTTCTGGGATCTCGTATAATACAGAGCAAAAGGAAGACGGTTTTGAGAAAGTATGCATAGTTATGCCTTGATAATTTGAGTCCACAGAAGTAATGTTTACATTTTCTTTTTTTTTTTTTTTGTAGAGTAATAGTATTGAAGTGATGGGTATGGGCTCAGGATATCATACCCCAACTAACTGGATTCTCCGGTAACTTACAGGTGTTGAGGGAATACCTAGAATGGCATTAACTCAAGGCTAGAATAAAATTTACATATATAATTCTGTTGTTTGAAACACTTAAGATTAGAGGCAGCAGAGCTTCCCTCTTTGCCAACAAGTGGATTTGGACTCAGAGCGACCCTCTAGGAGAGTATAACTGCCCCACAGAGTTTCCAAGGAGCGCCTGGTGGATTTGAACTGACGACCTTTTGGTTAGCAACTGTAGCTTTTAACCACTACGCCATCAGGGTTTAAGCTGGGCAAATGTCCTCTGTTTGATACCCTTTTTGTTCCCAAGAAGGTTGGCGGTGACCCTCACTGCTTCTTCTCATCCCTTCAGGGCTCTGGGTCCCTCTCCACTCCTTAACTGGTCTTTCTGGACACAGAGTCTCAGTTAATGACTAGGCATTGTTGAGCAAGCACATGAATGAACAGTAGTAATAATAATAATATTGTTGTAATAATAACAATAATAATATTATTGTTATAAAGGATGTGATATTCTTAACTGAATCTGGAACAAAAAAGCACATTAACAAGATTAGTGAAACCCGAGTGAAGTCTGGAGCTTGTTCATAGCAATGCACCCACGTTGCTTCCTTAGTCTTGACAACGTCCCTGGCATCTTAAGATGTCAACACCAGGGGAAGCTGGGTGAAGGGCACGTAGGAACTCTCTGTATTATTCTTTGCAACTTTTTTGTAAATCTCAGATTCTTCTTCTTCTCCAAAAAAAAAATGTTTTAAAAAAGTAACTGAATGAACAACAAAAGCAAACAAAAATGGTGATCAAAACTCAGCCCTCAAAGACATACGAATTCTAAGAACAGCAAAGGAGAATTTTAACTTGAAAACCACCCAAGAAATGAACCTACTGATAAATTAGGGGCAAAAATGAAGTGCAACATTTTAGGCAAATATATCTGTGGTCCCCCCAGATGCAGAACTTAGAAGAATTTCTTGGCAGAATATGAGGCCTTTAAGTTCTCTTCAGTAAAGCACATTCTGTGTACATTTAGGACTGTTACCTGCAGAACTATGATCATTGTCAAAAATGAGTAAACTGCAGCTGTGACTGGGGACAGAGAGGTGCCATCAGACTCAGGGACATCAAATAAGGATTTCTTCTCTTGATACCGCAACACCCAAAGTCCGTGTCCTGTAATAACGTTTAAAGAAAAACCTCATTCGTGTAACAGAAAACTAAGAACACTACTCATGTAAATTACAGCAAAACCTTAAGATGACTTACTCAATGTGAGTACATTTGATTTTATTAGCCTGCCTTGCCATGTAAGAAAGCAAAAATACCCCGTACTCTTGGCATCCAATGTCATATTGCAGGAAGGAGGTGAAACTTCGCTCCTTCCTCACAGTGGTTTCCCATTGCTGGAACCAACTTCCACCACTGATGAGAACACATGTGTATGTGGACTAAGCAGGCAGGCGACCGCATCAACCCAGAGAAGGGGCTGTCCCAGCTTGTGTCTCAGAAAACACCAGTCTCAGGAGGTGCTTGTTAAAAAGATGGCCAGGAGGTGCTAACCCTGCCCGCTAGTGTCCTTCCTTGGGGATACACTGAAGGCTGTCTGCTGGACCCCACACCTACTGGATAAGAGAGACTTTCTCATGCCCAGGGTATGTCTTCTTTGGTCAGTGAGCTCTCTAACACCAAGTCACATCCCGCTGGGCAGCACCTTGTGCATGACTGTAGTCAGATGGGTGACGTACTGTGGGTGTTACTGGGGCCTTGCACGCTTGCTTGGCAAGGCTTCACAGCAGCTCTGGGGGTGGCAAGGACACACATGACATAACTGCTCACCCCTTCTTAGGATCCTAATGATTTTTCCTCTTTTCATGGGGTTCTTGTTAGTAGCACTTTGTGCTTCTCCTGCTATTATTCCTAGATCATGGTCAGTTCATTGGTACTTCTTGTACGGAATCATTACTACTGGTGCAATTATGCCACTCGGCCATCCAAGAATTTGGCAATTAGAAAGATGACATTACTCTGCTGAGCCCTTTCTTCTGGGCATCTTGTGCTCGTGCCAACCTCTCTTGGGTCATGTCCATGAGAAATGTCTGACTTCTAGAGTAGTGGATCAGGACAACCATTGCCAATCCAGCAACCCTCTCCTGCAAGGGGGCAAAGCCTGCCTGTGGTCTTTTTCTTCAGCCTGCGGGACTTACCGATAGCCGAGAACAGAGACATGCAAACGAGGATGAGGACACACCAGAGGACGTTGCAGTTCATCTGCCGCTCCAGCTGGCTACGCTTGTACCGGGGCCCATTGTTGTTGAGCAGAGCCTTGGTTTCGTGTCCTGTCCGGAGGGCGAAGAGAGTCGTGAACAAACACCCAACAGTCAAGTGATGAGTTATGCTGACTCCGCAGAAGGAAGCGTGTGCTACCATCAAATGACACTTAACGCGATAAGCTCAGTAGAGAAAGCAGGGTATAAAATTCGCCTTAAATATGTAAACACCATGGAGAAAAGAACGCAAAGGAATATGCTGAAATGTTGAGAGAACACTTCTGGCTGAGGTATTATCACAAGAATTTTATCTTTCATTTCTTTATATTTTCATGATTTACCAAAATTTGTACAATGGGTATATATGCATATATGTATATACCATTGTAGAAATATATATATAAAATATATATATATATAAAAATGTATGTATATATGGAGTCATGGTGGCATAGTGGTTGCTAATCAAAAGGTCTGCAGTTCAAATCCACCAGCCGCTCCTTGGAAACCCTGTGGGGCGGTTCTACTCTGTCCTATAAGGTTGCTGTGAGTTGGAATCCACTTGATGGCAACAGGTTCCGTTCGGTTTAGTTTTTTACAATGGTATATATATGTGCATGTATTTCTATGATGGTATATATGCATATACATTTACATATATACACACACACATTTTTACAGTGAGTGTACGTGTGTGGCATGCATATATATATTTTTTTCTAGGGTGGATATATATATGTGTGTGTATTTTTACAATGGGTGTGCAATCTGAAAGAAAAAGCTACAGAAAAATGTTCAGGAACATAGTGACTAACAAGGCAGGTAAGCACATCACTGGAACAGCGTAGCACCTCACTCCCACCCCATGCCTACCTGCATAGATGACTATGCCAACAACTGCCTCAGTGTTTCTGATGGTGCATCCTCGCAGCAACAGGTTTTCCTTATAAAGTCCAGCCTTCTTCCCATTTTCATGGATGCTGTCAAAGGACAGTAGGCAGGAGTCACCCTGTGTACATGCAGGCCTCACATCTGAATCATACTGCCTGGGCAGGCAGTGGGAACAGGAGACCTGGGGGTGGTGTGGGGATAGGCTGCTCTAGGAGTTGGGGCTTGTCTCAGTGGATGGATCTCTATAAGAGCTGAGAGTAAGCTGCTTGTATTGTTACCAACTGTACAACGAAAAGCATCTGGGAAGCCTGATATTTGTTTCCTTTGTCCTTGGGCTGTGTTTACAATAGGACTGACCACAGCTAGGGAGTTTGGGAAGCTGCCATCTCTATGCATCTACTGCGACTCAAGGAGAACTGTGACTCCCAGCAGAGAACCTCGTGTTGTCACAGAATGCAAGCATTTCTCTAGAAAATAGGGTGGCACTGGTTTCAGCAACATTTTCTACACCTCTTTACCTTATTACGAAGAGTCATAAAGTTGCCAGAAGTATTAACGTATTTAATTTGAGATGTGGTACCTTCTACAAAGAAGTTTTAAGAATTCTGTTTGATTATGACTCAAATTCAGAAGGATTTTCAAGTCTAAGCCACTGGTTTTCAGACTTTGTCCCCTTGCCCCACTGGAGTTGACTCAGTCTTTGCCCACGGTGGCCAGGCAGCCACACTAGAACCTATGGTGAATGAGGTGGGCATGATCCCAGAAGCCTGGCACGCAGCTCACAGGGGAGGCAATCCTGGGTTTTGGGAACGAGAGCAGGGGCTCGGGCAGACCTATACCAGATAGTGCGGCTGTAAGGCCTGCCTTTCAGGAAGCCCCTCCTTCACCCCTCTTTCACACAAGCACCATACACCCCCATGGCTCAAACACCCTCTCTGTGCTCTAAGCAGCTCACCAAGGGCATTTGCAGGTCTTTCTCCACCAATTCCTGCGATTGTTCCCACTGACCCTGCAGCAGAGCTGGTTTGGGGAGATGCAGACAGAGGTGGCCACAGGGTTTTTCTGGAAAAAGCACCTCCTGCTACTCCAGTCCTCATGGCCAAAGTCAATCCAGACCCTGGTCACCCAGCATGAGGAGCAAGTGCCATCTCAAAACCTCAAACGCAAATATATACAAATTTACAGCTGGAATAATGTGTATACATTTGGTGAAGAAGAGAAGATAAATGATAAATGTTCGCTGTGGGAATGCATTTCCTGTAAGCCTGTGATGACCCCCATGGCCAGCACCACGTCACCTGGCACCAGGTCCATGGCCTCTTCAGCAATCCCAACAGAGCCAGGTTTTGCTTTAAAAAGAGGTTGAAGACAACAAAAGACCAGCACATACAAGACATTCCATGAAAAAGCTTTGCTCCACACTGCCTGATGTTGATGGGAGAGAACTTCTGCTGTGTGGGCATCGCAGGGCAGAGCCAGACACAGAAACATGGGATTTCACTGGAAAAGTGGTGATGAATGCATCATCTCAATTAAAGTTCCAGTTATGCTTACTAAAAGCAGAGATAAACCAAACAAAAGCAAGAAAAGCCGGTCACAGTAAGCATTCTTTGACATGACATAGATTTTTAACAATCACAGTGCTTTCAACTGACTCCTTACCACCAGGTGTACCAGCCCATGCAAGGACAATGGCCGTAGAGGCAGGTGGCCGGGACCGAGACAGCGACTCTGGTCCTGAGCAAATGGCTGAGTCCCGGGAGGATGCTGGAGGCCTGCCTTACCACTCGGCTAGGGCCAAGCAGGCACATGGAAGATGACATGCAGACACAGTAGGAGGATGAACCCTTGAGCTGCACTTGGCACGAGAAGGAATGACCTCCTTTAACACTTGGCTTGAGCCACTTGGAGTCTCTGGGTGGTGCAGGTGACACGCTAGGTTATAAGCCAAAAGTTTGGGGGCATCTCAGAAGAAAGGCCTGGTGAGCTACTTCTGAGAAGTAGTTCTACTCTGACATACATGGTGTCGCCATGAGTTGGGTTCAACTGGATGGCACTGGTTTGACTGAGGATGAGCCAGTTCAAGATCATGCATCTTTCCACTCACCCAGCCAGCTACCTTTAAGTCAAAATCTTCCAGAGACAAAGAAAGACAACACCCACTGTGCCCTGCAAATTGCCACCTTCAGGCTCTTTAGAAATGGCAGTGCTTAGCTCCTAGTGCCCTGACCATCTGCCCTTTCTCAGAACACGCTGTGTCTGCGGACCCCATTTTCTATAAGAAATGGGGTGCACTGGAGTGTCCACTGTGTGAGTTCCAGCATGTGGAAACATGCAGTACCAGGGACAGAAACCCCATTCTGAGAGAGGGCTGAGAGGCCACCACTCACAAGGTGTATGGGGAGTGGCAGGGCGGGGGGTGGAGAGACCCAGGCCATTGCAAAACATGATGCAATATTCCTGACAGAAGTCTGAGAGCAAATGCCCAAAATGCATGGCCTCCTGGAACCCCAGAGACTGGGCCCTCTCTGTTCTGTCCCAGTGAGCAGCCTACCATTGACCTGGGTGGCCACCATGACTGCCCTTCTCTCATTTCACGTCCCACCAAACACCAGCCCTGTTTCACCTCCTCACTGGCTGTTTCCTTAGCTAGCTACCTCCTCGCCATCTCTGTGTAGCACTACCTGAGTTCAGGCTTCCAGAGCCGTCTCCTACCTTGAGGCTACTGGCCTTGGGCCCTCATGCTCATTTCCACAAAAGCAATCTCTCCAAAATGCAAACCTAAACCTCACATTCTCAGGGGACACTCTGCACGGCCCTCACTGTCTCTGAATGAGCTGGCATCATGGGCCTGCCCTCCTGGCAGCTCCCCTCAGGTTCTACCCACCATAGGCTCTCTATTCTAGGCACACACAGTACCGTCCAGCCTGTACCAAGTAGCCCATGCTGGCCTCTCTATCTACCAGCCATCTTTTAGACACCACTCAGGTTTTACAGCTTTCAGGAACATCTCTGGGGTAAGCTCCTAGGCCTTCCAGTGGGGAGACTATGAAGTATTTTTTTTGTGTGTCCTTGTCTGCATTTCTAATATATGGGCTCCTTATATCTTATTCCTGAGTCCCTGGGTGGCTGCTTCCCAAAAGGTTGGCAGTTCGAGTTCACCCAGAAGCACCTTGGAAGAAAGACCTGATGATCTACTTTCAAAAATCAGCCATTGAAAACCCTATGGAGCACAGTTCTACTGTGACATACATGGGGTCACTGTGAGTTGGAGTCAACTCCACAGCAACTGTTATAATCTTATTCCATGTTGCATCCCTTACATCTAACTCAATGTCTGGAGGAAGGACACTGGAGGAATGGAGGGAGCAGAGTGAGGATAGGACACTTATTAAGGGATACTGAGCTGGCTCTGCCCTTGACCAAGGGCAACTGTGTCTATCCAGTTGGCCCGTAAACACAACTCTTCAGTAGCCGCTCCTCCCCTCATACCTCTGGGCCTAGTGGTATATCTGGACTGTTCCTCAGCTTATACGATTTTGAGTGAGTGGTCTGTTTCCTAAGGGAACCATGACTGACACAGGTAGGGAGAAAGGAATGTTAGACACTTCCTTCATAGCCAAATCCTAAGCAGAAGTTTCTTTAAAATAATGATTATCCAGATTTTTGTTTATCTGACATAAAAAAATGTGGAAATGACCAAACTGATGTTGGGTTTTCTTGAGATATGTAAATAAAAGGTGCTGAAGTGAAATAAATATATCCGAATTTTAAAGAGTCTAGTGGATGGGATTACAGCTCATCTTACTGCGCATTCCTTGGCAATGAGGAGAGTTTGGACACACCATACACAAAGCTCTATCCAAACAGCTCCTTCCCACACTGGGTGGGGAGAAGTGGGGGCCATGAAAACCCCACCCAGGCCATCTCTGTGGGCTAACAGGTACCTCCGACCCTGTGTGGTCATGTAAGACTGGGCAGCATGCAAAAAGGAAAGCTCAGAATACAGCTTGGTGGAGAACTTGGGTTGAAGTAATGGGAACTGGCTTTCCAATTTGAAATATTTTACATCAAATGATTAACCAGCAAACCTCTTCATTCCTTAGGGAAAAGTGAAAATGTTCAGTTGACTGTGGCTTCAAAGAACACATATATCATGAAGTTGGTCAAACACAGCCATGTAGGGGCAACTGGAGCTGCTGAGACACATGGCTACAGGCCCAGGTTTGAGTCTCCTTGAACAGGGACTCTTCTGGGATCAAATGACCTGGGCAGGGGGCTCTGAGAACAGGAAACTGGGAGCAACTGATGTGGTGGAGAACATTTTACTTTCATGGTTTCTAACTTGAGGATTTCATTAGTGTTTAGCTATGGCAATTTATTTTAAGGAATAGTAAGTGTTGAAAGTGCACTTGAATAATGAAGCTCCTAACACTTGATTCTCTTTTTTCCCCACAGCTTTTTGAAGATGTAGTTCACAGAGGCCAATATGGCAGACTAGTCAGATGCACTAAGCCATCCCGCTGCAACAAATATTCAAAAAACTAAGTAACACAGACACAGACATTAATCCTGGAACCCTGAACCTTAAATGAAGGGATAAGGCATTAGATGGGAAGACACTGAGAAGAAGAAACTGACAGAAAACACTAAAGGAGCAGAGATACAGAATGGAGGTTCCCAGACAAATGTCATGACGCAGCATGGTCATCTTGGAATAAACCCCAAAACTCCACACAAAGGAAGTAGAAGGGCACCTTCACAGTATTCCCAATAGGAGATAGAGGTATGGTACAGGGATATCCAGGGCTTAGCAAGACCACATTTGTTGGCTGCAGCTCAAGGAGGAGCCCAGATTCTCTCAAACAGTAACCACAGGAGCATGCCTGCAACCCCCAACCCTCTGGGGAATAGCAGCAAGAACAACACCATCCCAGCAGCCCCAATTGCTGGGGACAACAGTCCCTGGTTCCAGTTTGTGGTGCACGTATATTAGCCACCTCAACCCCTTCACCCCTAGATGGACCTGCCCTGCTGCACCATAGCTGAGTGATCAGCCCTGAATACCTGGACAAGGTGGTGTGAGAACTATCGTGCCCACAGATGAACAAGCAATAAACCAAGCTCAAAAACAAGGAACACACACACAAAGCAATAGAAGAATTCAGGAAAACAATAAAAGAACAAAATGTCAAAAATAAATAAACAATTAGAAATCATACAAAAACAGCAATTAGAAATGCAAAAGATAAACAACAAAATTTCAGAAATGGACAATGCAATAGAAGGTTTTAGGAGCAAATTTGAAACAATGGAAGACAGAATCAGTGAAATTGAAGACAAATCCACGGATGTCACTTTATTTAAGGAAAAATAGAGAAAAGAATGAGGAAAATGAAGAAACCTAAGAAATATGTGGGATACAATCAAGAGCCAAAATCTGTGTGTGATTGGAGTTCCAGAACAAAGGGAGAAAATGGAAAACATGGATAGGATCATTGAAGATATCCTCACAGAAAAGTTCCCTAATATCATGAAAGATGAAAAACTGACCATTCGAGAAGCTCAATGAACCACATATAGGATTGACCCCAAAAGAAAGTCACCAAGACATATCATAATCACACTTGCCAAAACCAAAGGCGAAGAAAGAATCCTGAGAGCAGGTTGAGAAAAATGAAAAGTCACATACAAAGGAGACATGATAAGACTAGGCTCTGATTACTCAGCAGGCAAGAAGGCAATGAGATGACATACATAAAACCTTAAAAAAAAAAAAATCAACCAAACATAATATACCCTACAAAATTATCACTCAAATATGATAGCAAAATTAGGACATTCCTAGATAAATAGAAATTGAGGGAATTTGTAAAAATCAAACCAAACTTAAAAGAATTATTAAAAGAAGTCCTTCAGTTACAGAACAAATGACATCAGACAACCACCTCAATCTAAGACACAGGTCAGTATCATCCAGATACCAACCTAGGTACTGAACTCTTAAGAATAAAACAAAGCTAAAAGATTTAAAACAGGGAACCAGAGACATCAATCTGTAAATAACGACAACATTACAACAATAAAAGGGGGAATACACGGTGTGGTATAGAACTTTCAAAAGGAGATGAAGTCAAGGCAATATCAAGTCATAAAAGACTGATTCAAACTTAGGAAAGTAAGTGTAAATTTCAAGGTAACCACAAAGAAGGTTAACAAACATACTCATCAAAATAAAGAATAAAAACAGTCTCAGTAAACACAAAATCTTGAATAACAAAATGAAAAGAAATTTCACAGCCAAAAGGAACTCAACACAGGACAGTAAGAGGAACAAAGAAAATGCCAACAGCACTCACAAAAAAAGCACTACAAAATGCAGCAATAAACTCACAACATATTGATAATCACACTGAACGTAAATGGCTTAAATGCACCCATAAAGAGACGGTGACAGAATGGATAAAAAACATGGACCCATCAATAAGCTGTCTACAAGAGACACACTTCAGACAC
Source organism: Loxodonta africana (assembly GCF_030014295.1). NCBI lineage: Eukaryota > Metazoa > Chordata > Mammalia > Proboscidea > Elephantidae > Loxodonta > Loxodonta africana. The sequence continues at coordinate 3,420,698 of NC_087354.1, forward strand.
AAAGACATAAATACATTAAAAATCAAAGGACGGAATAAATATATCAAGCAAGCAGCAACCAAAACACAGCAGGAGTGGCAATACTAATCTCAGACAAAATAGACTTCAAGGCAAAATCCACAATAAAAGACAAGGAAGGACATTATATAACGACTAAGGGACAATCCATCATGATAATATGACCATAATAAATATCTACACACACAATGACAGGGCTCCAAAATACATAAAACAAACTAACAGCACTGAAAAGGGAAACTGACAGTCACAATAATAGTAAGAGACTTCAACATACCACTCTCAGTAGAGGACGGAACACCTGGAAAGAAATTCAGCAAAGATACAGAAGATTCAAAGGCCAGAAACAACAATCTTGATCTCACAGACATAAATAGAACACGCCACCCAAAAGTAACAAAGTATACATTCTTTTTCAATGTACATGGAACATTCCCTAGAACAGATCACATCTTAGGTCACAAAGCAGCCCTCAACGAAATCCAAAATGCTGAGATAATACAAAACATCTTGTCCGATCACAGCGCCATAAAAATAGAAATTAGGAAGAGCAAGGGAAAAAAAAAAAGTCAAAAACATGGAAACCGAGTAACACCTTGCTTAAAAACCTCTGGGTTATAGAAGAAATCAAAGATGTAATAAAAAAAAATTCTAGAATTAAATGAGAATGAAAACACATCTTACCAAAACCTTTGAGACACAACAACAGCAGTGCTCAGAGGTCAATTTACAGCAATAGACGCACACATCAAAAAAGAAGGGACAAAATCAAAACATTAGCTACACAACTCGAACACATAGAGAAAAGCAAAAGAAGCCCACAGCCACCAGAAGAAAGGAAATAATAAAGATCAGAGCAGAAGTAATGAAATACAGAATAGAAAAACAATAGAAAGAATCAACAAATCCAAAAGTAGTTTTTTTGAAAGGATCAACAAAGTCAACAAAACTTTGGCTAACCTGAGGGGGGGAAAAAAAAAGAAGATGCAAATAACCCAAATAAGAAATGAAATGGGGGACATTACAGAAGACCCAATTGAAATAAAAAGGATCATAACAGACTACTATGAAAAACTATACTCCAACAAATTTGAAAACCTAGAGGAAATGGACCAATTTCTAGAAACACACTACCTACCTAAATTAACACAAACTGACGTAGAAAATTTGAACAGATCCATGGCAAGGGAAGAGATTGCAAAAAACCAAAAGCCCAAACCAAACCCAGTGCCGTCGAGTTGATTCCGACTCATAGCAACCCTACAGGACAGAGTAGAACTGCCCCATAGAGTTTCCAAGGAGCACCTGGTGGATTCAAACTGCCGACACTTTGGTTAGCAGCCTAGGAGGTAATTAAAAAATTCCCAAACAAAAAAAGTCCTGGTAGAGATAGCTTCACTGGGATATTCTACCAAACATTTAGAGAAGAGCTCATACTAGTACTACTCAACTTATTTCAGAACATAGAAAAGGGATACTTCCGAATTCATTCTATGAAGGCAGCATAACCTTGATACCAAAACCAGACAGAGATACCACAAAAAAAGAAAATTACAATATCTCTCATGAATATAGATGCAAAAATTCTCAACAAAATTCTAGCTAACAGCATTCAGCATCATATATACATAGATGAGATATAGATATAGATATAAATATATATATACCATGACCAAGTGGAATTCATACCAAGTATGCAAGGATGGTTCATCACTAGAAAATCAATCAATGTAATTCACCACATAAATAAAAGAATCGAGTGATCATCTCAATTGATGGAGAAAAGACATTTGATAAAGTTCAACACCCATTCCTAGTAAAACCTCTCAATAAAATAGGAAGAGAAGGGAAATTTCTCAACATAATAAAGGGCATCTATACAAAGCCAAACAGCCAACATCATTCTCAATGGAGTGAGGCTGAAAACATTGCCCCTGAGAAAGAGAACAGGAACAAGACAAGGATGCCCTTTATCACCACTCCTATTTACATTATGCTGGAAGTCCTAGCTAGAGCAATAAGGCAAGAAAAAGAAATAAAGGGCTTCCAAATTGGTAAAGAAGTAGTAATATTATCCCTATTTGTGAATAATATGATATTATACATAAACCAAAAATAAAACCAAACCTGATGCCATCAGATTAGAACTGACCCATAGGGTTTCCAAGGAGCAGCTGGTGGATTCAAACTGCCAACCTTTTGGTTAGCAGATGAGTTCTTAACCACAGTGTCACCAGGTCCCCATACTACACATAGAGAACCTTAATGTCTCTACAAGAAAACTACTGGAACTAATAGAAAGATTCAGTAGAGTAGTAGGTTACATGGTAACCATGCAAAAATCAGCTGGACTCCTATACATGAATAAAGAGAACTAGGAAAAAAAATCAGGAAAGCAATATCATTTGTAATAGACCCTAAAAAAAAAAAAACGAAAAACCTTAGGAATCAATTTAACCATGGATGTAAAAGACCCATACAAAGAAAACCACAAAACACTACTGCAAGAGAACAAAAGACAACTACATAAATAGAAAAACACAGCATGCTCATGGATAGGTAGATTCAACATTGTGCGAATGTCAATCCTACCCAAAGTGATCTACAAATATAATGCAGTCTTTATCCAAACACCAACAGCATTCTTTAATGCGATGCAAAAACTAATCATTAGATTTATATGGAAAGGAAAGAGGCCCTGGATAAGTGAAGCCTTATTGAAGAAGAACAAAGAAGGAGGCCTCACACCACCTGACCTCTACGGTAGTCAAAGCAGCCTGTTACTGGTACAACAGACCCACTGACCAACGGAACAGTATCAAGAACCCAGACAAAAATCCATGCACCTGCAGTCTTTGACAAAAGCCCAAAGTTCATTAAATGGAGAAAAGACAGTTTTTAACAAACGGTGCTGGCAAAACTAGATGTCCACCTGTTAAAAAAAAAAAATGCAACAGGGCCCATATGACACACCATACACAGAAACTAATTCAAAATGGGTCAAAGACCTAAACATAAAACCCAAAACAATCAGGATTGTAGAAGAAAAAATAGGGTCAACACTAGGCGCCCTAATATATGCAGAAATAGGACATAAACCATAGCTAACAATACAAAAACACTAGGAGATAAACTAGATAACTGGGATCTTCTAAAAATTAGACACTTATGCTCATCAAAAGACTTCACCATAGGAGTTAAAAGAGAACCTACAGACTGGGGGAAAAAAAATTGGCTATGACATTTGACAAAGTTCTAATCTATATAAGAAAATCCAATACCTCTACAACAAAATGACAATCCATTTAAAAAATAGGCAAAGGATATGAACAGACACTTCACCACAGAAGACATTCAGGTGGCTAACAGACAGTCGAGGAAATGCTAGCAATCACTAGTCATTAGGGAAATATAAAACAAAACAACAATGAGATACCACCTCACTCCGACATTGTTGGTACTAATCAAAAACCAGAAAATAACAAATGTTGAAGAGGTTGTGGGGAAACTGGAACTCTTATGCACTGTTGGTGGGAATGTAAAATGGTACAACCAATTTGGAAAACAATACGGTGCTTCCTTAAAAAGCTAGAAATAGAAATACCATACAATCCAGCAATCCTACTCCTAAGAATACAGCCTACAGAAATAAGAACTGCCACAAAAACAGACATATGTACACCCATGTTCACTGCAGCATTAATTATTCACAATAGCAAAAAAGATGGAAACAGCCTAAGTGCCCATCAACAGATGAACGGATTAACAAACTATGGTACATACACGCAATGCAATACTATGCAACGATAAAGAACGATGATGAACCTACAAAACATCTCACAATATGGATGAATCTGGACAGCATTATGCTGAGTGAAAGAAGTCAACCACAAAAGGACAAATACTGTATGAGACCACTACTATAAAACTCAAGAAAAGGTTTATACACAGAAAGAAATGCTCTTTGATAGTTACGAGTGAGGGGAAGGTGGGGAGGGAAAACACTAACCAGATAGTAAATAAGTGGTAATTTTGATGATGCGTACGACAGTTCGTAATACTGGGGAAGTCAGCGCAACTTGACCAAGGCAAAGTCACAGAAGCTTCACAGACAGATCCAAACCTACTGGGCTGAGGGCGGAAGACTATGGTCTCCAAACATCTAGCTCAATTGGCATAACATAGTTTATAAGGAATCGACTCAGCGACACTGGTTTAGTTTATAAGGAATATGTTCTACATTCTACTTTGGTGAATAGTGTATGGGGTTCTTAAAAGCCTGTGAGCAGCCATTGAGGATACTCCACTCGTCTCACCCCTTTGGGAGCAAGGAAGAATGAAGAAAACTAAAGATACAAGGGAAAGATTAGTCCAAAGGACTAATGGACCACAACTACCACAGACTCCAGCAGACTGAAAAAAAAAAAAAATGAGCCCAGAACAATTAGATGGTGTCTGGCTACCACCACTGCCTGCTCTGACAGGGATCACAGCAGAAGGTCTCAGATAGAGTGGGAGAAAATATAGGACAGTTCTACTCTGTCCTATAGGGTTGTTATGAGTTGGAATCAACCAGATGGCAACAGGCTTTTTTTTTTTTTTTAAATATAACATACATAAGGAATGTGCTTTTTGTTTCAATCATGTATACAAGACCAAATGGGCCCATTGGCTCAAAAGCAAAAATGAAAAGGCAGGAACGAACAGGAAAGCTGGATGACTGGAAATAGGGAACCCAGGGTGGAGAAGAGGAGAGTGTTGACACATCACAGGGTTGGCAACCAATGTCACAAAACAATTTGTGTATTAATTGTTTAATGAGAAACTAATTTGCACTGTAAACTTTCACAATAAAAAAAAACCTTAAGCACAGTAAAAAAAGACACAATTCACACATACCATAAAATTCATCCATTTAAACTGTACAATTCAGTGGTTTTTAGTATACTCAAAGAGTTGTGCAATCATTACCACAAACTAATTTTAGAGCAATTTCATCACCTCAAAGAGAAACCCAGCGGCCATTAGCAGTCTCTACTCATCCCCCTCTCTACTCTCTACCGCATGCTAACTACTAATCTGCTTTCTGTCTCTATAGAAATTCCTTTTCTGTGTATGTCACAGACCTGGAATCACACACTACATCCAATACTTCACTCTTGCAGGGATGATTTAATTTCTATCTGGCTTCATTCTTTCATTTGTTTCTCACGTCAGCTGTTGAGGTTGATTGTGTGGGCCTTGTTATCTCCCAAAGTAAGAAGCCATGACTCAGAAAAGCAAGACATCTTTCTTAAGACCACCTGCCTGGGGCGGGAGTGCCTGAGTTCATACTCAGGCCTTCTTGTGACAAAGCCAAGCTCAGTTCTTAAAGTGCAAATGGTTCCAGTCTCAAATTTGGATCAGCTTGTCCAAGTAACAGCACGACTTGCAGGCATGTGCAAAAGCAGTATAGAGGGTAGGCTCCTCACTGCATCAGTGAGGCTTCCCTGCAGCAGCTGCCTTGTCAAGGGTCACAAGAGGCCAGCCTGGGCTAGCAAAGGGAACAAACAATCCAACAAATCAGTCCATCAGCTCCATGGCTCATCAGCTTCTTGAGTCTGGACCACACAGTCGCCTTTAGCTCCCACCATCCATGTCCACCTCCACAGAACATCACGACCAAAATGAAGGCTGCAGCCTCCTCCTCCGCCCATTCCAAGTCTATGAACTGGTCCTGCATCCCTCATCATGAGATTTGCCTTCTCCCTTTCCCTTCCTCCTCTGCACACTCAGTGGTGCCCTTCAACGTGACTGTTGGGGGCTGCAGGCCAATCTAGAACATCCTACCTCTGGAGATCCTGCCTGCATTGCTCTCAGCTGAGAGAGGGTCTGTCCTTACCTTGATGACCCTGTGGCTAATCCAAAATGCTCCTGCCTGGGAAAGACAGAGTATGCAAAAGCCTGAATGTATAGGACGCTGCTTGATCAAGAGTCTCTGTGCTGCAAAGAGGCCATCAGCAAGCCCTGGCCCCTGGGGAAAACCCTTAGGGAAGGATGATTTCTTGCCAAAAGTAAGAAGCAAGCATGGCAAGATTAGAACGTAGAGTGGGGCAGGGTTTACTCAGGGAGAAGAAACCTCTCTCCCAGCCTTTCTTTCTGGGCAACTTAGCAGCTGAGGACATGCCTACCTGCTGGGGATGCTTGTTACCAGCATTCATCTTGAGAAGCCTTCCATCAGGCCAGGCTCAGGGTGGACAGATGGTCTTGACTCAAGAGGCAGTTCCCAGGTGCCCAGGGGTAGACAAATGCTGACGGTTGCGTGCAGGAGGAGACAGAAGCTCTGCATAGGTTGGGGACGGCCTCAGGTCATACAGACACCACTTCTCATTTATCACCAGCTCCCCATGCATGATTGGTCCCCACGCTCTCCTATCTCCCTCCCTCTGAGCCCACCTGCCAGGCTTTCATCCTAACGTCTATCTTTGGAACAAGAACTCTCCTCTTTTCTTGAGGCCTTCATCTCTGGCCGGGGTGCTCCTCCTGGAGCCCCATTTCTAAAAAGAGCAGTTCTCATCACTACAATTCCTCTGGATCCCTCCGCCCCAGCCTATCCTAATTATCTTCTTGGTGAGTATTTTCTAAGGCTCCTAATTGGTGGAACTACCAGATTTCTTCATCTTCACTCTTCCTTTCTTCTCCTACCCTCAGTCCCAACTTCGAACATGGTCTCACATCTCCCCACTGAATTTAAGATTACATTTATTTTTTGCAACCGAGTAGCTGCCCTAATGCCTTTTTGTGGGAAGCCTCAACCCATACCTCCCCCCACCGCAGTACCTCCCAATGTGAACCTTAAAGACAAACATGCCCAACAGCCTTCTCAACTGGATCTCCCTTCCCTGGGACCCTTCCAGGTCTCACCTACACCTCTTTCCTGAACCTTCTCACTCACTCTGGTTTATTTGATTGTATGTAATAGTAACATCAACAGCAGAAGCAACAACAATAGTAGTGACCAGTATTTAATAAACGGCTACCATTCTAAATGCTTTCTGTGTATTACATCAGTTAACTGTTAGAATAATATGACAGGAGTCCAATTATACAGATGAGTCAAGATAAGTGGTTTGCCCAAGGTTATCTAGGTGGGAAGAGCTGCCTCCAGAGTCTGCCTGCCTCAGTGCTTCGCTAGACTTGTTTAATACCCCTACTATCAAGGTGGCTCCTTGAGGGCAGAACAAGACCCTACTGACTTATGACCGAGCCCTTCAGTGTCAGAATAATTACAGAGGAAGCAAGGAGTGTCCGAGAAGAGGGGTAGAGATCCTCAGCCAGCACAACTGTCAGAGTACATGAACGCTGAATCTTTTGGGGACGTTCTGGGGGACCCCATCCAAAAAAAAACCAAACCCAGAGAGCGGGGGCCAAGATGGCGGACTAGGTGGACGCTACCGCGGATCCCTCTTGCAACAAAGACTCGGAAAAACAAGGGAATCGATCACATACATAACAATCTACGAACTCTGAACAACAAGCACAGACTTAGAGACGGAAAACGAACAAATACGGGCAGACAGCGACTGTTTTCAGAACTAGGAGCCAGCGCACCAGCTGACTACTTGGAAAATCTAGTTTCCCAGTGATGGCTCGGAGACAGCAGTCCATATCAAACCACATAAAGAAACAGACCATGACAGCTTCTCCAACCCCCCAAACAAAAGAATCAAAATCTTTCCCAAATGAAGATACAGTCCTGGAATTATCAGATACAGAATATAAAAAACTAATTTACAGAATGCTTAAAGATATCACAAATGAAATTAGGATAAATGCAGAAAAAGCCAAGGAACACACTGATAAAACTGTTGAAGAACTCAAAAAGATTATTCAAGAACATAGTGGAAAAATTAACAAGTTGCAAGAATCCATAGAGAGACAGCATGTAGAAATCCAAAAGATTAACAATAAAATTACAGAATTTGACAACGCAATAGAAAGTCAGAGGAGCAGACTCAAGCAATTAGAATGTAGACTGGGACTTCTGGAGGACCAGGGAAACAACACCAACATAGCTGAAAAAAAATCAGATAAAAGAATTAAAAAAAATGAAGAAACCCTAAGAATCATGTGGGACTCTATCAAAAAGGATAACTTGCGAGTAATTGGAGTCCCAAAACAGGGAGGGGGGACAGAAAACACAGAGAAAATAGTTGAAGAACTCCTGACACAAAACTTCCCTGACATCATGAAAGAAGAAAGGATATCTATCCAAGATGCTCATCGAACCCCATTTAAGATTGATCCAAAAAGAAAAACACCAAGACATATCATCATCAAACTTGCCAAAACCAAAGACAAACAGAAAATTTTAAAAGCAGCCAGGGAGAAAAGAAAGGTTTCCTTCAAGGGAGAATCAATAAGAATAAGTTCAGACTACTCAGCAGAAACCATGCAGGCAAGAAGGGAATGGGACGACATATACAGAGCACTAAACAAGAAAAACTGCCAACCAAGGATCATATATCCAGCAAAACTCTCTCTGAAATATGAAGGAGAAATTAAGATATTTACAGATAAACACAAGTTTAGAGAATTTGCAAAAACTAAACCAAGACTGCAAGAAATGCTAAAGGAGATTGTTTGGCCGGATGACCAATAATATCAGGTACCAGCACAATACAAGGTCACAAAACAGAACGTCCTGATATCAACGCAACTCAAACAGGGAAAGCACAAAAACAAACAAATTAAGACTAATTCTAAAAAATAAATAAATAAACAAAATAATACACACAACAGGAAATCATGGAAATCAATAGATAAACGATCAAAATAATCAAAAAGAGGGACTAAATATAGGAGGCATTGAACTGCCAGATGGAGAGTGACACAAGGCGAAATAGAAGGATACAAGTTAGGTTTTTACTTAGAAAAATAGGGGTAAATAAAAAGGTAACCACAAAAAGGAATATCAATCCCATAACTCAAGAAAAAAGCCAAGAAAAACGTAACGACTCAATAAACACAAAGTTAAACATTATGAAAATGAGGATCTCACCAGCTACTAAGAAAAACGTCTCAGCACAAAAAAGCATGTGGAAAAATGAAATGGCCAACAATACACATGAAAAGGCATCAAAATGACAGCACTAAAAACTTACTTATCTATAATTACGCTGAATGTAAATGGACTAAATGCACCAATAAAGAGACAGAGAGTCACGGACTGGATAAAAACACACGATCCATCTATATGCTGCCTACAAGAGACACACCTTAGACTTAGAGACACAAACAAACTAAAACTCAAAGGATGGAAAAAAATATATCAAGCAAACAATAAGCAAAAAAGAAGAGGAGTAGCAATATTAATTTCTGACAAAATAGACTTTAGACTTAAATCCGCCACAAAGGATAAAGAAGGACACTATATAATGATAAAAGGGACAATTGATCAGGAAGACATAACCATATTAAATATTTACGCACCTAATGACAGGGCTGCAAGATACATAAATCGAATTTTAACAGAATTGAAAAGTGAGATAGACACCTCCACATATATAGTAGGAGACTTCAACACACCACTTTCGGAGAAGGACAGGACACATCCAGTAAGAAGCTCAATAGAGACACGGGAGACCTACTTACAACAATCAACCAACTTGACCTCATTGACTTATACAGAACTCTCCACCCAACTGCTGCAAAATATACTTTTTTTTCTAGCGCACATGGAACATTCTCTAGAATAGACCACATATTAGGGCATAAAACAAATCTTTCCAGAATCCAAAACATCGAAATATTACAAAGCATCTTCTCAGACCACAAGGCAATGAAGCTAGAAATCAATAACAGAAAAACTAGGGAAAAGAAATCAAATACTTGGAAAATGAACAATACCCTCCTGAAAAAAGACTGGGTTATAGAAGACATCAAGGAGGGAATAAGGAAATTCTTAGAAAGCAACGAGAATGAAAATACTTCCTATCAAAACCTCTGGGACACAGCAAAAGCAGTGCTCAGAGGCCAATTTATATCGATAAATGCACACATACAAAAAGAAGAAAGAGACAAAATCAGAGAACTGTCCCGACAACTTGAGCAAATAGAAAGTGAGCAACAAAAGAATCCATCAGGCACCCGAAGAAAACAAATAATAAAAATTAGAGCTGAACTAAATGAATTAGAGAACAGAAAAACAATTGAAAGAATTAACAAAGCCAAAAGCTGGTTCTTTGAAAAAATTAACAAAATTGATAAACCATTGGCTAGACTGACTAAAGAAAAACAGGAAAGGAAACAAATAACCCGAATAAGAAACGAGAAGGACCACATCACAACAGAACCAAATGAAATCAAAAGAATCATATCAGATTACTACATAAAATTGTACTCTAACAAATTTGAAAACCTAGAAGAAATGGATAAATTCTTGGAACAATACTACTTACCTAAACTAACACATTCAGAAGTAGAACAACTAAATAGACCCATAACAAAAAAAGAGATTGAAACGGTAATCAAAAAACTCCCAACAAAAAAAAGTCCTGGCCCAGATGGCTTCACTGCAGAGTTCTACCAAACCTTCAGGGAAGACTTAACACCATTACTATTGAAGGTATTTCAAAGTATAGAAAAAGACGGAATACTACCCAACTCATTCTATGAAGCTACCATCTCCCTGATACCAAAACCAGGTAAAGACATTACAAAAAAAGAAAATTTTAGACCTATATCCCTCATGAACATAGATGCAAAAATCCTTAATAAAATTCTAGCCAATAGAATCCAACAACACATCAAAAAAATAATTCACCCTGATCAAGTGGGATTTATACCAGGTATGCAAGGCTGGTTTAATATCAGAAAAACCATTAATGTAATCCATCACATAAATAAAACAAAAGACAAAAACCACATGATCTTATCAATTGATGCAGAAAAGGCATTTGACAAAGTCCAACACCCATTTATGATAAAAACTCTCACCAAAATAGGAATTGAAGGAAAATTCCTCAACATAATAAAGGGCATATATGCAAAGCCGACGGCCAATATCACTCTAAATGGAGAGAACCTGAAAGCATTTCCCTTGAGAACGGGAACCAGACAAGGATGCCCTTTATCACCACTCTTATTCAACATCGTACTTGAAGTCCTAGCCAGAGCAATTAGGCTAGACAAAGAAGTAAAGAGTATCCGGATTGGTAAGGAGGAAGTAAAGCTATCACTATTTGCAGATGACATGATCGTATACATGGAAAACCCTAAGAAATCCTCCAGAAAACTACTGAAACTAATAGAAGAGTTTGGAAGAGTCTCAGGATATAAAATAAACATACAAAAATCACTTGGATTCCTCTACATCAACAAAAAGAACACCGAAGAGGAAATAACCAAATCAATACCATTCACAGTAGCCCCCAAGAAGATAAAATACTTAGGAATAAATCTTACCAAGGATGTAAAAGACCTATACAAAGAAAACTATAAAACTCTGCTACAAGAAATTCAAAAGGACACACTTAAATGGAAAAACATACCCTGCTCATGGATAGGAAGACTTAACATAGTAAAAATGTCTATTCTACCAAAAGCCATTTATACATACAACGCACTTCCAATCCAAATACCAATGTCATACTTTAAGGGAATAGAGAAACAAATCACTAATTTCATATGGAAAGGAAAGAACCCCCGGATAAGCAAAACATTACTGAAAAAGAAGAAGAAAGTGGGAGGCCTCACCCTACCTGATTTCAGAACCTATTATATAGCTACAGTAGTCAAAACAGCCTGGTACTGGTACAACAACAGGCACATAGACCAATGGAACAGAATTGAGAATCCAGATATAAATCCATCCATTTATGAGCAGCTGATATTTGACAAAGGACCAGTGTCAGTCAATTGGGGAAATAATAGTCTTTTTAACAAATGGTGCTGGCATACCTGGATATCCATTTGCAAAAGAATGAAACAGGACCCATACCTCACACCATGCACAAAAACTAACTCCAAGTGGATCAAAGACCTAAACATAAAGACTAAAACGATAAAAATCATGGAAGAAAAAATAGGATCTACCCTAGGAGCCCTAATACAGGGCATAAACAGAATACAAAACATTGCCAAAAATGATGAACAGAAACCAGATAACTGGGAGCTCCTAAAAATCAAACACCTATGCTCATCTAAAGACTTCACCAAAAGAGTAAAAAGACCACCTACAGACTGGGAAAGAATATTCAGCTATGACATCTCAGACCAGCGCCTGATCTCTAAAATCTACATGATTCTGTCAAAACTCAACCACAAAAAGACAAACAACCCAATCAAGAAGTGGGCAAAGGATATGAACACAAATTTCACTAAGGAAGATATTCAGGCAACCAACAGATACATGAGAAAATGCTCTCGATCATTAGTCATTAGAGAAATGCAAATTAAAACTACGATGAGATTCCATCTGACACCAACTAGACTGGCATTAATTCAAAAAACACAAAATAATAAATGTTGGAGAGGCTGAGGAGAGACTGGAACTCTCATACACTGCTGGTGGGGTTGTAAAATGGTACAACCACTTTGGAAATCCATCTGGCGTTATCTTAAACAGTTAGAAATAGAACTACCATACAACCCAGAAATCCCACTCCTCGGAATATACCCTAAAAATACAAGACCCTTCACACAAACAGATATATGCACACCCATGTTTATTGCAGCTCTGTTTACAATAGCAAAAAGCTGGAAGCAAACAAGATGTCCGTCAACGGACGAATGGCTAAATAAATTGTGGTATATTCACACAATGGAATACTACGCATCGATAAAGAACAGTGACGAATCTCTGAAACACTTCATAACATGGAGGAATCTGGAAGGCCTTATGCTGAGCGAAATGAGTCAGTTGCAAAAGGACAAATATTGTATAAGACCACTATTATAAGATCTTGAGAAATAGAAAAAACGGAAAAGAACACATACTTTTGTGGTTAGAAAGGGGGGAGGGAGGGAGGGAGGGAGGGAGAGGGCTTTTTATTGATCAATCTGTAGATGGGAACTGCTTTGGGTGAAGGGAAAGACAACACTCAAAACATGGAAGGTCAGCCTAATTGGACAGGATTAAAAGTAAAGAGGTTTCCGAGATAAAATGAAAGCTTCAAAGGATAGCGAAGCAGGGGCTGGGGTCTGGGGAACTTGGTTTGAGAGGACTTCTAAATCAATGGGCAAAACAATTCTATTATGAAAACACTCTGCATCCCACTTTGAATTGTGGCACCTGGGGTCCTAAATGCCAACAAGCAGCCATCTAAAATACATTAATTGGTCTCAACCCACCGGGAGCAAAGGCAAAGGAAGAACACCAAGGTCACACGACAACTAAGAACCCAAGAGACAGAAAGGGCCACTTGAACCAGAGACCTACAATATCCTGAGACCAGAAGAACTAGTTGGTGCCTGGCCACAATCGATGTCTGCCCTGTCAGGGAACACAACAGACAACTCCTGAGGGAGCAGGAGACCAATGGGATGCAGACCCCAAATTCTCATTAAAAGATCACACCTAATGGTATGATTGCGACTAGAGGAATCCCAGAGACAATGCTCCCCAGAACTTCTGATGGCACAGGACAGGAACCATCCCCGAAGACAAATCATCAGGCATGAAAAGGACTGGTCAGTGGGGGGGAGAGAGATACTGATGAAGAGTGAGCTAATTAAATCAGGTGGACACAGGAGAGTGTGTTGGCAACTCTTGACTGGAGGGGGGATGGGAAGATAGAGAGAGAGGGAAGAAGGTAAAATTGGCACGAAACGAGAGACTGTAAGGGCTGACTCAATAGGGGGAGAGCAAGTGGGAGAAGGGAGTAAGATGTATGTAAATCTACATGTGACAGACAGATTGGAATGGTAAATGTTCACTTGAAGCTTAATAAAAATTAAAAAAAAAAAAAAAAAGCCAGACCAAAAAAAAAAAAAGCTAGAAATAGAACTACCATACAATCCTGCAATCCCACTCCTTGGAATATATTCTAGAGAAATAAGAGCCTTTACACGAACAGATATATGCACACCCATGTTCACTGCAGCACTGTTTACAATAGCAAAAACATGGAAGCAACCAAGGTGCACATCAACGGAGGAATGGATAAATAAATTATGGTATATTCACACAATGGAATACTACGCATCGATAAAGAACAGTGACGAATCTGTGAAACATTTCATAACATGGAGGAACCCGGAAGGCATTATGCTGAGTGAAATTAGTCAGTTGCAAAAGGACAAATACTGTATAAGACCACTATTATAAGAACTTGAGAAATAGTTTAAACTGAGAAGAAAACATTCTTTCGTGGTTACGAGAGGTGGGGGGAGCGGGAGGGGACACTCACTAATTAGATAGTAGGTGAAGGGAAAGACAGCACACAATACAGGGGAGGTCAGCGCAACTGGACTAAACCAAAAGCAAAGATGTTTCCTGAATAAACTGAATGCTTCGAAGGCCAGTGTAGCAGGGGCAGGGGTTTGGGGACCATGGTTTCAGGGGACATCTAAGTCAATTGGCATAATAAAATCTATTAAGAAAACATTCTGCATCCCACTTTGAAGAGTGGTGTCTGGGGTCTTAAACGCTAGCAAGCAGCCATTTAAGATGTATCAATTGGTCCCAACCCACCTGGATCAAAGAAGAATGAAGAACACCAAGGACACAAGGTGATTACCAGCCCAAGAGACAGAAAGGGCCACATGAACCAGTAACTACATCATCCTGAGGCCAGAAGAACTAGATGGTGGCAGGCAACAACCAATGACTGCCCTGGCAGCGAACACAACAGAGAACCCCTGAGGGAGCAGGAGAGCAGTGGGATGCAGACCCCAAATTCTCTTAAGACCAGACTTAATGGTCTGACTGAGACTAGAAGGACCACAGTGTTCATGGCCCCCAGACCTTCTGTTGGCCCAGGACAAGAACCATTCCCGAAGCCAACTCTTCAGACATGGATTGGACTGGACAATGGGTTGGAGAAGGATGCTGGTGAGGAGTGAGCTTCTTGGATCAGGTGGACACTTGAGACTATGTTGGCATCTCCTGCCTGGAGGGGAGATGAGAGGGCGGAGAGAGTTAGAAGCTGAGGAAATGGACACGAAAAGAGAGAGTGGAGGGAGAGAGCGGGCTGTCTCCTTAGGGGGAGAGTAATTGGGAGTGTGTAGCCAGGTGTATATGGGTTTTTGTGTGAGAGACTGACTTGATTTGTAAACTCTCACTTGAAGCACAATAAAAATTATATAAAAAAAAAAAAAAACCAAACCCAGTGCTGTCGAGTCGATTCCAACTCATAGTGGCCCTACAGGACAGAGTAGAACTGCCCCATAGAGTTTCCAAGGAGCACCTGTTGGATTCGAACTGCTGACCCTTTGGTTAGCAGCCGTAGCACTTAACCACTATGCCACCAGGGTTTCCAGGGGAACTCCACAGGAGAAGGAAAAAGAAAGACCATGAGCTGGAAGTACAATCTTTGAAAATAAAGGCATCTCTCCTTTTTCTTTAAAAAACTTTTTTAAAATAATATTTTATTGTGTTTTTGGTGAAAGTTTATACAGCAAATTAGGTTACCATTTAACAATTTCTATACACACTGTTCAATGACATTGGTTACATTTTTCACAATGTGTCAACATTCTCATTATTTCCATTCTGGTTGCTCTGCTTCCATTAATCTGGCTTCCCTGCCCCTCCCCACCCTTACCTTCTTATCTTTGCTTTAGGGTAAATTTTGACCATTTGGTCTCATTTAGATGATTTGTTAAAAGAGCTCACTGATTATATTATTTATTTTATGATCCAATCTGTTATTTAGCTGAAAGGTAACCTCCAGGAGTGGCTACAATTCCAAGTTTAAAGGGTATTTCAGAGCAACAGTCTCAGGGGTTCCTCTAGGCTCCACAAGTGTAGTAAGTCTGTTTTTTTTTAAGACCTTGAGTTTTGTTCTACAATTTTCTCCCATTCTATCTGGGATCATCTATTGTGTCCCTGGTCAGAACGATCTGTAGTGGTAACTAGGCACCGTTTAGTTTTTCTGGTCTCAGGATAAATGAGGACATGGTTTGTGTAGGCTATTAGTCCTGTAGAGTAGTTTCTTCTTTGAGTCTTTGGTCTACTTCTTTCTCTCTCTTTCTCCAGATGAGTAGAGACTGATAAGTTGTATATTAGATGGCCGTTCACAAGCTTTTAAGACACTACTCACCAAATAAGCATGTAGAATATAAATTTTATAAATCATATTATGCCAATTGACCAAGTTGTCCCACGAGACTATGGTCCTAAACCTTCAAACCCAGTAAAGCAATCCCACGAGGTGTTTGGTTATGTATAGGAAGTATCTGTAACTGTGTCCCTATGAGTTTTGTCATATACATATATTAAAAAAAAATTTATATATGTAGCCCACACAAACATGAATATATATATATACCTACAGATACACCTGGCACAGTGGCTAAGCATTTGGCTGCTAACCAAAAGGTCGGCAGTTCAAATCCACCAGCCACTCCTTGGAAACCCTATGAAGCAGTTCTACTCTGTCCTATTAGGTTGCTGTGAGTCAAATTCGACTTGATGGCAATGAGTTTTTTTCACAGATACAGCTATCCATGCACACACATATACTCACATATGCCTTCCTATATACATATATGCATACATATTTACCTGTGTAACCCCACACAAATTTTTTTGATTGTTATCGCTGTTGTTGCAAAATTTTATATGTTATAAAAGCATTTATCAAAAATGTCCCTTATACTTGTATATTTCTTAGTGTTATCATTTGTCTTGGTCACGTTGTGCAGACTTCACCTGCATTTGGTATTGCCTTTCCCATCACCTAAAATAACAAGTAAATACTATCTAGAAAGTGATTCCCCTTCCCTCTCCCTCCCATTCCTGGTAACCACCAATGAATGTTGATTTCTTGTCTTTTTCATAAAAGTGCGATCATACAATATTTCTCCTTTTGTGATTAACTTATTTCAGTCTGCACAATGTCCTCCAGACTGATCCATACTATGTTTCAAGAACTCATCATTACTCTTTATAGCTGTGTAGGATTGCTGTGAGTCGTAATCGACTCAATGGCAATGGGTTTCATTTTTTGGGGTTAGTATTCTATTGTATGTATGTACTACAATTTGTTTATCTGTTCATCCAATGATGGGCACTTAGGTTGTTTCCATAGTTTTGCTATTGTGAATAATGCTGCAGTGAACATAGGTGTGCATATGTCTACTCATGTCACTGATATTAGATCTCTATAGTCTATACCTAGGAGTGGGATTGCTGGATCATAAGGTGTTTCTACTCCTAGCTTTTTGAGGAAGGACCATACATTTTTTCCATAGTTGGTTGTACCATTTTTATAATCTTACCAGCAGTGGATCTCCTTTTTCTTTGGTAGAGTTGGCACCCTAAAATTACCCATAAGCAAGAATGCCCAGAGAAAGTTCTAGAGGTTGTCAAGCCTCCATTCACAGTAATTATTTAGGGTTATGGTGTCTTTGGAGACCCAGCATCTGTTCCTTCAAGTGGCCTGGACCAATGGACCCATTCCGGTACTGGGAATGGGGGCATCTAGATGTATTCCTGGGAACAAGCGGACAAGGAGCCTGTAGAGGGGAGAGACTCTAAAATTTACAGCATACCACTTATGTGTAGGTAGTTGAATATTCACCCCAAGCCTTAATAGATTATATTGTAACATTTTTTATGAGTTTGGACTTCCTTTAACTAGGTCCTTTAAGGGGTGATTTAACATTTTTCAACCTCTAATCCCCCGGCAAGAATAATGACAATTTTATTGGGCGATGGGACTTTCCCTCCGCTGCAGACAAATGTTGCCTTTTACCACGAACAGTTTTTCTTTCATTGATTCACACTCAGCTCTCCTGAAGGACTGCTGTGTGATGGGAACTACCTGGCGATGTAGGATATGTAAGGAAATCGGAAGATTCAAACCTACACTCCAAACTCTCAGAGTCGGACCCATTTTCTGAAGCCGAGAGCCATGGTACACCCCTGCATGTCTATGGCAGCTGCTCTGAGCCTGGGTCAGGAGGTAGGAGATCAGCGTCTGCTGTCAGCTTGCACAGCAGAGTGTGAAGACAGAGGAGAAGGCCCCATGTTTCCAGACAAGAGGACTGCATCTCGAGGATTCCAGACAGATGCACAAAAGTCTAGCAGCCAGTTGGGGGCAGGTCAACCCTGATGTCTTTCAGGCCCTCACTCACAGGCTACATTCTCCATGAAACCCTCCCCGACTGCCCTCAGGTACAAACGGACACTCCACCCCCACACCAGCAAGCCATTCCCTGTTCTCTCCCATTTTATTTTTTTCCATACCAACTGGGCACACACAGCACAAACATGTGCGTGTGAGCATGTACACACATACACGCACACACACATACTTCTTATTATGGAAATTTCCAAATATACACTGAAGTAGAGACAATAGTATAATTCCTTCCCATGTAACCATAGCCAAGCTTCAACAAGTACCAGCCTATGTCCAGTCTGGGTCATTTAACCACCCTTTTATTGTCTCTTTCTGTTTTGGAGAAAGGGGCTGGACTATTTGATGCGCTGGATATATATATGACTTACTTTTTTTGTTTATTTTCGCTCTTTTCTCTTCACTAGACTGAAATAAACATGAAGGCAGGAATTTCTGTCTGTTGACTTCACTGCATTATCTCCAGGGCCTAGGACACTACCTAGCACATGGTAAGTGCTCATTAAGTTCTTGTCCAGTGACCGAATGAATGTCAGCCCAGGATCCTCCTACATGGCCCTGAGCTTCCATTAGCAGGGCACGTATAGCCAGCCTTGCTTCCCTTGTCATTGCCTGCATTTTCCCAGTGCCAGTAGAGATAGGACAAGCAGCAACTTCTTATCACAGGTGTCTTCGATACCTCCTCTTGTGATGGAATCTTACAAACCAGTCCCATAAGCAGACAAGGTGGTTTACACTCTGGGCAACATTCCCAAAAGGCTATACCATATGGCAAAGAATACTAAATGCATATTTCAGTGTGTGTGTGTTTACAGATACACAGAGCTCAAACACAAGGACAGGCACGGGCCGATGCACAATACTCACATGCAACCACGAAACCTAGTCAGGTCGTTATTTGGCTTCTCACACTCGATTACGCTGGTGAACTTCAAGGGATTGAATTCAGAGACCTAAAATAATAGCATGCACACATTAGAGAAGTCTGGGCCAGGCTGTTCCACTCTAAAAGGCACTGGTCTGTTTGTCTTGCACCACGGCAAAGTCTCATGGAAGAACTATTCTCGCTAATCTTTGCAAAATGCCAATCACACATGAGTACTTAACACAGGATTTTTTCATTTTTGTAGCAAATAATGACTAATACTTCCTTAATAAGGGACAGTTACTAGAATAGTACTGGTTAGTAAGTGCCTAGAATGACTGTAGCTCTAATATAAAATAAGAGAATATGAGACATAGCAAAGTGCACCACTAAAAATGGCCAGGGATGAATGGGTTTTCTAAGAAAGACTGGAACCTTCCAATTTTCTATACATATTTAGAGAAGCAAATTAAACCTGGGAAAAAAGGAACTTACAATAAAATACTATTTCCCCAATTACACTAAATTCCTCACAGATATTTGATGAAAAAGAATGAAAGAACTCGTGTAAGGCAACAATTTATTATTCTTCTCAATTAAAAAAACAACAGCTCACCAACAAGGAAATCTTTACTTCTAAATTTCGCCACTGGTAGATATAATAGTGCTTTGTATATATTAGTAGCTCAGAAGTGGGGAAAGAAGAGGGGTGGGGAAAGGAAAGATAGGAACTAAGCCTTTAGTATAAATCCAAAAAAGCAAACCTGGTGCTCTGAAGTCCATTCCAATTCATGGTGACACCATGTATTGCAGAGTAGAACTGTTCCATAGGGTTTTCTTGGATATAATCTCTATGGAAGCAGACCACCAGGCCTTTCTCCCATGCAGACACTGAGTGGATTCAAACCACCAACTTTTAGCTTAGCAGCTGAGGGCAAACGGTTGTGTCACCCAGAGACCTTTAGTATAAATAGCTCAGTGCAATTAATTATTTTTAATTTTTTTTTTAGTCAGCTCTCTCTCTCTTTCTCTCTTCTCTAGCCTGTCATTCTCTTTTCTCTCTCAAGTGTCACAACAGAGTCAAAAATCAAAGGGTCTTTGTTCACATAAGCATCACGAAAAAGCATAAGGGACTAAAAACCACAGAAATGCCATAACCATTGTTTATAGCATCCCAGGTACTGACTGCTATACCACAGCAACGCATTTCTCTGCATAGAACACAGTCATAAAAGTAATGACTCTGGAACTCAGTTTCACTGTTTTCTAGTGCATTGTGCACATTCAAAGGAGGACTCACTAGAAAACAGTAGCCCAATGCAATAGCTGAAATTAAAGTGCTACTTTAATAGGCTCTTCTTGAAGCCTTAATTAGAAATCAGCCCTTCTCTCCTTGGACTGAAATGGCCTCATGCTCTATTTTCAGAATGAGGCTACATTTCAAGGAGGCTGATTTATTTAAAGCCACGAAGATTATCTTGAAACCAGCTCACTGCGTTCCCAGGCAGACCTTCACAGATCCGCAGTCCAGGATGGCCGTGAAGGTAGTGGGTTCCAGCGCACACCAGGATTATTCTTGGCAGATAAGGAGGGCAGACTCTAAATGCTTCGTCTCTGTTTATTATTCTTTCTCAGAAAATATGGCCTGCATGGCTCTCAAACAGCAAGACATTCTGCCCCTAGGACTTCATGACCGCATCCGTGATGTTACGGCAGCCATCATGTGACATGGGATATGTGCACACCCAGGGTAGAGACAACAGTAAGCTTCCTCTGCTTCATAAAAAGGAGTGGTAGGTTAACACAGTTCACATTGCGTCCACTGTTGGGCCAGCACACGGCAAGCTGTAAACCCACGTGCACACGCGGGGCATTCACTAGTACACAGCCAGTGGGTGACTCTGTCCTATCTCCTGAGTGGAAACTTCAGAGACATCACCTACTTTTGTCTCTGGAGACCACGCAGATACATGGGGTCTGGTGAGACAGGGATCTAACTAAGCACAGCTGCCATGCTCACCACCCTCCCACTCCCCTCCCCCCTGCCCAGGAGCTAGGCAAGGCCACCATCCCCACCCACAGTTAGACATGGAAAACACAGCTCCTTCTGCCCTCTGCATCTGGGAACTTGCCTAAGAATGTCTTTTGCATAGGCTGTCCTGCTAGTCCTAGGTCGCAGGTCCCCAAAGGTCCCCTCCCCCTTCCTACTGCAACGGGATCACCCTTTACTGGCCTTTGGAGCTCCCATGTGGACATATGCAGTGTCTCCAACTGGTCTACCGGGCTTTAGTCTTACTCCTTCCTCAGGCCCATCACTGGCCCTGCAGGACCACAGTGATCCAAAAAGCCAATCTGACCATAGTAGGACCCTGCTCTAACAATACTTCAAGGCTGCTGTTCCCACCCAGGGTGAAATCCTCTGCCCAAGTAGTCCCTGAGCTCACCTTGCTGCTTCTGGCCCTCCAAGTAACTGTTCCTGCCACCCAGGATGACCTGGCCAGGTCCAGACCCACACCTTTCCACATAGCTTTCCTGTGAGACCCCATCCCATCCCATCACTGGGATGACTACTTCTTGCATTTCAGGATGTGATGCCTGCTGCATACTTTCTGGAAAAGCTTCCCTGGCTGTAGGCTGGTGCTGCTCCTCTGAGCTTGTCTGGCCCCTCACAAACACCAAAGCTCATGCTTCCCTGGGCACAGGTGGTGCTGGCTGTCCTTCCTTCACCAGACCACAGGTTCCCTGAGGACAAGAGTTCAGTCTCCTGAGACCAGCACAGAGCCTGGCATGCACACGGCCAAGAGTGATGGATTCTGGATGGATCTAACATACTATGTTGTCCTCAGCCAGGCACCTCTTAACCTCCACACAGGGAGATGGGACGGTCGAGGAAGGGCTAGTAGTTCTGGAAAACACCCCTTCTCAGATGTTCCAGAAAGCACAATCCCTCTTTTACAAGTGAAAGCACACTTTCACTTGGTGGCATATAAAATAATTTCTTCATAGCCTCTAACCTAGCCAGTTACTTAATGACAAAGAGTGAAAAATGCCATAATTAATTTGGACAAAGCATTTTAGCTCAAATTAATGGAATAATTATCCTAACTCTGTCGTTTTATACTTTTGATTTGATTTGCATTTGCCACATGCTATTGGTGCTATGGGAATTCTAAGGTGGGCAGGCAGTCCAACACTGAATGAATGAATACATGAATGAACTTATTCACTGAAAGATGCTATTGCCAAATCAACATCATCAGTTCACTGACCTGAAAGAGAAAAGAAACACTGCCTGTCTTTCTTACCACAATGTGCCCTGGCACAAAGTGGCTGATCAAGCAGTGTTTATTAAACTAATAAATACTAGAATAAGCCTGTACGCACTCCTCCCAGGTGGTGGGAGACATCTAAAATAATAAGGGGCTACCAGTCAAAGCAACCTTTTGCTGATAGAGTTGATGCCCAGATACAAATAAATACTAAACAGAAATGATCACAAAACAGACCTAAACACCTCTTTAATCTACAATTGAAACAGCCGTGATTGTATTATCTAAGATGTTCTAAGTACACCAGTACACAATTGATACATTGTGGTTGTATTATTAAAGGTGTTTTAAGCTCATAAGTATATATTAGATTGTGGTTATATTATCTAAGGTGTTTTAAGTACATCGGTACTTGACTGATAAATTGCGCTTGTATTATTTAAGGTGCTCTTTTTTTTTTTAAGCACAGAAGTGGAAACCCTGGTGGCATAGTGGTTAAGTGCCACAGCTGCTAACCAAAGGGCTGGCAGTTTGAGTCCACCAGGCACTCCTTGGAAACTCTGTGGGGCAGTTCTACCCTGTCCTATAGGGTTGCTATGAGTCAGAATCGACTTGATGGCACTGGGTTTGGTTTTTTGGGTTTTTAAGCACATAATTATATATTAGATTGTGGTTATATTATCTAAGGTGTTGTAATTGTATCAGTACACACACAGCACAGCAGCCAATTACAAAGTACTCCATTTGGCATAGTGCAGTACAGGGCTGTTGTGTAAGCTGCCACACTCACCTGCACTTCTTCCTGACACCTTCACTATTTCAAGTGTAATGGCCGATGGGGGCAGGGCATCAGGGCCAAGACTTCCCTGGGGCTCTCTCAGTCCATCTGCATCCTGGAGGAAGCTTCTGGAAGCTCAATGCCCTTTGACAGCTTTTAGAGAAAGCACGAAGGGGTGTGGAGTTTGCCAAGTTTGGTGTCTCTAATTGCCAAGGTTTCCTGTCATAAGTACAAGCATTCAAGATCAAGTGGCCCCTTCCTTGTTTGAAACTCGAAGACAGTGCTCCACTTGTTAAATCCAACTTGAAAACGTGTGTGTCAGCTACCACCCTTTCCCTGCATTTCCATCCTTTGTTCCCCTACCTCCTTGCTGTCTCACATTCAAAAGCCTGAAAGCTTTTGGTGGCTAAGGTCCGAGTGCTGAGTTTAAGCCTGGATTTTCAAAATCAAAAGCCTTTCTCCCCATTTCGGCCACGATGCCTAAACCACCAGTAGTGGGCGCTGGTTGTCAGCAGAGCCCACTCTTCCTTTGATTTAATGTTCACGAGTATATTTAAGAACTGGTTCATTAAAACATTAAGCAATAAGAGTTGTTCTTTAGAAAAGCAACTTCAAAACCTAATTGAAGGCCATTCTTTAAAGCTGCCCCTTAGAAGAATCAGTACTTACTCCAACTTGATTCTACTACATGATGGTACCTCTAGCAGTGCTGCTGAGCTCATGCACATAACCAGGTTCCAAGTCAGCCTGTCACAGCCACAGGCTGCACCCTTCTTCCATCACTATACGTTAGGGTGATGATATAAACAAAGATGTAGTGAAGGGCAACGAGCCTGTTACCCCTGGTGGCCACTGAGCAGGCAGCCTGGCTGGAGACAAGCACACTCTCTCCAGGCAGCGTAGCAGACGTGGGCCCTGAGGCCCAGGTCCCAGAAGAACTACAGGGTCCACTAATAGCAATGCAGGAGAAAGGTATGTTGCCAGTTTTAGAAGAAAACAGGACAGGGGGCTAGAAACGAGAGTCAGCTAAGAAGCTCTTGCACTAACTTGGGAATGGCTCCAGGAGCGAACCAGTGGCAGGAACGTGAAATTCTACAACACAATCAGATGAGCTCAGTCATCTGGATTTAAAGGGAAAATTGTCCAGCATTGATCTGGAACATACCTCTGGCTGAGGGCAAATAGAGACAGTGGACAAAATACTAAAAATACCTGCCTGAAGGTATCAGAGATTTCACAAAAAGATGAAGAATAATCAAGTCAAGGTCTAGGAAAAGACAAAAACCCAGGAAGGCGAGACTGGTGTCTGGGGCCTCTTTTCCTTTATGGGTGTCTGAAAATTCTGAAAGAGGTAGCTGAGAAACTGAGCAGAACTAGTGAGGCAAATGCGAAGCACAGGACCTGTTTTAGCTTCCTATGGCTGCTGTAAAAACAGCCACAAATTTAACAGCTTAAGACAACATGTTTATTATCTTATAGTCCTGGAGGCCAGGAATCTGAAATGAGTCTCACTGACTTAAAATCAAAGTGTCAGCAAGGCTGCAATTCTTCTGGAGACTAGGGGAGAACCCATTCCTTTACATTTTCCAGCTTGCAGAGACTGCCCACATTCCTCAGTTCGTGGCCACCTTCCATTTCAAAGCAGCAATGGCAGCTCAAGTCTCTGCCACACCAACAGTCTGACGCTGACTTCCTGCTTTCACCCCCTTGTTATTACATTGGGGCCGCCAGATAATCCAGGATGATATCCTCATCTCAAAATTCACTGACTCTTGTTGTTGCTGTGTTGTGTGCTGTCGGGTCAATTCCGACTCACAGCTGATTAGCAATCTTAATTCCATCTGAAATTTTATCACCCCTTTCAATGTAACATAAAATATTCATAAATTCTGGGGATCAGAACGTGGACATCGTGGTGGGGGGAGGGACATTACTCTGTCTACTACAGGCTCCACCAACAGAAACAAACAAACAAACAAACAAATACTTGCCATCTAGTCAAAATCTGACTCATAGCGATCCTATAGGACAGAGTAGAGCCACCAACAGAAGGGCCTGATTAATAGCCATAATTTTAGATGGGACCATAAAGAACTATACCCCAGGAGGAAGGATGAACCAGAAGTAAATCAGCTTTTGTGCAAACTGCAACCCAGTTTTGAGTCATGTAAGTGGCACAGAATCTCTCAGTCCCTAAAACGGATGAGGGTGATCCCAGATTTTGAGAACCCCCAGACAGTGGACAAAACAAAGTCTTCTCTGAAGAAAAATAATACATCTTATGCCTCAAAGAAAGGTAACCTAACAGAATGCAGAAATTATCAAACAATATCAATATCACACACAAGTAAAATTTTGTTGAAGATCATTCAAAAACCGTTGTAGCAGTACATCAATAGCAAACTGTCAGAAATTTAAGCCTGATTCAGAGAGGATGTGGAACAAGGAATATCATCACTGATGTCAGGTGGATCTTGGCTGAAAGCATTCGACTGTGTGAACCATAACAAATTATGGATAGCAATGCCAAAAATTGGAATTTCAGAACACTTAATTGTGCTCATAAGGAACCTGTACATAGACCATGAAGCAGTCTTTCGAACAGAACAAGGGGATACTGCACGGTATAAAGTCAGGAAAAAAGTGTGTGTCAGGGCTGTATCTTTTCACCGTATTTATTCAGTATGTATGCTGAGCAAATAATCTGAGAAGTTGGACTATATGAAGAAGAGTGTGGCATCAGGACAGGAGGAAGACTCATTAACAATCTGCAATATGCAGATGACACAACTTTCTTGCTGAAAATGAAGAGGACTTGATGAAGATCAAAGACTACAGCCTTCAGTATGGATTACACCTCAACATAAAGAAACAAAAATCCTTACAATTGGACCAATAAGCGACATCATGATAAACAGAGAAAAGACTGAAGTCTTCAAGGATTTCATTTTACTGGATCCACAATCAATGCCCATGAAAGCAGCAGTCAAGAAATCAAATGACACATTGCATTGGGCCAATTTGCTGCAAAAGACCTCTTTAAAGTGTTCAAAAGCAAAGATGTCACTTTAAGGACTAAGACGCACCTGCCCCAAGCCACGGTGTTTTCGATCCACTGATAGGCATGTGAAAGCCGGACAATGAATAAGGAAGACTGAAGAAGAATTGATGCCTCTGAATTACAGTTTTGGAGAAGAGTTGGAGAAGAATATTGAATCTACCCTGGGCTGCCAGAAGAACAAAAAAATCTGTCTTGGAAGGGGTATAGCCAGAATGCTTATTAAAAGCAGGGATGGTGAAACTTGGTCTCGCTTACTTTGGACACGTTATCAGGAGGGTCCAGTTCTTGGAGAAGGACATCAGGCTTGGTAAAGTAGAGGGTCTGTGAAAAAGAGGAGGACCCTCAATGAGATGGATTGGCAAACAGTGGCTGCAACAATGGGCTCAAGCAAACGATTGTGAGGATGGCACAGGACCAGGCAATGTTTCGTTCTGTTGTACACAGGATCGCTATGAGTTGGAATCAACTCGATGGCACCTAACACAACAGGCCTCAAATTATTTTTAAAACCAAATTTTCAAGTTCAATGTCAGACACATATTTAGAGATGACCAGGCACAAGAAAACATAAGGCATCATGGAACAAGAACTAAGAGGCCATAAAACAACTACTAACAAATTTCAAAGAATTAAATTTATACATAATATAACTAAGCCAGGATTAACAATAAGAAGTGAATTACAAAAACAAAACAAAACAAAAACACTTGTTTTGAAATTATGGAATACAAGTCTAAATGATCAATTGGTCAAAGAAAAAAATGACAAGGAAAATTAGAACATATATACTTATCTAAATACTATTAAGTATACTATATATCAAAACTTCTGGGATGTTTCTTGTTTCAGAGAAATTAATAGCTTACTTGCACATATTAGAAAAGATTAAATGACATAAATTAATGAGCATCTACCTGAACGATTAGAAAAACAACAACAAATGAAACTTAAAGAAGGTAAAGGAAGGATAAAAAAAAAAGCAGAAAATACATATACAAAATAATTCCCCGCAAGACGAATCTAGACAAAAATGAGAGCAAATTGTGAAGAATAGGAATAAAAAAGAGGGTATCACTATAGATCCTACATATATCAAAATGTTAAGGGTATTGTGAACAATTTTATACCAATATATTTGAAACTTTAAATAAAAAGCACAATTACTAGAAAAATACAAGTTACCAAAATTTATAGTAGAAAAAATAGAAATCCTGAATAGTTCCTTAACATTAAATAAATGGAAAAAAATCTGTTGCTGTCGACTGGATTCCAACTCATAGCAATGCTATAGGACAGATTAGAACTGTCCCATAGGGTTTTTGAGGCTGTAATCTTTACGGAAGCAGATTGCCACATCTTTATTCCATGGAGTGGTTGGTGTGTTCGAACTGATGATCATTCAGTTAGTGGCCAGGTGCTTAATCACTGTGTCACCAGGGCTCCTTAATAAATGAAATACATAATTTATATTTTTCCACAAAGAAAATTTCAGACTCAGTGAATTCTACTGAACATTTGAGGAAGAAATAGTACCTACTAAGCCAGCAATATCATGATAGATGGTGAAGAAACTGAAGTTATCAAGGATTTCATTTTACCTGGATCAACAATCAATGCCCATGGAAGCAGCAATCAAGAAATCAAACAACGTAATGCCCTGGGAAAATCTACTGCAAAAGACCTCTTTAAAGTATTAAAAAGCAAAGATGTCGCTTTGAGGACTAAGGTGCACCTGACCCAATCCATGGATTTTTCCATTGCCTCATATACATGTGAAAGCTGAATAATGAAAAAGGAAGAGAAGAATTGACACACTTGAACTGTAGTGTTGGAGAAAAATTTGGAATATATCATGGAATGCCAGAAGAATGAACAAATCAGTTTTTGGAGAAAGCACAGCCAGAACGTTCTTTAGAAGTGAAACCCAGAGATGCATATTTAAATACATAATACATTACCAAGGTGGATATATTCCAGGAATTTAAGGTTGATATACCGGAAAAGGAAACCCTGGTGGCGTAGTGGTTAAGAGCTATGGCTGCTAATCAAAAGGTCAGCAGTTCAGATCCCCCAGGTGCTCCTTGGAAGCCCTATGGGGCAGTTCTACTCTGTCCTTTAGGGTCGCTATGAGTTGGAACTGACTCAAAGGCAGTGGGTTTGGGTTTTTTCGTTTGTTTGTTTATAACAGAAAAATCAGTGTAATTTGCCACATTAGTGAAAAAGAAGAAAAATCATTTGATCATCTCAGCTGAAGCAGTAAAAGCATTTGGCACAACTCAGCATCCATTCATAAGTATTAGCAGGCTAATATTAAAAAGGGTCATCATTAGTCTTCTGGATGTACCAAAACTCCAATGAAAAATACGATTAAATGTTTAAATCTTTCTCTTTAAGATGGGTATCAGGAAAAGACTGCCTCCTATCACCACTTCTATCCAAGACTGTGTTGGTGATTCCTAGCCACTGCAATAAGGCAAATGTTGTTGTTGTTGTTAGGTGCTATCTAGTCAGTTCTGACTCATAGCGACCCTATGCACTACAGAACAAAACACTGCTCGGTCCTGCGCCATCCTTACAATCGTTGTTATGCTTGAGCTCATTGTTGCAGCCACTGTGTCAATCCACTTCATTGAGGGTCTTCCTCTTTTCCGCTGACCCTGTACTCTGCCAAGCATGATGTCCTTCTCCAGGGACTGATCCCTCCTGACAACATGTCCAAAGTATGTGAGACGCAGTCTCGCCATCTTTGCTTCTAGGGAGCATTCTGGTTGTACTTCTTCCAAGACAGATTTAGTCATTCTTCTGGCAGTCTATAGTATATTCAATATTCTTCACGAACACCACAATTCAAAGGTGTCAGCTCTTCTGTCTTCCTTATTCATTGTCCAGCTTTCACATGCATATGATGCAATTGAAAACACCATGGCTTAGGTCAGGCACACCTCAGTCTTCAAGGTGACATCTTTACTTTTCAAACTATAAAGAGGTCCTTTGCAGCAGATTTGCCCAATGCAACGCGTAGTTTGATTTCTTGACTGCTGCTTCCACGGCTGTTAATTGTGGATCCAAGTAAAAAGAAATCCTTGACAACGTCAATCTTTTCTCCGTTTATCATGATGTTGCTCATTTGTCCAGTTGTGAGGATTTTTGTTTTCTTTCTGTTGAGGTGTAATCCATACTGAAAGCTGTGGTCTTTGATCTTCATTAGTAAGTGCTTCAAGTCCTCTTCACTTCAGCAAGCAAGGTGGTGTCATCTGTATAATGCAGGTTGTTAATGAGTCTTCCTCCAATCCTGATGCCCTGTTCTTCTTCATACAGTCCAACTTCTCAGATTATTTGCTCAGCATACAGATTGAATAGGTATGGCGAAAGGATACAACCCTGACACACACCCTTCCTGACTTTAAACCACTCAGTATCCCCTTGTTCTGTCCGTACAACTGCCTCTTGATCTATGTACAGGTTCCTCATGAGCACAATTAAGTGTTCTTGAATCCCCATTCTTCTCAATGTTATCGATAATTTGCTATGATCCACACAGTCGAATGCCTTTGCATAGTCAATAAAACACAGGTAAACATCCTTCTGGTATTCTCTGCTTTCAGCCAGGATCCATCTGACATCAGCAATGATATCCTTGGTTCCACGTCCTCTTCTGAAACCAGCCTGAATTTCTGGAATTTCCCTGTTGATATACTGCTGCAGCCGTTTTTGAATGATCTTCCGCAAAATTTTGCTTGCGTGTGATATTAATGATACTGTTCTATAATTTCTGCATTGATTGTATCACCTTTCTTGGGAATAGGCATAAATATGGATCTCTTCCAATCAGTTGGCCAGGAAGCTGTCTTCCATATTTCTTGGCATAGAAGAGTGAGCACCTCCAGCACTGCATCCATTTGTTGAAGCATCTCAATTGATATTCCATCAATTCCTGGAGCCTTGTTTTTTGCCAATGCCTTCAGTGCAGCCTGGACCTCTTCCTTCAGTACCATTGGTTCCTGATCATATGCCACCTCTTGAAATGGCTGAATGTAAACTAATTCTTTTTGTCATAATGACTCTGTGTATTCCTTCCATTTTCTTTTGATGCTTCCTGCGTAGTTAAATATTTTCCCCATAGAATCCTTTGCTATTGCAACTCAAGGCTTGAATTTTTTCCTCAGTTCTTTGACCTTGAGAAATGCCAAGCGTGTTCTTCCCTTTTGATTTTCTATCTCCGGCTCTGTCAGTTTGTCGTACTGTGGGGGCTTGTGTGTTGCTGTGGTGCTGGAAGCTATGCCACCAGTATTCAGATATCAGCAGGGTCACCCACGGAGGACAGTTTTCAGCTGAGCTTCCAGACTAAGACAGACTAGGAAGAAGGACCCGGCAGTCTACTTCTGAAAAGAATTAGCCAGTGAAAACCTTACGAATAGCAGCGAAACATTGTCTGATATAGTGCTGGAAGATGAGCCCCCCAGGTTGGAAGGCACTCAAAAGATGACTGGGGAAGAGCTGCCTCCTCAGGGTAGAGTCAACCTGAATGATGTGGATGGAGTAAATCTTTTGGGACCTTCATTTGCTGATGTGGCACAACTCAAAATGAGAAGAAACAGCTGCAGACATCCAAGGTAAATATATACATATATATATATAGTATTCTTATAGACTTTTTCTATTTTATATATATATATATAAAAAAAAAAAAAATTTACCCAACCAAAAAACCAAACCCAGTGCCGTCGAGTCTATTCTGACTCATAGTGACCCTATAGGACAGAGTAGAACTGCCCCACAGAGTTTCCGAGGAGCGCCTGGTGGATTTGAACTGCTGACCATTTGGTTAGCTGCCGTAGCACTTAACCACTACGCCACCAGGGTTTCCATATACATACATATGTGTGAATATATATATATATATAAATGAAAAAGAAGAAATAATGCTATTATCATTTGCAGATAAAATGATTATACATATGCAGTTTTTAGATGCTCGCAAGTCAATTCTGACTCCATGTGTGCAGGGTAGAACTACTCCATAGGATTTTCAAGGATGTGACTTTTTGGAATCAGGTTGCCAGGTCTGTCTTCCAAGTCACTTCTCAGTGGGTCTGAACCACCAAGCTTTCAGCTAGTAGTCAAATTTTTAACTGTTTGCACCACCCAGGAAATCTGATTATACCTGTAAAAAAATCTAAAATAATCTTCGGAAAACTTGTATTCTTATAGATTGTCTCTATACACAGCTATATACACACACGAGTGCATAGTGAATATCCTATTTATAAATGCACACACATATTGCATTTATATATACACACTATCTATAACAAGCTAAAAATCACTTTGGTAGGAATAAATCAAACAAAAAATGTGCAAAGTCTCTATGTTGAAAACTAAAAACTATCATTGAGAGATTAAAAAAGATCCAAATAAATGCAGAAACATATCATATTTATGAATTAGAAGACTCAAAATAATAAAGATATCTATTCCCCACTTCTCTCCAAATTATCTGTATATTCAAAGTAATGACAATAAAAATCCCATCATCTTTATTTGTGGAACTTGACAAGCTCATACTGAAAGTATGGAAATGTAAACAATCAAGAATAGCAAAGGCATTCTTAAAAGAAAAATAAAGTGGAAGACCCTTACCTACCAGGTATTAAGACTTATCATAAAGCTAGCTTAATTAAAACAGTGTGGTTGTCATAAGGATACACAAATAAGCCAGTGGAACAGAGAACACATTTCTGGTCACCTGACTTAAGATAAAGGTGATATTACAGAGCTGTGGGAAAAATGTATCTTTTCAATAAATGATTTTGGAACAATTGTGCATCCATATGGGAAAAAACAAATAAACCCAAAACTCAACCCTTCCTCTTATCTACAAATATCAATTCCAGATGGGTTATCGACCTAAATGTGAATGGTAAAGCAATAAAGCTTTTAGAAAATTATAGGAGAATATCCTCATGATCTAAGAGAATATCCTCGTTTACTAAGACTTAGTAAATAAGACTCCAAAGACACTAACCATAAAAGAAAAGACTAATAAATTTTCCTGCATAAAACTTAATACCTCCTTTCTATTAAAAGACACCATGAAAAGGGCAGAGAGGCAAACCACAGAGTGGCAATAAATATCCCAGGGCTTAAATAAGAGAATGCATAAAAAACTCCAAGAAAATAATTACAGAAAGACAAAAAACTCAGTAGAAAGAAGAATAAGAGATGTGAACAGGGACATCACTAGAAAATACTTACATAAAGACAGTTAACCTAGTAGAAAGCTAGACAAGGGACTTGAAAAGTGGTATAACAAAAGATAAAATCTCTATGAGGGGAAAGAAAGAAAAGAAAGGGTGCTCAACACCCTTGGTAATTAGGAAAATGCAATTTAAAACCGCAGTGAGATAGTCCACCTATGCATTAGAATGGCTATAACAAAAAAGAAAGTACGAAGAGTTGGGTGAGGATCTAGATCAGACAGAACTCTCAAATACTGCTAACGGGGCATATAAATTGGAACCCCTTCTTTGGATCACTGTTTGGCATTATCTACAAAGTTCAAAAGGGTATGCAAGTCTAATGGTCCCTTTCCCAATCCTTTCCAGTGACCCTCACAGGGAATTTGAGCTTTAGATTCTGCTGGACTAAAAATCCTGGCTCCTAGGGGTGGTGAGGAATAATTTTCTTCCACTAATGCAGTGATTGTTATGTTAACCTGAAGCTACAGATGAACAGGCAAAGAAAAGAATCACCCTAAATATCATGAACGGATAGAGTTGCTGCTACACAAGAGGGACAGCAGAGAGGAGCACGTCTGAAGTTTAGAGGATTCACCAGGGCATTCGTGGGTGCTTCCATGACTGGTAATAATGAATGGGCAATGGCATTAACGACAAAGCCTGACAAGGGCACAGCGACCAGGTGTTCAGACTTGTCAGGCATGAAGTTTTGGGTCACTCCATCAAGCAGACAACCCAGATTAGCAGAAGAGCTGTTTGAGGGTGAAGGGACTCTAGAATGGGTGGTAGAGGAAGGAGATAATTAATATTAATTATATCCTCAGGACCAGCCCTTAGAAGAGTAAATGACAAGACAGAGTAAACTGAACTTGGAGAATGAGTGGACGTGAGTGGTGTAGGCAGAGGACCACAGCAGGCACTATTAGTGCCACAGCAGGTCCACCCTCACAGTGTGCCCCGGCCTGGCTTCCACTGCCACTACCTGCATCTCTTGACTTGAGGACTTCTTTGGACAGACAGCGCCAATTCTACCAGCACAGTGCAGACTGGAAGTGCTGGGACTGAACACCTCCCAGGAGCGGCCAGCCCTGGTGGTGTAGTGGTTAAGAGCTACAGCTACTAACCAAAAGGCTGGCAGTTAGAATCCATCAGGTACTTCTTGGAAACCCTATGGGGCAGTTCTACCCTGTCCTATAGGGTCACTATGAGTCGGAATCGACTTGCTGGCAATGGGTTTTTTTTTGGTTTAGGAGTGGAGGGCAAACACTGAATGACGTGCTGGAGTATAAGCACCCCAGTTCCCTTGGCTTTCAAGCAGGTAACTATGAAATAGCTCTTCTACATTGTTTCCTAGAGTACCCCATTAAGCCTCTGCTCTAGTCACTGTAATATAGTTTTCTAAAAATGCTGTCTTGGCATAGTTTTAGGCTCTGGCTGAGGCTGGTCCATACCCCTCCTTGAGCAACTGATTAAGTCCGCTCTCCAACTACACCCTTATCAGGTCCTCACACTCCTGGGCCACTATGTACCTGTCCTAATCACCCCAGGGCCAGGTACCCGACAACTAGGCACAGCCCCTATGCCCCGTGAGCCTGCAGAGTTACTCAGAACACTCAATCCCCAGGAAGCTCACACAACCTAGCTAACCCCTCCCTGCCTGCCATCCATAAGTCCTCTCCTACAATCCCAGCCTGTTGTCTGTTTGTGCCTGGGTGCTACCACTATGTGGGCCCTGTGTCACGAAGAGTCTCTAAGAATTATGAGTATAATAACCCTAGTTATGGTTCATGGCCTTCCTGAGCCCTCCTTCCTGCACTGCACCTGCCTTACCATCCCGGGAAATCTGTGAGATCACCTGCCCAAAGTGGTAACTTGCTTGTTGGGCTGCCTTCCTTCCCCACTCTTACTTTTGTACTCTCCTTATCTATGTTTCCTAGAATCATCTTCCCAATAAACTGCTTGTACCCAAATACCTTTCTTGGGGTCTGCTTCAAGAAAACAAGACTCCAAGGGATTCAAAAAGAAAACTGGTGAGAAGGATCAAGAAGAAACGGGTCTTGATTTCTTATCTTTTTCTGTTTGTGCTCCCACTCTGGCCACATCTACTTCTCGGTTAATTTCAGAACACATGGCTTTGATAACTCAGTCCATGATTCCTCAATCGCTCTCTGCTGCCTAAAAAATTAAGTATAATTGTCTCTACTTGTCATTAACTGCCTTGACAAAAATAGTCTAAACTGTACTGCCCTTTTTTCCAGGGCTTATGCCTGGTGCCACCCTCCTCTGTACTCTGACCCAACTGGAGAACTCCCTCTTTT
Source organism: Loxodonta africana (assembly GCF_030014295.1). Taxonomy (NCBI): domain Eukaryota; kingdom Metazoa; phylum Chordata; class Mammalia; order Proboscidea; family Elephantidae; genus Loxodonta; species Loxodonta africana. The sequence goes on from NC_087354.1 coordinate 3,455,533, forward strand.
CTGAACACATGCTAGGCTTCCTTAAAGGCGTGCACTCATCCAGGCTGCATGCTACGCCTGGGATCTCCCTCTAGTTGCTCTAACTTCCCATATTACCTCATTTAGAGAATTAATGAGTGTGAAACTCTGCCAATTGTTAGATGCTATTAAGATGTGAGTTTTTTTTTACACTAACATAAAAGTTTTCCAACTCGTCCTTCCAGGTTATTTTCAAACGCCTCCTCTGTATACAGCCATTTTCTTCTATCCTCGACTCCTGAGTCCTCTTCCACCATTAACTCCTGCTTGGATGAGAGCTCCATTTTTACTTGTCTTAATACTACCCTAGATTGTAAATGTCCACACATCAGAGACCTCAATCAGTGCCTTATTTGATGGAAGGGGTCCAGTGTAACTGAGTAAATTGGAAGACAGGTGCAATGCTTACAGGTAAAGATAAAGGGAGGTTTTCAAATTTAAAGTTAGCACTCATACTACCAGTAGAGATATGGTAAAGGACCACATTTACCCTATAGCCTGAAACAATTAAAAAAAAAAAAAAAGACAAAATGTATAAAACAAAGACCTTCAAGGCTGTGAACTTTATTAGGTCAGTGATCCCTGAAAGATGGGAAACCAATGAAGTGAACCCAACTCATTTGTCCCAGTTGTCCTGAGACAGTTTATAGGACACAGCAGAGGGCAGGTGGGAAGCCGGGAAGCTGACTCCCTGAGTTGGAGCTGAGGGCCAAGGAGACCAAGACAGCTGAAGTTTGCAGGACAGAGTACCAGGGAGGAGAGAGCTGTGCAGAGAGCCCCAAAGACCTGTGGTCGGCCCCCTCAAACATTCAGCAGAGGACTGATGGACACAAGCATACAAGGAAACTACTTAAGGCCGGGAAAGAACAAACCCAAAGGGCTAGAGGGAGCTCTGCTCTGTGCTCACAGAAATCCTGGAGCACAGCCTGTTCCTACCAGCCACACTAGAAACACTTGTAAGTCACAGGACACTGGGCATTACTAGGGAAAGCCTTAGCCCTAAATGAGCACTGCTTCGAACCTGCATAACAGATCAAACTGTTCCTAGTAACTTAACTGCAATCCAAAACAAAGCCCAAGAATATTATAGGAATACAAAAATAGCGAGCACCCAATGAGGTAAAATTCACATGTCTGGCATTCAGTCAAAGATTTCCAGCCATGGAAAGAGTCAAAAAAGCAAGGCCCATAATAAAGAGAGTAAAGCACCCAACTGAAACTGACCCAGAACAGACAAAGGTGTTAGAATAAGGAGGAGAAGACATTCAAACAGTAATTATAATTGGATTTTATATGTTCAAAACCTTAAGCAGAGTCAGGGAAGATACCAAAAAAAAAAAAAAAAAAAAAAACCCTAAATTGAACTTTCTAGAGATAAAAACTACAATATCTAAGATAAACATTAATCTCATGGGATTAATGGCAGATTTGTTGTTGTTATTGTTGGTATGCTCCAACTCATGGGGACCTTATGTGTAACAAATTAGAAATTGCAAAAGAAAAGATCAGTGAACTTGAAAACTGTGTGACAAATAACTCACTTTGGACTTTGTCTCTGGTTCTGAAAATAGACTCTGGAATTCTGGAACTATCACAATGCTTTTTGTTTTTCCAAAACAACTAGGCAATAGTTAAACATGTGCAAGTGTGTTGGGAGTCCCCAAACCATCACTTTGGCAAGGGGCCTTATGAAGGGGAGGGGGGCACAGTGAGACCTCAGAACCACCCCCCGCCAACCTTCTGATGTTTTCAGCAGGGTTAAAGAGATATCTTTCTGGCTTGGTGCCAAGGTGTCCGATCCCTAACCCCCTTCTAGGGTGGCCACGTGGGAACAAATCTACAAAGCACACAGGCTTTGGAATATAAAAATGGCTGGGGGAGGGAGCTTTGGGGTCGCTTGGCTATAGTGCTGGGTGGAAGAACACATAGCAGACTTGTGCAGCCCACCTAACTACACCTACCCAGTTGGGGGTGGGGGCAGAAAGTAGGCCCCTTTTTAAGTCCCTCAGCTATGGTGCAAGTGGAGTATGTGTAGGAGAATTGGATCACCTTTTCAAGTCCTGGGAGGGCTGACTCAAAAATGGATCCATATTCTGTTCTGGTGTGTTGTCTGCTTCTTGTCACAAGGAATGAAAGCTACTTTCCACGTGCAAATGCTCTGGGTGTGCCGTACATGTTCAAGCTCTGACTGGAAGGAGGTGATATTCATGGAGGAATCACTACTAATGATTAATGTCCTTTTTCTAATGACCTTCTGGCTATTCAGGAATCTGAGACAACCTGTGAGTACATCACAAAAACACAGTAATAGAAGCTACCCAAATTGAAATACAGAGAGAGGAAAGAAAAAGGAAAGAGCGTTGGTGAACTTTGGGACAACTTAAGGCAGACGAAAATATATACAACTAGAGTCCCCAAAGGAGAAAGACAGAAAAAAATATTTAAAGAAATTATGGCTGAAAATTTTCCAAATGTTATGAAAACTATAAACTCGCAGATCCAAGAAACTCCATAAACAACAAGTACAAAAATCTTGAAGAAAACTAGACTACAAGGCAAATCATAGTCAAATTGCTCAAAATAAACAATAAAAAGAAAATCTTAAGAGCAGCCATGTTATGTAAAGAGGAACAAAATTAACGACAGCAGCAGATTTTTCACTGGAGAAACAATGCAAGCAAGAAGACAGTAGAGCAACATATTTAAAGCACTGAAATGAAAATACCGTCAACCTAGAATTTTATATCCAATGAAAGTATCTTTCAAAAAGGAAGGCTAAAAAGGCATTTTCACACATAGAAAAACTTAAAAACCTAGCAGACCCAAACTACAAGAAATAGTACAGGAAGTCCTTTAGGCAGAACAACAGTTATACTATTTGGTAATGTAGATCTACACAAAGGAAAGACGAGCACAGGAAATGGTAACTATGTAGGTAGGTATATAAGTTTTTTCTCTTATTATTTAAATACATTTAATATATAAATATTTAAACAAAAGCAATAACAATGTTTCATGTTGTGTACAACATAGGCACAAGTATAATGTTTGACAGCAACAGCATAAAGTCTGAGAACAGGGGGAAATGGAAGTACACCATTCTAAAGTTCTTTTACTATATATTAAGTGGTAGATATAACTTAACAACAGAGAGAGAGAGTTAAAGATGTGTACACTATAAACACTGAAGCATCCATTCAAATAGCAAAACAAAGAGTTATAGCTCACAAGACAACAAAGGAGAGAGCAGAAAAAGAGAGCAAAGAAAAGATGGGAAAACAAATAGCAATATGATAGACTTAAACCTAATCTTATCAAGAATCACATTAAATGTAAAAAAACAAAAAAACCACTTTACACATCCTAAATAAAGGCATAGATTACCAGGTAGGGTAAAAATGCAAGACCAAGCTATAGGCTGCCTACAAGAAATTAACTTCAAATAAAAAGGTGGAAAAAGATATACAATGCTAACACTGGTCAAGAGAAAGCTGAAGTGGCTACATTAACAGTAGATAAATAGATTTCAGGGTAAAGAATGACATTATAGATAAAGAAGTTTGTTTCATAATGATAAATGGTGTCAAAACACCCCCTAATAATCAAGCTTTAAAATAAATGAACTAAATCTGATATATACGCACTGAGAGATAGACAAATACACAATTATAGTTAGAGATTTCAAAATCCCTTTTTCAATAATTTACAGAGCAAGTAGACAGAAAATAAGCAAGGATATAGAAGACCTGCACAACCCTACCAACCAAAGTGACTGATTCACATTTAGAAAACCATCCACCAAACAATCAACAGAATGTAGCTCTGCCAGAAGAACACACAAATCTGTCTTGGAAGAAGTACAGCCAGAATGCTCCTCAGAAGTGAGGACAGTGAGACTTTGTCTCTCACACTTTGGCTGCATTATGAGGAGGGACCAGTCCCTGGAGAAGGACATCATGCTTGAGAGAAGGTCAACAAAAAAGATGAAAACCTTCAATGAGATGGACTGAGACAGTGGGGGCAACGATGAGCTCAAACACAGCAACCACAGTGAAGATGGCGCAGGACCTGGCAGTGTTTCTTTCTGTTGTACATAGGGTCACTGTGAGTCGGGACGACTCTATAGCACCTAACAACAACAACAACAGCGTTGGTTTAACATTCAAAGGTGTAATCCACCATATCAACAAAAAAAGAAAAAAACTTATGTTCATCTCAGTAATGCAAAGAAAGCAGCTGACAAAATCCAACATTTATTCCTGAAAAAAATTCTCAGCAAACCAGAAAGAGAAGGGAAGTTCCTCAGCCTGAGAAAGGGCATTTGTGCTAAATGGTGAAAGACTAAAAGCTTTTCCCCTAAGATCAAGACAAAAAAAGATGTTTACTTTCATCACTTCTAATCAAGATTGTTCTGGAGGTTTTAGCCAGAACAAAAAAAGAAATAAAACACATTCAGATCTGAAATGAAGAAATAAAAACTTATTTGCAGATGATGGCATCACTGTCCACACAGAAAATGCAGTGAAATCTACAAAAAAGCTACTAAAAATAACAGGTGAGTGAGTTTGTCAGAGTTATAGCACACAAAATCAATTTCACTTCTATATGCTAGCAACAATGTAAAAATTGCATGGTTGAGGCATTATCTGACTTCTAACTTCACAAGGTGGGAGGAGAACCAAGTTCAACGGCACAACTGCCCAAGGCTAATTTCCTGCCAACCTTTTTACCTTTTTACCAATCTGACACCAGTCTTCCCTTTCTCAGACTTTCTACTTCTCTGCTGGGCTTGATAATTCTTTGCAATGGCCACACAGAACTCACAGACAATACTCTGTGTTGTTGGGTTTATTAAAGAAGTAACAGGTTACAATTCAGGATCAGGAAACGACTCAATACAGTTCTTCTATCAGGACAGCCTCTTCTCAGCCATGCCCACAGGCAGACCTCTCTCTGGTCCTAAGCCCTTCCACCCAGCCTCTGCACTGCCTGCTCCGGCAAGTGTTACAAAGTTCTTTAGGTTTGCCAATAAGGTGCTCAGCATTCTCGCTCTGTAGGTCATCTCTGCCAATAAGTGCCTAGAGGCACACCACTGCGCCAGAAAGCCTCCTGCCCAAAGACGCTAAGCCTTCTCACTCCATAGGCCTGCAGTTCTCCCGCTGGTCTCCTGGATCTGCTGCCTTAGCATTGTCAATATGCAGATGATACAACCTTGCTTGCTGAAAGTGCACTTACAGATGAAGATCAAAGACCACAGCATTCCGTATGGATTATACCTCAACAGAAAGAAAACAAAAATTTTCACAACTGGACCAATAAGCAACATCATGATAAATGGACAAATGATTGAAGTTGTCAAGGGTTTCATTTTACTTGGATCCACAATCAATGCTTGTGGAAGCAGAAGTCAAGCAATCAGACAACCTGCTGCAAAAGACCTCTTTAAAGTATTAAAAAGCAAAGACGTCACCTTGAAGACTAAGGTGTGCCTGACCCACGCTATGGTATTTTCAATCACCTCATATGCATGCAAAAGCTGGACATTGAATAAGGAAGACGAAAGAAGAATTGATGCATTTGAATTATGGTGCTTTTGAAGAATATTCAATGTACCATGGACTTCCGGAAGAATGAACAAATCTACCTTGGAAGAAATACAGCCAGAATGCTCCTTAGAAGCAAGAATGGCAAGACTTTGTCTCATGTCTTTTGGACACGTTATCAAGAGGGACCAGTCCCTGAAGAAGGATACCATGCTTGGTAAAGTAGAGGCTCAGTGAAAAAGAGGAAGACTGTAATGAGATAGACTTACACAGTGGCTATAACAGTGGACTCAAACAGAGCAATGAGTATGAGATGGTACAGGACTGCACAGTGTTTCATTCTACTGTACATACGGTCACTATAAGTCAAAACCAACTGGTTGGCACCTAACAACAACAGTAACAAATAAAAATTAAAAGTAAAAACAATACAATTTAAAATAGCATAAAATATGAAATGTTTAGAGATAAATCTCACAGCAGATATAAAAGAGCTGTACACTAAAAACTATAAAACACTGGAGACAAAAATAAATGGAAAGTTAAGCAGTTTATAGATCAGCAGATTCAATATTAAGATGTCTATTCTCCCCAGGTTGATTTATAGATTCAGTGCAATATCAATCAAAATCTTAGCAGAATTTTTGCAGAAATTAAGAAACTGATTCTAAAATCCATATGAAAATGGAAAGGCATATAATAGCTAAAACAACATTGAAAAAGATCAAGGTTGAGGGCTAACGTCACCTGATTTCAAACTATTTATGAAGCTATAGTAATCAAAACATGATGGTACTGGTACAAAGATAGACAAATAAAAACAAGGGAGCAGAAAAGAGAGTCCAGAAATAAACCCACACACAAAATATATACAACTGATGCTTGACAAAGGTGCAAAGGTAACGTGGTGGAGAAAGAAACCAAACCCACTGCTGTCTGGTCAACTCCAACTCGTAGGGACCCTATGCGAAAGAACAGAATTGCCCCATAAGGTTTCCAAAGCTGAAATCTTTGCGGAAGCAAACTGCCACATTTTTCTCCCACAGAGTGGCTGGTGGATTTGAATCAATGATCTTTCACGTAGCAGCTTAACCATTGGGCCAGGAAGGCTCCGTAGAAATACTAGTCTTTAAAAAATGTCATGAGAACAACTGGACATCCATTTGCAAAAAATAAAACTATTTGATCATATACACAAGAACAATTTGGATAAATCTCAAAATAATTATACTGAGTGAAATAAACCAGACAAAAAATGTACAAAACTGTATGATCCCATTTATATAAATCTCCAGAATATACAAAATCTTTTATAGTCAATGAAAGAAGATAAATGGATTATGAATTTTGGACATGTTCACCATCTGATTGTGGTATTGGTTTCATGTTGTATATATATGCCCAAAGACTACAGCCTTCAGTATGGATTACATCTTCACATAAAGAAACAAAAGTCCTCACAACTGGACCAATAAGCAACATCATGATAAAGAGAGAAAAGACTGGAGTGATCAACGATTTCATTTTACTTGGATCCACAACCAACACCCTTGGAAGCAGCAGTCAATAAATCAAGACCCATTGCATAGGGCAAATCTGCTGCAAAGGAGCCCTTTAAAGTGTCAAAAAGGAGAGGAAATGGAAAAATTTCTAGAAACACACTACCTACCTGAACTAACACAAACAGAGGCAGAACAATTAAATAAATCTGTAACAAAAAAAGAGACTGAAGAGGTAATTTAAAAACTTCAAAAAAAAAAAAAAGCCCTGGCCCTGATGGTTTCACTTGTGAATTCTACTAAACTTTCAGAGAAGACTTAACACCACTACTCCTAAAGGTGTTTCAGAGCATAGAAAAAGATGGAATACTCCTGAACTCATTCTACGATGCTGGCATAACCCTGATAACAAAACCAGGTGACGACACCACAAAAAAAGAAAATTATAGACAAATATCCTTCATGAACATACATGCAAGAATTCTCAACAAAATTCTAGCCAATAAAATTCAATAACATATCAAAAAAATAGTTCACCATGACCAAGTGGGATTCATACCAGGTATACAGGGATGGTTCAATATTAGAAAAATAATTAATATAATCCATCATATAAAAGATAAGAATGACATGATCTTATCAATTGATGCAGAAAAGGCATTTGACGAAGTCCAATACCCATTCATGGTAAAAAGCAAAATAGGAATAGAAGTGAAATTCCTCAACATAATAAAGGGCATTTATACAAAGCCAACATCATCTTAAACGGAGTGAGTCTGAAAGCATTCCCCTTGAGAACAGGAACCAGACAAGGATGCCCTTTATCACAACTCTTATTCAATACTGTGCTGGAGGTCATAGCCAGAGGAATTAGGCAAGAAAAGGAAATAAAGGGCATCCAAATTGGTAAGGAAGAAGTAAAAGTATCCCCATTTGCAGATGATATGATCTTATACAAAGAAAACCCCAAAGAACCCACAAGAAAATTATTGGAACTAATAGAAGATTTTGGCAAACTATCAGGAAACAAGCCTTCCCTACACCAACAAAGAGAACTCTGAAGAAGAAATCACCAAATCAATACTATTTACCATAGCTCCCAGGAAGATAAAATATTTAGGAATAAATCTAACCAGAGACATAAAAGACCTGTACAAAGAAATCTACGAGACACCACTATAAATCAAAAGAGACTTACATAAGTGGAAAAGCATACCTTGCTGATGGATAGGAAGACTCAATATCATGAAAATCTCAATTCTACCCAAAGCGATCTACACATACAATGCAATCCCCATCCAAATACCAACAACATTTTTTAATGAGATGGAAAAACAAATCACCAACTTCATTCGGAAAGGAAAGAGGCCCTGGATAAGTAAAGCATTACTGAAGGTGAAGAACGAAGTGGTAGGCCTCATAGTACCTGATTTTAGAACCTACTATTCTGCCATGGTAGTCAAAACAGCCTGGTTCTTGTATAATAACAGATACATAGACCAATGGAACAGAATTGAGAATCCAGACAAATTCGTCCGCCTATGAGCAGCTGATATTTGACAAAGGCCCAAAGTCCTTTAAATGGGGGAAAAGATGGTCTTTTTAACAAATGGTGCTGACATAACTGGATATCCTTCTGCAAAAAACAAAATGAAATAAGACCTATACCTCACACCATGCACAAAAACTAACTCAAAATGGATCAAAGACTTACATATAAAATCTAAAATGGTAAAGATCACGGAAGAAAAAATAGGGACAATGCTAGGAGCCCTAATACATGGCATAAACAGAATATAAAACATAACTAACAATGCACAAACACCAGAAGAGAAACTAAATAACTGGGAGCTCCTAAGAATCAAACACTTGTGCTCATCAAAAGACTTTACCAAAAGACTTTACCAAAAGACAACCTACAGACAGAAAGAAAGTTTGGCTACAATGTATCCAATTATGGTCTAATCTCTACAATCTACCAGATACCGCAAAACATCAACAACAAAAAGACAAATAACACAATTAAAAAATGGGCAAAGGATATGAACAGGCACTTCACCAAAGAAGACATTCAGGCAGCTAACAGATACATGAGAAAATGCTAACAGTCATCAGCTATTAGAGAAATACAAATCAAAACTACAGTGAGATACCATTTCACCCCAACAAGGCTAGCATTAATCCAAAAAACACAAAATAATAAATGTTGGAGAGGTTGTGGAGAGACTGGAACACATGCACTGCTGGTTGGAATGTGAAATGGTACAACCACTTTGGAAATCAATTCGGTGCTTCCTTAATAAGCTAGAAACAGAAGTACCATATGATCCAGCAATCCCACACCTCGGAATATATCCTAGAGAAATAACAGCGTCACACGAATAGATACATGCACACCAATGTTCACTGCAGCACTGTTCACAACAGTAAAAAGATGGAAACAACCTAAGTGCCCATCAACAGACAATCGGATAAACAAATTATGGTATATTCACACAATGGAATACTACACAACCATAAAGAACAATGATGAATCCACAAAACATCTCATAACATAGATGAATCCAGAAGGCATTATGCTGAGTGAAATTAGTCAGTCACAAAAGGACAAATATTGTAGGAGACCACTATCATAAAAACTCGAGAAATAGTTTAAACAGAGAAGAGAATATTCTTTGATGGTTATGAGAAGGGAGAAGGAGGGAGGGAGGGAGAGGGGTTTTCACTAATTAGATAGTAGATAAGAACTATTTTCAGTGAAGGGAAAGACAACACACAATACAGGCGAGGTTAGCACAACCGGACTAAACCAAAAGCAGTTTCCTGAATAAACTGAATGCTTCGAAGGCCGGTGTTGCAGGGGCGGGGGTCTGGGAACCATGGTTTCAGGGGACATCTAACAACAGTGAGAAGGTAGGGAGAGGGGAACTCACTAACTAGATAGTAAACAAGAATTATCTTAGGTGAAGGGAAGGACAACACACGATACAAGGGAGGTCAACAAAACTGAACTAAACCAAAAGCTACGAAGTTTCCTGAGCACAACCAAACACTTTGAGGGACAGAGTAGCAGCAGTGGGGGGTCTGGGGACCATAGTTTCAGGGAACATCTAGGTCAATTGGCATAACAAAGTTTATTAGGAAAATGTTCTGCATCCCACTTTGGTAAGTGACGCCTGGGGTCTTAAAAGCTAGCAAGCGGCCATCTAAGATGCATCAACTGGTCCCAGTGCACCTGGAGCAAAGGAGAATGAAGAATACCAAAGACAAAAGGAAAACATTCAACCAAGAGACAAAAAGGATCACATAAATCAGAGACTCCATCAGCCTGAGACCAGAAGAACTAGGTGGTACCCAGCTCTCTCCAATGACCACCCTGACAGGGAACACAACAGAGAGTCCCTGATGGAGCAGAAGAAAAGTGGGGTACAGAATTCAAATTCTATTAAAAAGACCAGACTTAATGATCTGACTGAGACTAGAGGAACTCCAGAAGACACAGCCCCCTGACTGTTAACCCAGAACTAAAACCATCCCCGAAGCCCACTCTTCAAAGATTAGGCTGGACTATAAGATATAAAATGATATTCATGAGGACTGTGCTTCTTAGTTCAAGTAGATACACAAAACTAAATGGGCAGCTCCTGTCCAGAGACGAGATGAGAAGGCAGAAAGGGACAGGAGCTAGTTGAATGGACACAGAAATCCAGGGTGGAAAGGGGGAGTGTGCTGTAACATTATAGGGATAGCAACTAGGGTCACATAGCAATGTGTATATAAAATCTAACTTGAGCTGTAAACTTTCACCTACAGCACAATTAAAAAAAAAAAAAAGTAGTAATTCTTCAACTTCCTAGGGTCATTTTAACTGGTAGAGGAAGCCTGAAGCCATTTAGAGCCAAGGTTGGTGAATAAGATTGATGACTCAATTTAATAACATCACTCCAGTTTAAAATAAAGTGTGCTTCTAAAGAGAAAAAAATCAAAGACATTGCCTTGAAGACTAAGGTGCACCTAACCCAAGCCACGGTATTTTCAATTGCCTCATATGTATGCGAAAGCTGGACAATGAAAAAGGAAGACCGAAGAAGAATTGAGGTCTTCGAATTATGGTGTTGGGGAAGAAAACTGAATGTACCATGGACTGCTAAAAGATCAAACAAATCTGTCTTGGAAGAAGTACAGCCAGAATGCTTCTTAGAAGCAAGGATGGCAAGACTCCATCTCACATACTTTGGACATGTTATTAGGAGGGATCAGTCCCTGGAGAAGGGAACCATGCTTGGTAAAGTAGAGGATCAGCAAAAAAGAGGAAGACCCTCAATGAGATGGACTGACACAGGGACTGCAACAATGGGCTCAAGCATAACAACAATTATGAAGATGATGCAGGACCAGGAAATGTATATAGGGTCGCTATGACTTTGAATTGACTCAAAAGCACCTAACAACAACAAGAAACACCCAAGCTTATCAAGTTGTATGCTATAAACATATGCAGTTTATTGTGTACCAGTTATATCTCAATACACCTGTTTAAAAATTAAAGGGCATCTAAAGTTTGAAACTGATAAAAAGTTTTCCTTAGTGGCACATTAATTTTCCCTACCTTTTTATTTTTTTGTGCTGTTCTGACAGGGTATCTAAAAACAGCAGCTTAATGAATCACCTGTCCTTTAGGAACTACACTGCAGTCTGACTTCTCCAAGCCTATTTTTAATTTTATAAGGAAATAATTGCTCCTTCACCTGCACTTAGTTCATACTCTAGCACAATTAACCTGCCCAGAGCAAGGGCTTTTCTGGTGCAAACCTAAGTAAGTTGCTTGCACATGGAATTCTTGATATAAATTATTTTCACTGGATCTCAGTGTCCTTTTAGTTCTAGATCATTAATTTAACATCCGCTTATCTATTTGTGTCTTGAATGTTAGAGAATAATCCCAGATGACAGTAGATGGCCAGTTTCCTTTTGCCATCCCTGCCCCCTCCCATCCAAATCCCCCAACAGAGCCCAGAGCTCCCACTCACAGTGGTCCTTTCCGACCCTCAAACAGCCACAATACACCTAGTGTTTGCAGAGCTACCTAGCAACTAACAATCATGTTGTTGTTGTTGTTGTTAGGTGCTGTCCAGTCAGTTTCAACTCATGGCGATCCTATGTACAACAGAACGGCTACAACAATGGGCGCAAGCATAACAGCGATTGTAAGGATGGCACAGGACTGGGCAGCTTTTTGTTCTGTTGTGCATGAGGTCACCATGAGTCAGGGCAAATGACAACTGCTAATTACAATCTTACTGAGCACATTCTACGTGCCAGGAATCTTTGGGACTCCATGCGAATGGCTCTGGCTGATCCCAGCAGGAAGCCTCTGCTCTGGCCCATCCGTCCGACTACTCCCTGTCCTTCTTCTGTCCCCCACCCCGTGCCAGCACCCAGATGGAGGTGGGAAGACCCCACTCACTGATAACAGCTGTGGGGACACTCTGTGTGCTGCCTCCCATGGCTTCACCACACTCCCCAGTGTCAGTCCTGCTGAGATCAGTGTCATCCCTTTGCTTGGCTGAGAGTTCAACAACAGTGGCCTCTGTGGCTTCAACTGACTGAAAGCAATGCTCTGAACATCACACTCAATTGACCAGCAGCACTCATTCGCATGCCCAAATCCCTAATCCTTGTGACAGCTTGCTCTTTAAAAAACGAGGCATATGAAGGAGTCTTCTTTCCAACCCAATGATCTGAGGTCAGACAGAAACTCTGCTCTTGGCCAAAGACACCTCCTACTTCCCTCTCCAGCTTTTGGCAGGGGAGACAGGGGGGTAGCTTCAGTTCTGTCCTCACAGGTGGGTGGACTCCCCCAACCTGCTACCAGCGCAACTTACCCAACCCTGGTAAGTCCACTCTCACACGGTCCGCTTGATCAGAGGAGAGGGTGAGCATGAAGTTTCTGACTGTGCCCCTTAACATACCCATTGCCCCCAAGACAAGTGGGAACCAGTGCCAGGCACCCAGTGTCCCTACACAGGCCTCCAACAGAGGCCATGGCTGCAAAGGGGGCATGTGCCCTCCAGGGGATTCAGCATAACCCACCAGGGAGCAGCAAGACAGCAGCAGGACTCCTGCTGATACTTTCACCTCATCCTGCAACTTGGTCTCCTGTAACATGGTTGTATTTTGACCTACAAGATCAGCAATGGTTCAGCCTAATCTAGTTTAGAAGGAAGTACCTTACAAACGATGTGGCAGATACATGGTCAAGCATTGGTTACCAATCAGGTGTGCACACAAGAATGTGTGGAGTCCACTGACTGACCTGGGACGACACAGGGCGCACACCAGGTCAGACTGATTGCAATGTGAATCCCAGGTCTCCTGGACCAGCCTAACCATGTGAGTGCAGCATGTTCCCTCGACTTGTGGGTGGGATGCCTGTGTGTAAAGCGGGGAAGGTGGCCAGCCTCTTCCTGGAGGAGGTGGGTCAGCCAGCTGGATGATGGCAAGCAGATTGGACATGGTAGCGTTTAGGAGGGGTGGGTGGCCTCATTAAGGAGGCAGTGGGCAGTTTCCTCATTTGGGAGAGCCGTGAGGAGCAGAGGCCACAACTGCAACAAGGCAAGGGTAACAGTTCTGCAGCACCTGCTGCAAGAGGGCTCATCCCACGAAGCATCGACCTATACAAATTAGCTCTGTTAACAATAACTGCTTTGCAGATAAAGTGTGGGGAGCAGTGTATCCAAGCGGCCAGCTGAGTGGATCAAGCAGTAAATAATGCATCCTGAAAATTAAATCCATCGGAGGGTGTTATTCAGTCTGATTTTACTCAGAGCTTTTGGAAAGCACATCCTTCGCAGAAACCAATCTATGTTTGTGACTTTTTCAAAAAAGAAGTGTCTTAACTAGTAAATTATGGAAATAGCAACAACTTCTCTCAGGAGGGCAAGAACAGACTCAAGGGCCCACTGGCCTTCTGGAAACAGGAAACATTTGGAGAAGAATATGCCCGTGTGTGACAGCCTTACAGCCCTGCAGTGCAGAGTTCCAGAAACCCGAAGTCTCAGAGAATCTCCCAGGAGCTTATCAAAATGCAGATACTGCCACAGTGGATCTGGGGGAGGCGGGCGGCTGATTCTGCCAGGAGCAAGGAACTAATGAATATAAGTAATTATATGCAAATATTTTCCTTCTAAGATCCAGGTGCTTTATGGGCTTCTAGGACAAAGAATTCCCTTTCCAGTGCTTTCCCCTCACTGGGAACTGGAGGGCTCCCTGCCCAGGGTGGCTCTACCTGGGGAACTAGGAATTATATGGGCTTCACTTTCAGATTTAAGAGGGCCAGGAGCTGGCAGCTTCTGGCTGTGTTAGTGACACAGGATAATCCTGGATACTGTTATTGGACCCGGAAAACGTGTGCAGTGGGGAAACAGGACTGAGAAAAGGTAACAAAAGGCACTTCTGTTTGTAAACCTTTCCTGCAGTTTGCCTGGTGAATGCTTGTGGGAGGCAGGAGAAACTCTAGATGTAAGTTAAGATCTGTTCTATATGAGAAGCTCTGGTGGCACAGCGGTTAAGAGCCTGGCTGCTAACCAAGAGGTCAGCACTTCGAGCCAACTATGGGGCAGTTCTATAGGGTTGCTTTGAGTCGCCATCAACTGAACGGCAACGGGTTTTTTTTTTTTTCTCCCACAGTCATAGGTGGAGGATCTCTGAGGACATTAGCCTGGGGGCAGGGGGAGATTTATGATGAATCCGGTGCTGGATCTGTGTGCCGCAGGGTCTGCTGAGCTCAGCAAAACAGCAGAATCCTGGCTTTGTAGATGGGTTCTGTGTAACAGCCATCAAAAAAAAAAAAAAAAAGTGAATTCTGACTCATAGCAACCCTATAGGATACAGTAGAACTGCCCCATAGAGTTTCCAAGGAGAGCCTGGTGGATACGAACTGCTGACCTTTTGGTTAGCAGCCGTCACGCTTAACCACTACACTACCAGGGTTTCTGTAACAGCCACAAGCACATTAAAGTCAATGACCTCCACACCTCTGTGGAATCCCTGCCAATGCAGCAATGTATGACACAAAAATTCCCTCTAAAATTGGAACTCTCCACTAACAGTGTGTCTCCTTGC
Source organism: Loxodonta africana (assembly GCF_030014295.1). Lineage (NCBI taxonomy): Eukaryota > Metazoa > Chordata > Mammalia > Proboscidea > Elephantidae > Loxodonta > Loxodonta africana. Next base: position 3,470,717 of record NC_087354.1, read on the forward strand.
CCTGCAAAGGTGTAAGCACAGCAGCCCTCCTGGTTGTCCTCCTCTGTTCTCCTCTGGTGTTCTGGCACCTTCCTGGTTCTTGCAACCTCTGAGCTCCACAGCACTGCCTTGCTCTGCAGGCCACCTGCTCTCCTGCACAGGGGACAGGAAACTCCTGAGGTCATGCCCAAGGGGCCTAGGGTTGCCAGGTCAATGCAATGTAGCCTCCTCCTCTGTCAGGGCACGCACACTCTGAGTGCCTGACTCTGCAGCCTCCTGACACATGCACTGGATTTATTATCCGACCCTTCTTTACAGAAAAACTGCACCGTGTGTGCCATCCCACCCTCTTTAGAAGTGGGTGTGGCAACACCTTTGATGAGGATGCCCTTCAAGGACAGTGTTGACAGCACCACAGGCTCCATAGAACAGCCACCCTGATGACTGCCGATGCCTGCCTGGCGCTGCACTCAGGGCAAGAAGTAGCCTGTGACATTATTCCGATTTGACAGATGTTGAAACTGGGGCCCAGCAACGTCCTGTGCTTAGCTGGGGGTCACAAGCTAACTCATGCTAGAGGCAGGACCCAAAGCCTGTTCTTGACTCTGCACCATGGAGGACCCATGTCACGTCTGCGAGTGCAGTGGGCAGGCAGAGACCAGGCCTCCTAACTAAGCCCACTCCTCCTAAGACCAAACACCCCTCCTCCCAATTGCTCCATGGCCGTCTTCCTCCCCCCAGATCTATTCTAGTGGCCCAAGACCCTCCTAAAACACTGCTGTTCCCTGAGTCAGTAAGGAGCAAGAGAAGGGGCAGGCATGCCATGGCAAACTCAGAAGCCTAAAACACGGGAGGCCACAGCTCTGTGTCAAAACCCCCAGGGACAGTTGGCTTTTCACAATGTATGAACTGAACAGATGCCAAAAACAAACCAAACCACTGCTGTCGAGTCGATTCCAACTTACAGCAACCCTATAGGACAGGGTAGAACGGTCTCCAAGGAGGGCCTGGTGGAATCGAACTGCCAACCTTTTGGTTAACAGCTATAATTCTTTTTTTTTTTTTTTTTTTGAGTATCATTTATTTTATTATTTTTTTTAATAATTTTTATTGTGCTTTAAGTGAAAGTTTACAAATCAAGTCAGTCTCTCACATAAAAACTTATATACACCTTACTACATACTCCCAATTACTCTCCCCCCAATGAGACAGCCCACTCCCTCCTTCCAGTCTCTCTTTTCGTGACCATTTTGCCAGCTTCTAACCCCCTCTACCCTCCCATCTCCCCTCCAGACGGGAGATGCCAACACAGTTTCAAGTGTCCACCTGATGCAAGTAGCTCACTCCTCACCAGCATCCCTCTCCAACCCATCGTCCAGTCCAATCCATGTCTGACGAGTTGGCTTCTGGAATGGTTCCTGTCCTGGGCCAACAGAAGGTTTGGGGACCATGACTTGCGGGTTCTTCTAGCCTCAGTCAGACCATTAAGTCTGGTCTTTTTACGAGAATTTGGGGTCGGCAGAACAGCTATAATTCTTAACCACTATGCCACCAGGGTTTCTGAAGGGATGCAGGACTCCACAAAGTTCGACTGCCCTGCATGTAGCTGCTATATTGGGCTTCTCTCTGAGACACTCACAGAGAGGGGAGGGCTCGGCAGTACTCAAGAGCCCCTAGGCAACTAACTATATGCCTGATGTAGCCCTCAACAGTTGGGGCATAAGCATGCCTTGTGGTGGGGCCTACTGCTACTACAGGAGCCTGAGGACCAGAAAGCCTTCCTTTCTACTTTCTTTTCAGAAGCAGGCAGCCTCAGGAGCTGGGCAGGGTAAGAGAGAGAATGAGACTCAGGTAGGTTCTCGGTCCCCCTCCACACCTCAGCCAGACCAATAAAGAACAAAGCTGTGGTAGCACACGGCCGGAGGAGCTGCACGTGCCTGATCACTGTGGAAGGGTGGCTGCTTCACTCTCCACTGTCCAGCAATGGCAGTGGCCAATGTCTGCCCAGTGCTCGGAGGGCCAGCATAGGCCACGGCCTGCACAATCACCTCAACAGCCACCCGACAGTTACATTTCCGTTTACCCACATGGAGGCTCAGAGGCCCCTGGCCTGCATCAAGGGACTAACAGTCACCACATGCCGTGCCCCAGGACAACACCCTTGAGAGTGCCAGGTATCTAGGAGCGAAAAGAGCTCAGCTTCATATGACATAGAATCAGACTGCGTCAGGGCTCCAAGGCATCTTAGAAATGATCTCATCAAGGTTTTTTCAACGCTTTCAACCAGTGAATCTCTTTTTTCAAACAAAATCCTAAGTGGAGTCCACGTGCACGCGCGCGCACACACACAGGCACACAGGCACACACCCACACACAGGCATTTGGGGAACGGACCCCGCCCTGCTTTCTCGGAATCTGCAGTCCTCTGGCCAGGCGGCTCTCCTGTGTAGCATAGCAGAGTTTGGACAGGGACCGATTCCTTTCTGCTGCTCTGGCCCAGAGAGCTGTAACTTCGCTTCCTGTCAGTGCCCAGAAGTACCGGCAGTCACTGCAGGCTTCTGGGCCAGAGAAGCTGAGGTAAGACATGTGATTCGGTAGATGGTTCTGGCTGCAGCTGCAGCACAGCCGGGGTTGAGTGGGGTGAGGCTGTGCGTGGGACACACACAGCCCCCTCAGTGGGGAATGCAGCAGGCTGCTGTCTGTGGGGGCCGAGTTTGTCCAGGGTGGCATGCCTGGAGAGTGACACCGACAGGCTGGAGCTTAAGTGGGGGCAGAAGGTACCAGGGCTCAGTCCAGTCCTCCCAGTGAGCTGTGGATTTAGGCTGAGTCACTGAACCTCTCTGGACTTAGGTCCCCTCCTCCCAGGACAATGATCCCTACCCTGGCTGGATTCTTGAATACCCCATTGACCAGCAAGCCCAAGCCAATGAAATCAGTGTGCAGGGGTATGGGAGCCCTGGGTCAGTCCTGAGCTCTCAGGGGTATCCCCATATGGCGGTGTGGTATGGGGATGCACCACACCCAGGTAAGGCCAATGTTAACACAGTGCCAGGCAAATGCTAGCTGCAGTCATCCCCATCGCTGACCACCAAACTTCCAAATCTGAAGAGCTCCTGCATAGAGGGGAAATGAAGTTACTCTGTGTGGTCCCAAAGGACAATTTTTTAAAACCACCTCTTTGAAAAAAGCATGGCACAGGTCCAAGCACAGGCACTAGAGGTCACTGACCTCACTGGCCATCGGTGAGCAGGGGTTCAGGTGTCCAAAGTTCCTCCCATTCCTAAAGGCTCTGGTCCCTGACATTCCCTGGTAGAATCCACAGGACTCAGTAACTGGAGGTGGGAGCCCAGAGAGTACAGGGGCAGGTAGGGCGTCAGCGGGCCACTGACAGAGTACAGTCAACAAAGGAGCAGCCAGACAGAAAGGAGGGTCTGGATGGGGGTGGGGGGGGCCCCTGGGCCTCTGGAGTAGTTGGTGGGGTCAGTGGCAGGAGGGGCTCCCAGCTCACCTGCTCCTGCCAGAGCAGCTCACTGTCAGAATTGCGGATGTTTTTGTGGAAAGCTGAACTAGGGAGGAAATAGTTTTGTCTGTTTAAAATAAAAGCAAGCGTTTTTGAGTTCCATGATTTCCCAGGCACAGCATATGACGCACAAGCTTGTAGGTGGAACAGGGGAAGCCCTGCCTGGGCCAGGTGTAAGCAGACACAACCAGGGGGACAGGAACCACCCTCCACTTGCACCAAGGGGTGCCACCCACCCATGCCCACCCTCTACCATGCAGGGCAGGCCAAAGGCTACTCTCAGAAGTTCTTTTTACTACCCTTGGAAAACAACCCCCCCACCATTTGTTTTGTGGTGTGGTGGATCACTTTTTTGTAGCCTTTCTAGCCATGGTCTTGTAACTCCCATTCAAGCGATCGGGCAGGACTGTAGAGATATGGTAATTGTGGTCCACCAAAGGATTGGTCAGTTTTGCCATCCCGTTGGGCTTGAAATGAGACACCCCAGAGGTGGGAAAAAGAAGAGCCCACAACCACGAAGGAAGAGAGACTGGCAGGAGAAACCTGCAGGAGACAGCTTAGTGGACTTCCCAGCCTACAGAGTGAGAAAGTTGAGTGCCTTTGGGCAGAGGCTGAGGGCTAAGGAGAGGCATGCCTGCAAGCAAGGGTGGAAAGAGGTTGTCCTGATGGAAGAACTGTACGCTTGAATGTTCTGAACCTGAATTGAAATCTGTTACTTCCCTAACAAACCCCATAATTGCCTGTGAGTTCTCCATGGCCATTGCAATGAATTATCAAGCCCAGCAAAGAAGTACAGAGTGCCGTGGGAGAGACAGTTGGTGTCAGAATTGGGAAAGATAGCAGAGAGAGGAGGCATGTCTGCCCCCTGCCTCATATGAATCAGCTTTGGGCAGTTGATCTTGATTCTCCTTCTTCCTAGTGAAGTTAGAGGAGGTCAGATGCTGCCCCCACATCCTTCTTACACGTTTTATAATGTAAAATGAACAAAGAGAACAGGGAAAACACAAGTTATCATATCTACTGGAATTACTCTACCTCTTCCTAGAAGGAAACTCTAAGATCAAAAGAGGATTTTACTCAGTAATTGAAAGGCTTTCCCCCACTATCTAAAGAAAATTATTTAGAAGCAAGTGTTTCTGTCCTGGCATTGACTAATACTAACTTACCAAGAATTTGGAAGACAGCTACCTGACCAACTCAAGGGAAGAGATCTGTGTTTGTGCCCATTCCAAATAAAGGTGAGGTGAGAAAATGTGGGAATTATTGAACAAATATCATTAATATCAAAAGCAAGTAAAATTTTGCTGAAGATAATTAAAAAACGGTTGCAACAGTACGTAGAGAAGGAACTGCCAGAAATTCAAGCCCAATTCAGAAGAGGACATGGAAAGAGGAATATAATTGCTGATGTCGGATGGATCTTGGCTGAAAGCAGAGAATACCAGAAAGATGTTTACCGGTGTTTTATTGACTATGCAAAGGTATTCAACTGTATGAGTCATAATAAATCATGGATAACATTTTGAAGAATGGGAATTTCAGAACACTTAACTGTGCTCATGAGGAACATGAACATAGACCAAGAAGCAGTCATTCATACAGAACATGAGTCGGAATCGACTCAACGGCACTTAGCAACAACAAACAACAACCTTGACACACACACACACCAATGCTTAAAATAACTCTAATCACATTTTTGAAATCTGCCCCTTAGTAAAATTTGAATTCTTTTTTGATGACCTGTGACTCACAGAGTTTTCAGTATATACAACACATGCAGGTATTAGTGCTTAGCTGCCTGGCCACTGCAGTCAGCAGAGAAAGCCACCTTGCTACAGAGCCTTGGCTAACTTGCTAGGGCTCAAATTTCTAGCAATAAACCCATCAAGTGAAAGCCTTTTCCTTTTCCTGACAGTGGAGGGAGGAGTTATGGTGATTGGCTCAAGAATGGTACCACCCAAGTAATCTATTTCCCTTGTTCTTTCATTCTGCAAATTCAAACAGGATCCCAGGGAGGGAAAGAATCCCCAGAAAGCCTTGGGCATCTTTGCCTGAGGAGTCCCTAAGAGCCCCAGGGGCTTGAAGCTGAAACTCCATTTGGACTCCCTTTGACCCCTGCAGACTAACAAGTGTAGACCATGGCTCTCCTTCCTACAAGGAGCCTGTTTTTATTTACTCAGAGGCAGCCCACTTAATATGGTGTAAGGGAATCAAGCACTGATGAATTCCATGGCCCTGACCCGACACTTGGAAACCTTGGTGGTGTAGTGGTTAAGTGCTACAGCTGCGAACAAAAGAGTCATCAGTTTGAATCTGCCAGGTGCTCCTTGGAAACTCTATGAGGCAGTTCTACTCTGTCCTATAGGGTCGCTGAGTCAGAATCGACTTGACGGCACTGGGTTTGGTTTTGGTTTTGGACCTGGCACTAAGGAGCCCTGGTGGTGCAGTGGATTACAGCCTCAGAAACCCTATGGGCAGTGCTACCCTGTCTTACAGGATCACTATAACAATGAGTTCATTTTTTTTTTTTTGAGACCCTGCTCTGCATTTACAAATTGAACCTTCCAGCCTATCACAGGGCCCTACCCATGTCCCAGCCAGTGTGTGAGAAGCACCAAGTCTGTGTTCAGGAGCCTCAGAGACCATTGCCAATGGTAGGAGGTAAAACTTTGATTGGCAGAAACACTTTTAGTTGCTCCTGATTTCTTGCAGACTTTACTACAGCTGTGAAGTACTCCAATCTCCTCCTAGTGGGCCTGAATACTTCAGAGTGAGGGTGATCAACCCCTGGAGTTGGCACTGAAGGGGGCTTAACACTAGGCACTAAGACCCACTACTCGCTCCTGCCCCATGACAGGCTTTCTTCCTGTGCCTCATCCTTGTCTGTTAAGTGGTAATGAGGATCAGATGAGCAAGGCCACATGAAGGGCTCGGAAGAGGGCCTGCACACAGTGAGTCCTCTATGGGTATTTGCTGTTGTTGTTATGGGGAATGGGGTGTCTCATCATCCTCTCCCCCCTTCCACTTATTGAGCAAATGCCACGGCAGACCCAGAGCTCCCCTTAATCCAGGTGTGTGCCTGCCCCTGGGTCTCCTGTCTACAGATTCTGCAGGACCGACCCCAACTCTCCACATAAGCAGGAGGACACAGGGGAAGCAGGAGGCTGCTGCCTGTTGACATCAAAGATCATCAGAGCTTCCTGCCTGTCCTTTATGCTAGAAATGGACAGCCTGACATCAGCTACAAAACACTGCCTGGCATCAACAATCTGCCTCCACCCACTTTTAGCCTTCACACGTCAACACTCAAAATGCCCCATCAGGCTCCCATGGCAATACAGGTGTGATGTGCTGACACCAGCCCCACAGGCTTACTGCCTTATAGTTAAGCTACCAAATGAAAATTTATCCAAAACAAACTCAAATTTGGAACTCTCTGAAAGTCAGTCTTCTTTGTCACTCAAATGAGAGGGTTATTTAGCCTTCTTCAGAGGCAGATATTAAAGTCAGAGGAGTGAGAACTTTTTTTCCCCCCTCAAACAAAGACAAGAGAGTCAATGAAAAGATTTTTGTTTGGTTAAATCTTTTTTTTTTTTTTTGAGAGTGTGTGTGTGACAAATAATGATTTCAAAGCTTTCACCCAATTCTTAACTTATAAAACCCTGTCAAGACATACCTGAATATCCACTCTTTGGAATCCAAGTGGAATAATTCTCATTACTGGTAAGGAAAACCCATAGTTCTTGACCTTTTATATTGGAGGAGGGAAGGGAAGTATAAATTCTCTGACAGATATACTACTGAAAATGGCTTAATTTAACACTGACAAACTAAATTTTGCTTAGGCTTGATCTCAGCTTAGTTAAAAACTCCCATTGGGGCCATTCAGTTACTTCTTTGGTATCTTCAACAACATGAATTATTCATAAGGAAAGATGGAAAAGCCCTGAATCTATTTCAGTACTGCTTTCAACCACCTGAGACATCAAGAAGCACACTTCCACACATACACAAGCAGGTAGTGTTTTCCGAAGTAGAGTTCTTGCTTTCCTTCCTTAAAGGTATATTCCCTGATGAGCTCTACTTTACTTTAATATTATTATGAAAGTGCAAATGTGTGAGTGTCTCTGCTTCCATTTCCCTCAGTCCTGGATGGATGGAGCTCTAAGAAGCAAGAGTACCACAATGAGAAATGCACACTGCCTTCCATTTGAGGAAAACATGCAAATCCAAAGCATTACACAATGTTCCCAATAATCACTGGTGAAATGGAGAAAAAAAATCTTCCAAATTCAGAAGCAAAATTAGGATAATTCGAGGAACCCAAAAGGCTGTGGGAACCAGGGTGTGGTGAATGCAGATGTGGCTGTGCCTGTGAGAAACAGAGGTGCTTAAACGAGTGAGGGGGACTGGCATAGGCTGAAACTTCCCTCCAAGGAATGAAGCAATCTGAACCCTGCCAACGGAGGCAGCTACTTTGGCCACCCACCACCTCGGCACCACTGACTCACAGGAGGTGCTCATACTAGACTGAACGTCCAGATTCCCTGGGAACATTCACTTTCAGATCAGTCCGTCTCTAGTACACCGTACCTTTGACCAAGAAAGAATATTCTGTCCTAAACGTAAAGATAATAGAAAATTAGAGCCTAAGAAAGCAATATTGCTTCGTTTTGTGTTCTTCTTTGGAACACACACAGTCACAAACGCACACACACACACATACACAGTCACGCACAAACACACATAGCCATCGGTCTCACATTGTTAATTATTCCTACTGGTATATGAAATTCCTGCTCCAGGAACATAACACAACACATACACACAAATACACAAAGCAAAGCCATAAGCCTCTGCCATTGCTGACACAATTCAACTAAATTTAGGAAAGTTGCAATCTGATTACATTCCACGTTTTACAATGAAAATAAAATCAAGGAGGAAAATAGCATTGCGCAGTGCATGCCACTGTAAGTAGAATAAAAACCTCTGTCTTAGTCATCTAGTGCTGCTATAACAGAAATACCACAAGTGGATGGCTTTAACAAAGAAAAGTTTATTCTCTCACAGTCTAGTAGGCTACAAGTCCAAATTCAGGGCTCCAGGGGAAGGCTTTCTCTGTCAGCATGGGAGGAAGGTCCTTGTCATCAATCTTCCCCTGGTCTAGGAGCCTCCCCGTGCAGGAACCCCAGGTTCAAAGGAAGCACTCTGCTCCTGGCACCGCTTTCTTGGTAGTATGAGGTTCCCCCTCTCCGTTTGCTTCCCTTTCCTTTTTATCTCTTGAGAGATAAAAGGTGGTGCAGGCCACACTCCAGGGAAACTCCCGTTACACTGGATCAGGGATGTGACGTGAGTAAGGGTGTTACAATTCCACCCTAATCCTCTTTAACATTAAATTACGATCACAGAAGGAGGGGAGCCAAGATGGCTGACTAGGTAGATGCTACCTCGGATCCCTCTTGCAACAAAGACTTGGAAAAACAAGGGAATCGATCACATACATGACAATCTACAAACCCTGACCAACAAACACAGATTTAAAGACTTGATCTGAGTGACCGAGACCCAGAATGAACAACTACGGGGAAGCAGTGGCTGTTTTCGGAACCTGGAGCCAGTGTCACAGTCAGGTAACCTTGGCGCCGGGCTTTGGACTGGGCACAGGGGAGCTGAGTACGACATCTGTGACAGTGCAAACACGGGGCGCAGCCCTACCCCCCTGAACTGACCCCGTGAGGGGGCCCAGCCGGTCTGCGCAGGTGGTGCGGGCGACGCAGCTGGCGGGAGGAGAAGTCAATGGGAGGCAGTGACTGTTTTTGGAGCCGGGAGTGCAGCGTCCTAGCCGGGGAACCTTGACGCTGGGCTTTGGACTGGCAGCCGAGGAACTGACCGCGGCTTCTGAGACAGCGCAAGTACAGGACGCCGGGCCTGACCCTCAGGGGCAATCTCTACCCAGCCAGCGCACACAGGCTATGCGCCCCTTGGGAATCTTAGATAAAACACTCATCCCAAGCAAGATAAGTAACTTTGTCTATATGCCGGGGTGCTACTTACTCTCCCCTATTTATCTGAACCCTCCCCTCCCCTTCCCAGGAGGCTTCATTAACATTGGAATTTCCTGAGCCAGAGGGAGAACTGCTCCGTGGTTTTTCTTTTCCTTTCCTTTTTTTTTTGGTCTTTGCCTAACCCATTCTTCTGGCCTGAGAGAAGCAACCACAAAAAACCCAGGGACCAAAAATCCTTCCCTAATTGGACTAAAAACACAGAACCAGCTCCAGGCAAACATGTGTGATCCACAGTCTCGGGCTTTCATCCCTACAGGGAACGAGGTGGCTATACTAATGCAAAGGCATTTCTGATAGGGATCTGACTGCATTTGTTTTAGCGGATTTACTGGAAAGACAAGTTTCCCAGGTTTGATATCTCTGCGTATTCAACAGAGCCTTAACTGACCCACAACAGGGAACTGAGGGCTGAAGCTCCCCCTAACCTCCTGCCTTAGGGGTCTAAAGAGGGTGACACCTACCTATCTGTAGAGGTACTTGCATTGGGGGCCTAAGGTACAGCTGCAGAGCCCACCCACCACGGTGCTTTAGGAATAGAGACACACCTACCTCACTGACACTTGGGGGAAGCCTGTCAGCATCCTGCCCACCCCCCCCCCGGAGTGTGAAACCCTACTGCTACTAGAATCTGGTGCACACAACTATCACTACTACTTCTCAAGGTGGATAGGTGACAGGGTACTTCACACACTTGATGACCCAAAATCAGATTCTACTCAAGAATAGCAAATGGACTCAGGCATATATATCTGGTAACAGCCCAAACCAGCTGGTAATAGGTCATAAGTAAGTCAAGGGCTACAACAATCAAGACAGCACAATCTAGTAGCCCATCCACATATATTGAAAGAAAACAAAACAAGATAAGACTCAGGGAGCAAATATACAATAAATCACTACAATATCTTAGTGATGGCTCGGAGACAGCAGTCGATATCAAACCACATAAAGAAGCAGACCATGACAGCTTCTACAACCCCCCAAACTAAAGAATCAAATCTTTCCCAAATGAAGATACAATCAAATACATAATATAAAAAACTAATTTACAGAATGCTTCAAGACATCAGGGATGACCTCAGAAATGAAATAAGGCAATCTGCAGAAAAAGCCAAGGAACACACTGATAAAACAGTTGAAGAACTCAAAAAGATTATTCAAGAACATAGTGGAAAAATTAATAAGTTGCAAAAATTCATAGAGAGACAGCAGTCAGAAATCCAAAAGATTAACAATAAAATTACAGAATTAGACAACGCAATAGGAAGTCAGAGGAGCAGACTCAAGCAATTAGAATGCAGAGTGGGGAATCTGGAGGACCAGGGAATTAACACCAATATAGCTGAAAAAAAATCAGATAAAAGAATTAAAAAAAAATGAAGAAACCCTAAGAATCATGGGGGACTCTACCAAGAAGAATAACTTGCATGTGATTGGAGTCCCAGAACAGGGAGAGATAACAGAAAACACAGAGAGAATAGTTGAAGATCTGCTGACAGAAAACTTCCCTGACATCATGAAAGATGAAAGGATATCTATCCAAGATGCTCATCGAACCCCATTTAAGATTGATCCAAAAAGAAAAACACCAAGACATATTATCATCAAACTTGCCAAAACCAAAGACAAAGAGGAAATTTTGAAAGCAGCCAGGGATAAAAGAAAGGTTTCCTATAAGGGAGAATCAATAAAAATAAGTTCAGACTACTCAGCAGAAACCATGCAGGCAAGAAGGCAATGGGATGACATATACAGAGCACTGAAGGAGAAAAACTGCCAGCCAAGGATCATATATCCAGCAAAACTCTCTCTGAAATATGAAGGCGAAATTAAGATATTTACAGATAAACACAAGCTTAGAGAATTTGCAAAAACCAAACGAAAGCTACAAGAAATACTAAAGAAAATTGTTTGGTCAGAAAACCAATAATATCAGATACCAGCACAATACAAGGTCACAGAACAGAACATCCTGATATCAACTCAAATAGGAAATCACAAAAACAAATTAAGATTAATTAAAAAAAAAAAAGCTCAAAACAGGGAATCATTGAACTCAATATGTAAAAGATCACAATAATCAAAAAGAGGGACTAAATACAGGTGGCATAGAACTGCCAAATGGAGAGGAATACAAGGCGATATAGGAGAGGAATACAAGCTAGGTTTTTACTTAGAAAAATAGGGGTAAATATTAAGGTAACCACAAAGAGGTATAATGACTCCATAACTCAAAATAAAAACCAAGAAAAATGTAACGACTCAGCAAACATAAAGTCAAATACTATGAAAATGAGGAACACACAATTTGCAAAGAAAAACGTCTCAGCACAAAAAAGTAAGTGGAAAAATGAAATTGTCAACAACACACATAAAAAGGCATCAAAATGACAACACTAAACACTTACTTATCTATAATTACGCTGAATGTAAATGGACTAAATGCACCAATAAAGAGACAGAGAGTCTCAGACTGGATAAAGAAACACGATCCGTCTATACGCTTACAAGAGACACACCTTAGACTTAGAGACACAAACAAACTAAAACTCAAAGGATGGAAAAAAATATATCAAGCAAACAAAAAGCAAAAAAGAGCAGGAGTAGCAATATTAATTTCTGACAAAATAGACTTTGAAGTTAAATCCACCACAAAGGATAAAGAAGGACACTACATAATGATAAAAGGGACAATTGACCAGGAAGATATAACCATATTAAACATTTATGCACCCAATGACAGAGCTGCAAGATACATAAATCAAATTTTAACAGAACTGAAAAGTGAGATAGACACCTCCACAATTATACTAGGAGACTTCAACACACCACTTTCGGAGAAGGACAAGACATTCAGTAAGAAGCTCAACAGAGACACGGAAGACCTAATTACAACAATCAACCAACTTGACTTCATTGACTTATACAGAACTCTCCACCCAACTGCTGCAAAGTATACTTTTTTTTCTAGCGCACATGGAACATTCTCTAGAATAGACCACATATTAGGTCATAAAACAAACCTTTCCAGAATCCAAAACATCGAAATATTACAAAGCATCTTCTCAGACCACAAGGCCATAAAAGTGGAAATCAATAACAGAAAAATCAGGGAAAAGGAATCAAATACTTGGAAACTGAACAATACCCTGCTCAAAAAAGACTGGGTTATAGAAGACATTAAGGAGGGAATAAAGAAATTCATAGAATGCAATGAGAATGAAAATACTTCCTATCAAAACCTCTGGGACACAGCAAAAGCATTGCTCAGAGGCCAATTTATATTGATAAATGCACACATACAAAAAGAAGAAAGAGCCAAAATCAGAGAACTGTCCCTACAACTTGAACAAATAGAAAGTGAGCAACAAAAGAATCCATCAGGCACCAGAAGAAAGCAAATAATAAAAATTAGAACTGAACTAAATGAATTAGAGAACAGAAAAACAATTGAAAGAATTAACAAAGCCAAAAGCTGCTTCTTTGAAAAAATTAACAAAATTGATAAACCTTTGGCCAGAATGACTAAAGAAATACAGGAAAGGAAACAAATAACCTGAATAAGAAACGAGATGGACCACATCACAACAGACCCAACTGAAATTGAAAGAATCATATGAGATTATTACGAAAAATTGTACTCTAACGAATTTGCAAACCTAGAAGAAACGGACAAATTCCTGGAAAAACACTATCTACCTAAACACAATCAGAAGTAGAACAACTAAATAGACCCATAACAAAAAAAGAGATTGACACGGTATTCAAAAAACTCCCAACAAAAAAAAAGCCCTGGCCCGGATGGCTTCACTGCAGAGTTCTACCAAACTTTCAGAGAAGAGTTAACACCACTACTACTAAAGGTATTTCAAAGCATAGAAAATGACGGAATACCACCTAACTCATTCTATGAAGCCACCATTTCCCTGATACCAAAACCAGGTAAAGACATCACAAACAAAGAAAATTACAGGCCTATATCCCTCATGAACATTGATGCAAAAATCCTCAACAAAATTCTAGCCAATAGAATTCAACAAATTATCAAAAAAATAATCCACCATGACCAAGTGGGATTTATACCAGGTATGCAAGACTGGTTTAATATTAGAAAAACCATTAATGTAATCCATCATATAAATAAAACAAAAGACAAAAACCACGTGATCTTATCAATTGATGCAGAAAAGGCATTTGACAAAGTCCAACACCCATTCATGATAAAAAGTCTCAGGAAAATAGGAATTGAAGGAAAATTCCTCAACATAATAACGGGCATCTATACAAAAAAAAAATTTTTTTTTTTTTTTTTATACAAAGCCAACAGCCAACATCACTCTAAATGGAGAGAACCTGAAAGCATTTCCCTTGAGAACGGGAACCAGACAAGGATGCCCTTTATCACCGCTCTTATTCAACATTGTGCTAGAGGTCCTAGCCAGAGCAATTAGGCTAGACAAAGAAATAAAGGGCATCCGGATTGGCAAGGAGGAAGTAAAATTATCTCTATTTGCAGATGACATGATCTTATACACAGAAACCCTATGGAATCCGCTAGAAAACTACTGAAACTAATAGAAGAGTTTGGCAGAGTCTCAGGTTATAAGATAAACAAACAAAAATCACTTGGATTCCTCTACATCAACAAAAAGAACATCAAAGAGGAAATAACCAAATGAATACCATTCACAGTACCCCCAAGAAGATAAAATACTTAGGAATAAATCTTACCAAAGATGTAAAAGACCTGTACAAAGAAAACTACAAAGTACTACTACAAGAAACTAAAAAGGACCTACTTAAGTGGAAAAACATATCTTGCTCATGGATAGGAAGACTTTACATGGTAAAAATGTCTATTCTACCAAAAGCCATCTATACATACAATGCACTTCCAATCCAAATTCCAATGTCATTTTTTAATGTGATGGAGAAAAAAATCACCACTTCATATGGAAGGGAAAGAACCCCCGGATAAGTAAAGCATTACTGAAAAAGAAGAAGAAAGTGGGAGGCCTCACTCTACCTGATTTCAGAAGCTATTATACAGCCACAGTAGTCAAAACAGCCTGGTACTGGTACAACAACAGGCACATAGACCAATGGAACAGAATTGAGAACCCAGATATAAATCCAACCACATATGAGCAGCTGATATTTGACAAAGGCCCAGTGTCAGTTAATTGGGCAAAAGATAGTCTTTTTAACAAATGGTGCTGGCATAACTGGATATCCATTTGCAAAAAAATGAAACAGGACCCATACCTCACACCATGCACAAAAACTAACTCCAAGTGGATCAAAGACCTAAACATAAAGACTAAAACGATAAAGATCATGGAAGAAAAAATAGGGACAACATTAGGAGCCCTAATACAAGGCATAAACAGAATACAAAACATTACCAAAAATGACGAAGAGAAACCAGATAACTGGGAGCTCCTGAAAATCAAACACCTATGCTCATCTAAAGACTTCACCAAAAGAGTAAAAAGACCACCTACAGACTGGGAAAGAATTTTAAGCTATGACATCTCCGACCAGCGCCTTATCTCTAAAATCTACATGATTCTGTCAAAACTCAACCACAAAAAGACAAACAACCCAATCAAGAAGTGGGCAAAGGAGATGAACACCCACTTCACTAAAGAAGATATTCAGGCAGCTAACAGATACATGAGAAAATGCTCTCGATCATTAGCCATTAAAGAAATGCAAATTAAAACTATGATGAGATTCCATCTCACTCCAACAAGGCTGGCATTAATCCAAAAAACACAAAATAATAAATGTTGGAGAGGCTGCGGAGAGATTGGAACTCTTATACACTGCTGGTGGGAATGTAAAATAGTACAACCACTTTGGAAATCTATCTGGCGTTTTCTTAAAAAGTTAGAAATAGAACTACCATACAACCCAGAAATCCCACTCCTCGAAACATACCCTAGAGAAATAAGAGCCTTCACACAAACAGATATATGCACACCCATGTTTATTGCAGCTCTGTTTACAACAGCAAAAAGGTGGAAGCAACCAAGGTGTCTAACAACGGATGAATGGCTAAATAAATTGTGGTATATTCACACAATGGAATACTACGCATCGATAAAGAACAGTGAAGAATCTGTGAAACATTTCATAACATGGAGGAACCTGGAAGGCATTATGCTGAGCGAAATTAGTCAGAGGCAAAAGGACAAATATTGTATAAGACCACTATTATAACATCTTGAGAAATAGTATAAACTGAGAAGAACACATACTTTTGTGGTTATGAGGGGGGGAGGGAGGGGGGGTGGGAGAGTGTTTTTTACTGATTAGTTAGTAGACAAGAACTACTTTAGGTGAAGGGAAGGACAATACTCAATACATGGAAGGTCAGCTCAACTGGACTGGACCAAAAGCAAAGAAGTTTCTGGGATAAAATGAATGCTTCAAAGGTCAGCGGAGAAAGAGCAGGGGTTTGGAGACCATGGTTTAAGGGGACTTCTAAGTCAATTGGCAAAATAATTCTATTATGAAAACATTCTGCATCCCACTTTGAAATGTGGCGTCTGGGTCTTAAATGCTAACAAGCGGCCATCTAAGATGCATCAATTGGTCTCAACCCACCTGGATCAAAGGAGAAAGAAGAACACCAAGATCACAGGATAACTATGAGCCCAAGAGACAGAAAGGGCCACATGAACCAGAGACTTACATCATCCTAAGACCAGAAGAACTAGTTGGTGCCCGGCCACGACCGATGACTGCCCTGACAGGGAGCACAATAGAGAACCCTGAGGGAGCAGGAGACCAGTGGGATGCAGACCCCAAATTCTCACAAAAAGAGCATACTTAATGGTCTGACTGAGACTAGAGGAATCCTGGAGGTCATGGTCCCCAAACCTGTTGGCCCAGGACAGGAACCATTCCCGAAGACAACTCATCAGACATGGAAGGGACTGGACAGTGGGTAGGAGAGAGATGCTGATGAAGAGTGAGCTCCTTGTGTCAGGTGGACACTTGTGACTGTGTTGGCATCTCCTGTCTGGAGGGGGGATGGAAGGACAGAGAGAGTTGGAAGCTGGCAAAATTATCACGAAAGGAGAGACTGGAAGGGCTGACTCATTAGGGGGAGAGCAAGCGGGAGTATGGAGTAAGGTGTATATAAACTTTTATGTGACAGTCTGACTTGATTTGTAAACGTTCACTTGAAGCTCAATAAAAGTTAAAAAAAAAAATCAGCCAAGGTGGGGGAAAAAAAAATTACAATCACAAAATGGAGGACAACCACACAATACTGGGAATCACAGCCCAGCCAAACTGACACACACATTTTTTTTTGGAGACATAATTCAGTCCATGGCAACCTCTTATTGTTTCATCTTTTTGCTACAGAAAGCACAAAATAACATTTCCAACCATACAACAAAAAGAGAAGTCAAATGCATGCCGAAAAATAGTCAAATTTCTAAAGAACTTTTTGGTTAAACATTTCAGGTTAGCTTAATATCATCAAGCCCCTGGCATTTTTTTCACTAAGATCAGAGAACTTTTCTATCAAAGCAGTGATTTGACGGACCATCGATTCAAGACAGAGAAAAGTCACCAGGATTACAAACAAACAAATCTTAGTACAACCAAACTTACATATTCCCACGAATTACACATAGTGGATATTATAAAACATTTCATGTTTGAAACAATTATATTCCCTACCTAATTGTTTGGAATATTCACACCTGCTGGAAATAAAATTTAAACTAAATAAAGGCATTGTGTTCTAAAAGTTATTTCTTTCCAATAGTCTTTCCTGTTAATGTATTTAATATCCTTCAACAAAAATATGTGATGCTAAATTTGAGAATGAGAATGCCCCAAGTATAAATTTTCTAAAGACTTAATATTATTGATCGATCCAATTAAAACATAAAGTAAGCTGTCTTCATTTTCCACTTAGACTGACAGTTTATGTGGTCAAGTTTAATTCCATATCAGAAAATGTGAAAAAGACTAATTTAATTAAAGACTAGCAACTTGAAAAGCTAAGGAAAAATAATTTTGGGTATAAGAACTGAGTGTCTTGCAAACTAGTTTACCTGTAGTTTTCCTGTGGTGGGTAATTTTAGAAACTTGTGTCAAGTAGGAACGAAAAAAATTCACTTTGTCTCCTGCATGCTTGGACTTTTGAAGTCATTTTTCTGAGCTCCTTTAGTTCTGTCAAGTAACTTGGGGGAGGGCTGACTCTCCTTTGAAAAGGAAACCTGTTCTTTGTCACTGCCTGAAAGCACTGGAATTTTGTAAACATTTTGTTGTTGTAGGTGCCCTCGAGTCGGTTCCAACTCACAGTGACCCTGTGAATAATAGATGAAACACTGCCCAGCATGGGCCATCCTCACAATTGTTACTGTGCTTAAGCCCATTGTTGCAGCCACTGTGTCAATCCATTTCCTTGAGAGTCTCCTCTCTTTTGCTGACCCTCTACTTTGCTAAGTATAATGTCCTTCTCCAGTGACTAGTCCCTCCTGATAACATGTCCAAAGTATACGACACAGTCTCACCATGGTTGCTTCTAGGAAGCATTCTGGCTGTACTTCTTCCAAGACAGATTTGTTTGTTGTTTTGGCAGTCCACGGTGTATTCAATATTCTTTGCCAATACCGTAATTCAAGTGCATCAATTCTTCTTTGATCTTATACATTGTCCAGCTTTCACATGCATATAAGATTGAAAATACCATGGCTTTCGTCAGGTGCACCTCAGTCCTCAAAGTGACATATGTGCTTTTTGTCTTAGTTGTCTAGTGCTGCGATAACAGAAATACCACAAGTGGATGGCTTTAACAAAGAGTTTATTCTCTCACAGTCAAATAGGCTAGAGGTCCGAATTCAGGGCAGTGGCTCCAGGGAAGGATTTCTTTCTGTCAGCTTTGGAGGAAGGTCCTTGTGATCCATCAGTGTTCCCTTGGTCTGGGAGCATCTCAGCACAGGATCCTCCGGTCCAAAGGACACGCTGTGCTCCCAGCACTGCTTTCTTGGTGGTATGAGGTCCCCTTGTCTCTGCTTCCTTCTCTCTTTTATATCTCAAAAGAGATTGGCTTAAGACATTATCTAACCTTGTAGACTTCATCAACATAACTGCCACTGATCCATTTTATTGCATCATAGTCATAGGATTTACAACACATAGGGAAATCACATCAGATGATAAAATGGTAATCATACAATCATACCAGGGAATCATGACCTAGCCAAGTTGACAGATATTACTGGAGGACACAATTCAATCCATAACACTTTTTAACACTTTAAAGAGGTCTTTTGCAGCAGATTTGCTCAATGCAATACATCGTTTGCTTTCTTCACTGTTGCTTCCATTGGCGTTGATTGTGGATCCAAGTAAAATGAAATCCTTGACAACTTCAAATACAAATGCAAAATAAAGGGAAAGCCAGTCGCTGTCTGAGAGTCAGTGCAGATTTGGCCAATCATGTACATCTCTTAGAGTAAGGGTTCTCAAACATTCCCCACACTAGGACAGTCTGGGGAATTTCATTTCGCTTTCTTCTTTGGAACCCACACCTATGCACACATGCATGTACTCGCACACATACACACACCCATGAAGAACGAGTTACAGCAGGCTCATTGTTTGCGTTCTCCCCACAAGCCTAAAATTTCTGCTCCAAGCAGTTAGGAAACTCCAGCCCCACCTGGTAGCCATGCCCCCTTCCCCGCTGTATGGTTTATTCCTGAGCACTTATCACCGTCCAACCATCTACATCATTCACAGGAACCATGCAAGCTCCCTGAGGGGAAGATGTTTGTTTCCATCAATGCCATGCCTAGAACAATGTTTGAAGCAGAGCAGATCCTCAGTAAATTTTGTTTGAATGAATGAAAAATAACAAAAATGGGCTTCTGAAAAATTATTTTTATATAAAATTATCAGGCTGTTGTTAGTTGCCAGTCAGTTGGCCCTGACTCGTGGCAACCCCATGCATAATGCAGTGAAAAGCTGTGCAGTCCTGCACTATCCCCATCATCAGCTGCAGATCTCATCGTTGTAATCCACAGGTTTGTCACTGGCTGATTTTGGGAGGTAGATCACCAAGCCTTTCTTCCTGGTCTGTCTTAGTCTGGAAGCTCTATTGAAACCTGCTCAGCATCACAGCTAGGGGACTTCTAATTCTGAAAAAATGACTGAAAATGTTACAGATACGACTCTTATATGTGAAATGTTGTGTTTTATGTTACACTTGCATGTTAAATATTACAAACGTTACCCGTATAATGTCTGAATGTGATGACTACAGCTTAGTGGGAAGGGCTGCATGACTCAGTGGTAATGCTGTTTTTTTGGGTTTTTTTAAATTATTTTTATTAAAACTTATGGGGACAGTGGTAGTTCAGTGGTAGAATTCTCGCCTTCCATGAGGGAGACCTGGGTTCAATTCCTGGCCAGTGCACCTCAAGTGCAGCCACTACCCCTCTGTCAGTGGAGGCTTACATCTTGCTATGATGCCGAACAGGTTTCAGTGGAGATTCCAGACTAAGACAGACTGGAAGGAAAGGTCTCGTGATCTACTTCTGCAAATTAGCCAATGAAAACCCTATGGATACAAAAGAACACTGTCTGACTTGCTTGCTTTGGACATGTCATCAGGAACCATCAATCACTGAAGGAGGACATCATGTTTGGTGAAGTAGAGCACAAACGAGAATGAGGGAGACCCTTGGATTGGCACAAAGCTTCAACGACAGACTAGAACATGCTGATGACTGTGAGCGTGATGCAGGACTGGGCAGCATTTTATTCTGTTGTACATAGGTTGCCATGAGTTGGAGCCAACTCTCTGGCAGTTATCTATGTAGCACACCAAATGCTCTGCACAGACCTGGCAGTGGGGAGAGGGGAGCCCTATCTCATTCAAATGTGGACAGATTACGTACACCTAATAGGGTTTGAGTTTTTCTGCCACAAGAAAACCAGCTCACACTTCCTTTTGCAGTTGTCACTGCTGATACTGCCCTGTGCAGAGGCCAGGTGCTGGCCTAAGGCAGGGTACAAACCTGGAGGTCCTGTGCTAGAGCTAGAACCCCCGGGGAGGAGAATGGCTGAGCGAGCTACCTGATGGGACAGCCAGCCCTTCTCACCATGCTGCGTTTAGTGAACTAAACTGAGCTGGGTAAATGTCAGTGTCCCCTGGTCATCATCCTGATGCCTTTACAGGGACACCAACCACCACCCTG
The DNA here is from genome assembly GCF_030014295.1 of Loxodonta africana. NCBI lineage: Eukaryota > Metazoa > Chordata > Mammalia > Proboscidea > Elephantidae > Loxodonta > Loxodonta africana. The sequence goes on from NC_087354.1 coordinate 3,491,521, forward strand.
AGAGACTCAACTGTCGCCTTCTTACTGGTCTCCCCCAATAAACGTCACTCCTCTCCTGAGTTTCCAGAGAGCAGGAATTTGGACAGTTAGTTTGGATCTTGAGGTGGACTGTGCTGATCACGTCTATCTGATTCCTGAACTTTGGATAAGGAGTATGAAGAGTTTGGAGAGTTTGGCAGCCACCCATGCAACACATCTATTTTATTCACAGTTTGGGTTTGAGGACGCTCCTGGCAGTGTCTCAAACAGTTGTATTTCCCCTGCACCCCATGGGCAAGCCACGTCCTTGGGGCCTCGAGCTTACACCCCTTAAGCTCAAGAGAGCAGCCTGACAGGCAGCCTCCTGGCGGAGTTCTGGGCAGTGGGTGGGGGGGGGGACCCTTAGGGCCACTGAGGCAACATGGGCACACACTTACGAGCTCAGAGAAGCCACGCACCACCTGGCGCCGCTTCAGGTTGGTTTCCCCATCCAGGTTGGCAGTCTCGATGTGGCACAGCCCATCGGGGTCACTGGAGGAGAGCAGGAGGACATCTGCGGGGATGATCTCATTGCAGCGCAGGCGCACAAAGTCCCCCACGTGGAGCTCCTTCCAGTATCGGTTCACGTACCTCTTCTCTTCCCTGGTGAGGAGACGCTCGTCAGCAAGGTTGGCATAGGCGGGTGACCTTCAAATCTGGGTGATGATGCATGGAGCTCATTTAACATGTCTTTTTTTATTTTGTGTGTTGGAAATTTCCATAATAAAAAGGTTTTTTTAAAAAAGAATATTCATAAAGGCCATGTACGTATGATTCTATTTATATGAAATGTCCAGAAGACGCAAATCCATAGAAATAGAAAATAAATTTCCAGTGGTGGGGGCAGAGGAATGGGAGTGACTGCCAAGAGGTATAGCATCTCCTTTTGGGATGATGGAAATGTTCTGAGACTAGATAGTGGGGACAGCTGCACAGCATTATGAATTTACTAAATGCCACTTAACTGTTCACTTTAAAAAGGTCAAAATGGTGAGTTTTATGTTATGTGTATTTTACCACTATAAAAAGAATAATTAAAACACTTTGAACCATGTGACACTGGGTTTGAATTGCAACATGAACCACTTTGGAGTTAGGACAGGAGTCTGGTGGCCTGAATTTGAATTCTGGCTCCCTTTCCTCACCTGCAGCACTGAGATAATAACAGGCCCATCCACTCAGCACCACTCAAGGTCAGGAATAGTGCACACCACTTGCTTAGAACAATGCCCATCACAGATAGCCTTCAACAATGAGGACGTTATTTGTAGGTTTCTTCTCTAGATTTTTTTTTTTCCCTCACCTTGGGAAATTTTTCTAGCTCAACCTACAAAGGGCATTTTAAAGAATTCTTTGAAGGCAATTTTAACCATATTTAAATGAGTAAAGAAGCAGAAATTCATGTCAACATAATATGTTGTATGAGCTCATCAGGGAATCCTCTGGGTGATGTTAAGGAGAGCAAAAAACAAAACAAACAAAAAAAAACAGCACTAGAACTCATTGCACGTTAACTGTCACCTTCTTGCTGGTCTCCCCCATTAAACATCACTCCTCTCCTGAGTTTCCAGATAGCGGGGATTTAGGCAGTTAGTTTCTCTCTTGAGGTGGACTGTGCTGGTCATGTCTATCTGATTCCTGAACTTTGGATAAGGAGTATGAAGAGTTGGGAGAGTTTGGCAGCCACCCATGTGACACATCTATTTTGTTCACAGCTTGGGTTTGAGGAGGCTCCTGGCAAGCTTCAAGGGCTCCTAGCAATCAGCTGCCCAGATACTATAGAGAGAAGTACCCCTGTATTTTCTTGTATTCATCTAAGATACACAAACATAATTCTAGGCATGGCAGGGCAAGCCAAGTAAAATAGATATAGCCTTTCCTCAACAATAAATCAAAAACAAGACAAACCATTAGAGAGTGCCTTTGGTGGCTTTAGCACTAGCCCCCAATGTGATCACAAAAGCATTCTTCCTCTGCAACCCAACACTCTCCAGAATGCCAGGGAATCCCTCAAAGCTGCAGCCTGGCTGTGACAAGCCCTGCTGCCTGCTGGCCAAGTGGGAGCATCAGGGTTAGCCCACTGGTCACACCACTGGCCCAGCCCATCAGCTGAGGTCAGCTGCCTTTGAGATATGAAACAGAAGTGGCACCCACTGTCTGGCTTGCTCACTGTCAAGCATGCTGATATTCTCCTTTATCAGAATGGAGAGACACATAGCCTTGATATTTGGTAGATGAAAACAAAATTTAACTATGTTCCGATTTCCTTTTCCCGAGGTCAAACCTTGACTTTATACCATCAAAAGCACTTGCTTTTTAGTCTTTCTTCCTTATCATTACCGTTGATTGAGTTTCTACAGAAAGTACAAAGGAATCTGAAAGGGCATGCCCTTTCAAAAGGCAGTCCTTGTGGAGCAGTGATTAAAGCCATTGACTGCTAAAGGAAAGGTTGGCTGTTCTAAGCCACCAGCAGCTCCATGGGAAAGAGATGTGGCAGTCTGCTTCTGCAGAGATTACAGCCTTGGAAACCCTATGGGGTCGCTACGAGTCAGAATTTACTCCACTGCAGGGGGTTTCAGGGGGCCCTTTCAAAAGAGTTTCCAAAAGATAAGAGTTTTCAGTCACTTATTCTAGAGAATGAACGGGGAGTTATCAGAGGGGTGAGACTCACCTAGGAAAGTGTGGATGGGGTGCCTGATGGTGGTGAGGAAGAGGAGAGGAGAAGGGGTGGGATGAGAACAGGGGAGGGGAAAGGGGAGAGAAGTGGGAGGAGGAAGGACAGAAGTGGGGGTAGAAGAGTGGAGGTGAGAGAGGGAAAGGCAGAAGAGAGAGGGGAACGGGCGAGGGGGAGGAAGAAGGCGAGGAGGGGGAAGAGGCACTCTGGGGCTGCCACACCACTGTCTATATTCACTTTATGTTAAGGACTTTCCATTTATAAACCTCACTGAAAATAAAGTCAGTTGCCATCTGCTTTGTAATCTGAAAACTTTAGCTTGCTCACCCCGTCAGAGCCCTTTTTTTAAGGAGCTCCTTCCCTGGCAGCTCTCATCCAGCCTCGGAGGCTCCTGGAAGCAGCTGATCTGGGGCTGCGCCTGGATCCCTGGAGATGTCCTGGTGGAGGGTCCATGTGGCCACAGGAGGCAGCGCCTAAGGTGGCCTGAAGTTCCTCTATTACTGAGGTTCACTTGTGGTCCAGTAAGTGTCACCCGTACTTGAGAGCAGCACTGCTCAGGAAGTTGGAAAGAACACTGGCTTCCTGGGCTAAAGGCCTGAAGCTAAGGGAAGGGCGTCGCCAAAGCCTTCATTCAAACCCCGGACTCAGGAGGAATTTGCACAAGAACAGCATCACGGAGCCCCTTGTCACTTCAGTGGACCACATGGGTGATATTCCCTACTAGGACCAAAGGTCTTAGACTGTTGGGGTGGGAGACCCAGTGCCAAGTGCAGGGTCCACATCGCCCCTGGACATCACTGCCTCACTTTTCTCATTTGTTTTTATTCTTATGACTCACAGATATATACAGAATCCCCCCAAATCCCCATTGCTGTTGAGTCAATTCCAACTCACAGCAGCGCTATAGGACAGAGCAGAGGTGCCCCACAGGGTTTCCAAAAAGCAGCTGGTGGATTCAAACTGCTGACCTTTTGGTTTACAAACAAGCTCTTAACCACTGTGCCACCAGGGCTCCATATACAGAGTAGCTCTCCTTTTTCGTTTTTTTTTTTTTGGGGGGGGGTATGATATTTGTTTTTCCCAGTCTTTCCTAATGAGTGGCTGAAAGGAACAAGCTTCCAGGCTTTATGGACAGAAAAAGTAGGCTGGGCACAGGAAGTGGGTAAAAGGAACACCAGCCTGCAGTTATCAACATGCCTGCAGTTTACTCCACATCCCCCACCACACTCACACTGAGGTACAGGAAAAACACCAGGAGAAACAGACCTTGCTGGTGCTACACTATGACCCTGGACTCTTAATAACACTCTTCTTCAGGCCTCTAGAAGCAGGTGCAATAAATGATCTGAGACTTCTTCTATTTCCTGAGGTTACTGTGTATAATATTCGGTGGATGGGACCCTTCCTCTCCACTGGAGAAGCCCTAGCAGCTCCCTGTACTCTCTGGACTCTATGCAAACGCTCTCAATTTAACCCTAATCAGGGGAATGCCTACACTCTTCTAAAGGCCACAGACTTATCCTAAGACTCACAGATTGTATTTGTAAAAGTGGCAAGACTTAAAATAGTATGCTTACAGTAAGTAGTTTTAAATTCACTGTGTATTCTCTCACTTAACATTTCTTCTAAGGATGCTGCTACCCCCATGTGGTAGCAGAATTGTAGGATGGCCTCATCATTCCCCACCTTTGGTGTACACGCCCTGTACAACCCCTTCCTCGAGTGAGGCTAGGACCTGGGAGTATGATGACCTATCACTCCTGCAGATGTAATTAAGGTTGGTACAGTAGTGTGGTTTCTTTATGATAGTGTGGGACTAATAAGGAGCACCATGATAAAAGGAGAAAAGATTGAGGTTGTCAAGAATTTCATGTTACTTGGATCCACAATCAAGACTTATGGAAGCAGCAGTCAAGAAATCAAAAGATGCATTGCATTGGGCAAATTGGCTGCAAGAGATCTCTTTAACAGTATTAAAAAGCAAAGATGTCACCTCGAGAACTAAGATTCGCCTGACCCAAGCCAGTTTTCAATCATATCATACGCACGTGAAAGCTGGAAGGTGAATAAGAAAGGTCGAAGAAGAACTGATGCCTTTGAATCGCGGTGTTGGCAAAGAATACTGAATATACCATGGACTGCCAAAAGAACCAACAAATCTGTCCGGGAAGAAGTACGACAAGAATGCTTCTTTGAAACAAGGACAACAATGTGGTAGTGTGAGGCTTATATAACTAGTTTTCCTCTTCTGGGGAAACATGTTAAAAGCATTTTTTAATCAGTCATGCTAAGTCTACAGCTCTTATTTGAACTTTTTCAAGCACTTGGTTAAGCACTTGTCTGCTAATTAAAAGGCTAGTGATTCAATCCTACCAGCAGCTCCTCAAGAGCTTGCAATCTGCTCCTGTAAAGATGACACCTAGGAAACTCTTTGGGGCAGTTCTACTCTGTCTTATAGGGTCACTATGAGTCAGAACTGACTTGACAGCGCACAGCGACAATCAGTGGACTTCAGATTAATCAAAAGGGAGATTATCCAGGTGGACCTAACCTAGTCCCAGAACTTCCCCAAGTCTGGACCTAGAGGTCAGAGATAGAGGAAGTCAGAGATTCTGAGTGTAAGAGGACAAATGATGAGGGCTATGTGGCTAGGACCTGAGGGCAGCCTCCAGGGGCTAAGAGAGACCCCCAGCTAACATCCAGCAAGAGAATGAGGCCTCAGTCTTTCAACAGGAAGGAACTGAATTCTGCTAGCAACTTGAATGAGCATGGAAGAGGATCTCCTGCCTCAGATGAGAGGACATTCCTAGCCAACACCTGGATTACAGCCTGGGGAGACCTTGAGCAGAGGATCCTGCTAACCCATGCCTGGACACCTGACACAGGGAAACTGTGGGAGAATAAATGTGTATTGTCTTAAGCTGCTACTTCTGAGGTAACTTGTTACACAGCAATAGAAAATCAAAGCTCACCACTTCCATTTTCTTCAGAGAAGGAAGAGTTACTCAGTCTTAACACTGAGCACTTAATTTATAATATCAACAACAAAAAAATTTATTATACCAGAGAAAAAACTACTTCACAAGAAAAGAATGTAGGTAAGACAGTTTCAAATTTGAATCAATCTTGCCCACAAAGAGAAAGCACAGCAGAAGGTATGAATACAAATTAAAATGTGGGGACCTTGGAATGGACAGTCTTGAGGCCTGGGCTGTTTAATAAAAATCTCAAACACAGGGCTGGCTACTCCACAGAAGGGGAGGCTGATCTCTGATAAGTCAAAATTCCCCACCTACAACTCCTCAGTGATCTACACTCAGAGTACTGATCCAAGAATTCAGAAGGCATTTATGGAAAATGTGTGCTTCTTTTGAGATAGAAAAACCAAGATGAAAGAGGTAGTGATAACAATTTCTTATGTTCAGAAGAAACCCAGGCAAAAACAAATCTTTTATAGAAATGCCCACTCCCTCCTCCAAGACTTGAGGCAGAAGGCCAGCTGGTTGTGCCACTGGCCTGAGGGGTGTTCCTGGGCCAGCACCTCATTCTGGGCCTCTGATATCTCAACTGCAAAGTGAGGGTGCTAAACAGTTGATTCTGAAGGAAGCTTATGTAATTAGTCTCCCTCTTTTTCAGAAATCTGTTAACATTTTATAATCTATCATGCCAAACCTACAGTTCTCATTTGAACTTTTTTGTTGTTGTTCCAAAACAGCATAATGCAAATGTGAAAGAATAAGGAAACATTAGGATGACTAATGACATACTTTATTTAGAGGCACAGTTAAAAAAATTAAGATCTTTTAATTTAATTCATAATTTTTGCTCATTTGCTTAGGCTGAGTTAAACTATTATACTAATTATTTATGTTTTTAAGGTTATTAAGCAAATAATTTATAAGAGGAGGTAATTGGCCCACAGAATTTAAAGGAATTGCCTTAAGTACCAGAAAAGCATCTTTTGCCCAGAAACGATTGCTATTGTTAAAGCAAATGGTCCCACTTATTTAAACTCTTTTCTTTTTTAATTTTATTGTGCCTTCGGTGAAAGTTTACAGTGCAAATTAGTTTCTCACTCAAAGATTTACACACAAATTGTTTTGTGACATTGGTTGCAATCCCCACAATGTGTCAGCACACTTCCCATTTCTACCTCGAGTTTACCATGTCCATTGGTCCAGTTTTCCTATCCCTTCATGGCTTCTCGTCTTGCCTTTGGGCAGGAGTTGCCCATTTGGTCTTGCATACTTGAATGAACTAAGAAGCACATTCCTCATGTTTGTTACTGTTTGTTTTAGAGGACTATCCAATCTTTGGCTGAAAGATGGACTTCAGGAGTGGCTTCAATTCTGAGTTAGCAGAGCGTCCAGGAACCCCCAGTCTTGGGGGTTCCTCTAGTCTCGGTCAGCCAAGTTTTAAGTCTGATCTTTTTTGTAGTTTTGAATTTTGTTCCACATTTATATTTGGCTCTGTCCAGGACCCTCTATTATGATCCCTGTCAGAGTGGTTGGTGGTGGTAGCTGTGCAGCATCTAGCTCTTCTGGGCTCAGGCTGGTAGGAGGCTGTGGTTCATGTGGTGCCTTACCCATTTGGGCTGATACTTTCCTTGTGTCTTTGACTTTCTTCATTCTCCTTTGCTCCAGATGGGTTGGGACCAATACATGTATCTTAGGTGGCCACTTGCAAGCTTTTAAGACCCCAGCCGCTACTCACCAAAGTAGGATGCAGAACATTTTCTTTATGAACTATTTTATTCCAATTGACCTAGATGTTCCCCGACACCATAGTCCCCAGCCCTCAGCTCCAATATCTCCATCCCTTAAGATGGCAAAGAATGTCTACTTTGCTGTTGTTGGGGAGTGTTCTGTATGTGTCTATGAGGTCGAGTTGGTTGATTGTGGCATTTAGATCTTCTGTGTCTTTATTGAGTTTGTTTCTAGATGTTTGGTCCCTTACCGAAAGCATTGTGTTGAAGTCTCCGACTGTTATTATGGAACTACCTGTTTCTCTTTTCAATGATGTTAGAGTTTGTTTTATGTATTCTAGAGCCCTGTTATTGCGTGCATATGTATTTATTTGGTTATGGTCTCCTAGTGTATTGACCCTTTAATCATTATCCTTCCTTACCCTTCATGGTGGGTTTTGCCTTGAGGTCTGTTTTATCAGAGATTAATACTGCCACTTCTGCTCTTTTTTTTTTTTAATAATTTTTATTGTGCTTTAAGTGAAAGTTTACAAATCAGGTCAGTCTCTCACATATAAACTTATATACACCTTACTACATACTCCCACTTACTCTCCCCCTAATAAGTCAGCCCACTCCCTCCTTCCAGTCTCTCCTTTCGTGACCATTTTGCCAGTTTCTAACCCCCTCTACCCTCCCATCTCCCCTCCAGACAGGAGATGCCAACATAGTCTCAAGCGTCTACATGGTGCAAGTAGCTCACTCCTCATCAGCATCTCTCTCCAACCCATTGCCCAGTCCAATCCATGTCTGATGAGTTGCCTTTGGGAATGGTTCCTGTCCTGGGCCAACAGAAGGTTTTGGGGCCATGACTGCCAGGATTTTTCTAGTCTTAGTCAGACCGTTAAGTCTGGTCTTTTTATGAGAATTTGGGGTCTGCATCCCACTGTTCTCCCGCTCCCTCAGGGGTTCTCTGTTGTGCTCTGTGTCAGGGCCATCATCAGCTGTGGCCGGGCACCATCTAGTTCTTCCGGTCTCAGGATGATGTAGTCTCTAGTTCATGTGCCCCTTTCTGTCTCTTGGGCTCATAATTACCTTGTGACCTTGGTGTTCTTCATTCTCCTTTGATCCAGGTGGGTTGAGACTCATTGATGCATCTTAGATGGCTGCTTGTTAGTGTTTAAGACCCCAGACGCCACACTTCAAAGTGGGATGCAGAATGTTTTCTTAATGGAATTTATTTTGCCAATTGACTTAGATGTCCCCTGAAGCCATAGTCCCCAAACCCCTGCCCTTGCTCTGCTGACCTTCGAAGCATTCAGTTTATTCAGGAAACTTCTTTGCTTTTGGTTTAGTCCAGTTGTGCTGACCTCCCCTGTATCGAGTGTTGTCCTTCCCTTCACCTAAAGTAGTTCTTATCTACTATCTAATCAGTAAATAACCCTCTCCCACCCTCCCTCCCTCCCCCCTCTTGTGACCACAAAAGAATGTGTTCTTCTCAGTTTAAACTATTTCTCAGGATCTTATAATAGTGGTCTTATACAATATTTGTCCTTTTGCATCTGACTAATTTCACTCAGCATAATGCCTTCCAGGTTCCTCCATGTTATGAAATGTTTCACAGATTCATCATTGTTCTTCATCGATGCGTAGTATTCCATTGTGTGAATATACCATAATTTATTTATCCATTTGTCCGTTGATGGACACCTTGGTTCCTTCCAGCTTTTTGCTATTGTAAACACTGCTGCAATAAACATGGGTGTGCATATATCTGTTCTTGTAAAGGCTCTTATTTCTCTAGGATATATTCCGAGCAGTGGGATTTCTGGGTCGTATGGTAGTTCTATTTCTAGCTTTTTAAGGAAATGCCAGATTGATTTCCAAAGTAGTTGTACCGTTTTACATTCCCACCAGCTGTGTATAAGTGTTCCAATCTCTCCACAGCCTCTCCAACATTTATTATTTTGTGTTTTTTGGATTAATGCCTTTTTTTAGTTATTTGATTGGTGTATTTTTTTCCATTCTGAGTTTTAATTTGTTTATGTCTTTGTGTCTAGAGTATGTCTCTTGTAGACAGCATATGGATAGATCATGCTTTTTTATTCATTCTGCCACTCTGTCTCTTTACTGGTATATTTAAGCCATTTATATTCAGCGTAATTATCAATAGAATGAGTTTACTGCTCTCATTTTGTTGTGCTTTTTTTTGCGTGTGTGGTGTTGATGGTTTCTTTGTTCTGCTTAATTTTCTGTGCTCAGTTCTTTTTGTTTATGAATTTTTATTTCTTTTGTTATTGTTGATTTTGTGTTTACTATTGTCTTTGTTTTTCTTCTTTTTTATTTTGATGAGTAGGTTTGTTGGTTTCCATTGTAGTTACCTTGAAATTTATCTTATTTTCCTAAGTTTAAACCTGTCTTTATTTCCTGATATCACCCTGACTGCCTCATCATATGGAAGTTCTGTAACTACACCATTTATTCCCTCTTTTTTTGTTTTGATGTTGTGAGCGTTTACACATTAATGTCTCTTGTTCTCTATTTTCAGTCTTTAGCTTCATTGTTTGAGAATTCCTTATCTGGATCGGTATCTGGTTCATCTGTCCTGTGTCCTAATCTTGGATTGTTGTCTAATGTTGTTGGTTCTCTAACTGGAAGATCTCCTTTAACAGTTCTTGTAAGTTTGGTCTTTTTTTACAGATCCCTTAATTTCACCACTGTATTTTTTTTTATTTGAGAGACATTTTGCTGGATATAAAATTCTTGGTTGGCAATTTTTTTCCTTGAAGCCTTTACATATGCCACACCATTGCTTTCATGCCTGCATGGTTTTGCCTCAGTAATCAGACCTTAGTATTACTGATCCTCCTTTGTATGTGACTTTTTGTTTTTCCCAGCCACTCTCAGGATTCTTTCTTTATCTTTGGTTTTGGCAAGATTGACTATGATACGTCTCGGCAATTTTCTTTTGGGGTCTATCCTATAAGAGGTTAGTTGAGCTTCTTGGATGGATATCTTCTTATCTTTCATGATATTAGGGAAGTTTTCTGCTGGTAAATCTTCAACAATTCTGTGTTTTCCATTGATTCCCACCTACCTCCTCTTTTGGAACTCTGATAACACGTAAGTTTTTCCTCTTGATAGTGTCCCACACGATTCTTAGGCTTTCTTCATTCTTTTTTCTCAAACAAATTGGTGTCAAGGTATCTGTCTTCAATTTCACTAATTCTGTCTTCTGTTGTTTCAATTCTGCACCTATATCATTCTATTGGATTGTCTAATTCTGAAATTTTATTGTTAATCTTTTGGATTTCTAGTTACTGTTTTTGCATGGTTTCTAATAGCCTATTTATTCTGTCATTTTGTTCTTTTATTGTCCTGAATTTTTCTATTGCTTTGTCCGTGTTTTCCCTGATCTCTTTCTTGATCTCTTGGAAAGTTCTGTATATTAGTCTTTTGAATTCTTTATTGTGTAGTTCCATTCCCTTATCTTGCTCCAGAAGGTTTTCCAGCTCTTTATTTTGGTCGCTTGCTGGAACGATCTTGTCCTGCTTCTTTATGTGATTTGATATTGCCTGTTGTCTCTGAGGCATCAAGAAGTTATCATATTTATTTACTTATTTTATGTTTGCTTGCTGCATCCTGAATTTTTGTTTTGTTTTGATATATCTGAGTAGACTGGGTGTGTGTGCTACTCTGGTCACTAATCTGTCTCCACTGAAGCTCTCACTTCCTGTTTCTGGGTGGGTGGTGCAGTGACTGGGTCTGTGGGCACAGGTCTCTGTTGGTTTTGCTGGGCTGCTGAAGATGTAGGTAGCATTTCTGGTGAGGTGTTGTATCTTTCCTGCTGGTCACATGGTTGTGATGTAGGTGGTGTTCTCCCTGGTCATTGGATTGGGTGTTCTATGTGCACTTTGCCACTTGCTGGTTGGTCTGGGCAAAGGTGCCCAGGTCGTCAGTCACTAGTTGGGTGGTGCAGAGACTCTTACTGACAGGCTCAGGAGGGCATAAGACTCTGGTTGCAGTGGCAGGGGGTGATACATGGGGTGTGGGAGCAGGGGATGTCACCTGCCCACGGGTGCCTGGTTAGAGGGTATGACACTGTCTGCTAGAGTGTGTCATGAGGGAGGTTGTGAAGTTGGTCCTTGGGCACCTGGTACCACTGCCTGGAGGGATTGGGAAGCACCACTGGTTCCCAGGTCCCCCTGCACAGGTGGCTGGCTGGAGTGGGTGGCATCACTGGCCCTAAGGCCCCCAATGTGAGCTGCCATCTCAGGTGGCTGGGTAGTGCCAAATGTCACCAGGTTGCAGTTGTGAGCAGGGCGGGGGAATGGGTGAGGTGGGTGGGAATGCTGCCGAGTCCTGCAGACTTCCTGCATGAGGGGCTGGGTTGTATCCAGTGAGAGGGGTGGGTGCAGTTAACTTTCACAGGGCATGAGGCATTCTTGCTTGACTCTGGCTGTGAGTGCAGAGTCGCTCCTGCTTGTCTGCACCAGGTAGAATGGGTTTTGGCTGTGAGCGAGGCTTGCTTTGTTCAATATGACCACACTGTGCAGGCTCGGCCAGCAGGGTGCTGACGCAGTTAACTGGAGGGGGCAGAAGGCACTGTGAGTCTGTGGAACCCCTGCGCCAGTGGCTGGGTCAAAGGGTAGGCACCTTGGGATGGCGTAGTGAGCTCCTGGCTTAGGGGGCGTGGCAGTGTTGAATGCTACCTGACTGGCATCAAGAGCAGGGAGAAGGGGTGTGTGAGTGGGGCGGGAGTGTCCCTCAGGCCCATGGAGCTCTGGCATGGGGAGCTGGGGTGCGTGTGGTGGGTTGAGTGCATGTAGTTTCACAGGGAAAAAGCTCTCCTGGCTTGCTCTGGAGGTGTGTGCAGAGTTCTCCCGCTTAGCTGGAGGTGGGGCAAAAAGCTCTCCTGGCTTGCTCTGGAGGTGTGTGCAGAGTTCTCCCGCTTAGCTGGAGGTGGGGCAAAAAGCTCTCCTGGCTTGCTCTGGAGGTGTGTGCAGAGTTCTCCCGCTTAGCTGGAGGTGGGGCAAAAAGCACTCCTGGCTTGCTCTGGAGGTGTGTGCAGAGTTCTCCCGCTTAGCTGGAGGTGGGGCAAAAAGCACTCCTGGCTTGCTCTGGAGGTGTGTGCAGAGTTCTCCCGCTTAGCTGGAGGTGGGGCAAAAAGCACTCCTGGCTTGCTCTGGAGGTGTGTGCAGAGTTCTCCCGCTTAGCTGGAGGTGGGGCAAAAAGCACTCCTGGCTTGCTCTGGAGGTGTGTGCAGAGTTCTCCCGCTTAGCTGGAGGTGGGGCAAAAAGCACTCCTGGCTTGCTCTGGAGGTGTGTGCAGAGTTCTCCCGCTTAGCTGGAGGTGGGGCAAAAAGCTCTCCTGGCTTGCTCTGGAGGTGTGTGCAGAGTTCTCCCGCTTAGCTGGAGGTGGGGCAAAAAGCACTCCTGGCTTGCTCTGGAGGTGTGTGCAGAGTTCTCCCGCTTAGCTGGAGGTGGGGCAAAAAGCACTCCTGGCTTGCTCTGGAGGTGTGTGCAGAGTTCTCCCGCTTAGCTGGAGGTGGGGCAAAAAGCTCTCCTGGCTTGCTCTGGAGGTGTGTGCAGAGTTCTCCCGCTTAGCTGGAGGTGGGGCAAAAAGCACTCCTGGCTTGCTCTGGAGGTGTGTGCAGAGTTCTCCCGCTTAGCTGGAGGTGGGGCAAAAAGCTCTCCTGGCTTGCTCTGGAGGTGTGTGCAGAGTTCTCCCGCTTAGCTGGAGGTGGGGCAAAAAGCACTCCTGGCTTGCTCTGGAGGTGTGTGCAGAGTTCTCCCGCTTAGCTGGAGGTGGGGCAAAAAGCACTCCTGGCTTGCTCTGGAGGTGTGTGCAGAGTTCTCCCGCTTAGCTGGAGGTGGGGCAAAAAGCACTCCTGGCTTGCTCTGGAGGTGTGTGCAGAGTTCTCCCGCTTAGCTGGAGGTGGGGCAAAAAGCACTCCTGGCTTGCTCTGGAGGTGTGTGCAGAGTTCTCCTGCTTAGCTGGAGGTGGGGTGGGTTTGGCTGGGAATGCTGCTCACTTGTCTCGGTATGTTCATGCTGTGCAGGTTCACTAACAGGATGTCAATGATCCATAATTCTCCATTCCCACTGTTTTTGAATTGTCTCTCCTTCTACTTGTCACACAGTCTGATTCTTCACCCTTTTCTTTGATAATTAGGGTTCCTAAATTGTCAGATGTATCCTATTCACTTGTTTTTTCGGTTCTTTGCTGTGAACAGGGACAACATGAAGCGTCTGACTACTCCACCACGTTGCACCAGCAGGCCTAAACTTAACTCTTAACCCCTCCCAGAAACTAAGAACTCATGAAAAAGACTGTTCTGAGAAAAGTTTAAATAATTAGATAAGCCATAACTAGGCTGCAGAATTCAGACATGCACACTTAATAAACCAATCCAAGCTACTACCTGCCAATTAAGTGAATGACAACTGATCATTTTAAAGTTCCCTTTTGGGAAATCCATTAACAGTTTGTACTGTACATAAGCAGATCAAATCGTAATGTGATGCACTGATCTCTCTGGAGGTCTGCTCCCTACTCTCAAATATATATATTTGATGAACACAACATTCTGAGCAGTAGTCTTTAAGCCTTGCATTAATGAAGACCTACACAGAACTAACATAGCCTCTTAAGAAAAATCTGATCAATAAGTCAGAGTTAAAAGATTTTATTGGGCAGAAAAATATATATATATATATACACATACATATATATATATACGACACTACGTTAGTTCTGTGTAGGTCTTCATTAATGCAAGGCTTAAAGACTACTGCTCAAAATGTTGTGTTAATATTTTATTGCTTGAAACACACCAGAACGGTCACTGTTTCTGTCTCACTATCCCCTCTGATGTCTCAGGTGTCTCTACAATCTCTAAGGTCCTTCTACAAAGTATAAAGTATTTATAAATCTTTCCAATGTGGGGAAGGGAATATTTATTTCCTAAAACCAAACAAAGTTAGAGTTAAAAAAAAAAATAGGAGAAACATATGCAGGGAATGAGAGAATTGTACTTTCATCTTAAGTGCACTGCTTTCTTTTATGTTACTGGCTATAATTTTCCCTAATAATAAAGGGACAAAACAGTCCTTTAAGGTGGTAACAGATTCTAACTTTACCCACAACTAGTTAACATCCCTGGAAAGCAATTCACCCAAAGATAAGACAGTGGTAACCCATTACCACTACCTGACAAAGAAGCAGTCACAACAACCATTATTTTCCCTGATCTCTGGTTGGGCTATGAATTCCTGAATGAGATCTGTCTGTCTGGAAGAGTCCTTTGGGGCTAGAGGAGGAAGACACAAGAGGAAGAAGTGTCTAATTTCTGACTGCACTTATAGCCAATTACTCATCACTAGTAACGTGGTGTGATCTTTCAAGCTCAGTGACACTGCTATCAACATAAACAGAAGCTAGCATTTCCAGTGGCCTGCTTCCCACACTAGCTGATGTACCCATGAAATGCCGTGTGCACACATTCATGGGGCCATAGCCGGCTGGGCACAAGTCCATCTTGCAACTAAAGGCCTGTTTTGTCTACTTTTTGTTAACTTAGAGGATGAATGAGAAGGTCAAAATGTTTGTGACCTGCACGCACATTTGATTTTCCTACCGTTACATTATCTAACAACTTGATGTGACCATATTTTACTACATAATTTCCCATGTCCCCAAAATGCCTGCTTTTATTTGCATGTTATTTTCACAACTATTCATGGAATCCTGAGCCCCCACGCCCCGACCCCACCCACTCACCACCTACCCCATACACACTGTTGGAGGTACTGCAATGGTCAGCGTGGACTAGGGTACAGGAAAGCACATCTCATTTGCCTCCCTCGCACCTCCCCCTTTAAACTTGCCCTTCCTTCCACAAGAGCAGCCAAACAAGAGCTGTATCTTGGGTAGGACGGCCAGGAATGACAATGAGGTGGAGAAAGAGGAGACTGAGGTTTTTAAGATCTGAGCACAGTTTTGTTTTTTTTTTTTTAAGTACAATGAACATGCTGTCAGGAAGAACACTTATTTTGTTTAAGCAACCTGGAACTGCTTCCTAGAAGGGGGCACATATGAGCTAGATCCTGAAGGATGAAGAGAATCTCTTAGTCCAAGTCACATTCCATCTGGGGCCAAAAAAAAACCCACTTAGATGAAAGAGTGGAATTTGGGGGAAGGGGTGAGAAATCAAAGATAAAGGGACAGATCAAAAGCCATCTAGAGTGGCAGGTCCTGGGAACCTGAAATAGAGGCAGGAATGATGGGTTTGGCAGGCAAATATGTTATCTATGTGCTCTGACAGCTGAATGGTTAGAAGAGGTCAATAGGGAGGAGGGGTCCCCTGTCCTGTGACTGAGGGTGGGGACACCACCGACCTCACTCCAGTCTGCTCTGAGGGGGACAGTGAGTGGAGCCCTGCGTGATGGATGCATAGGAAATGACTTGGAATTCAGGTCTGTGGCTTTGCATACAAAGGCAGACAAAGATGCACACTTGGGGCCCATCAACACAAAGGTGAAAGGAGCCCCTGGTATAGATGTGGTCACGGAGGTCCCCAGGGAGTATGTGGAAAGAAGAGCTGATGGCTGAGCTGAGATGCCAGCCAGCTGTGAAGAGCAAATAAGTGCAGAGTGAAGAAATCAGCAGAGGGGGCTGAACAGGCTGGGGTGGTGGTAAGAGGGTGGGGGAGACCCAAGTGTCCTGTAGTCAGAGAAGGAGAGGGTGTGGGGGAGGAGAAGGGTGGGGCCAGTTGAAAGGGACTGCTCTAGACACACCCACGAGGATGACTGCACAGAATGAAGGTGGCCATGGGCCTCCAGGGTGCTCACCCACCACCCACAGCGAGTCCAGGACTCTGCATCTTCTGCCTCGACACTGCTGCCCTCTCCTCCCAGGAACACATCTGAAAAAACTGCCATGGCATTTGCAGTAACCAGTCTTTTTCTTTCTTTGTTTTTGAATTGCAACTTCCAGTGTTACATATCTCAACGTGCCCCACCCATCAAGATAAAAGGTACGCCTTCCAGACACTCCTTGCACTTACTCATTTCCCTCTGGACTTGTTAACCACTCAAGCACATTTCATTTCCAGCATCCAGTGAGACCTTACTCTTTTGAAAAACTGAGAAATGTTTTTCAAAGGGGGACCTTCTGTTTCTGTTCTTTGAATGCTTAAGGGCTTGCGGCAAGTTTTTTGACCAATCCCTGCCTGTATTGAGACATCATCCTCATCTTAAAAATAACAATCAATACCAGAGACGGTAACTCCAGCTCCACTGATCGTTCATGACAACAACCCAGGCACTGTGCAAAGCATTTTAGATTCTTCATTTCACTGGGCCTCATACAATCCTAACGTGATATTCCCATTTGCAAATTTGAAAGCAGACATGTTGAGAGCCCAGCCTATCCCAGATCACCCACGAGAGAGCGGAGAAGCCGAGTGAAGCCCTCTTCCATTTTTTGTGCTTGATTTTTTCACAGTATTATTTGAAGTAAGTGATTTTGACTAATAAAATTAAAAATACTACAAATGAGCAGCAAGTTACATCTTACATTGGATTTACGGTTTGGAAGTAAAACAAGAATTGCTATTTTTTTATTATTAGAAAAATAATGTAATTGTTTCACGGGGTTTCAATGAAATAGAACACATAGGTACTGCTTAAGGTGTTTTTATATAAAATACATGTTTTGTACCATTCTATATCATTTTATTGACACAGAATAATTAATCCCTGTAAGAGAAAGCTCTTTTTCAAAGATCAAATTGCATTTGGCCTCTTGTCAGTTTATCACATGTTCTGTTGGTAAACCCCCTGGATAAGCCAGGGATGGTTCTACAAAAGTAGTGCTATATTTATTAAACCAACAGAAATATATTTGGCCAGAAATATCTGGATGTTTTGTGTCTTAAAGACAAAGCAGTTGATGCATTTTCTTTTCCTCCAAAAGTTTCAAGGCCAGGTAAGTTCAAACTTAAGTATCTATAAAGACCCACAGACACATTATTAAGAAAAAGGAAACTAACCTATAATGAAACCATCTAGACTGAGGTCCTCTAAGCCAGGTTCAATGGAAAGAGCCTTTGGCCAGCTAAGGAGAGAATTACACAGAGCTTTTTTAGACAAGCAGAGCAAACCAAGAACCAGGACACAGCGAGGCAAGCCCTAAACGGCATGTATGAGGCAAGATACAGGAGAATCCAGTGGATTAATCGTTACTGCCAAGGCCTGATTCCTCTGGGATAAGAAAACCCTTCAAGAATTTATTTTGTAGATGGGTAGACAAGTGAAGTGTGCCTGTGTGCGTGTGGGGCGAATGTGAGATTTTTTTTTACATCATTTTAAAAAGAGCAAATGAGAATCTAAAATTATCCAGACTTCAATATACACTCATTACACCACAGGCAGAGAAGTGGGAAGACCAGAAATTAGGGAAAGACCAAAGAAGAATTGTTGTCTTTGAATTGTAGTGTTGGCGAAGAATATCGAGTATACCATAGACTGCCAGAAGAACAAACAAATCTGTCTTGGAAGAAGTACAACCAGAATGCTCCTCAGAAGCAAGGATGGTGAGACTGCATCTTGCATACTTTGGAAATGTTGTCAGGAGGGATCAGTCCCTGGAGAAGAACATCATGCTTGGCAAAGTACAGGGTCAGCAGAAAAGAAGAAGACCCTCAACGAGGTGGATTGACACAGTGGCTGCAACAATGGGCTCAAGCATAACAACGACTGTAAGGATGGTGCAGGACCGGGCAGCGTTTCATTCTGTTGTGCATAGGGTCGCTGTGAGTCGGAGCCGACTGGACGGCACCTAACAACAACAACAACAACAGTAGCATTAGAGCAACCTCAGTATTACTGACATTTTAGGCAGGATAACTCTTTACGGCGGGGGGCTGTCCTGTGCACTGCAGGGTGTTAAGCTGCATCCCTGACTTCTTCCAACCAGATTCAGTAGCACATTCCCCACAAGCCATGACAACCAAAATATCCCCAGACATTGCCAAATGTCTCCTGGAGTCAGGATCACTCCCAGTTGAGAACCACCGCTTTAAAGCAACCAGGACAAAAATCTTCGAAAATGGATTATTAAGCAGATGTTTACAGGACCAGTGTATTTTAAAAATCATACAGGTAAGAACTCAGCACCGAAACAGAAATGGCAACATGCTCAGTAAGAACTTGAGCTAAGTATGTTGAGCCATGTCCAGTATGTATCCATCCTCTTTCCTCCATAAACCGAAACATCTGTTCCTTTGGTAACATGCTCATGGATTCTGAACCTAAGACCAATGTCAGAGGCAGCAATAGATGACACTGAGGGCGATTTTTTCTGAAGGGAATCTTTCAATAGCAAATTTACCAAAAATACAGTAGTTTAAAACGTGTATGGAATGTATTTTCTAAAACACTTTGCATTCTTCTAGAAGCTACATGAGCTATAAGGCATGTGGCACATGGGTGTGGGTGCACTTTGAGGAGATTGCTCAAAGGAGAAAAGATGAATATAAAATACCGACCATTCTGAAGTTAGGAAGGGCTAATCACTGTCCCGGCAGAACTGTCCTCAGGTTATGAGTGCCTCTTGCTTCTTTAAAATTAAGAAGCCACGATGGGTGTCTCATTCAGAGACATGGATACACTGTACTATGTTGGAGCCATGCAATTTATCCACTACTGTAAAGTGAGCCATCAAGTAGTCAGAATAAATGAATTTTTCCTGGAAAATATACTAGCTCATGATATCAAAGTGATACTTAAAAATAATACTACTTAAAGCCTTTCCGTATGTTTTGACATAAAACTTTTTTTTTTTTTATTGTGCTTTAAGTGAAAGTTTACAAAATCAAGTCAGTTTCTCACACAAAAACTTATATACACCTTGCTACATACTCCCAATTGCTCTCCCCCTAACAAGGCAGCCCACTCCTTCCCCCCCCACTCTCTTTTCATGTATATTCCACCAGCTTCTAACCCCCTCTGTCCTCTCATCTCCCCCTCCAGACAGGAGATCCCAACATAGTCTCAAGAGTCTACTTGCTCCAAGAAGCTCATTCTTCACCAGCATCTTTTTCTATCCCATTGTCCAGTCCAATCCCTGTCTGAAGAGTTGGCTTCGGGAATGGTTCCTGTCCTGGGCTAATACAAGGTCTGGGGGCCATGACCACTGGGGTCCTTCTAGTCTCAGTCAGACCATTAAGTTTGGTCCTTTTGGAGAATTTGGGGTCTGCATCCCACTGCTCTCCTGCTCCTTCAGGGGTTCTCTGCTGTGTTCCCTGTCAGGGCCGTCATCGGTTGTAGCTGGGCGCCATCTAGCTCTTCTGGTCTCAGGCTGATGCAGTCTCTGGTTTATGTGGCCCTTTCTGTCTCTTGGGCTCATAATTACCTTGCGTCCTTGGTGTTCTCCATTCTCCTTTGATCCAGGTGGGTTGAGACCAATTGATGCATCTTAGATGGCCACTTCCTAGGGTTTAAGACCCCGGAAGCCTCTCTCCAAGGTGGGATGCAGAATGTTTTCTTAATAGATTTTATTATGCCAAATGACTTAGATGTCCCCTGAAACCATGGTCCCCAAACTCCCACCCCTGCTACACTGGCCTTTGAAGCATTCATTCCGGAAACTGCTTTGCTTTTCGTTTAGTCCAGTTGTGCTGACCTCACCTCTATTGTGTGTTGTCTTTCCTGTCACCTAAAGTAGTTCTAATCTACTATCTAATTAGTGAATACTCCTCTCCTAACCTGCCTCCCTCCCCCCTCTCGTAACCATCAAAGAATATTTTCCTCTCTGTTTAAACTATTTCTTGAGTTCTTATAATAGTGGTCTTATACAATATTTGTCCTTTTGCAACTAATTTCAGTCAGCATAATGCCTTCCAGATTCCTCCACGTTATGAAATGCTTCACAGATTCACCGCTGTTCTTTATTGATGCATAGTATTCCATTGTGTGAATATACCATTATTTATCCATTCATCTGTTGATGGGCATTGGTTACTTCCATCTTTTTGCTATTGTAAACAGTGCTGCAATGAACATAGGTGTGCATGTATCTGTTTGTGTAAAGGAGTGGGATTGCTGGATCAATTTCTAGCTTTTTGAGGCCACACCAAATTGATTTCCAAAGTGGTTGTACCATTTTATATCCCCATCAGCAGTGCAGAAGTGTTCCAGTCTCTTCACGGCCTCTCCAACATTTATTATTTTGTGTTTTCTGAATTAATGCCAGCCTTGTTGGAGTGAGATGAAATCTCATTGTAGTTTTGATCTGCATCTCTCTAATGGCTGATGATCATGACCATTTCCTCATGTATCTGTTAGCTACCTGAATGTCTTCTTAAGTGAACTGCCTGTTCATATCTTTTGTCCATTTTTTAATCGGGTTATTTGTCTTTTTGTAGTTGAGTTTTTGCAGTATTATGTAGATTTTAGAGATCAGGCGCTAATCGGAAATGTCATACCTAAAAACTTTTTCCCAGTCTGTAGGTAGTCTTTTTACTCTTTTGGTGAAGTTTTTGGATGAGCATAGGTGTTTGATTTTTAGGAGCTTCCAGTTATCTGGTTTTTCTTCTGCATTCTTAATAATGTTTTGCATACTGTTTATGCCATGTATTAAGGCTCCTAACGTTGTCCCTATTTTTTTCTTCCATGATCTTTGCTTTAGATTTTATTTTTAGGTCTTTGATCCATTTTGAGTTAGTTTTGTGCATGGAGTGAGATATGGGTCTTGTTTCATTTTTTTGCAGATGGATATCCAGTTATGCCAGCACCATTTGTTAAAAAGGCTGTCTTTTCCCTGTTTAACTGTTTTGGAGCCTTTGTCAAATATCAACTGCTCATATGTGGATGGATTTATGTCTGGATTCTGAATTCTCTTCCATTGGTCTATGTATCTGTTGTACCATTACCAGGCTGTTCTGACTACTATGGCAGTATAACAGTTTCAAAAATCAGGTAGAGTAAGGCCTCCTACTTTGCTCTTCTTTTTCAGTAATGCTTTACTTACCCGTGGCCTCTTTCCCTTCCATATGAAGCTGGTGATTTGTTTCTCTAGCTCATTAAAGAATGTCATTGGAATCTGGATCAGAATTGCACTAAATTTTGAGATCGCTTTTGGTAGAACAGACATTTTTATAATGTTATGTCTTCCTATCCATGAGCAAGGTATGTTTATGTAGGTCTCATTTGGGTTCTTGCAGAAGTGTATTGTAGTTTTCTTTGTATAAGTCTTTTACATCTCTGGTAAGGTTTATTCCTAAGTATTTTATCTTCTTGGGGGCTACTGTAAATGGTATTGATTTGGTGATTTCCTCTTCGATGTTCTTTTTGTTGGTGTAGAGGAATTCAACTGATTTTTGTTTGTTTATCTTCTATCCCGATACTCTGCTGAACTCTTCTATTAGTTTCAGTAGCTTTCTGGAGGATTCCTTAGGGTTTTCTGTGTATAAGATCATGTCATCTGCAAATAGAGATACTTTTACTTCTTCTTTGCCAATCTGGATGCCCTTTATTTCTTTGTCTAGCCTAATTGCTCTGGCTAAGACCTCCACCACAATGTTGAATAAGAGGGGTGATAAAGGGCATCCTTGTCTGGCTCCCATTCTCAAGGGGAATGCTTTTAGGCTCTCTCCTTTTAGGATGATGTTGGCTGTTGGCTTTGTATAAATGTCCTTTATTACGTTGAGGAATTTTCCTTCTATTACTATTTTGCTGAGAGTTTTTATCATGAATGGGTGTTGAACTTTATCAAATGCCTTTTCTGCATCAATTGATAAAATCATGTGATTCTTATCTTTTGTTTTATTTATGTGATGGATTACATTAATTGTTTTTCTAATGTTGAACCATCCCTGTATACTTGGTATGAATCCCACTTGGTCATGGTGAATTATTTTTTTGATATGTTGTTGAATTCTACTGGGTAGAATTTTGTTAAGGATTTTTGCATCTAAGTTCACGAGGGATATAGGTCAGTAATTTTCTTTTTTTATGGTGTCTTTACATGGTTTTGGTATCAGGGATATGGTGACTTCATAGAATGAGTTAGGTAGTATTCCGTCCTTTTCTATGCTCTGAAGTACCTTTAGCAGTAGTGGTGTTAACTCATCTCTGGAAGTTTGGTAGAACTCTTCAGTGAAGCTGTCCGGGCCAGGGCTTTTTTTTTGTTGGGAATTTTTTTTATTACCTTTTCAATCTCTTCTTTTGTTATGGGTCTATTAAGATATTCTACCTCTGTTTGTGTTAGTTTAGGTAGGTAATGTGTTTCTAGGAATTCATCCATTACTTCTAGGTTTTCAAATTTGTCAGAGTACAATTTTTCATAGTAATTTGATATGATTCTTTTTAATTTCAGTTGGGTCTGTTGTAATGTCGCCCATCTCATTTCTTATTCTGGTTATTTGCTTCCTCTCCTGTTTTTCTTTTGTCAGTTTGGCCAATGGTTTACCAATTTTGTTAATTTTTTCAAAGAACCAGCTTTTGCTCTTGTTAATTCTTTCAAATTTTTTTCCCCCTGGTTTCTATTTTCATTTAATTCTGCTCTAATTTTTATTATTTGCTTTCTTCTGGTGCCTGAGGATTTCTTTTGTTGCTCTGTTTCTATTTGTTCATGTTGTAGGGATAATTCTTTGATTTTGGCCCTTTCTTCTTTTTGTACGTTTGCATTTATTGATATAAATTGACATCTGAGTGCTACTTTAGCTGTGTCCCAAAGTTCTGATAGGAAGTGTTTTCATTCTCATTGGATTCAATGAATTTCTTTATTCCACCCTTAATGACTTCTATAACCCAGTCATTTTAAGCAGGGTATTGTTCAGTTCTCCAGGAATCAGTCCCTGGAGAAGGACATCATGCTTGGCAGAGTACAGGGTCAGCAGAAAAGAGGAAGACCCTCAACGAGGTAGATTGACACAGTGGCTGCAACAATGAACTCAAGCATAACAACGATTGTAAGGATGGTGCAGGACCAGGCAGCGTTTCGTTCTATTGTGCACAGGGTTGCTATGAGTCGGAACCAGCTCGACAGCACCTGACAACAACAACAACGTTGTTCAGTTTTAAGTGCTTGATTCCTTTTCCCTGCTTTTTCTGTTATTGATTTCTACTTTTATAGCCTTATGGTCAGAGAAGATGCATTGTAATATTTCAATGTTTTGGATTCTGCTAAGGCTTGCTTTATTGGTCATATAATAATTTTATATGGTTAAATATGTCTGACTTGTCTTTTATGTCTTCTGGGTATCTAGGCCTGGTTAAATAAGTCTCCTCTGCCCTTGGATTGTACACATTACCTCCTAGTTTTTCTTGTTTGTTTTTTTTAGGGGGAGTGCAGAGTGTTGCTGTTGTTTGTTTTTTAACATCTAAGCTTTCAAATAAACTGATATTCATTTTTATCTGGTACAATCCAATACTATTTTCTCCAGATAGGTGGTTGTATAAGCATCATTTATTAAATAATCCCTTCTCCACTGAACTTAAATATCACTGTTGTATATACACAATTCCTACATATATTATCATTTATTTTGGGATTATCCAGTATGTTCTTGCCTTCTCCTGATTTTTTTTTTGTCAATGCCATACTGGTTTGAGTTGGCAGTATGTCCTGATCAGCTCCATCACTAACCTAAGAGAAGGTTTCCTACAAATTGAAAAAGGTCCCCCCTTTAGGTAGAAGGAGCCCCAAGGCAGGGCCAGGGCTTAGCAAGCGGGGTACATGCCAGAAGGGGTAGGGATTCCTGCTCCTGCTCTGCAATGCTGTTTTTTTTTCACGCACAACTTCATGATGCAGCCCTGGTTCTAATGCTCGGTGAGAAAAGTTGCTCCTTTTTAATCTTGCTTTTTAAAAAATCTTGGCTGTTTGGAGGCATCACACACTTTAAGGGCATTTTATTCAGTTTGGAAAACCCCTGGAGTGGAATGCATTGCACACATACATGCTCATCTTAGGAGAATGGGCACAGTACTGACGTGTACTCCTCCCATCCAGGCCCACAGGGGCTGCACATTTGCCCAGGGCTTACTTATGTCTTTCAAGAAATGTTACCATTTTCTTCATGAGGGTCCTGGGCCTCTCTTGTTAAATTTGTTCGTCTCACTGTTTTTGTTCCTGTTGTTGGTAGATTATCTACCCCAATCCTTTCCTATGTTCTTATCGCTCCACAAATTATTATAATTAGTTCCCTAAGTGGTCACAGGACTTCCTAGCAGCTCTGCTTCACTGGGTGTGAGTTCTGTTTCTTCAAATAATCTTCCCCCCGATGAATGGTTATTGTTCTTGCTTAGCACTCTTGGGCTTTGGTCAACTTTCTAAAGTGACTGCAGGTTTCCTCATTGTGGAAGGTGAAGTGGCCTCTCAAGAGAGGGATAGCATGAAGTGCCACCTGGGCCTCCCTGGCAGACTCTCCCAGCTTTAGGGCAAGGGGAGTCCCAACACCTTGTGTGCACCAGTGGCCACATTCCGTGCTGGGGGCCCGCAGCCCTCTTCAGGGCCAGGCCTTTCCTAAGGCACGCTGCTTTGTGGTTCTCACCACAGGGCTCTCTGGTGCTGGTCTCAAAGTGCCCCTGGGGGGAAGCCCTGCAACACTCTCTCCACAGGGAGTGCACAGAGCACCAGGCCTGCCCTGCACCAGATGCCCAGAGGTCCAGCAGCCATGTCACTCAGGAGTGTGGAGTTGGTGGTAGAAAGAGGCTTGGGTCCAGGCCTCCATTCTTGGTCATGCAGGTTTCTCTCCCTTTGGCCTCCCCACCATCAGCCTCTCCACTGATAATTGGCCCAGCTCATGTACAGTGTAGCTGCCTGTTCAGCTCTCTTAGCTGCTTTCCTAGCAGCAGCCTTCTGCCATACCGCCAGCTCTGCTGCGGTGCCTTTTCCAGGCCTCTCACCCTCTTCAATGTTACCACCCTTGACCTGTATTACAGCTCTTTTAAGAGGTTCCTTGCCTCCTCTCTCTTTGCCTCTTTCTTTTCTGTTTGCCTTTAAAAACCTCCCTGTGGTTGGCTGCTTATAGAAACAAACTCCTTTTCAATTTCAAGGCATGGCCCTCCCGGTAGGACCACAAACTGACCAGTCCCTGAAAGTCACTCAATCCTATCGGATGGACTTTCAAACCACTATTTGTATAGCAAATTGACCAATCCCTACAAAGTACATAAAATAGACCAATCACAGGGAAGACTAAAGCTCAACGCTAGATGAAAAGTATCAAACCATAGAGGTGTTTCAGCTTACCAGGGAAATATCACTCCAACTGGACAAAAAGTAACACACCCTCTGGGGTAGAAAACAACCTGGAAGCCCTCCTCCTCAAGTTGCTTCTCCAAAGAAGGAGGGCAAAGGTAACTCTTCAGGGATTAGGGGAAAAAAATTCCCAAGCTGTTTTTCCAAAGAAGCAAGGCAAAAGGCCACATAAAGGAACTCATTTCACCACAGGGAGAAAAAATAAATGCAGTCTATTTAGAGGAAGGAAAAAAAAAAAAGACTTTTTTCTTCTTCAGGAAATGTACTGGGTTACAACCGGTTTCGTATAGCAGTCTGAGCAAAGAAAGGCCCCTCCTGAGGAACTGAGTCAGTGGGGGTTCTCCCACTCTGCCACCATATTGCAGCCACACAGCTGAGACCCCCCCTTCCCAGCCTGGGTGCCACTGAGAAGGGTGACATTGAGCTTGAGACTCTCATCCAGGGCCCCACGGTGGGAAGGGCTGAGTCAACTTTCCTACTTCTGGAGGCCCTCTGGCCCAAGTTAAACACAGAATATGAAAGCTTTGGGCCTTTGCTTCGGCCTGCTTAGCTGAGGGAGTGACAGAACTCTTCCTTAAGCCCTCCCCCAGGGACCAGGGATTCAAAGGGCTTATGAATAGGAACAAAAATGGTTTTAATGATTTTAGATTTCTAATTGTGCCTAGCGCCATTGATTTAGATTTCTGCTTTTGAGTTTTGCAGTGTGTGACTGTCATTACTAGTAGCAGTACGTATGCATTCCCAAAGTTATGTTAGAGTAGCACGGGTCCTGAACTTTCTTCCTGGAATATTTCTTTTGGCATTACATCATTCCTTAATTCTGGAGTGCTGGGTGATGGAATTCACTGGGGAAAACTCAACATATAAAAATAGCTTGTTTCATGGTTAGTAAATATAAGGTGTACTTTGATCTCTCTCCTCAACCCTGACACAGTTCTGACGTAGGGCACACCGCTGTGTACCAGGCAAGCAGGGCTTGTACATACCTGGAAAAGGGCACTGGCTCGGGGCTGTGAAAGGATGCATCTGTTAACACAGGAGTTCAGTGCTAACAGTCACCTGAGGGCAGTCACCCGACTTCATGAACTTCATGCTATCCACCCCTGGCTTCCTATACCCCAGGGAACAGCCCCTACAGGAGTAGATGCACTCAACGGTGGCCCTTATGGCCACGTGGGCATTAGTGGCTGGAGCAACCATGGCCTGGAAAGGTGTTCTCTGCCTGGCACCTGCCTGGTGTCCCTCTGGAATGGGGCACCTGGCTACAGGACAGTGAGCCAGCTACAGGGCAGCCCAGTCATCTGAGCTGGACTGGAGAGGCGTTGCTCCTCAGGCTGGCGTCAGCAGCTTTGGAAAGTTACTACACTGGAAGTGTCAGAACCGCATTCACTAATGACAAGTCTCTGTAGATGTGATTCTCCAGTGGTTTTTGCCACTTGTGGCCCTCGGAGGGGAAGGAAGTTCCCCACAGGCCCTCTGTGATGTCTCTCCGCTTGCCTGCAGCTCTGTGCTCCCAGAAAGCAGGCCCTTTTACTTTCTGCTTCATTTTCCTATGTTGTTAGTGTGTCTATTGTTTTAAACTATGGACATTCTTCTTGTAGGGATGGGACAACCCTGTGAGCCTCAGAGGGGCAGACTCAGGTGTCACCAGGTCCTTTCCAGGGGGATGGCTATAGAATCCTTTCCTCCTACTCCTGCCAGGGCTGGCCCTGAATCCTTCAGAAGTACTGTCCTGAGAGGGCCAACAGAGAGCTGCAGGGCAGTCACACTTGCTCATGCCCTGTTAACACAGACATATGCCTCATCTCCAAGTCACCCTGGTTCACCCATCCACATCATGTCTTCCACGGAAGTTTAAAAAAAGCCTCTGACTCATGGTGCCCCCGTGTGTGTCAGAGTAGAACTGCCCCATAGAGCCTTTATGGCTGATTTTTTACGAGTAGATCACCAGGCCTTTCTCTTAAGGTGCCTCTGGGTGGACTCAAATCTCCAACCTTTGGTTTAGCAGTTGAGTGTGTTGACTGTACCACCCAGGACCTCTCACAGGGGGTAACTGAAAAGTGCTGCACAGAAAGACCTTTCTCCTACAGTAAGTAGGTTTGTAAGAAGAGACTTAAATGTAAGACTTCTTTAGCTATGACATACTTAGTTTATATTTCTAAAAATATCACCTATGTAGAGTTTGTTGGCTCACAAGTCTGGAATGCAACTTCTTCAGCTGGCCCTGCCCTTTACCCTCTTCTCTCTTTCACACATATGAGCCTTTCTTCTGGCAGTCACAGGCCTGCCCTGGACAGAACGGAAACTCCACATAAAGCATCCTCAAGGTGCTGACGGCAACATGTGCTTGGCACTCAAAGAGCCTAAACTTCAAAACAAGAGCTCCCTCCTCCAAAGCCCATTCCCCAGGTCACAGGGGAAGCAGGCGCCCTCATAGCTCTGGACAGTGGCCTGGGCAGCTCCCTCCTCCTCTGCAGTGGCCTCTCCACAGGGGAGGTGGGAGACCTGGGGCCTGGCATCTCCAGGGCCATGGGCAGTTCAGGGCCCCTTGCTTTGTGGTAACTGGTATGTGAAGACAACTAACCCCCAACCTGAGTTGAAGGGCGAGGCACAGTGCCTCCTGCAGCCTACCTGTGGATGCCCTAGAAAACGGCTGGGAGGCATCAGAGGCAGCGCATAACAATGAGAAGATTCAAATCAACAGGAGTAAAGAAAGGGCTCCTTTTTTTTTTTCCTTCCTGCAAAGTGCCAGATTCCAATCTGGTGAAACAGCTCCAAGGCCCCATGGCCAAAGTGAACTGGATCAGGGTCAAACTGAACAAAAAACAAACTCTCTATTGAGCGTCCTGGGCAGTCTGACCAGTGCCCCTTCCCCTTCTCTTCTAGAACCGCAGCAGACCGATCTCACAGGAGCAAGTCAAGTGAAGCACCACAATGAAGACCTGACCTCTCGCTCTGCAGCACTGTAGCCACTGGGATCTGCAAGAAACTCCACTGCCCCATAGTCCTGTAAACAAACCAACGGCGGAACGGTGTTCTCAGACCGCCTGCCGCTCTGAGTGAACCAAAATAGCAGTTAGCAAAATTCTTCATGAAAAAAAAAAAACCTAAATTAAACAACATTAGTACGTTCAATAGACAAATAAAATTCTACAATCCCAAAGCACACATGGCTCATGAACATCACTGTGAGTGCATCTAATCCGATGTGTCCATTTATAAATTAATTAAAAGTTCTGGGACATAATCTCTCTCTTCCTGATGTGCAGAGGAAAAAAGAAGGCCAGGAAACTACAATGTTGGCAACAATTCTTCATTAATAAGAACTACTAATGGACACCTTTGATTCCACAGTCCAGTTAATGAGGCAATGCTGTGAAGGACCTTGTCATTCTGACAGCAAGCCAGGGTGGGGACCAGGGAAAGGTGAGTGTTTTTAATGTAATATATTTAAAAAGGCGAAATGAATGCAAAATAAATAATAAATAAATAAATCCAAGAGGAATACAATCTTCAGATTTTAAAGGCAGACGGGATCAGCATTACTGAGTTTTCCTTTAGTCAACAAGGCTCCCCCGGCCCTTCATCAAGGCTTTCAGATATGCTGTACTAGCAAGCGTAACCTCCCCCAATCCCCAGCCTTGGCCTATCCTCGGACAAGAACTCACCGTTTCCTTCCTTCACAGAGATTTCCCACACTGGCCTGGGTGTACCCCATCCCTCCCACCTGTATTCAGGACACCCCCACATCAGGTGGGTTTTGCCTCCTTACAAGCAGATAGCACTACCTGGCTTCCCTCCTTCCACTGACTTGAGCTGCATCAAGAATGAGGTACATGAGCCTTTCTTCTGGCAATCACAGGCCTGCCCTGGACAGAACGGAAACTCCACATAAAGCGTCCTGGAGGTGCTGACGGCAACATGTGCTTGGCACTCAAAGTCACCAGTCAGCTCACTTTCCTCTCATTAAAAACCCATTGAGTCAATTCCGACTCATGGTGACCCCACGTGCGTCACAGTAGAACTGCACTCCATAGGGTTCTCAATGGCTGATTTTTCGGAAGTGGATTGCCAAGCCTTTCTTTGAAGGCACCTCTGAAGAACCTCCAATCTTTCGGTTAGCAACCAAGTGTATGAACCATTTTCATCATCCAGGGATTCCTTTCGCTTAGTAATAGGTACCATTTGTAGCTAAAAGGCTGACTTCTTTTAACACATACTTACTGGGGGAAACACTGGGGGAATATCTACCGTTGCCAGGCCCTGTTCTCAGCGCTGGGGAAATAGCAGTGAACAGAAACAATGCCTACCGCAGGGGAACCTGCATTCTAATGCGGTAATTGACATCATCACGGCAGAATGAGGAAAATTGGTGATGCACGCGCCCCTCTGAAGCGTATTAAGCCTCGTGTAGCTTGGAAGGATTTGGTTAGCAGTCCACTCTAGAACAATCACCGAGGTTCCTCACTCATCCTAATTAAACCTGCTTTATTTCAAACACCAGTGCTCATATCTTTATTTTATAACAAAATAAACTATTTTACTGACCTATTTTTTTCTTTTTTTTTACATTCCCTTATCACTTTAATGTTTATAGGAACTGTCATGATATCCTCTCTTTCCATTTTTATATTGCTGATTTGTTTCCTTTCTCTCTGTGTGTGTGTCTATCAGTGTTGCCTAGGGATTTGCCAATATTATTAATTTCTAAGAACAATCTTTAGTGCTGTTGATTTTCTCTTTCGCTTGTCTATTTTTTATTCCATTGCTTTCTGCCTTTTATATTTCCATACTTTTACTTTCTTTGGGTTTAAAACTTTGTTCATCTTTTGTAGATTCTTTCGGTGGAAACTTTGATATTGATTTTTAAACTTTTCATATATTTTAAACCATGAATTTCCCTCTAGACACTGTTTTTATTTGCATCTTACTAAGTTTGCTATGTTTTATTTTTACTGTCATTCAATTCAGACTATTTTCTAAATTCTATTTTGATATCTTCTTTTACCCATGGCTTATTTGGCAATGTGTTGTTTAATTCCTAAATATTTTGCCCTTTCCTGAATACCTTATTGTTAATGCTTTCTATTGTTTCCTTTTCTCTACTAAGATTACCTGTCATTTATTGTAATAATATTTTAACTCTTTCAGTATATTTATAATAACCAAGAAACCAAACCTGTAGCCATTGAGTAACGATCCCATAGAACAGAACAGAACCACCCCACAGGGCCCCCAAGGAGCCGGTGGTGGATTCGAACCACTAGCCGCCTGGTCAGCAAACAGCTTTAAATCCCTCCTCTGCTGGTTCCAACATTTTACTGACCTATTTCTTATCTTAATTATTATTTTTCAGTTTTATAACTAGTACTAAAACATCGCTATGAGTCCCAATCAATTTAATGGCAATGGAGTTTATGGGATTACACCATCAGGAACTACATTTTTAAAACTGTAAAAAGAACTATATTTTTAAAACTATATTTTAAAACTGCATGGTAGGCCATGGGAAGGGGTGGTTGCATCACTTTTAGGCTATGAATGGGTTGCCAGTGTGATTACCCTGGGGAGTATGAAATCTTGAAGCTTGCGAACGTTGACTCTGTTCAACCAACCACTAGGCAGCTAACACTCAGGCCCATCTATCAGGCCTCAGTTTGCTCGGTTTGGTAAAATTGTGAAGTCTGACATGGAACAGTTTTATTCCAGTGGTATATAAAACACTCTGATGGTGCTGCTTTGATGGCTCACCTGGCCCAAACTCTACTAGCTTGGCACTGTGGGCACAAATGTCACTGCTGCCTACAACCTGGGATCTCCCCAGTACTCATGCCTGAACCCTGATTTGACTGACAGAGCACACGGTTCCCCCATTATTGACTCGGCACACTAACACTTGGCCCAGGTTGGTAAGCACTAGCTGCACCCACACGGCAGAGGATGGAAACTTCTCTGTGTTCAGGGTGGAGGGTCTGCTCAGGAGTTCAGGAAAATGCTGCTCCCCAACGGAAACTGTGGCCTCATCAGCTTAGTACCAAATACAAAGTTATCTTTGTTCACCAGAGACTCCTAAAATGACTCTCCTGTTTTAAGTCAGTAAATGTTGTTTCTGGGCCCAGAATTTGTGGGAACTCCCGTCTGGATGCTTTTCTTCTGAGAGCAGTGCCAACATGCGGAAGTGTCCCGTGGGAGCTCTGTCCTGCAAAGGGGAACAGAGCAAAAGCAGTGGTTCTCACCACCCCAGCCTAGCACTGGCTACAGAGCACAAGACATCCTCCTCTGCAGACTCCCGTGGCCGTGCTCCTTCTGCACGCCTACAGGCCATGCTCTACAGGCTGTATCTGCCATCTGCCCCATGAACAAACATCAAGGCAAATTCTCCAGGACTAGCAAGCCTCCCAGGAGTGGCCAGGGTGACTTAGCCAGTGTACTGAGTCTCTGTGGTTGCTGTGAGCCACAAACTGAGAGCCTTAGGACCACACAAATTTATTCTCTCACAGTTTCAGAGGCCAGGAGTCACATATGGGCCTCGCTGGGCAAAAACCAAGATGTTGGCAGGGCTGTACTCCTGTCTGGGGCCTCTAGGGGAGAACATCCTTCCTGGATTTTTCCTGATTCTAGAGGCACCCATATTCCTTGCCTCATGACCCTTTCTCCATCTTCAAGGCCAAAAATGGTGGTCAAGTCTTTTTCATGCTGCCATCTTTCTGGTTCTCTCTTCTGACTCCTCTTCCAACTTTAAGGATTCTATGATTACACTGGGCCCACTCAGATAATACAGGATAATCTGCTTATCTTAAAGTCAACTGGTTGTTGTTGCGGTTAGGTGCCCTTGAGTCGGTTTCGACTCAGAGAGCCTATGTACAACAGAATGAAACACTGACCAGTCCTGCACCATCCTCACAATCATTGCTATGCTTGGGCCCACTGTTGCAGCCACTGTGTCCATCCATCTCCTTAAGGGCCTTCTATTTTTCTCTGACTTTCTATCAAGCATGATGGCCTTCTCCAGGGACTGGTCCCTCCTAATAACATGTCAAAAGTACATGAGATGAAGTTTCACCATCCTCCCTTCCAAGGAGCATTCTGGCTGCACTTCTTCCAGGGCAGATTTGTTTGTTCTTCTGCCCGTCCATGGTATGTTCAATATTCTTTGCCAAAACCATAATTCAAAGGCATCAATTCTTCTTCAGTCTTCCTTACTCACTGTCCACATTTCCCATCTATATGAGGTGATGGAAAATCCCATGACTTGGGTCATACGCATCTTAGTCCTCAAGGAGACATCTTTACTTTTGAACACTTTAAAGAGGTCTTTTGCAGCAGATTCGCCCAACACAATACATCGTTTGATTGCTTGACTGCTGCTTCCCTGGGCATTGATTGTGGCTCCAAGTAAAATGAAATTCTTGACAACGTCAGTATTTTCTCCATTTATCACGATGTTGCTGACTGGTCCAGATGTGAAGATTTTTGTTTTATGTTGAGGTGTAATCCATACTAAAGGCTGTGGTCTTTGATCTTCATCAGTAAGTGCTTCAAGTCCTCTTCACTTTCAGCAAGCAAGGTTGTATCATCTGCATAACTCAGGTTGTTAATGAGTCTTCCTCCAATCCTGATGCCGTGGTGTTCTTCTTCATATAGTCCAGCTGCTTGGGTTATTTGCTCAGCATATAGGTTGAATAAGTATGGTATAATGATACAACCCTGATGCACACCTTTCCTGACTTTAAACCACACAGTATTCCCTTGTTCTGTCTGGACGACTGTCTCTTGGTCTACGTACAGGTTCCACATAAGCACAATTAAGTGTTCTGGAATTTCCATTCTTCACAATGTTATCCATAATTTGTTATGATCCACACAGTTGAACGCCTTTGCATTGCCAATAAAATACAGGTAAACATCTTTCTGGTATTCTCTGCCAGCCATGATCGATCTGGCGTCAACAATGATATCTCTCTTTCCATGTCTTGCTGCCATCTCTCTGGTGCCCTCTCACAACTTCTCTTCTAACCTTAAGAATTCTTTGATTACACTGGGCCCACTCAGACAATCCAGGATAACCTGCTTGTCTTAAAGTCGACTGATTGCTGTCATTAGGTACCCGGCTGGAATTTCTGGCAGTTCCTCCTCAACATACTGCTGCAAAATTTTACTTGCCTGTGATATTAATGATATTGTTCAACAATTCCTACATTCTGTTGGATCACCTTTCTTTGGAATGGGCACAAATATGCATCTCTTCCAGATGTTTAGCCAGATAGCCATCTCCCAAATTTTTTGGCATAGATGAGTGAGCACTTGAAGTGTTTTTTTCCTTTCGCTCAAACATCTCAGTTGATAGTCCATCAATTCTTGGAAACTTATTTTTCACCAGTGCCTTCAGTGCAGCTTGAACTTCTTCCTTCAATACCGTCAGTTCTTGATTACATGGTACCTCCTGAAATGGTTAATGTCAACCTTTTCTTTTTGGTACAGTGACTCTGTGTATTCCTTCTATCTTCTTTTGATGCTTCCTTAGTCATTCAATATTTTGCCCGTAGAATCCTTCAAAATTGAAACTAAAGGCTTGCATCTTTTCTTCAGTTCCTTCAGCTTGAGAATGCTGAGTATGCTCCTCCCTTTTGGTTTTCTAACTCCAGGTCTTTGCACATTACATTATAATACTTTACTTTGTCTTCTCAAGCTGTCCTTCCAAACATTCTGTTCAGTTCTTTTATTTCATCATCTCTTCCATTTGCTTTAGCTACTCTGTGTTCAAGAGCAAGTTTGGCAGCTTCTTCTGACATCCTTTTTTGTATTCTCTTTCCTGTCTTTTTAACAACCTTTTTGCTTTCTTCATGTATGATGTCCTTAATGGTATCATACATGAAGACAAGCATCTCTCAGTTTGTCATACTGTGGTGGCTTGTGTGTTGCTGTTATGCTAGAAGTGATGCCACAGGTATTTCAAATACCTGAAGGGTCACCCACGGTGAAGAGGTTTCAGCAGAGATTCCAAACTAAGACAGACTAGGAAGACGGACCTGGTGGTTTAATTCTGAAAAAATTGGCCATTGAAAACCTTAGGAATAGCAGTGAAACATTGTCTGCTACAGTGCTGGAAGATGAGCCCCTCATGTTGGAAGGCATTCAAAATATGACTGGGGAAGAGCAAACTTAATGATGTAGAAGAAAACACTTTCAGGACCTTCATTTGGTGACGTGGCATGACTCAAAATGAGAAGAGACAGCTTGAAGCATCCACTAATAATCAGAACACAGAATGTATGAAGTATGAATCTAGGAAAATTGGAAGTTGTCAAAAATGAAATGGAATGTCGGAAGATCGATAACTTAGGCATTAGTGAGATGAAATGGACTGGTATTGACCATTTTGAATGGTCTACTATGCTGGGAATGACGACTTTGAAGAGGAATGCCATTGCATTTGTTGTCCAAAAGAACATTTCAAGATCTATCCTGAAGTACAACACTGTCAGTGATAGGATAATTATCCATACACCTACCTACAAGGAACACCAGTTAACACAACTATTATTCAAGGTACATATGCACCAACCACTAATGCCAAAGATGAGGAAATTGAAGATTTTTACCAACTTCTGCAGTCTGAAATTGACCAAACACACAATCACGATGCATTGATAACTACTGGTGACTGGAATGCAAAAGTTGAAAACAAAGAAGGATCAGTAGTTGGAAAATATGGTCTTGGTGATGGAAATGATGCTGGAGACCGCATGATAGAATTCTGAAGTACCAATGACTTATACATTGCAAATACTTTTTTTCAACAACATAAATGATGACTATACACATGGACTTCACCGAATGGTAAACAGGAATCAAATAGGCTACATGTGGCACTATGAGCCGGAATTGACTTGACAGCAATGAGTTTCGGTATGGTGTAAGAAGATGATGGAAAAACTCAATATCATCAGTCAGAACAAGGCCAGGGACTGACTGCAGAACAGACCATCAATTGCTCATAAGCAAGGTTAAGTTAAAGCTGAAGAAAATTAAAACAAGTCCACGAGAACCAAAGTACAACCTCGAGTACATCCCACTTGAATTTGGAGACCATTTCAGTAATACATTTGACACACTGAACACCAATGACCCAAGACCAGACGAGTTGTGGGATGACATCAAGGACATCATACATGAAGAAAGTAGGAGCCTATCCCATTCCAATTATATACTGGCCTCCAGTAGCCTAATGAAGGATAGGAACTATGCTGCCAACTGCATGTTTTCAAGTTTATTCTACTATGCCTGAGGCTCAAGATCCATTAAAAGTGATGCTGTCTTCACTAAAAAAAAAAAAAAGGTTTATCATCAATCAATTTTTCAATGGCAGCATTTATCAAAAAATTTACCCCCCCCCCCATTGCGGCACACTTCACATATAGCTTTTATTTCTGTGCTGCCTCTGAGAACAGTAACGAATTGGCTATAGATTTAGATGGGGAAAAAATAATGCATTAACATATAAGTAGGCCCCAAATCAAATTCAAAGTCTTGTAGCCTAAAAATGTTAAAAAAAAAAAAAAAAACTCCCTAAAAAAAGAACTCCCCCTGCAGGGACTCAGAAGTGCACCTTTCATTCGGCCCTCCTCTGAGTAGCCTGAATTAAGACCTCTAATTCATTGGAAAAGGCTGAAGAATGACCCCCACTCACCCACTTCCATCACCGTGGGGAGGCAGCATAAAGTGGTTCCACATAGAGAATTTATTTCATGAGGTGCTAGAGGACCACTGGAGGTCAGTCCAACCAGATGTCCTAGGGAACAGTTTCTCCAGCTCTCAGCGCCTTTGCTCCCTACTGAAGAACTGAGGT
Organism: Loxodonta africana; assembly: GCF_030014295.1. NCBI lineage: Eukaryota > Metazoa > Chordata > Mammalia > Proboscidea > Elephantidae > Loxodonta > Loxodonta africana. Next base: position 3,528,013 of record NC_087354.1, read on the forward strand.
TGGCCCAAGTGCTCTGGACAGTTCTTTCTAAGCCTAGTATTTTGTAATGGTGTGATTTGCCGGACAAAAAGCTGGGACCCAGGAGGGGGCATCAATCAGGGCAAAGGACAGAGATCCCCTCACCACTATGTAGAGAGGTAAACTGAGGTCCGTCTGACCTGTCAGGGTGCCAGCTCATCCCTCTGTCACTGCTGCTCACTACTTTGAGACTCTTCCAAACCCAGACTTGGTCCAGCCCCAGGTCAGTTAGGACTACCGAAAGTCAGTCTTCTCATACATTCTGGAGACCCCTAGTGGCAGCCTAATGGACAACTGTGCTCAACATGCTGGTAATTTGCTCTGCAGGAGATCATCAGGCCCACAAGGGAGAGGTGCTGACAACATAATTCAATAGTACTTAGTAGATGAGAACTCCATGCTGGCAGACCCATGGAAGAAGCCCAGTATACCAAGGTTGCAGACCTAGAGTCTGATCTACACTGCCTGTAGGCACCCTCACACACACCCTCACACACCCATGCACGTATGCACTCTTTCACACATTCCTCATGGTACACACATATGCATACATACTCATACATGCGTGCCCTTGCACATACACTTTACATATTTAACAAGCTTTTGGAGAAACATTTTCCTAAAGACATGTATTCCAAATCTTGTTCTTTTCACTGACTTCAATTATTTTCAGAGTTTCCACTGGGGGGAGGGAGGGAAGATTCCTAATGAAAGACTGATAGGTAGGGTCTGCTTTCATTTAAAGGCACAGCCTAGCTCCACAACGCTTCTGCCTCTTTAGTCTAGATACATGCAGATACCCAAGTACTTCTGCAACTTATTTAGGATCTACTTCCTCCCAATTTTTATGATCAAATGGTTCTCTCTCCAGTCCTGGTCACCGTAGACCCCTAGCCACGTGACCTGGGTAGAGCACTTGACAGCAGATATAAACTGGTTTCCACCACAAGATCACTGTGGAACACAGGACCCTCAGGCCAGAAGGAGACCCTTTGTGCCAATCAAGTTCCTTAACACCTTTCAGCACCCACAGATAGGAGAACTGTGCTCCTTCTCTGAGGGCTAAAGACAAAGGAATTGCTGAAAACATAGGGAAAAAGACAGCTTGGGCATTTTCCTTTCCAAAACTCACCTAAGTCTAGGGATTGCCAAACATTTCACAATTTGCTCCATGGAAACAAGTCCCTGCCTCTACTTTAAAAAAAAAAAAAAAAAAAGCATGGAAAAAGAAAACCTGTAATTCACAAACCCAGAGGAAAAGTTGCTATAAAGTCACAGGTAGAAGGCACTCCTGCTATTTATTAGGAATGGTATTCCCAAACCATTTACCTTTAATTATTACAAAGAGGGCCTTATTTACAAACAGCCACAATTCTTCTGTCAATTTGTCACACGGTGCTGGCTTGCATGTTACTTGATGCTGGAAGCTATGCCACTGTTATTTCAAATACCAGCATGGTCATCCATGGTGGAGAGATTTCAGTGGAAATTCCAGGTTAAGATAGACTGGGAAGAAGGATCTGGCAATCTATTTAAAAAAAAAAAAAACTGGGCAGTGAAAACCTTATGAATAGCAGCAGAACATTGTCTGATACAGTGCTGGAAGATGAGCCCCTCATGTTGGAAGGCACTCAAAAAACGACTGGGAGAGAGCTGCCTCTTCAAAGTAGAGTCCAACTTAATGACTTAGATGGAGTAAAGCTTTTGAGACCTTCATTTGCTGATATGGCATGAACAAATGAAAACAAACAACTCCAAACATCCACTAATAATCAGAACCTGGAATGTACAAAGTATGGATCTAGGAAAACTGGAAGTTATCAAAAATGAAGTAAGACACTTGAAGATACATATCCTAGGCTTTAGTGAGCAGAAATGGACCAGTATTGGCCATTCTGAGTCAGGCAATCATATGGTCTACTACGACAGGAATGACAAATTGAAGAGGAATATCATTGCATTCATTGTCAAAAAGAGCATTTCAAGATTTATCCTGAAGTACAGTGCTGTCAGTGATAACACCCAGTGCACCTATAAGGAAGACACCAGTTAATAAAACTGTTATTCAAATTTACACACCAACCACTAATGAGAAAGATGAAGAAATTGAAGATTTTCACCAAATACTACAGTCTAAAATTGATCAAACGTGCAACCAAGGTGCACTGATAATTACTGGTGATTGAACTGCAAAAGTTGGAGACAAAGAAGAAGGATCAGTTGTTGGAAAATGTGGCCTTGGTGATAGAAACAATGCTAGAGATTGCACGATAGAATTTTGCAAGACCGAAGAACTATTCACTGGAAAGCTGAAGAAAATTAAATACAAGTCCACAAAAGCCAAAGTTTGACCTTGAGTATAACCCACCTGAATTTAGAGACCATCTCAAGAATAGATTTGACACACTGAATACTAATGACGGAGGACCAAAGGAGTTGGGGGATATCAAGGACATCATACAAGAAGAAAACAAAAGGTCATTAAAAAGACAGGAAAAAAAAAGAAAACGCCAAAACTGATGTCAGAAGAGACTCTGAAACTTGCACTTGAACATAGAGTAGCTAAAGTGAATGAAAGAAATGATGAAGTAAAAGAGCTGAGTGGAAGATTTCAAAGGGTGGCTTGAGAAGAAGTATTATAATGAAATGTACAAAGACCTGGATTTAGAAAGTCAAAAGGAAGAACACACTTAACATTTCTAAAGCTGAAAAAACTGAAGAAAAAAATTAGGCCTTGAGTTGCAATTCTGAAAGATTCTATAAGCAAAATATTGAATGACACAAGAAGCATCAAAAGAATCATCGTACCAAAAAAGAATTGGTCGACAGTTAACCCGCTTCAGGAGGCAGTGTATGATCAAGAACCAATGGTATTGAAGGAAGAAGTTCAAGCTGCACTGACGGCATTGGCAAAAAACAAGGATCCAGGGACTGACGGAATACTGACTGAGATGTTTCAACAAATGGATGCAACACTGAAAGTGCTCACTCATCTATGCCAAGAAATTGGGAAGACAGCTACCTGACCAACCATCTGAAGGAGACCTATTTATTTACGCCCATTCCAAAGAAAGGTGACCCAGCAGAATGTGGAAATCATTTAACAATATCATTAATATCACAAACAAGTAAAACACTGCTGAAGATCATTCAAAAGCGGTTGCAGCAGTACATCAACAGTGAACTGCCAGAAATTCAAACTAGTTTACAAAGAGGACACGCAACGAGGGATATCACTACTGATGTCAAGTAGATCCTGGCTAAAAGCAGAGAATACCAGAAGGATGTTTACCTACGTTTTATTGACTACACGAAGGCTTTTGACTGTGTGGATTATAACATTGTAAAGAATGGGAATTCCAGAATACTTAATTGTGCTCATGTAGAATCTGTACATAGACCAAGAGGCAGTCTTTCGAACAGATCAAAGGGATACTGCATGGTTTAAAATCAAGAAATATGTGAGTCAGGGTTGTATCCTTTCACCATACTTATTCAACCTGTACCCTGAGCAATTAATACGAGAAGCTAAACTATGAAGAACTTGGCATCAGGATTGGAGGAAGATTCATTAACAGCCTGCATTATGCATATAACACAACCTTGCTTACTGAAAGTGAAGAGGACTTGAAGCACTTACTGATGAAGATCAGAGACTACAGCCTTCAGTACGGCTTATACCTCGACATAAAAAAAAAAAAAACCCTCACAACTGGACCAATAAGCAACATCATGATAAACAGAAGTTGTCAATGATTTCATTGTACTTGGATGCACAATCAACCCCGATGAAAATAGCAGTCAAGAAATCAAACAATGTATTTATGCTGGGCAAATCTGCTACAGAAAACCTCTTCAAAGTGTTCAAAAGCAAAAATGTCAGTTTGAGGACAAAGGTGCACCTGACCCACGCCATGGTATTTTCAATCACCTCGTGTGTGTGCGAAAGGTGAACAATGAATAAGGAAGACTGAAGAATTAATGCCTTTCAATTATGGTGCTGAAAAAGAATACTGAATATCCCATGGACTGGCAGAAGAATGAACAAATCTGTCTTGAAACAAGTACAGTAAGAATGGTCCTTAGAAGGGAAGATGACAAAGCTTTGTCTCATGAACTTGGGACATTTTATCAGAAAGGACCAGTTCCTGGAGATGAACATTGTGCTTGGTAAAGCAGAGGGTCAGAGAAAAAGAGGAAGACCCTCAATGAGATGGATTGACACAGTGGCTGAGACAATGATCTACAACATAGCAACAATTGCTAAACATGACAATTTCATAGTTCAAAGATTAAACATTCTCTTGCTCACACACTGAACAAGTGATTTTTCATTTATTCCATTTTCTACATTAAACAGTCACTCTTAATACCTTTTCTTCTCCTCCTCCCCTACCATAAATGTTCTCTTACGCCAGGAGCTGGTTGAATGGACATGGGAAATACAGGGTGAAGAGAAGGAGTGTGATGTCACGTTGTAGGGAGAGCAGCTAGGGTCACGTAACAATGTGTGTACAAGTTTTTGTATGAGAAAGTGACTTGAATAGTAAACTTTCACTTAAAGCACAATAAAAAGCAAACAAACAACAACAAAAAAATGTTCTCTTACACCAAACCATAATTGGTTCTCTTTCTCTGAGATGACTGAAGTACACACGTTTTTCTATAGTGCATCTAAATCAAGCAGTTCTGATCACTACTTACACTTCACCCCACCCCTGTGTTTTCTTAAATGGATGTGGATGGCCCCATGCAGCTGGCAGTGTAGCTCTTTAGGGTGGAAACAACAGCAGAGGGAGAGGAAAGGGCACTTCCAAGACTTTCAGAGAGTGTCTGCAGGGGAGTGAGAATTGGGAACCCATTCACTCTCTTCTTCCCTTGGTGGAGTCCTCATATTTTTCAAGAATCAGCTCAGATGCCCCTTTTCTCCTCCCTCAAGTATCACTGAAGTTCCAGGTGAACTTGTCACTGGTGCCTGGACCTCCATCCCAGGCATGGTGGGGTCAGTGGCATGGCCATATCCTTCCATGCGTCATTACCCCACTGTCCTGCACTCAGCCCAAGGAAACCTCAAAGGAGCAGCAAGCTCACTGAATGAATGAAAACTCTGAAAGCCTCTGGAATGGGAGAATACTTTTTGTATGACAATAGTTTTAAATAAAGTCCTAATTAACCAAATATTTTAAAAGAAAAATGCATTTACCAGTGCCAGTTGGGGCTCTGAAATGACCTCCTTGCGAACTGTGTGGTTCTTTATTTTGGAGAGCAAGGTAGAAAGCAAAACTGAGTCATTTCTTTGAGGAACAGCACAAGAGAACACATTGGTATGGAAAAAAAAAAAAAAAGCAATAAGCAATCGTGAAAGAAGAATTACATGTAGCAAATATACCCATGGGATGGTAGCGCTTGCTGCCTAGTGTAACTCTTTGCTCCAATACTGGACTACATAAACAAGGTCTTACATTTTGAAATATGAAACTACCATTGCCACAAATAGCCCCTGAACATTAGGGTGACTTTTGGATTTAGCAGCTATTCATGACTTGGTGGTTAAATGAGCAATAAAGGTGTACTTGAGCACAATTTATCAGCAGCTGTCACGGAAACACTCTCCAGCTTCCCTCTTAGCTGTGAAAAGAGTTGTATGAGTAACTGCTAACTCCCAATTCATATGTTTTACAAAAGTCACAGATTTTATATCAAAAGCTTTGCATTCTTTGGGAGAGAAGAGAAGTTTCTTGGAAGCGGTGGAATTGGAGTTTAGGAATGGAGAGTGAGCCAGCTCACAGGTGTTCACTCAATGAGTCATTCGTGGCTCACTGGTGGGTTTGGGGGAGAGGCAGGGGATGGTGCAGGGTGTGTGAAAGAGCCAAAGAGGACTGAAGGTGCTAACAGATTTCAAGACACACTGTGGGAGGGAGACATGGCGCTACATGAGGGAAGTGTGGCTACCGCTCTCTGTGGCCTAAGCACTGCAGACTATCCACTCTGAATAAGAGCATGCCTGGTGGCTATGGATGGGATGGTGGGATAAGGGCAGAGTAACACCCAGGAAGACCCCACAGGGCGTGAGGACACTGTGGGCCCTGGAAGTATCACAGTATCATGAACCATAAAATGGGATACAGGAGGAAATGTGAGTTTGGGTGGGAGGAGGTGAGGCCTGGATTGAGGGTGAGGGTGTGCACTATCCAAGCCACCAGGAAAGATCACAGTGTGTCTGAGCAATGGGGGACATTATTTTTTCTGAGGAATGAATTTTATCTTAAAAGCAAAGAAAAAAAAAATCAAACAGAGCATCAAATATTAAAGAAATCCATCCACTTCACAGTAAATTTGCTGTGAGCACAATATACCAGCTTTAGAAGAAATAACAAGCAGAATGCTCCTCAGAAGCAAGACTTTGGCTTGCTTCCTTTCGACATGTCATCAGAAAAGACCAGTTGCAAGAAAAGGACATCATGGTTGGGAAAGTAGAGAGTCAGTGAAAACGAGGAAAATCTTCAATGAAATGGATTGACTCGGTAGCCAAAGCAATGTACTCAAACATCTCAACAATCATGTAGATGGTGCAGGACCAGGCAACATTTTGTTCTGTTATTCATAAGGTCAGAGCCAACAAGATGGTACCTAACAATTTAAGTGCAAATACAGTATACACTATAAACTTACAGTGCTTTTAGGCAATGTTTAAACAAACAAAAATCCATTGCCGTTGGGTTAAATTCAACTCATAGCGACTGTACAGGACAGAGTAGAACTGCCCCATTGGGTTTCCAAGGAGTGGCTGGTGGGTTCGAATTGCCGGCCTTTTGGTTAGCAGCCGAGCTCTTAACCACTGCACTACCAGGGCTACAGGCAACATTTACCTATCTTTAAAGTAGTAAATGATTACATTTTGATTAAAATATTTCATTTTTATTCATTTTCCTTTTCTTCTTGTGAAAACCTCAAACTCTTTCATAGTTCAGTACCTGTACAATGTGTGATCACGCCGGACTTGCTAGGAAGGAAAAAGATCCCTTCTTGACTGCACTGAATATTTAGTCTCTAGCAACACCTTGTAATGCACATGTGCTACCTGTTACTAAAAATCCTGAAGTAGATGACTCATGAGAAAGGATCCGAAAACACACCGCTTCCTAAGAGGCCTTTCCTCTCAATTCCACCTTGGACTGTCCCCATCTGGGTGCTTAGAGCCAGGCTAGTCATCCACTGGGGCAGTGGCCTGTCTCAGCCTCTGCTCTGAGCCACTCTACCTGGAGAGCTCTCAGCCCTTCAGGGCAGAACTGGGAAATGTTTGGCAAACTATCTGAACATAAGAAATCAATAATTTTTTTTTTCTGAAAAAATGAAAGAGCATTTATTTGGAAGCTTAGTCTTGAAATTCAGTGTCATCAAATGAGATGAAGACTCACTGAGATTCCCCCACTGTTGCTTACCTAAGACACTACCACGAATCCCCAGTGATCCATGGCAATGATGGGGACAAGGAATAGCCCCATTCCTTGGGGGCCAGAGCAGGGAACCATTGTCAACCTCATCTCCCCCAATCCTTCTAGTAAGATCTCCTGTCAGAAGTCCAGAGTGCCTGTTCAAGCTTCACTCTCTTTCCCTATGCATGATCACCCAACAGTGCAGATGCCAGGGTGGGTGCACAGGGAGGAGCATGGGTGGTAGGACAACTGCACCAGCAGAAGCAGGAGGTGCTGGCACAGATGAGCATCCACAACTGCCTGTGGGTGGTCCTAAAGGACAGTTTAAGAACAGACCAATACTCTTGCTGCATATTTCATGATTGCTTTAAATCTGAGGATGTTCTAGGAAACAGATGCTTATGTATCTATTTATTTGTTTTCAATGTGCAGTCAATGCCAAGAGGCCCTGGGCTCATGTGCTGTTTTACAAAAGTAAAAATTACATGATAAAAGATAGCCAAAGAAAATAGGCACACTAAACTCACATTGTATGTCAAACATGGCTTTTTCTTATACTTCCCTATCACAGGAACAAGATCAACAAGGCATGTTTGTACCACAGCCTGAACACTAAGCAGCCAGCATGGCAGAACTAACTATAGGGCATGTGCAGCCCAGACTCTGAAGTCAAACCTTCCACAGGAAATACCACTTCTGGGCCTCTACTGGAAGACCTGTGGGTGTTTAGTGATTTGTCCTCAAAACCATGAAGGTGAGGAGCTATAAAGACCCAAACACCCTAAATTATGTCTAAAAACTAAGAGGAGGGCATACTACATCTTCTCCCTCTGACCACAACCTTATGAAAGCAGAGAAAGTAATGATGACCTGACTTGATAGTCAGCAGAAGTCTTCTAGATACAGAACAATAATATTTAATTAGGTGAAGGAACCATGTCTATGCTGAGGGTAACAGAAGACCTGGATAGCATTTCAGCAGAAATTTTACTTCATCCTTGGCCAACACATGTCTGTCAGTTGGCCATAGCGTGGGGGTTTGCATGTTGCTGTGATGCTAGGGGCTTTACCACTGTTATTTCAAATACCAGCAGTGTCACCCATGGTGGATAGGTTTCAGTGGAGCTTCCAGACTAATTCAGACTAGGAAAAAGGACCTGATGGCCTACCTCTAAAAGAGTTGGTCAGTAACAGAACATTCATTGTCTGATACTGGCAGGAAGATGAGCCCCACAGGTTGGAAGGCACTCGAAACATGACTAAAGAAGAGCTGCCTCCTCAAAGTCAAGTCGACATTAACGATATGGATAGAATAAAGCTTTTGGAACTTTCATTTGCCAATGTGGTACAAATCAAACAGAAGAAACAGCCGCAAACATTCATTAATAACTGAAACAGAGAATGTATGAAGTATGAATCTAGGAAAATTGGAAGTCATCGAAAATGAAATACAAGAAGGTCAATATCCTACACATTAAGGAACTGAAATGGACTGGTATTGGCCACTTTGAATTGGACAATCATATGGTCTACTATGCCAGATGTCTTAGTCATCTAGTGCTGCTATAACAGAAATACCACAACCAGATGGCTTTAACAAAGAGCAATTTATTTTCTCACAGTCCAGTAGGCTAGAAGTCTGAATTCAGGGTATCAACTCCAGGGGAAGGCTTCTCTCTCTGTCGGCTCTGGAGGAAGGTCCTTGTGATGCATCAGTCTTCCACTTGTCTGGGAGCATATCAGCAAGGGAACCTCAGGTCCAAAAAACACACTCTGCTCCCGGCACTGTTTTCTTGGTAGTATGAGGTCCCCAAATCTCTGCTGGCTTCCCTTTTTATCTCTTGAGAGATAAAAGGTGGTGCAGGCCACATCCCAGGGAAAATCCCTTTAATTGGATCAGGAATGTGGCCTGAGCAAGGGTCTTATATCCCACCCTAATTCTCTTTAACCACAGGTAGAGATTACGATTTATAACACATAAGAAAACCACAAAATGGAGGACAACCACACATGGCCTAACCAAGTTGACACATATTTTGAGAAGACACAATTCCATCCATTACACCAGGAATGACAAATTGAAGAGGAATGGCGTCGCATTCATCATTAAAGAGAACATTTCAAGATCTATCTTGAAGTACAATGCCATTAAAAATCCATATGTCTACAAAGAAGGCCCGTTAATACTGCTATTATTGAAATTTATGCACCAATCACTAATGCCAAAGATGAGAAAACTGAAGATTTTTACCAAATTTGGCAGTCTGAATTAGATGAAACATGTAATCAAGATACACTGGTAATTACTGGTGACTGGAATGTGAAAGTTGGAAACAAAGAATGATCTGTATGTGGAAGATATGGCCTTGCTGATAGAAATGACACAGGAAATCACATGATAGAATTTTGTAAGACCAACAACTTCTTCATTGCAAATACCTTTTTTCAACAACATAAATGGTGGCTACACATATGGACCTCTCTGGATGGAAAATACAGAAGTAAAATCAACTACATCTATGGAAAGAGATGATGGAAAAGTTGAGTATCATCAGTTAGAACAAGAGCAGAGGCCAACTCTGGAACAGACCATCAATTGCTCATATCCAAGTTCATCTAAAGAAAATGGAAGGAATACACAAAGTCACCATACCAAAAAGAAGTGGTCGACATTCAGTTATTTCAGGAAGTATTGTATGATCAAGAATCAATGGTATTGAAGGAGGAAGTTCAAGCTGCACTGAAGGGATTGGTGAAAAAGAAGGCTCCAAGAATTGACGAAATAGCAATTGAGATATTTTAACAAACGGATGTGGCACTGGAGGTGCTCACTTGTCTTTGCCAAGGAATTAGGAAGACAGCTACCTGACCAACCATCTACAAGAGATCAGTATTTGTGCCCATTCCAAAGAAAGGTGACCCAACAGAATGTTGAAATTATTTAACAATATCATTAATATCACACACAAGTACAATGTTGCTGAAGATCATTCAAAAGCAGTTGCAACAGTACATCGACATGGAGCAGCCAGAAATTCAAGCTGGATTCAGAAAAGGACGTGGAACCAAGGATATCACTGCTGATGTCAGGTGGATCCTGGCTGACAGCAAAGACTACCAGAAAGATGTTTACCTGTGTTTTATAGGCCATGCAAAGGCATTAGACTGTGTGAATCATAACAAATTATGGATAACACTGCAGAGAATGGGAATTCCAGAATACTTAATTGGGCTCATGCAGAACCTGTACGTATAACAAGAGGCAGTAGTTTGATCAGAACAAGGGGATACTGCATGGTTTAATATCAGGAAAGGTGTGCATCATGTTTATATCATTTCACCATACTTATTCAATCTGTATGTTGAGCAAATAATCTGAGAAGCTGGACTATATGAAGGAGAAGTTGGCATTAGTATTGGAGGAAGACCCATTAACAACCTGCTATATGCAGATGATACAACCTTGCTTGCTGAAAGTGAAGAGGACCTGAACTGTTACTGATGAAGATCAAAGACCACAGCCTAAGATTGCACCTCAATATAAATAAAACCAAAATCCTCACAAATGGACCAATAACTAATGTCACGATAAATGGAGAAAAGATTGAAGTTGCCCAGAATTTCATTCTGCATGGATTCACATTCAACACCCACTAAAGTAGCACTCACGAAATCAAAGGACCTATTGTGTTGGGCTAATTTGCTGCAAAAGACCTCTTTAATGCATTAAAAAGCAAAGATTTCACTTTAAACACTAAAGTGTGCCTGACCCAAGCTATGATGTCTTTGATCGCCTCTGAAGCCTTTGAATTACAGTATTGGTGAAGAGTATTGCATATATCATGGACTGCCAGAAGAACGAACAAGTCTGTCTCGGAAGAAGTACAGCCACCATGCTCCTTGAAAGCGAGGATGGTGAGACTTTGTCTCATGTACTTTGGGCGTGTTATCGGGAGGGATCAGTTGCTGGAGAAGGGCATCATGCTTATTGAGGTAGAGAGGGTCGGCAAAAACGAGCAAGAAATTTAACGAGATGGATTGACACAGTGGCTGCAACAACGTGCTCAAGCATAATAATGATTGTGAGGATGGTGCAGGACTGGGCAGTGTTTCATTCTGTTGCACATAGGTCGCTATGAGTTGGAACCTACTCTATGGCACCAAACAGCAACAACAAACATTCTTAGGGTCTCTGGGTGGCACAAACAATTAAGCATTCAACCACTAACCAAAAAGTTGGCAGTTCTAAACCACCCAGAGGTGCCTTGGAAGGAAGTCCTAGTGATCTGTTTCTCAAAGTTTACAGCCACCGGAAATCCTTTGGAGCACAGTTCTACTCTGCACACATGGGGTCACCATGAGTCAGAATGAACGCGATGACAATGGGTTAGCATCCTTAAGTTACCCAACAATAGGGTCTAGCAAAAATAGGTCATAAACAGTGTCTTAGTTATCTAGTGCTGCTATAACAGAAATACCACAAGTGGATGGCTTTAACAAGAAGAAGTTTATTTTCTCACAGTCTAGAATGTTAGAAGTCCGAGTTCAGGGTGCCAGCCCCAGGGGAAGGTTTTCTTTCTCTGTCAGCTCTGGGGAAATGTCCTTGTCATCAATCTTCCCCAGGCAAGGAACTTCTCAGCACAGGGACCTCGGTCCAAAGGATGCATGCTCCTGGCTCTTCTTGCTTGGTGGTAATGGGATCCCCCATCTCTGCTTGCATCTGTCTGTTATATCTCAAAAACGACTGATTTAAGGCAAAACCTAATCTTGTAGATTGAGTCCTGCCTCGTTAAAATAACCTCTTCCAATCCTGCCTTATTAACATCACACAGGTAGGATTTACAACACATAGGAAAATCACATCAGATGACAAAATGGTGGACAATCACACAATACTGGGAATCATGGCCTAGCCAAATGACAGATATTTTGGGGAGACACAATTCAATCCATAACAGATGGGTAAGTGTGCACAGGAGACTGGAGGGAGGAAAAGCTGGTATCACAGGACACTGCCTGGCCCCAACAAGGGAGCCGCCATGTTGACACTGGGAAGAAATGGACAACCCAATGCTCTTGGAGGTTCTTAGTGCTGAAGGATGAAGGAGCTGGCTTGTAAGAAGACCACTGGCACACTTTGCTTTCTCTTCAGTTCTTTGCTGGCCACCAAGAAGTGAAGGATCTCACTAAGATACATGGCAGAGTTGGAAGAAAGGAGCAAAAAAAATTAAGAAAGGAACAAGAAATGAGGACAGATAGGGAAGAGAGACCCATTGCCTTTGAGTCGGTTCCGACTGATAGCGACCATATAGGACAGAGAAGAGCTGCCTCATAGGGTTTCTAAGGAGTGGTTGGTGGATCCAAACTGCCAGTCTTTTCATTAGCAGGAGAGCTCTTAACCACTGCACCACCAGGGAAGGTAAAATGAATAGGATGGGCCATGCCAGAAGCCCTCGATAACTGCCCCGAATAGAAGCCAAGACACCCAGAGACTAAGCTCCTGTGAGGGGCTATGCCATGAGCCCACCCAGGTTATTTGTTCCATGTTTGTGGAAAGACCAATGAATAAGTGAAAAAGCCATCTAAAAATTTACCAGATAGGAAGCAAAAAAGCACTTGTGAGATTGTGGGAAGAAAACGATGTAGGCCTAGAAACACCCCAAAGTCAGGGGTGTGGCCCACAGGCACTCAACAGACACATGGGAACCATGCCTAGTCCCACTATGGCTTCTAGCATTTCCTCAGTTCCTTTGGACTGTGGCTTGTCCTCACCACTGCATTTCTGTCCTTGCCTAGCTACACCCAAACTGCTCCTCATTCAACAAGGACCGAAACAGCTCAGACCTGCTCCCTGATGTCAGAGGAAACTGAGGCATGTTGCTGTAAGCTGCCAGGGCAGAGTGCTACAGGTCTTGGCATCACAGAGCATTCTCTAGGAATCTGTAAAAGAGTCTTTACCAGTTGCCATCGAGTCAATAGACTCATGGCAATCCCATGGGTGTCAGAGTAGAACTGTACTCCATTGGGTTTTCAGGGGCTGATTTTTCAAAAGTAAATCACCAGGCTTTTCTTTCAAGGCACCTCTGGGTGGACTTGAACCTCCAACTTTTCCATTAGCAGCCAAGCATGTTAATCATTTGGACCACCCAGGGACTCCGTGAAAGATTCGTTCTTACTCAACGTATGCTCTCTGCTTCTCCCCACATGGCTCCTCTGAAACAGACCAAAATACAATGAAAAAACAGGAGTGAGCATTTGTAATACCATAAATGACAGCTGTGGTCTTGGTTTGGCACTCTGAAAACTGAAACCTAGGAGCTAAAACCAAAGTGGCTTTGTTTTAGTTTTTTTTTTAAATTAATCGTTTCATTGCTTTCTGATTGTTCTCTGGTGAAGAGAATGGTATCAAGCATACTTAAAAACAACAAGTCAGGAAACAGGAACTGCAGTCAGACACTCACAGTGCTAAAAACACTTTTGTAGTTTGGATATTATACCCTGTGCCCAGCATAAAGCTCTATTTGTTTCTGCTTTGTAATGCAAGTATGGTTTATGATTGCTGCACAATTACTTTGAGGAAACATTACTATAAAAATAAATAAGCTTCTTTTCTCAGTCAAAGCAAAGGAAAATAACAAGGACACCCAAAAACCTTTTCCAAGAACACTTGTGTTTGTTCCTAAGCTGATAAGAATACTTTGATGATGATATCAAAGCTCTTTAATTTATCTACAATCAAACTGACTTAAACACAGAGGAAAAAATACTCATTCTGTTTCACTTTAAATTAAACCAAGGTATTTTTTGTTACCAAGTTGTCTTTATTTTTCATTGAACACAGGGAAATACATTATTTTGAAACACTGCACTATTATTTTATCTTAACTATGGAAGGGTATAAGAACACATTGTTAGTCTCTGAGCCGAAGTGTAGAAAAGACAAAGTATAATTTCATTTTCAAACACGATCACAAGCTTCACTTCTGGCCAAGATAGAGTAAATGTACCAGATTTGCCCTTCCACATGAAACAAGTAAAAAACTGGAGAAAATAGATGAAAAAAAAAAATGGTGTGGCCTTTAGACATCAGGGAGTTCAGGGCAGTGATCCTTGTGAGAGGGTAACAGACGAGAGGCGAGCCCTACATTTGCCTCAGTTAATTGTCTGGAGAAAAATCCCAAGCTGCAGAGCAGGGAGGGGCACTCAGGTGGGCCAGGAAGTCTCCCTGAGGGGGCAAGATGGATCTGAGCGTTCAGGGAGCCGGAGTGGCTAGAGATTGCAGGGCAGAGTATTAGAGAAGACAGAGAGTCCCCCTTGGGTATCAATCAGTAATGCACACAGGAATCTAACCAAGGTCAGGGAAAGAACCACCTGAAAAAGGCAAAGGAAAAAATCCCCAGAGCTCAGACAGGTCCAGAAATAGTTCCTGCTCTCACCAGCCAGAGTAAAAAACCTCTTAATTCACAGGGCACTAGGTACAGTAATCTAAGGAGTGCTATCTCAGTAGTCAGAAAAAATGGGCCCTAGGCTAAAGGCTTCTCTGATTCTGCCTGACAAAGGTCAAAAGCAAGCCTTGGAAGGACCAAACTGTTCCTAAGTAACTTTACTGTCATCTAGAACAAAGCTCAAGAATATTTATAGGAACACAAAAAAATCCAACACCTAATAAGGAAAAATTCACAATATCTTGGCATCTAACCAAAAATTACCAGGTATGCAAAGAAGTAGGAAAATACGACCTGTAACAAGGAGAAAAATCAATTAATAGAAATAGGTCCAGAAAATGACACAAATAGTAGAATTAGAAGACAAGGACATCAAAACAGTTGTGATAAACTGTAGTCCAAATCTTCAAGAAGCTAGAGGAAAGACTGGATTTGTTAAGTAGAGATATGGAACAGATTTTTTTTTTTTTTTTATAAGACCTAAATAAAACATCTGGAGTTGAAAACTACAATGCCTGTGATGAAAAATCCACTGAATGGGATTAATAGCAGATTGTTGTTGTTGTTTTTAGGTGCCATTGAGTCGGTTCTGACTCAAAGAGACCCTACAGGACAGAGTAGAATTGCCCCAAATGGTTTCCTAGGAGTGGCTGGTAGATTTGAACTGCCTAACCTTTTGGTGAGCAGCCAAGCTCTTAACCACTACACCACCAGGGCTCTAATAGCAGATTAGATGTTGTAAAAGAAAATAATAATAATAAACTTGAAAACAGCAATAGAAACTATCCAAATGAAATGTATACTAAAAAAAAAAAAGATGGGGAAGAATGAAGAGTATCAATAAGCAGGGGGATGGCTTCTAGTAGCCTAATATATGTGGGATTGCAGTCCCATAGTAGGGAGCAGAAAAATATTTGAATAAGTAGCGGTGAAAATTTTTCCAAATTTCATGAAAACTATAATACCACAGATCCAAAACACTGAACAAATCCAAACACAGGAAACAAGAAAAAAAAAAATACACTAAGGCACATCATATTCAAAGTGTTTAGAACCAGTGACAGAGAAAACCATAAAAACAGGGAAAAAGGTACATTTTGCACAGAGAAGCAAAGATAAGAATGATAATAAACTTTTCACCGCAAAGAATGAAGAAAAAAGACAGTACAGCAACATTTTTAACTTACTGGAAGAAGAAAACTGTCAACCTAGAATTCTATACCCAGTGAAAATATATTTTAAAAAAATAAGGGAGAAATAAAGACTTTTTCAGACTGAGAAAACTGGGAAGAAGTGTTCACCGCTCAACATGCACTATGGAAAATGCTAAAGGAAGTCCTTCAGGCAGAAGTAAAATGATGCCAGATGGAATCCTTTCTTCCACAAAGGAATGGGGAGCACCAGGAATGGTGCACATGCTCATCTGTCTGCTTTCACCTGTGACACCTGCTGATTGACATCACTGGAAGGGGAGTTCAAGTCTTCACTGCCCTTTCATCCTCAGCACAGTCCACAGTGACTGGAGCCTTATTTTCCCCCACATACCCTTTAAAGTTATTCTGGAAAATTTATGTTTCTCTTAAAGCTGGGCAGACGGAAGTCAGTAACTCTTAAAGCTACGACGCATCTGTCAGTTTGTCATCCTGTGGGGGCTTGCATGTTGCTGTGATGCTGAAAGCTATGCCACCAGTATTGAAATACCAGAAGGGTCATCCATTTTGGACAGGTTTCAGCTGAGCTTCCAGCCTAAAACAGACCGGGAAGCAGGACCTGGTGGTTTACTTCCGGAAAAAAAAAAAAAAAATTAGCCAATGAAAACCTTACAAATAGCAGTGGAACACTGTCTGATAATAGAGCCAGACGATGACCCCCTCGGGTTGGGAGGCACTCGGAAGACAACTGGGGAAGAGCTGCCTCTTCAAAGTAGAGACTACCTTAATGATGTGGATGAAAAAAGCTTTCAGTATCTTCATTTGTTGATGTCGCACCTGTTAATATGAGAAGAAACAGCTTCAAACATCCTTTAGTAATCAGAACATGGAATGTATAAAATATGAATCTAAAAAAATTGGAAGTTGTCAAAAATGAAATGGAATGCATGAAGAAGAATAACCTAGGCATTTTTGTTGCTGCTGTTATATGCTGTTGAGTCAGTTTCAACTCACAGTGACCCTATGTACAACAGAATGAGACACTGCCAGGTCCTGCACCATCTTCATGATCATGCTATACTTGAGCCCATTGATGCAGCCACTGTGTCACTCTATCTTGTTGATGGTTTTCCTCTTTTTCACTGACCCTCTACTTTACCAAGCATGACGTCCTTCACCAGGGGCTGATCCCTTCTGATAACATGCCCAAAGTATGTGAGATGAAGTCTCACCACCCTTGCTTCCAATGAGCATTATGGCAGTGTTTCTTCCAAGACAGATTTGTTCGTTCTTTTGGTAGTCCATCCATGGTACACTCAATATGCTTCACCAACACCATAATTCAAAGTCATCAATTCTTCTTCCATGTTCCTTATTCATTGTCCAGCTTTCACATGCATATCAGTGGACTGAAAACACCATGGCTTGGGTCAGGTGCACATTGGTCCTTAAAGTGACATCTTTGCTTTTCCACACTTTAAAGAGGTCTTTTGTAGCAGATTTGCCCAGTGCAATGTGTCCTCTGATTTCCTGACTGCTGCTTCCATGGGTGTTGATCGTGGATGCAAGCAAAATGAAATCCTTGACAACCTCAGTCTTTTCTCCACTTATCATGATGTTGCTTACTGATCCAGTTGTGAGGATTTTTGTTTTCTTTCTGTTGAGGTGTAATCCATACTGAAGACTGTGGTCTTTGATCTTCATGAGTAAGTGCTTCAAGTCCTCTTCACTTTCAGCAAGCAAGGTTGTGTCATCTACATAGTGTGGATTGTTAATGAGTCTTCCTCCAATCCTCATGCCCAGCTCTTCTTCACAGAGTCCAGCTTCTCAGATAATCTGCTCAGCATACAGATTAAGTAAATGTGGTGAAAAGATACAACCCTAACACATACCTTTCCTGACTTTAAATCATGTTGTATCCCCTTGTGTTATTTGAACAATTGCCTCTTGACCTATGTACAGATTCCTCAGGAGCACAATTAATAGTTCTGGAGTTCCCATTCTTCACAATGTTATCCATAGGATGTTATGATCCACACAGTTGAATGCCTTTGCATAGTCAATAAAACACAGGTAAGCATCTTTTCTCGTATTCTCTGCTTTCAGTCAGGATCCATCCGACATCAGCAATGATATCCCCAGTTTCACATCCTCTTCTGAATCTGGCCTGAATTTCTGGCAGTTCCCTGTTGAAGTACTGTTACAAACATGTTTAAATGATTTTAAGCAAAACTTTACTTGCATGTGATATTAATGATATTGTCCCATAATTTCTGCATTCTGTTAGATCACCTTTCTTTGGGATAGGCATAAATATGGATTTCATCCAGTTGGCTGGCCAGGTAGATGACTTTCAAATTTCTTGGCAAAGACGAGTAAGCACCTCCAGCACAACGTCCATTTGTTGAAACATCTCAATTCCTATTCCATCAATTCCTGGAGCCTTGTTTTTTCACAAATGCCTTCAGTGCAGCTTGGACTTCTTTCTTCAGTACCATCAGTTCTTAATTATATGCTGCAATGGTTGAATGTCGACCAATTTTTTTTCTTTAGTACAGTGACTCTTTCATCTTCTTTTGCTGCTTCCTGTTTCACTCAGTATTTTGCTGATAGAATCCTTCACTACTGCATCTCAAATTTTTTCTTCAGCTCTTTCAGCTTGAGAAATGCCAATGTGTTCTTCCCTTCTGATTTTCTAAATCCAGGTCATTGCACGTATCAGTATTATATTTTATCTTCTCAAACTGCCCTTTGAAGTCTTCTGTTCCACTCTTTTACTTCATCATTTCTTCCATTGGCTTTAGCTACTTAATATTCAAGAGCAAATTTTAGAATCTCTTCTGACATCCATTTTGGTCTTTTCTTTCTTTCTTGTCTGCTAATTGACCTTTTTATTTCTTCTTGTATGATATCCTTGATGTCATTCCACAACTTGTCTGGTCTTCAGTCATTACAGTTCAATGCATCAAATCTACTCTTGAGATCTAAATTCAGGTGGGATATACTAAGGTCTTACTTTGGCTCTAGTGGACTTGTTCTAATTTTCTTCGGCTTCTTCTTGAACTTGCATATGAGTAACTGATCGTCTGTACCACAGTTGGCCCCTGGCCTTGTTCTGACTAATGATATTGAGCTTTTCCATCATCTATTTCAACAGATGTAGTCAGTTTGATTCCTTTGTATTCCATCTGGTGAGGTTCACGTGTATAGCTGCTTTTTATGTTGTTGGAAAAAGTATTTGTTCACTGTATTTGCAGTGAAGAAGTCATTGGTCTTGCAAAATTCTATCGCATGATCGTGGCATCATTTCTACCACTAAGACCATATTTTTCAACTATAAATACTCTTTGTTTCCAACTTTCGCATTCCAATCACCAGTAATTATCAATGCACCTTAACTGCATGTTTGGCCAACTTCGGACTGCAGAAGTTGGTAAAAATCTTCAATTTCTTCATCTTTGGCATTAGTAGTTGAATAATAGTCGTAATTTTGAATAAATTTGAATAATAGTCGTAATTAACTGGTCTTCCTTGTAGGCATACAGATATTATCCTATCAATGACAGCACTGTACTTCAGGATAGGTTTTCAAATGTTCTTTTTGCCATTTGTCTTCAATTTGTCAGTCCTGACATAGCAGACCACATGATTGTCTGATTCAAAATGGCCAATACCAGTCCACTTCAGCTCACTAGTGCCTAGGATATCAATGTTTGTGCATTCCATTTCATTTTTCACAATTCCCAATTTTCCTAGATTCATACTTCCTACATTCCACCTTCCAATTATTAATGGATGTTTGCAGCTGTTTCTTCTCATCTTGAGTTGTGCCACATCAGCAAATGAAGATCCTGAAAGCTTGACTCCATTCTCATCATTAAGGTCGACTCTACTTTGAGAAGGCAGCTCTTCCCCAGAGGCCTTTTGAGTGCTTCCCAACCTGAGCGGTTCATCTTCCAGCACTATATATCAGACAATGTTCCACTGCTATTCACAAGATTTCACTGGCTAATTTTTTTTTTTTTCAGAGGTAGACGGCCAGGTCCTTCTTCCTAGTTTATCTTGGTCTGGAAGCTCAGCTGAAACCTGTCCATCATGGGTGACCCTGCTAGCATTTGAATACTGGTGGCATATCTTCCAGTATCACAGCAACACCCAAGCCCCCACAATATGACAAACTGACAGATTCATGGGCATTAGAGAGCTGAAAAGGACTGATATTTGACATTTTAATCAAATAATCATATGGCCTACTAAGCCATGAATGACAAATTGAAAAGGAATGGCAACAAAGTCATCATCAGAAAGAATATTTCAAGGTCTACCATATATATATCATGAAGTATAATGCTACTACTGAAAGGACAATATCCATACACCTACAAGGAAGACCAGTTAACACGACTACTATTCAGACATACATACCCACCAACCACTAATGCCAAAGATGAAGAAAATGAAGATTTTTAGCAGCCTCTGCAGTCTGAAATTGATCAAACATGCAATCAGGAGATTGGAATGTGAAAGTTGGAAGCAAAGAAGAAGGGTCAGTAGTTAGAAAATATGGCGCTGGTGACAAACGATGCCCAAGATCAGATGACAGAATTTTGCAAGACCAATGACTTCTTCATTACAAAAGGAAGAAATGAAGTAAAAAAGTTGAACAGAAGATTTCAAAGGGCAGCTCAAGAAGACAAAGGGAAGTATTATAACAACATGTGCAAAAACCTGGAGATGGAAAACCAAATGAGAACATGTTGTGCATTTCTCAAGCTGAAAGAATTGAAGGGAAAATTCAAGCCTCAAGTTGCAATAGTGAAGGATTCCATGGGGAAAATATTAAACTAAGGAAGCATCAAAACAAGATGGAAGGAATACACAGAATCACTATACCAAAAAGAACTGCTCAACATTCCAACCATTTCAGGAGGTACTATGAGAGCAGGAACCAATGGTACTGAAGAAAGAAGTCCAAGCTGCACTGAAAGTACTGATGAAAAACAAGGCTCCAGGAATTGACGAACTACCAAATGAGATGTTTCAACAAACAGATGCAGCACTGGAAGTACTCACTTATCTATGCCAAGAAATTTGGAAGACAGCTATCTGGCCAGCTAACTGGAAGAGATCTATATTTATGCCTATTCCCAAGAAAGGTGATCGTACCAAAACTGGAAATTATCAAACAATATCATTAATATCACACCCCAGTAAAATTTTGCTGAAGATCATTTAAAAGCAATTGCAGCAGTACATCAACAGGGAACTGCCAGAAATTCAAGTTGGATTCAGAAGAGGACATGGAACAAGGGATATCATTGCTGATGTCAGATGGATCCTGGCTGAAAGCAGAGGATACCAGAAAGATGTTTACCTGTGTTTCATTGACTATGGAAAGGCATTCGACTATGTGGATCATAACAAATTATGGACAAGATTGCCAAGAATGGAAATACCAGAACATTTAATTGCGCTCATGAGGAACCTGTACATAGATCAAGAGGCAGTTGTTGGAACAGAACAAAGGGGTACTGCATGGTTTAAAGTCAGGAAGGGTGTGTGTCAGGGTTGAATCCTTTCACCATACCTATTCAATCTATATGCTAAGCAAATAATCTGGGAAGCTGGACTATATGAAAAATAATGGGGCATGAGGATTGAAGGAAGACTCATTAACAACCCACATTATGCAGATGACACAACCTTGCTTGCTGAAAGTGAAGAGGACTTGAAGCACTTACTCATGAAGATCAAAGACCACAGCCTTCAGTATGGATTACACCTCAACAGAAAGAAAACAAAAATCCTTACAACTGGACCAATAAGCAACATCATGATAAATGGGGAAAAGATTGAAGTCATCACGAATTTCATTTTACTTGAATCCACAATCAACGCCCATGGAAGCAGCAGTCAAGAAATCAAAAGACACATTGCACTGGGCAAATCTGCTACAAAAGACCTCTTTAAAGTGGTGAAAAGCAAAGATGTCACCTTGAAGACTAAGGTGTGCCTGACCCAAGCCATGGTGTATTCAATCACCTCCTATTCATGTGAAAGCTGGATGATGAATAAAGATCGAAGAAGAATTGATGTCTTTGAATTGTGGTGCTGGAGAAGAATATTAAATATACCATGGGCTACCAAAGGAACCAACAAATCTGTTTTAGAAGAAGTACAACCAGAATGCTTCTTAGAAGCAAGAATGGTGAGACTACATCTCACATACTTTGGACATGTTGTCAGTAGGGATCAGTCCCTGGAGAAGGACATCATGCTTCGTAAAGTAGAGGATCAGCAAAAACGAGGAAGATCCTCAATGACACAGACTGACACAGTGGCTGCAGCAATGGGCTTAAGCATAACAATGATTGTGAGGATGGCACAGGATGGGGCAGTGTTTCTTTCTGTTGTACACAGGGTCTGTATGAGTTGGAACTGACTTGATGGTGCCTAACAACAAATAACAACAGCAACAGTCTTTATAGCAGTGGATCGTGAAGACCTCAATGTCAAGGCTGTTTTCATTTGACCTGAACTGATAATCCCCCAGTGCAAAAAAGCCTCTTCCCTGGGAATGTTTATTAAAAACAATTAGAGGCAATTGTTTAGACTGCCTGAAGCAGTGGATAACAGTTGGGGCAAACAACAGGCTAACCAAAAACTTTAAAAATAAAACCTGGGAAATGAGGTGTCCACAGGGGACTTTGAAAAGTACTAACATATTCCTGGGAATAGGAGGCTATGGTCCCTGGGTGGCATTAACAGCTGTCTGCTCGAGTACAAACGAAAAGGTTGGTGGCTCAAACCCACCCAGCAGCATCATGAAAAAAAGGCCTGGCAATCTTCCATAAAGATCACAGACAAAAAACACACTATAGAGCAGTTCTACTTTGTAATACATGCAGTTGCTATAAGCCAATGGCTTTGGTTTGGTTTAGGTTATAGAAGGCCACGCGTATACACAGGGCTATGCACGTGCTCAGAAAAGACCTGAAAATGTCCCCAACACTCACCTCTGAATGATGGTGAGGCTCTGTGCAAGCAGGAAGTGAAAGCTAAGGTAGCGTTATCAATTGCCTGGTTGAGTGCTGAAGATGTTCCCCAACACTCATAGGGTCCATTGGCAAAGATTTACTGGTTCCAGGCATCTAAGAAAATCTCTGCCCAATCATTATCTGACCACTAAGCTAAACAATCACTGTGGCATGGCATGAGGCCACACACAACAAAGAATACAGACTTTACAGAATTAAGAAAAGTCCTTAAACAAACAACAGCAAAAACAATGTTAAGGGAAAATTGGTACAAGAGGCAAAGGAGGACATTTTATAATGTTAAAAGCATCAATCCATCAAGAAGATATAAAAATTATAAATACATATGTGCCTAAGAATAGAGCCCCAAAGTACATGAACTATAAATTGATAGAATTCAAGGGAGAAACAGACAATTCAACAATAATGGAGACTTCAATAACCCTACTTTCTATAATGGATAGAACAACTAGACAGAATATCAACAAGGAAATGCAAGACTTGAGCACCACTATGAGCCAACTAGACCTAACAGACATCTAGGGAACATCCCACCCAACAATAGTAAAACACACATTCTTCTCAAGTGTAAATGGAACATTCTCCATGATAAGCCATATGTTAGGACATAAAACAAGTCTCAAAAAATTTAAAAGGGTTGAAATCACACAAAATGTGTTCTCCAGCCACAGGGAATGAAATTTGAAACCAATAACACAAGGAAATTCATAAATATACAAAAATTAAACAACATACTCCTAAATAAACAATAAATTGAAAAAAACATAAAATGAATTAGAAAACACTTTGAGATGAATGAAAACAGAAACACAACATACCAAAACTTAAAGGATTCTGTGCAAACAGTGCTCAGAGAAAAATCTATAGTTACAAACATCTTGTGTTTAATATCATTTGTATCCAATCTTTACATTTACAGGCATTTCCATGTTATTAAAAAGTATTTAATCATATAACTTAATAGATCCCTAGTATGGGGATCTTTTTTTTTTTTAGGTATCCTGGGAAAAATAATCTTTAATGCAGTCGAAGATTCATGATTAAATATGGTCAATATTTATAACAGTAAATATTGGAAACAACATAGTTGTTAGATACTAGTTAGTAGTTAGATAAATTATGGTAGTCACTTGATGGAATATTAAACCCAAAACCAAACCAAATCCATTGCTGTCGAGTCGATTCTGACTCATAGCAACCCTATAGGACAGAATAGAACTACCCCATAGAGTTTCCAAGGAGCACCTGGTGGATTCGAACTGCTGAGCTTTTAGTTAGCAACCACAGCACTTAACCATGATATCACCAGGGTTTCCTTTCCCAGGACAGAGTTATAGAAATGGAATTGTTCACTCAAACATAGGTGTTTTTATGTCTGGTGGCCTCTGGCCATCTGATCAGTAAAGCTATGTTCAACATCACGCATAATGCCGGAAATGTGCAAGAGAAAGGAAGGGTGAGAGATCACAATTTGGGTCCTCTGGACTCACTCTGGCTACTGGGTAGAGGGTACACGATTGTGTGCTGAGGGCCAGGGATGGAGGCAGGAGCTGGCAAGGGTCAAGGCAGGAGGCCAGTCGGGAGGCCTGGGCCATGGTCAGGAGAGATGATGGCACCAGTGGAGGTGGTAAGAAGTGGGGGTGCAGCCAGGTTCTGAGGGCAAAACCAACAGAGCTCTGGACTGACCTCAGAAGACAGAGGCATAAGGGTGAGCTACCTCAATGCATGGGTACTCAGTGGGCCACGTGCATGAAAGAGTGCAGCAGGGCTGTGCTCTGCCCTGCCCAGATGTGTCTGCCTCTGTCTCAGAAAGTTTGCAGAGAAGCCAGGCCTCTCTGCTCTGCTAAAGCGTTCTCTGCAGAAGCCCACTTAGAAGTGGCTGGGGTGGAACGACCCCTTCAGCATACCTCCGTGCATCTGAAACTCAAATTCAAACTCCCCAAAACGATACAGCATTTCAGCTAAAGAGGGGCAAATGTTAAAATTCTTTTTTTTATTGTGGTAAATACATACTTAACAAATCATTTCCCATTTCAACGTTCTTCATGTGTATTCTCAGCACTTTTTGTTACATCCCTTCTCTTGTGAGAAATTGGTCTGGCCTTAATTACTTATGCTTTCCTTCTTCCTGAAGAAAATCACGCTACAAGGTCACAGATCTAGAAGTTCCAGAAATGGCTCTTATGAAGATACTCAGTGCTGGGGAGTCCGAGTCACTGGCAGCCACTGGCTCTCTCTCCAGCAGATTTGCTCTGCACAGTCCTTCCCCACACTTTGCTCTTACTGTGGTTTGGGGTCTTTAGATTCACAACTCTAAAATCCTAACTAATTTTCCTATATCTGAGCTGTCCCGTGAAGGCAAGGCACCTTAGGATCAAATGTTTGTCTCTTTTCATTTTTGTTTTTAGACCATTTTTGTGTGTGTGACGTTAGGAGATTTACTGACCTGATGAGGCCTTCAAAACTGAACAGTTTCAGGGAATCTCTATTTCAAATGTAAGTAATTCATTTTCTCGCACTTTGAAGAGAAACCAGAACATAATCAGTTGAGCTAAAAGTGTTGTCAGAGCGAGACATCAGTGCTTCCCTGGCTTCGCAGCTCACAGGTGTGCCAGACTCAGACTTCCTTTCGCTTGTCTGCCAGTCTGCATTAACCAAAGTCAAAATTACATTTGGGTTTCAATGGCTAATCTGTAATGAAATGCAACGATCCCCCACACCACACCCCATGCCCACCACACCCTCTGCAGGCAGGCTGGGCCTGGTCCTGCCCAGTGTCCCCTCTACGTTCTCTGTCTGGAGGTCTGGGATCGCTGCCCGTGCCTTCCTTTCTTAAGGGCAAGAAATGCCTCCCAAACCTGCGTGTGGCTGGAGAGCTTTCGTGATTCCTTCCTTATGAGACACGCTGAGCTACAAAGACAAAAGTTGAAATGACCAATGCTGGTTTAGCGATATTCTCCAAATACTTGCCAAATAATTGCAAATGCCTGGCAATTACAGAGTCTTCACAGATTTTTTCCAAATGCCACGTGGGTTAGAATACAGTGTATTTGGAGTCTTTATTTACCCACAAATTCTAACTGAGCCCATATAATCTGCCAGTCATAGGAAGCTGGCAATGACTGGTGGGACCACCACCACTCCCAACCCCCACCCTCAGAGAAGGCAGGAGAATGACAGATTGGCTTCTATGTACAACACCTAACTGCTTGGTCCATAAAGAAGTAAACATGACCACGTATTTCCAAAGAACCACACAACCCTTCACTGTTGCTTGTTGTTAGTTGCTATTGTGTTGGCTCTGACTCATTGTGAACCCATGTAAAACAGAATGAAACATTGCCCAGCCTTGTGCCATCTTCATGATCCTTGGTATGTTTGGGTGCCACTACTATGTCAACCAATCTTATTGAGGGTTTTCCTTATTTTCACTGACACAACCATGATGTCCTTTTCTAGCGAGTGGTCTTTCCTGATGACGTGTCCAAAGTAAACAAGTCTCACCACCCTCACTTCTCAAGAGCAGCCTGGTTGTATTCCTTCTAATAAACCAAAAACCAAACCCACTGCTGTCAAGTCGATTCCGACTCATAGTGACGCTATAGGACAGAGTAGAACTGCCCCCAGAGTTTCCAAGGAGCGCCTGGTAGATTCGAACTGCTGACCTCTTGGTTAGCAGCCGTAGCACTTAACCACTATGTCACCAGGGTTTCCTTCCTTCTAATACTGATTAAAAATTTATTATTCACCACCAAAATGGAATCTTCAGGATTTAAAAAAATCACCTCCCCACAGGGACTGGGGTGTGTCAGTGGGTGTTGAGGATTCCCTCCATAGAACCAGGAGCCATTATTGAAACCTCCCTCTATAGAGTCAGAAGACATCAGAGAAACCTTCCTCTATAGAGCCAGGAGCCACCAGGGAAACCTCCCTCTATAGAGCCAGGTTGGGTTGCTCTGGGAGCAGCTCATGCTGAT
The DNA here is from genome assembly GCF_030014295.1 of Loxodonta africana. Classification (NCBI taxonomy): domain Eukaryota; kingdom Metazoa; phylum Chordata; class Mammalia; order Proboscidea; family Elephantidae; genus Loxodonta; species Loxodonta africana. The sequence goes on from NC_087354.1 coordinate 3,555,098, forward strand.
TTTCTTGTTATAACCCTCATTTTTGTTGTGCATAGAGTCCTTTAACAGTGGCACAAATGGTTAAATGCTTGGCTACTAAGCAAAAGATTGGCCATCTGAATCCACCCAGGGGTAATCTACTTTCGAAAACTCAGCCACTGAAAATCTCATGGAGCACAGTACTACTCTGACACACAAAGGGTCAATGTGAGTCAGTATCAACTCAACGGCAACTGGTTTTGTTTTTTTAACAATAAAATCTTTCTACCAAACATTTCCCTTCACTTTGGAGTCAAAGATTAAAAAAAAATCCCTGAGGAGGGCCTCCTGACTTCCCCGTAGCAGCCTGCTGCTCCCGCCAGCAGGTGTGGATGCAGTACTCACGAAGCAGCATTAGCAGCCGCTTTCAAGACCCCTCTGCTTTGTGTCACAGGAAACTGAGGTGCAGCCATCGGCACATTGTCAAGGCCCATCAAAGCAAGCTTCGTCACAGGGCCCAAGCACACCCCACCTTCCCTCAACCCTACCCCACTTTCTCTTCCCCTGTCCTTTACTCTGCTCCCCATCCGCCCCCCCCCTTTCCCAAGCACACCCCCGCATCTCATTCTGTCCAAGTGTCTTTCTGTATGTCAACTCTCTTCCCTTTCTAACTTCCTCTCCTTGGATTGTCTAAACCAAATACCCTATAAGTCTGCACCCCTGACCACAAGAGTGCTGGGCCAACATGAACATGGGAAATGCCTATGCTTGCCAGCCCTGGTACAAGGCGACCAAGTACATACACATCTTATGAAACTCGTTCCTGCCTATTCAAATAGCAATCTTTTTCAAGGCCCGTGTAAAGTCCCACCTTCTCCAGGAAGTGTTCCTGGGGTGCAGCCATGCTGACCCACCTCCCTGTCCTCTCATGGAGCTTTAGCTCTTCCTCTACAATGCACGAGGCATTGGTGGTTCACTGGTAGGGTTCTCCTCTTTCCTGCAGGTGACCCAGGTTTGACTCCCAGCCAATGCACCTCCGGAGGCACCACCACTCATTTACCAGGGGAGACTTACATGTTGCTATGATGTTGAACAGGCTTCACCAGAGCTTCCAGACTAAGATGGACAAGGAAGAAAGGCCTGGTGATATACTTCTGAAAATCAGCCAATGGATACCCTATGGACCACAGAGTCTGATTCACAACTGATCACGGGGATGGTGCACGACCAGGCAGCCGTTCATTCCATTGTGCATGGAGTCACCATGAGTCAGGGGCTAAAGGGAGGAAAAAGGGTGTACCAGGGCTGACCCAGGTGACAGTGCATGCCTGGGAAGGCTACTTCATGCTGTGTGAGGGGAAGAGAAGGACAGACTCAAGGGTGCTACTGCTTTAGGGCAGGGGTCCTCCATATCCAACATGTGTCACCCTTACCTGGAAGCCTGTTCAAATACACATCACTGGGCCCACCCCGACTCTGTGATACAGGGCCTTAGAAAGCACATTTCTACCAAGTTCCCAGGTTATGCTGGTGCTGCTGGTGAGAAGACCCACTCTGAAAACCTCTGCACTTGAAGGATTCTAGTCCTAACTTTTGGAGAATTCGTGCTGGTGTTTCTGCCGTTGTTGTCTCTGTCATTGAATCGATTCCTACTCATGGCAATCTCATGCATTACAGAGTAGAACTGCTTCATAGGATTTTCTTGGCTATAATCTCCACAGACTCAGGCTGTCAGACCTTTCCTTCCGCAGTGCTACTGAGTGGGTTCAAACCACCAACTTTAGGTTGTAGATGAGTGCAAACCATTTGTGCCCCCCAGGGACCTCTGGTATTTCTGTGAAGCTCTAAATTTAGCGAAATGAAAACTGGGTCTGCTTTGGTTTCTGAGTGCAAACCGCACAGATTCAACTGCTTTCCAAAGATGTGAACTTCCTGTGGTTGTCTGCTTCCTTCTCTAATAGGCCTCATTCTGCTCTGTGGGTGTAAGAACAAGCTGGCAGGAAGCAAGCATGTTGTCCACTGTAAGGCCTTGTAGGAGTCCAGCCCTTGCAATGGTTCCAGCCAAGGCAGTAAAGGGCACATGGACTGTAGGGAGTACTCACAGGGGGAAACAAACCACCTTTGAGAAAGCCTCCTGGTTATTCTGGCATGGTCACCCTAGGAGGATTTGCTCACCCTTTCTGCTGAGAATGCAAGTTTGAATAAATCAATGTACACGACTATTGGATGCATTGTTTTATTAAAAATTCATGCATACTAAGATTGTACATTATTGTAAAAGTACAGTAACAGCTTTCATTAACTCTCAAACTGACTTCAACTTTCAGAGGGATGGTGGCTGCGGAGGGGGATTGTTCTGTTACCAAGGCCCCCTCAAGCTGAGTGAGAATCTACTGATATATAAAAATGTGCAAAAAGTACTAAGATGCCGTAGGAGGTAACCAGAGGAAGAAAAAGAAGCCAGGGACATCAAAACAGACAGTCGGCACATCTAAATGTGATTTGGAAATGAAAGATAGGAGTGTGACCTAGTTTGCTCTGCATCCAGGTCTACCAGAAATCTGCACCGCTCAGTACCAAGTAGCAACACGTGGGAAGCCCCTTTAACAGAGTGCGTACCGTCCAGAGATAAGAGTTCTTCTCTGAGGTTCGGGGGTATGCACTGATCTGATTTAAACTAACAAACTGCAATCCTTTGTTTTTTTTTTTCAATGTAAAACCAACACATGCAAAGAACGGCATGTTGCCCAGAACGCAAAATTTAGGAAACGTAACGCTGAAATGTGGGGCAGTGGTGGTTCAGTGGTAGGATTCTCACCTTCCATTTGGGAGACCAGCATTCGATTCCCAGACAATGTGCTTCATGTGCAGCCACCATCCATCTGTCAGTGGAGGCCTGTGTGTTGCTACGATGCTGAACAAGTTTCAGTGGCGCTTCCAGACCAAGATGGACTAGGAAGAAAAGCCTGGCGATCTACTTCTGAAAACCAAGCCATGAAAACCCTATGCATCACAATGGTCTGATCTGCAACTCACCATGAGGATGACAAAGGACGGGGCAGTGTTTTGTTCCACTGTGCATGGGGTTGCCTTGAGGCAGGGGCCAACTTTATGGCAGTTAACAACAGTGAGAACAACAGTGAAAAATACACTCTGCAGCTCAGGCTAACTGCCTGCAGAAACCAGCCTTACGACCAGAAGCACGCACAGGCTCCTGGACAGCCTCCGCGTCCTTCCGGAAGATGGGAGAGAGGCACTGGAATCCTCGGTTCCAGAGGAGCCTGAGAAGGAACATATTGTAAGTAGAGCCGAGGCAACATCGGCAAGTTAACATCCAGGGAGAGCCTCCTCCCTGACATGGCCTTCCTATGCACACTGTCATTGGGAAAACCTGTGCACCTTCCCCCAACTTAGCTGGTATAATACATCCAAATCACAACCTCAGAGGTTGCAACAGGGCTGAAAGTCACTCTTTCATCTTCGTGTTCTAAGAACAATAATATTTTATTAACCCAACAACTGGATTTCATTACTGAAGTGCACAGCAAATTTCCATTGTCTGCATTCTTTAAATTGGCCTTGCAGTGAAGTCCCTTGTGGCTATGATATTGCATGTGGCACTTCCTTAAAACTTGTTTCCCCTGAGCAAATTTCAGGGTTTGACTTCATTTCTAGATGCAGCCTTTCTTTACGGTTAGCAAGCGGTGAGTTTTCAGAAGTGTTTCCTATCGAAAAAGTCCTCACCTTTCTGTATAGGTGTGAGACACTGCACCATGTTTAGTGTGTACTCGACTCCTATTAACAATGTATCTATCCACAAGCTTGTTTATTTCAGGAGCATCTGTTAGCAACCTAATACTTCTCTACAGTATCCATCTCTCATAAATATGTTAAAAATGCATATTCACCTATGTGTTGACTATTACTTAAAATGTGTTTTCATACAACACCCATTCTTTCTAGAACACACTGGTGCCCTCTTAGCATCCAGGTACAATTCCTATTTCGATTCCAATTTCCACCATTCCCAGGATGAGGACGGTAAGTGACAGATAATAAATAACTGCACCTGCATGCATTACTGCACTCCTTATCGTTGTCATTACCCAAATACTCATCACAATAAAATAAAAGTGCATTAAGATGGAGTACTGGTAGAATTTTCCAGGCATTAATATAAGCTCATATTCCTGAGCTTATATTTTGTATATCACTTATAACCACAGAATTGTGTCTCTTTAAGTGTCAGGTCTGGAATTACACCAAGGTTCCTCTGTTTGCCCTCAATTACAGTCATTCATGTATCTTCTATTCTGCCCACAACCCTAAAAGACGCTGTTACCTAAACACTCTTCCCTACCGGAAAGAGTGGGAATTTCTGATGCTATTTGTTACTAGAAAAAGTGGCAGGGCTTCCCTTCTCTCCCAATCTTATCAGAGGGGGCTGGAGCAGAGCATTCCCAAGGGACCAGAGTTCTCTCCTGAGGCCATGGCTCTGGCAGCCACCACTCCTACTCCAGGGCACCCTCAGGCTTTTCCACTTGATGGGCACGTTAGGCACAAGGAATTTCTTTATCGCCTGTTCATATTAGTAAGTATGGTACTTAATGACATAGTGGCCATTATTTAGCTTTTTATTCTGAAATAATTATAGATTCATAGGAAGCTGCAAAGAAATGTACAGGGAAGTCCCGTGCACCCCTCCCACAGTCTCCCTCAGCGTTACCATCTTGCGTAACTGTAGTGCAATATCACAACCAGGAAATGGACATTGGTACAATCAACATAGCTTATTCAGATTTCACTCTACATATGCCCTGATTTGTGTGGGTATGCACTTTTATCACGTGTAGCTTCCTGTAACCGGCACCACAACCATGATACTTACCTGTACAATCAAGACAAGGTTCCCTTGTGCTGCCTCTTTATAGTCACACCCAAGGCTAGCTCATTCCTAACCCCTAAACCTGTTGCCCTCAAGTTGATTCCAACTCATAGCGATCCTATAGGACAGACTAGAACTGCCCTATAGGGTTTTCAAGGAGCAGGTGGCAGATTCAAACCGCTGACCTTTGGGTTAGTAACCGAGCTCTTAACCACTGTGCCACCAGGGCTCCAGCAACCACTAGTTTGTTCTCCATTGCTATAATTACGTTATTTCACGAACGCTGTGTAAATGGAATCACACAGTATGCAACCTTTGGAAATTGGCTTTTTTTACTCAGTAACATTTCCTTGAGGTCTTTTCAAGTTATTAAGTGCATCAATCATGTGATCCTTTTTACTTCTAAACAGCATTCCATGGTATGGATGTACCACAGCATGTTTACCCACTCACGCAGGGAAGGACATGGGGGGTAGTTTTCAGTTTGGAGCTATTATGAATAAAGCTCCTATGAACATTTGTGTAAAAGTTTCTGGTTGAAAATAAATTCTCATTTCTCTGGGATAAATGCCCAAGACTGCAACTGGTTAACCACACAGTTAATTTTGTTTTAAAAGGAACTTTGAAACTATTTTCTGAAGCAGTGTATGTTACACTTAAATCAGCAGTGTGTGTGTGATCCAGTTTTCCCATATAGTCCCCAGCATTTGGTTATCCCTATTTTTGTTTTTGCCATTCAGAAAAGTGTATAATGATATCTCATTGAGGTTTTAACTTGCATTTCCCTCCTGACTAAGGATGCTGGATATCTCTTCACATGCTTACTTTCCATCAGTACATTCCCTTCAGTGAAATGGCTACTCACATCTTTTGCTCCTTTTCAAACTGGATTGTTTGTTTTGTTAATGTTCAATTTTGACAGCCCCTTACATATTCTGGATAAAACTGCTATGTCGGATACGTGATTTGCAAATATTTTCTCCTAGTTTCTAATTTGTCTCTCTGTCTCCTTAACAGGGTCTTTCTCAGAGCAAAAGTACTTATTTAATTATTTACTTTTTTAGGGATCGCGCTTTTGGTGTCAAATCTAAGAACTTGTTACCTAGCCCGAGGTATTGAAGATTTTTTCTGTTTCTATAATCTTATTTGAGTTACATTTAAACCTATGATCTGATTTAATTTTTGTATAATATGTGAGGTTTAGGACGAGGCTTTTTTTTTTTTTGCCTATAGATGCCTGATGGTTTCTTCACTATTAGTTGATTTGCCTATTTCTTAGTAAAAAGTTAACTGGACACATTGGTGTGAATCTATTCCTGGGTTTTCTGTTGTGTTTCTCTGCTCTGTCTGTTCCTTCACAGTTCCACATGGTCTTGATGGCGTCAGCCATACAGTGAGCACTGGTATCAGGAAATAATTATTTCCACTTTATTCTTCTTTTTCAAAATTGATTTGTCTATTCTAGGGTGTTTCCATGAATATTTCAGAGTAAGCTTGTTTGCATCTACAGAAAATTTCTGGGATTCTGATAAGAACTGTCTTAAACCCATAGATCATTTTAGGGAAAAGCGGCAACTTCTCTATGCTGAATCTTCCAATCCATAAACACAATATGTCTCGCCACTTGTTGAGGCTTTTTTTAAATCTCTTTCATCAACATTTTATAAATTTATTCATACAGCATGCCTTCCTGTGAGCTATTTAAACATATTTTAGAACTTCATTTCATTTATGCTTTTGAGTATATCACTTTGCATAGTATTCTTAGTGACTGCACTGGGTACTAGCATATACGTATGTAACTTATCACAGCCTTCTGGTGCTAAAGTTTTACCACTTTGAGTGAAATGTAGAAATTCTATTTCCAGTAGGGTCTTTTTGTCTTCCCTGCTTTTTAAATATAAAGCTGTTAAGCATATTGTCTACACACACTGAGCACCACACCACATGGTATGATGTTTGTGTCCATCATAAGATATAACTTAAAAAGCTCATGAGATAAAGGATAGTCTATAATGTTTACCACTATTTTTACCCATCTCCTTCTTCTGTCTCTTCTGAAAGCCCAGTCATCCTTTGTTATTTTTTCTGTTTACAGAGCTTCCTTTAAAGGTACTACTACTAAAAAAACTGACAAATTCCCTTGCTTTTCCTTCATCTGAGAATGTTTTTATTTCTCCTTAATTTCTCTAGGATTGTTTCACCAAATATATGATTCACAGTTGACAGTTCTTTTCTTTCTTTGTGCCACTTCCTTTTAGCATCCAGGGTTTCAAAAGAGAAACATACTGTCATTCAAATTGTTAAATAGTGCATCATTTTTCTCTGGCACTTAAAAAAATTTTTTTTCTTCTTATTTAGTTTTCAGAAGTTTAATTATGATGTATCTTGGCATGGATCTCTTTGGATTTACCCTATTTGTGGTCTGCACCAAAAAAAAAAGAAAAAAAAACAAATCCATTGAGTTGATTCCAACTCATACCAACACTACAGGACAGACTAGAACTGCCCCATAGATTTCCAAGGCTGTAATCTCTACAGCTGCCATCTTTACGGCTCCAAGGCTGTAATTGCATCGGTCAGTTTGTCATATCATGGTGGCTTGCATGTTGCTGTGATGCTGCAAGCTATATCAGAGAACACTCGGGGTCAGTTCTCAACACCCTGCCTTGTTCAGAGTGTGACCCCCTGCTGCAACCAGATACCAGTACCCACACCAAACACCTCTGCCCCTCTAAGACTGTAGGACAGAGCCTGTACCACAAACTTGATGATCAGCTACCTGGACACCTGAGCTGAATTCATACAAGAAAAATGAATGGACTCCTAGGCTGATATACCTGATAACAGCTCTTGCCATCTGAGGACGGGACATCAGAGCTTCAAAGGCAAAAATAATCAAGCTAGCTTACTCAGGCAACCCATTTGGGCATATCAAAACAAAACAGAGCAAGAAGCTACAACATAGTAAGCAAACGTAAAATAAACTAATACGATAACTTATAGATGGCTCGAAGACAACGGTCAATATCAAGTCACATAAAAAAAAACAGATGATGATCACCTCAACAAGCTCTCAAAACAAAGAATCAAGGGATCTTCTAGATGAAAGTGCATTCTTGGAATTACCAGAGCCAGAATACAAAAGTTGAATATACGGAACCCTTCAAGACATCAGGAAGGAAATGAGGCAATATGTAGAACAAGCCAAGGAACACACAGATTAAGCAATTGAAGAAATTAGAAAGATTATTCAGGAACATAATGAAAAATTTAATGAGCTGGAAAAAACCATAGACAGATAGCCATCAGAAATTCAGAAGATTAACAATAAAATTACAGAAGTAGATAACTCAATAAAAAGTCAGAGAAGCAGAATTGAGCAAGAGAAAGCTAGAATTTCCGAAGCTAGAACTTGAAGATAAATCACTTGGAGCTAATATATTTGAAGAAAAATCAGATAAAAGAATTTAAAAAAATGAAGAAACCTTAAGAATCATGGGGGACTCTATCAAGTGATTGGACTACCAGAAGAGGGAGGGATAACAGAAAATACAGAGAGAACTGTTGAAGATTTGTTGGCGAAAAGTTCCCTGATATCGTGAAAGATGAGAAGATATGTATCCAAGATGCTCATCAACTCCACAAAAAGTGGATGTTAAAAGAAAGTCACCAAGTCATATCATAATCAAACTTGCCAAAACCAAAGAAAAAGAGAGAATTTTAAAAGCAGCTAGGTATAAACAAAAAGTCATCTACAAAGGAGAGCCAATAAGAATAAGCTTGGACTACTCGGCAGAAACCATGCAGGCAAGAAGGCAATGGGATGACTTATTTAAAAAACTGAAGGAAAAAAATTGCCAGCCAAGAATCATATACCCAGCAAAACTGTCTCTCGAACATGAAGATACAATTAGGACATTTCCAGACAAACAAAAGTTCAGGGAATTCATAAAAACTAAACCAAAACTACAAGAAACACTAAAGGGAGCTCTTTGGTTAGAAAATCAATAATATCAGGTGTCAACCCAAGACTAGAATACTGGGCAGAGCAATCAGAAGTCAACCCAGACAGGGAAATCAAAAAAACAAAACAGCATTAAAAAATTTAAAAAAAGCTCAAAACAGGGTAACAGTGATGTTATTATATAAAAGTCAACATTAAAACAATAAAGAGGGACTAAGAAATATAATCATAGACCTTCCATATGGAGAGGAAGATACGGCCATACAAAGAAATAAAAGTTAGGTTTAAACTTAGAAAAATAGGGGTAAATAATAAGGTAACCACAAAGAAGACAAACTATCCTACTCATCAAAATAAAATACAAGAAAAAAATAAAGACTCAGCAGAAACAAAATCAGCAACAACAAATATGAGAAAAGGACAATGCATAAAGGTAATCTACTTAGGACATAAAATTAAGTGGGAAAAAGAAACTGTAAACAGCACACAAAAAAGACATCAAAATGACAGCAATAAGTTCATGCCTATCCATAATTAAACTGAATGTAAATGGACTAAATGCACGAGTAAAGAGACAGAAACTGGCAGAATGGATTAAAAACCACGATACGTCTATGTGCTGCCTACAAGAGACACACCTTATACTTACAGACACAAACAAACTAAAATTCAAAGGATGGAAGAAAATATATCAAGCAAACAACGATCAAAAAAGAGCAGGAGTGGCAATATTAATTTCTGACAAAATACACTTTAAAGTTAAATCCATCACAAAGTATAAAGAAATACAATATATAATGATTAAAGGGACAATATACCAAGAATATATAACCATATTAAATATTTATGCACCCAATGACAGGGCTGCAAGTTACATAAAACAAACTCTATCAGCACTGAAAAGTGAGATAGACAGCTCCACGATAATAGTAGGAGACTTCAACACACCACTTTTGGTGAGGAACGGGACATTCAGAAAGAAGCTCAATAAAGAACGGAAGATCTAAATGCCACGATCAACCAACTAGACCTCATAGACATATACAGAACAGTTCACCCAACAGCAACCAAGTATACTTTCTTTTCTAGTGCACATGGAACATTCTCTAGAAGAGACCACATATTAGGTCATAAAGCAAGCCTTAGCAGAATTCAAAACATTGAAATATTACAAAGCACCTTCTCTGACCATAAGAAAATAAAAGTGGAAATCGATAACAGAAAAAGCAGGGAAAAGAAATCAAACAATTGGAAACTGAACAACACCCTGCTCAAAAACGACTGGATTAGAGAAGACATTAAGGATGGAATAAAAAAAATACAGAGAATCCAATGAGAATGAAAACACCTCCTAGTTTTTAGCTATGACATTTCCTATCAGTGCCTGATATCTAAAACCTACATGATACTGCAAAAACTCAACTGCAAAAAGACAAATAACCCAATTAAAAAATGGGCAAAATACATGAATAGACACTTCACCAAAGAAGACATTCAGGTAGCTAACAGATACATGAGGAAATGCTCGTGATCATTAGCCATTGGAGAAATGCAAATCAAAACTACAATTAGATTCCATCTCACTCCAACAAGGCTGGCATTTATCCAAAAAACACAAAACAATAAATGTTGGAGAGGCTATGGAGAGACTGGAACACTTATACACTGCTGGTGGGAATGAAAAATGGTACAACCACTTAGGAAATCGATTTGGCGCTTCTTCAAAAAGCTGGAAATAGAACTACCATACGATCCAGCAATCCCACTCCTTGGAATATATCCTAGAGAAATAAGAGCCTTTACACAAACAAATATATGCACACCCATGTTCACTGCAGCACTGTTTACAATAGCAAAAAGATGGAAGCAACCAAGGTGCCCATCAACAGATGAATGGATAAACAAATTACAGTATGTTCACACAATGGAATACTAAGCATCGATAAAGAACAGTGAGGAATCTGTGAAACATTTCATAACATGGAGGAATCTGGAAGACATTATGGTGAATGAAATTAGTCAGCTGCAAAAGAACAAATATTGTATAAGACCACTATTATAAGAACTCAAGAAATAGTTTAAACAGAGAAGAAAATATTCTTTGATGGTTACGAGGTACGGAGAGAGGCAGGTTAGGAGAGGGGTATTCACTAATTAGATAGTAGACAAGAACTACTTTAGTTAACGAGAAAGAACACAATACAGGCAAGGCCAGTTTCCTGAATAAACTGAATGCTTCGAAGGCCAGCGTAGCAGGGGCGGGGGCTTGGGGACCATGGTTTCAGGGGGCATCTTAGTCAGTTTGCATAATAAAATCTATTAAGAAAACATTCTGCATCCCACTTTGGAGAGTGGTGTCTGGGGTCTTAAATGCTAGCAAGCGGCCATCCAAGATGCATCAATTGGTCTCAACCCACCTGGATCAAAGGAGAATGAAGAACACCACAGACAGAAGGTAATTATGAGCCCAAGAGACAGAAAGGGCCACATAAACCAGAGACTACATCAGCCTGAGACCAGAAGAACTAGATGGTGCCCAGCTACAACTGATGACTGCTCTGACAGGGAAACCAACAGAGAACCCCTGAGGGAGCAGGAGAGCAGTGGGATGCAGACCCCAAATTCTCATAAAAAGACCAGACTTAATGGTTTTTCTGAGACTAGATGGACCCCGGTGGTCATGGCCCCCAGACCTTCTGTTGGCCCAGGACAGGAACCATTCCTAAAGCCTATTCTTCAGACATGGATCAGACTGCATAATAGGTTGGAGAGGGATGCTGGTGAGGAGTGAGCTTCTCGAATCAGGTGGACACTTGAGACTATGTTGGCATCTCCTGCCTGGAGGGCAGATGAGAGGGTGGAGGGGGTTAGAAGCTGATGAAATCGACATGAAAAGAGAGAGTGGGGAGACCAATTTGGAGTATGCAGCAAGGTGTATATAAGTTTTTGTGTGGGAGACTGACTTGATTTGTGAACTTTCACTTAAATCACAATAAAAATTAAAAAACAAAAGATGAGTGTGGAAGAGCCATTTTCTCAAAGTAGAGTCAACCTTAATGAGGCAGATGGAGTCAAGCTTTCCAGACCTTCATTTGGCAATACGGCATGACTCAAAATGAGAAGAAACAGCTGCAGACATCATTTCATTTTACTGGGATCCACAATCAATGCCTATGGAAGCAGCAGTGAAGACATCAAATGACGTGTTGCATTGAGCAAAAGAAGGATCAGTGAAAAAGAGGAAGATTCTCAACGAGATGGACTGACCTAGTGGCTACGACAATGGTCTCAGGCATAACACCAATTGTGAGGATGGCGCAGGAGCAGGCAGTGTCTCATTCTGTTGTACACAGGGTCACTATGAGTCAGAACCGACTTGATGGTACGTAACAGTAACAACCTTTATGGAAGCTGACTGCTACATCTTTCTTCCATGGAGCGGCTAGTGGGTTGGAACCACAGATCTTTCAGTTAACAGCTTAACCTCTGTACCACTAGGGCCGCTCATGGTTTGCTCAGCTTCCTCAAACTGTAGACTTCTGTCTTTTGCCAAATACTTTTCTATTCCCACTTTCTCTCTCTTCTCCTTCTGGGACTCTAACGATGCTAATGTTGGACTTTTCTTACTGTCCCACAGAATTCTGAGTCTTTGTTCTCTTTTTCCCAGCCTATTGTTTTTGTTATTTACTGTTAATATCAATATCATCAGTTAGAACAAGGCCAGGGGCCGACTGTGGAACAGACTATCAATTGCTCATATGCAAGTACAACCTGAAACTGAAGAGAATCAGTGCAAGTCCACGAGAGCCAAAATATGACCTTGAGTATATCCCACCTGAATTTAGAGACCATCTGAAGAATAGATTTGACACACTGAACACTGGTGACCGAAGACTAGACGAGTTGTGGAATGACATCAAGGACATCGTCCATGAATGCAAGAGGTCACTGAAAAGACAGGAAAGAAAGAAAAGACCAAGATGGATGTCAGAGGAGACTCTGGAACTTGCTGTAGAATGTCAAGCAACTAAAGCAAAAGGAAGAATTGATGAAGTAAAAGAACGGAACAGAAGATTTCAAAGGGCCTCTCGAGAAGACAAAGTAAAGTATTATAATGACATGTGCAAAGAGCTGGAGATGGAAAACCAAAAGGGAAGAACATGCTCAGCATTTCTCAAGCTGAAAGAACTGAAGAAAAAATTCAAGCCTCCAGTTGCAATAGTGAAGGATTCCATGGGGAAAATATTAAATGACTCAGGAAGCGTCAAAAGAAGATGGAAGGAATACACAGAGTCATTATACCAAAAAGAATTACTCGATATTCAACCATTTCAAGAGGTAGCATATGATCAGGAACCGATGGTACTGAAGGAAGAAGTCCAAGCTGCTCTGAAGGCATTGGTGAAAAACAAGGCTCCAGGGATTGATGGAATATCGATTGAGATGTTTCAACAAACAGATGCAGCGCTGGAGGTGCTCACTCATCTATGCCAAGAAATATGGAAGACAGCTTCCTGGCCAACTGACTGGAAGAGATCCATATTTATGCCTATTCCCAAGAAAGGTGATCCAATCGAATGTGGAAATTATAGAACAGTATCATTAATATCACACGCAAGCAAAATTTTGCTGAAGATCATTCAAAAACGGCTGCAGCAGTTATTGACAGGGAACTGCCAGAAATTCAGGCCAGTTTCAGAAGAGGATGTGGAACCAGGGATATCATTGCTGATGTCAGATGGATTCTGGCTGAAAGCAGAGAATACCAGAAGGATGTTTACCTGTGTTTTATTGACTATGCAAAGGCATTCGACTGTGTGTTTCATAAAAAACTATGGATAACACTGCGAAGAATGGGAATTCCAGAACACTTAATTGTGCTCATAAGGAACCTTTACATAGATCAAGAGGCAGCTGTTCGGACAGAACAAGGGGATACTGTTCGGTTTAAAGTCAGGAAAGGTGTGCATCAGGGTTGTATTCTTTCACCATACCTATTTAATCTGTATGCTAAACAAATAATCCGAGAAGCTGGACTATATGAAGAAGAACAGGGCATCAGGATTGGAGGAAGACTCATTAACAACCTGCGTTATGCAGATAACAAAACCTTGCTTGCTGAAAGTGAAGAGGACTTGAAGCACTTACTAATGAAGATCAAAGACTACAGCCTTCAGTATGAATTACATCTCAACAGAAAGAAAACAAAAATCCTCATAACTGGACCAATGAGCAACTTCATGACAAACGGAGAAAAGATTGAAGTTGTCAAGGATTTCATTTTACTTGGATCCACAATCAACAGCCATGGATGCAGCAGTCAAGAAATCAAAAGACACATTGCATTGGGCAAATCTGCTGCAAAGGACCTCTTCAAAGTGTTGAAGAGCAAAGATGTCACCCTGAAGACTAAGGTGTGCCTGACCCAAGCCATGGTATTTTCAATCACATCATATGCATGTGAAAGCTGGAAAATGCATAAGGAAGACTGAAGAAGCGTTGACGCCTTTGAGTTGTGGTGTTGGCAAAGAATATTGAATATACCATGGACTGCCAAAAGAACGAACAAATCTGTCTTGGAAGAAGTGAGGCCAGAATGCTCCTTAGAGGCAAGGACGGCAAAGACTGCGTCTTACATACTTTGGACATGTTGTCAGGAGGGATCGTCCCTGGACAAGGACATCATGCTTGGCAGAGTACAGCGTCAGCAGAAAAAAGGAAGACCCTCAACAAGGTGGATTGACACAGTGGCTGCAACAATGAGCTCAAGCATAACAATGATTGTAAGGATGGCGCAGGTCGGGCAGTGTTCTGTTCTGTTGTGCATAGGGTCACTATGAGTGGTAACCGACTCAATGGCACCTAACAACAACAACAACAAATTCTAATGATCTGTGCTCAAATTCACGAGTCTACCCTCTGTCATCTCCACTGTATTATTGAGTCCATCCAGCAAGCCTTTTATTTTTGTTATGGAATTTTTCAGTTTTATTCTTTTTATTTGGATCTTTTATATTTTATAATAACATATTTCTTTGTTGATATTTTCTATTTTTTCCTTTGTTTCAGGAGAATTTGTAATTGCTTACTGAAACATCATAATGGCTGTTTAAAAATTCTTTTCTGATAATTTCAGCATCTGACTCATTTCAGTATTGCTGTCAGTTGATTGCCTTTTGTCATTTCGATTTTGATTTTCCTGGGTTTGGGTATGGCAAAAAATTTTTTATTGTGTTCTGGGCATTTTGGTTATTATGTTAGGATCTTGGTCTTAACGTCAATCTCCTGTTTTAGCAGGTAGTCTCCCTGTTTAGGTTTAAGGTGTAGGTTCTGCTCTATTTTTGTGGGCTATATGTAATTCCGATGACAGTTTAGGTTCCTGGGCCCCTGAGATGCTATTCTTGTCTGCTGATTCTGCTTAGGCTCCCTCCCTCTCAATCCTTGCTCGTGCAGTATTCAGGTATAGAAGGCACTGCCCTGCACCATCTGGTGGTGCTGGGTCAGCTTCTGTCATGGGTGCTGGGAAGCTGGAGCCTCTAGGCCTGGATCTCCTACTGCTACTAGGTAGAGGGCAGAGAGACACAGAACTGCACTGATGCTGCTTTTGCAGTGGATCAGGCCACCCCACAGAGGCTCAGTGTGGCGTGGGGCTTGGGACACCCATGGAAGCTCTGAAGCTACCTTTGTGGGTAGATCAGACCAGACTTCCCACCAGAGCCCTGTTATCAAGCAGGACTTGGGATTCCCTGCTAGGTCTCTCTGAGCTTTACATTTCTGGGACTTTGACTAGCAAGGGCAGGCTTTTTTGTTTTGTTTTGACCTATGCCCGCTCAGTATTAGAAGAAAAACAACTAGAATTCTCCTTAGAAGTGAGGCTGGCTAGACTTGCTTATTTTGGACAACTTCATCAGGAAAGACCAATTGCTGGAGAAGGGTATCGTGTTTGGTAAAGTAGGCAGTCAGTGAAAATGAGGAAAACCTTCAACGAGATGGACAGCCACAACAATGGACCCAAACATTCCAACAATCATGGAAACGTCAATGCACTCAGCAGTGCTTCATTCTCCTACGTGTATAACGCCGCCATGAGTTGCAGCCAATTCAACAGTAACTAACAACACGCTGGCTGGCCGTTCCAAGTTACAGGCCTCCCCACCAGCTGTCTGGGAGGGTATGGGCGATACAAAGAAAACCCAGGGAGCCCAGTGTTGCCGTTTCTCATGTTCTCAGATCCCTAGTCAACCAAATTTCTTTCTAGCTTTCAGTGTCCTTTTATTATTGCTGTTCTTAGGTGCCGTCAAGTCAGTTCTGACTCATAGCTACCTATGTACAACAGAACAAAATACTACCTGGTCCTGTGCCATCCTCACAATCTTTGCTATGTTTGAGCCCACTGTTGCTTTTATAATTAACTGCTAAATTATTTCTGGGATATTTAGTTGTATTTACAGGAAAGGAAATGGGACAAGGGTATGCCACCTTTTTTTGGGAGTCCATATTTTGAAGTTTTTCTACTATGTTTTGATTAACTGTCAAGAAACTAAAATATTAATTTGTACTTAATATATGTGAGGTACGTTTATGCTATTTTCATACTACTGTGAATAGAATTTGCATAATCTAGACATATGATTAAAGTCAACAAACAGCCTTTTAAACTTCAGTCTTAAACATTACCTCTGATTTTATAAAGTCTCTTTATCTATCTCTGGTTTTAGAAGGTCTCTTTTTACAGCTAAAAGTTCTTCACACTATGAGCAGTAGTCTTATCTAAATTTTAAAACTACCTTACTCCAACATCCAGGATTTCAAAACCCAGTATTCTAATCTGCTCACATGGAGAGAAGGTAATAAATTAAACTGTGCACTTCCAAGTGCTTCCCTGTGCCAGAGCTAAAAGGAAACTCCATCCTCTGCTCTTGAACTCCCCATTGTCCCTAGGTGTGGCCACAGCTCACCAAAGCCTTTTATCACCACCCAAACCCACATGAGTGTGTACAGAGCACAGATTCACAGCTATTAAATTTCAAACACAGACTAGAGATGGAGAGAAACTCTCCCTCATTGATGCAAATTAAGAGAGATGTGATATACATGGCTGGGTGATATACATGTACACTCTGCCTGTATACAGATGGAAAGGTAGATTTTCCTAACCTAGAGCCCAGATTTAGTGTGATGACTTTTTGTCTGCATCCCCCATTACGGCATACACACACACACACACACACACACACACACACTCCCACAGGCATGTGCACTATTCCTGTTAAACATCTATGAACACAGCTTCTTTCTAACTTCCCTCCCTAAGCCTTAACCTTGTAGATTCCCATCTACTCAGAGTTCATCCAGGCATCCAGGATAGAAAAGTCCCTTTCAGAATATTCAAGGAGAACTGGTCCCCAATATAAAGACAGAGATATGGCCACCAATGTGAAACTCCCAATTTTTGAGCTTTTTCAGCAAATCATGCCATGCCCATAGTTACTGCCACAGGTTCCACTAATTCTAGAAGCTATTTCTGGGCACTCTTTCTGGTTAATACTGGAAATTCTAAATTCACGAATGCTCAACAGGCACTGTCAGAAAAGGCTGGGGTCTCCTATATTCCCCTTTCCATGGTCCCTAGGCACAGGTTTGGTGTTTACCTATTTGCCTAAAATAGAAAATCGCCCTCTGCAGAAATTACCACAAAAGGAATCATACTAGAAGCTTGCTCAAGACAAACCAAAAGGAGACGACACGTTTTATTATCACCTCAACTAACATGAAGGGGTCACCATATCAGAAACAAGTAATGCAAAACCATAAAAACATGTAGATATAAAAAGACCTCTGCCATGTACTTTAATAACATTTATTATTTAACATTGGTTGTATGTCATACTATTGCACTTTGGAAGTCTTAACAAAGAGGGGAGAAGATCTGTCATTTAGTAGAAATGACCTTGAGATAACAGGTCTTAGATTTCTCTCCACATTACACCTTCGAGCAGCTGCAGCCTCTACAAGAGGAGGATAAACAAAGCGCAGCCTCGGTTACATCACGATGCAAATCAAAGGCAGTTCAGTGGGCCTTCCAAAACTGAGGATCTGGTTTAGAGAAATGATGTTTGTAAAGATTGTTTTCTACTTATCATCATGTTCCTAATATATTCATTTTTAGAATGTCATATTTTTAAGACAATGCATTAATTTCTCAGGTAATCAAAAATGATGTAAATAATTTAAATTACATTCCTTTAACAATAATTTTTTTTTTCCCATGGGCTTTTAAAATGTGTATCGAGTAAGCACTTATTCATCAATCAAAGTGGGTGTAAAGCCACCCTCTTCCAAGGGGATCTTTCGAATCCCATGGTGACAGTGATGGGGGACAAGGGAGAGGACAACTGCCTGCATGCAGCTGCCAATGCCCCCAGTGCCCCCTCACCGTGCTCCCTCCTGCCCCACCCGACATTCCCGAGAGATCAGAGAGGAGAGAAAGAGTGCCAGGAGGCCATGTCTCAGCCATCCCTTGGAGCAAATCTGGCTCCAGTCCAGCTACAGCACGTCCAGGCTGTGGACACCACTTTAGACTCACCCTCCTTAGGTGAGGCTGTCCTCCATCTGTACAATGAGAGGGGAGGGCCCCAGGGATATGGGGGTTGGGAGACACATTAGGCCCAAACAAAACAAATGAGTTGCCATTGAGTTGATTCAGACTCGTGGTGATGCCATGTGTGCAGAATGGAACAGCTTCGTATGGTTTTCTTGGCTATGATCTTCAGAAATAGATTACCAGGTCTATTTTCTGAGGTGCCTGTGGGTAGATTCAAACCGCCAACCTTTCAATTAGTAGCAAGCATTTGTGCCACTCAGGGATTCCAGAGACATATGAAATGATCTCAACTCCTCCTTGTCGTAAATGACATATCACCGTATGCCTCTGATTTTGCTGAATGGATACAGCCCTGACCAAGAGCCTTATGAAAGGGATGTACTCACCCTAGAGCTAAGGTCAGAGAATCCAGGGAGGAGGTGGCCGTAGGTGTCGTGGGGAACACTCACCAAGCAAGTCCTCAGCGCCTGCATCCCTTAGCCAGTTTCTAAGGATCGATGGGGGAGATGTGCAAGCAAGTTCCCACTGCTTGACAGCCAGGAATCAAAGAAGAAGGGGATATGGTCTATGAAGGGCACGTTGAAGGGAGACAGAGGCAGCATACTTGAAAAAAGCAATGAAGTTGGCCCTTTAACAAAGGGACGCACAGGTGGTCCTTGCTACACCATCACCCTCGTGGTAATGGGTGAACTCACCTCTGCGAGCCCCCGGGGCTCTGTATCTCCAACTCTGCAGCAAGCCCACAGCTATCCCTACAGGGCAAGCAATCGGGAGTCAGTCTAGACTCAAGGAAAAGCTCAGCATCTGAAGAGGAAGGATGGGAGAAATCTAGGCAATGAGAACCTAAGCAGTGCAACCGACCTCAGTTTGCAGCAACCTCCTAGCTCCCTGCCTGTGCCTACCCAGGTTGTTGAGAAAGGCCCAGCTGGCACCCCTGGGATGAGCCTATAGACAGCACCACCTCAAGTTAAGGGAGTGAAACAACCATCTTAGTGTTCACGAGAGCAACACAAAAGCTAATGGTGGGAAAAGTCGTCGTAGTCCATGCTGCCCTGGTCACCACTCACGACTCTACCTTTCCGGATGCAGCTCCTGGCAAGGGCACATGCAAGAAGTCCATGTAGAATGTCTCCGTTATGTAAAGCGCAGGCGGAGCAAGCTCAAGGCCCAGGAAGCAGCCATCCAGACTGCACCATGTGGCTGAGACAAATCCACAGATAAGCAGCTCATCTGTGGAGCAATCCAACAGGCCTAGAAGTGTGAAAGCCCAAACATCTAGCCCTTTGTGCACTAGCCCGCAGGAGCTGACACCCATGGTCCCACTGGGTGAGGACCAGCTGGGCCCCGTGGTGGTCAGGCTCCTTAAAACCTAATAAGCAGCCCTTGACAAAAGAGGCACCACAGGATGGGCAGGACTGACGTGCAGCTGGAAGCATGCAATGCTTTTCCCATGGTTTACAACGGTGCACAACGAGGACGCGATGGTCCCTAAAATAGTACGCTCAGATCCCCCAAAATACACCACTGCCGGGGTGCAGAAAGATACCAAGAGTTTTATTTGTAGCTCTATTTATCTTATTCTTTTACTCTTTAACTTCTATTTTATAACAAATAATGGATATAATAAATAAGGTGCCTTGGTAGTGCAATGGTTAAGCACTCAGCTGGTAACCAAAAGGCTGGCACTTCGAACACACTCATCTGCTCTGTGGAAGAAAGACCTGTTGCTCTGCTCCTGTAAAGACTACAGCCAAGACAACCCTTTAGGGCAGTTCTACTCTGTCACATAAAGTTGTTATGAGTCAGAATTGACTCAATGGAAACCAACAATAACAACACAATATATTCATGCAATTCATACATATAATCTATAAACAAGTAAGTACACACACACTGGGGATGCCTGCACAAATACTTTTTAATGACTGGGATGTGGGATGAGAGAAAAAAAAAAAGTCTGAAGACCACTGTGCTACACAAACCAGCAACACCAAAAACCATGCCCATACCATTTAAATTTTTGAAAAAACATGCATAAGGCCTCTGCTAGTTTATCCCTGGTAAATTCTGGGTCCTGGCATTGGTCAGGATGACCATCTGGCTTGAGACACTTTCTCAAAAGCTAGAAGCATTTAAACCATATGTCCAAGATCAAACAAAGGCAGGCTTCTAGCACTGGGTAGCACATAGCAGGCAGCGAGCCAGTTGCCCATGGTCTCATAACCTGAGGCTCCAGAACCCCAGGGCCACCTGTCCTGCTCCCCAGCTCCACCCTCTGAGCTGAGATCTCCCTCTCTGCACTGCCATTTCCTCAAAGAACTTACAAGTACCTCACAGTGCTGGATAAGAACTCACACCATGAAAGTTCGTAATAGTTCTGGAACCATACAATGCTAGCGAAATACCACAATGTTTTATTATTAAATACTTCCACTGAAAAAACAAAAACCAACCAAACTCCACCACATCATGTCTTCCTGAGTTCACTAGCTCCTTGGAGCTATTCCATTTATTCTCAGCTAATTCAAATGACTTTTATCAGGAGGGATCAGCCACTAGAGGAAGACGTCATGTCTGGTGAAGTAGAGGGCCAAAGGGCATAGATTGACACAACCACTACAAAGGACTCAAACATGCCAGTCATCGTGAGGACGACACAGAACAACATTTCATTCTGCTGCACACAGCAGTTAACAATTCAAATGACTACAGCAGTTTTCAACCGAAATTAACCTAAATCAATTTTAACACAGAAAAAGCTGAGCCATAGCTCGAGAACCTAGTATTTGTTAGATCCTTCCGTGAACACTGCATGTATGAGTTTCCTAATGCTGCTGCAACAAATGATTATACTTAGTATCTTGTTGTGTGCTGTCAACTCGATTTCAACCCATAGCAACCCCGTGTGACAAAGGAGAATTGCCCTATAGGGTTTTCTAGGCTATCTTTATGGGAGCAGACGACAGGTCTTTCTCCTACAGATTGGCTGGGTGGGTTGGAATAGCCAACTTCCAGTTAGAGCTTAACTGTTGCTCCTTCTTTATGTCTTAAAACAACACAAATGAGTTACCTTGCAGTTCTGGAGGACAGAAATCCAAAATGAGTTTCACTGGGCTAAAATCAAGGTGTAGGCAAGCCTGATTCCTTCAGAAGACTCTAGGGCAGAATCAGTTTCCTTGCCATCTCTGCTTTGGGAGGCTGCCTCCATTTTTTACTCATGGCCCTTTCCTCCATTCACAAAGCCAGCAACAGTGGGCTGAGTCCCTCCTACACTGTGCCTCTCTTACTCCTTCTTCTTCCATTTCTAAAGATTCATGTGATTAGATTGTGCTCACTTGGTAACGCAGGATAATTTCTCAAACTCAAGGGGAGCTGATTAGAAACCTCAGTTCCCTTTGGCCATGTAAGGTGGCATCTTCACAGTTTTTGGGGATTAGGATGCAGACATCTTTGGGATTCACTGTGCCAAGACTCAGATGTGAAAGGAGTAGTTCATTCATTCATCGTTCATTCATCAGAGATGCTGCGTCCCTGTTCCGCTGTAGGAACCAGAGGAATGGAAAGACTGGCTGCTCCCAGATATAGCTCCAGGGAACCAGGCAGGCACACACTGCCCAAGGGTGAAGCCAGAGCAGGGACAAGGGCACTAACATCTAGGGGGAAGGACGGGAGGGTAGGAAGAGGAGGCCTTGGAGAGTAGGACTGGTGTGCAGACCACAGGAACACGCACAACACTGGAGATCAATTCTCGGGACCCACTGTGTGGTGGTCCAGGGCTGCCACCCAAGGAGGGGACAAAGTCTGGAGTTCCAAGATTCAAAAAATGAGGGCTTAACATGTTTATAAGCTGAGGAGGGCAGCTTTGGTGGTGATAAGGAGAGTGGGTGGGTACGAGGAGCTAGCACAAGCAGGAAGAGAGTATAGAGGGAATATGAGTCAAATAAGGGAGGTGAGGAGGCCCAAGGGAGGAGCCCTGGAGATGAGAAGCAAAACAGGCTGACTTAAGCTGTTACTGCAGACAGTAGTAGGGACTGAAAGGAGCAAGGACTGTAGGGCTCCCACCTCTCCCCTTCCTTCACCCCTTCCCCAAGCCCCAGGGGCATCTTATGGAGGAAATCCTACAAAGGCAGCCAGACCCTTCATAGATACATTCCCAGGAAGGGAAACGAAAGGAGAAAGGCAGGCAGCGAGAACAGAACATCCAGGTGAACAGAGAAGGCCGTGACTGTGTGCACAACACTTAGAGGTGTCCCAGTCCATGGACTGGGTCACTTGCACATGATCACAGCTCCACATCACACACAGCACAGGGTCGCAGCATACAGCATGCCTGCCACAATGTCAGAGCCTGCAATGCAGCAACTACATTTTGATTTAATGAATCAAACTTTCCATTGTACTTTAAAGCAATGGTATTCTTTCCAAAAACAAAACGAAACTGTAAATGGAAAATGTTACAATACTGGTCACCATGCCAGCTAAGTACCAGGAAGAGAACATCCCACACATTTGGTTCAACTAAAGCCTGGTATAGAGGCATGAATTAAGAATGAAGGGACATGAAATAATGACAATAATAACAACCACAATCTGAAATGCTACTGCCTGGGTTTTTACCAATCAGTTGTGAGGAACAAGATGTCTATAATGAAATATCATGTTATCTGATAACAATACTCTTTTTCCTAGAAAATAAATAAATGCCATGTCTATTTTGAGACTGTTCAGGGGAGGCAAACATCTGTGGCCCTTATTTGTGTACATGAGACAACCTGAAAAATCACTGTGACTCATGTTTCAACGTGGCTGGTTCTGAGAGAAACTGAAAGAGGGCCTCCCAGAGAAGCCACCTCCTGACAACTTGTTCTCTTCCTATATCGTCTTTTTCCATCCACTTTCTCTGAATTTGCCAAGGCAATAGATTCCCCAAGCCACTGTGCACTGAAGATGACTGAGATGAGGAAAGTGGATGGACTTTGCAGTTGGAGCAGAAATGACTTCTAATCTGGCCAAGCGCAAAAGGAAAGGTACATCTGTGTGTGGTGGGGCCTCTGTCTGGGCCCCAGGGATGAGCCGAGAGGGGGGACATGGCCCTCAGGAGAGGGCAGGTAGGACACAGGGCAGCAGTCTCCCCACCCACACTCCAGTGCTTACACTAGGACTGCCGGGAAATTAACAGCCAGGGCCCGGGAACCCCTGCACCAACCTCGTCCTGGTCCTCACGCCACTCACCTACCAGCCACTGGTGACTCTCCCAGTGCTTGAGCCAGGTCTGGGGTTCATGCCCGTGGCTTGGGGGAGAGGAGCCATGTGCAGTTACAGAGGGGCCAAAGCCACCTAAACACCTGCCACTTCTACCCTCAGATCCATGCTGGCACATTCTGAACACATCATGAGCACAGCAGGGGCATATTTAACTGGAGACCAAACTTGAACAAAAATTTAACTGTGCTGAACTGCATTTTTTCTTAACTATCATTAGAAGTACATAAGAACAATTAGAGGGCAGAATAAAATGGTAACCAAGTTTTTTAAAATCTGACAAATTGGAAGTAATCGCTGTTCCAGCTACAAAACCCACCTGCTTTCCTCATCTTGGTCATCTTTAGATATCAGGTGACAGTTTGGGTTCAGTTTTGTTTCATTAACTTGTCATGTGCTAGGCTTTTGGGGGGGCAGAAGTGGGAAAAAAAAAAAAAAGAAGTAGGCAGAGAGGCTGGTGGGAGTAGGATTCCAGAGGGCTTGGCAGAGTTTTGGAACGGTGGCCCTGTGAGGGCAGACACAGCCCACCCTGCCCTCCGTGTCTGTTCACATGTCAGGTCTTTTTAGAAAGTCTTACAGTTCTTTGAAGAGTCAAAAGTGATGCTGAAGAAAAAAATAAGGCAGATCCCAGAACTGATTTTGATGTTCCCTATGATTCTAAAACCACAGCTCTCTGAAAAAGCACTCTGTGAGAAGTCTCTCACTGACATCTCTGTGAGGGAGTGCCCTAATGCAGGTCTGTGTTTATTCTCCTTTTGAAAACCAAAGATTTACTTTAGGCTTTTATTTTTACAATTGCTGATAAAGAAAAGTGAGAATTTCAAAAACAGCATTAAATAGGCTGATGAATTAAACTCTCACTTTTTTATGTTTTTAAAACAAAGAAAAAAAATTACCAAATCCCTTTGGATTGATAATGTGCACTCCTCTCAATCTTACCGTTTCTCCCTAGGGCTTTTTCAGTGAGATGCACTTTAGGAAGGTACTAGATCCAATCTAGGGTATCCCTGGACTTCTAGGGAGGGGGCCCATAAAGTTAACAATGGGGTTCACAACCTACTTTCAACATCTCAAAATGTTTTTCAAAAAATGTTCTTTTACCTGAGATAAAAACTACACAAGCTACATAACACCTAAACCCCTGTGTTTTGGCTGGAATTATATCTATGTCAATGTAGTAACATTGTTAAAGAACACTTTGATAAAAGATGTTAATAACAACAGCTACCCTTGAGTCAAATATTACTCATACCGACCCTATAGGACAGAGCAGAATGGCCCCACAGCGTTTCCAAGGAGAGCGTAGTGGATTTGAACTGCCGACCTTTTGGCTAGCAGCCACAGCTCTTAATCACTACACCACCAGGGTTCCCATCATCATAATAGAGTACCAATACTGAGTTGCAGGTAACCTTTCTCACAAGTGCATGCTAGCCCTGCATGCTCCCCTCTGAGCTTTGCCTTATTTTACTCAATCAGCCAGCCCAGAGGTGCCCTCTTCCCTGGCATTTTGAGGGGAAACTGAGAGAGAACAGTGCCCTGCCAATCATCTCATTGCTGACAAGCATTCCACCTCATTGACAAGGTTTGAAATGTCCTTGATTAATTAAAAGTGGAAAAAATAATGTGTTATTACCTAATGAACACAGCTTGGTGGAGCAAAGTATTTAAAACACAGCATCCACAGTGGAAAAATAGCCAGAGGGCCCTGGAGGACAATGCACATTAACTGCACTCTCGAAAAATGCAAAGCAAGCAAATACAGCCAAGCCAAGAAGATTCTAAAAAAGTAGAAATCAAAATAGCCTCCTCACTTTTCGAGTCAGTTCTTTCAATGTGCTATATATAGTAAGGCACGTCTTGTACAAATAAGTACATGGGGCTCTCCTGTTCCAGGAATTCAACAAGAAAGGCAGGAGCCTAACCATCACACAGTCAAGTCTCAATTTTCCCAAGTCAAGGATCCAGAAATGTGGATGACCTTTGTCTTTAGAATGTTCTTCTAAAAGTGTTTTCCAATATGAGCCTGATAGCTCTTCAGACAGGGCAGTTCTTTAATGGGTGGGACTGTCTAGAGCAGGCAAGGACATCACAGCCCATTCTGGAGCCTAGCCCATGAACATCAAGGGGACAGAAACACTGGCAGTGACTGTGGTGACTAACATTGGCAGGCACACCTGAAGGCAGTACTGGTGCTCAGTTGGGACCACCTGCCCCTTCCAGGAAAGATGGAATCTGCAAAGCTGATGATGAATGACCATAATAAATGATCAGCAGATGCAGACCAAGCTAAGTCACTGTATGGAGAACCTGGCAAAGGTACATTCAGAAGCTGCTGAAAACTACAAAAGAATTATATTAAAAATAATGAACATTCTTTTGGTTCCAGTGTAAGGCAGGAATGATTAAGATGAACCTGGGACATAGACTAGAGGAAATGATCCGCAGACATGTCAAAAGGACTCAGGAGCCAACTTGATTGTCAACTATGAGCTAAGAACATCAATTGCAGTAATAACTACAAGGAACTAAAGCCAACCAATTATATTTTAATGCATAAATTCATAATTTTACATTTAATATTTTAAAGAAACTCATAATAATATTCTTTAAAAAACAGCTAACTGGCTCCCAGGAAAAGTGGTTGATTCCTGAGCTGTGGCAGGAAAAAAACAAAATAAGCCTAGAGCATCATGCAGAGCTAGAAAATGGGAAAGAGCTGAAGAAAGGATGGGGGCTTGTCCTAGACACAGGGGCCAGCCTGAAAGATCCCAATGGCCAATGCCAGAATGACGTGAACAACAAAACAATTACCATAGTATTGAATTATTATTACCCACAGAATACAATAAATATCCATTAGCCCATGCTTATACAGGTAAATAAATGAAGAAGAAGGGTGACTTTTCCTTACACAAATACAGAAGAAAGGGAAATAGAAAATTCCCATTCGAACATCAGAGCAATCACTACCAAAACAAGATCCAACAAGGGATGTTAAATTACTGGGCAAAAGTTTGAGAAGAAACAGGACACTTGTTTCAAAGGATCTCCCCCAAGATATTCATTAAATTCAAAGAGAAAAGTAGTAATGTTACAGTGGAGAAACCCACCAGACACCATCCTAACCAAGCAGCTATGGTTAATATCAGTTATAAAACATGCAAACACTATGTAATATTATGGTCTGAGAAGGACATATCGCTTCTGTGGTCTTCCTGCCAAAAACCCTCCAAAAAAACAAACAAACAAACAAAAAACCTCAATCTAATCATGAGAATGGAAAGACTAGTCCCTCGGAAAGGATATCATGCTTGGTAAAGTAGAGGATCAGCGAAAAAGAGGATGACCCTTGTTATGGATTGAATTGTGTCCCCCCAAAATGTATGTCAACTTCAGTAGGCTATGATTCCCTCTATTGTTTGGTTGTCCACCATTTTGTGATTTGATGTGATTATCCTATGTGTTGTAAATCCTAGCCTCTATCCTGGGTTTAGTAGTACGTTAATGAGGGTGGATAGAGGCAGTCATGTTACTGAGGCATTAGGTTGTATGTTGAGTAAATTTCTTTTGAGATATGAAAGAGAGAATTCAGCAGGGAGGAGAGGGACCTCCTACTATCAAGAATGAAGAGCCAGGAAGGGAGCATGTCCTTTGGACCCTGGGTCCCTGCACTGAGAAGCTCCTAGACCAGGGGAAGACTGATGATGAGGACCCTCCCCCTGAGCTGACAGAGAGAGAAAGTCTTCTCCTGGAGCTGGCACCCTGAATTCAGACTTCTAGCCTCCTGGACTACGAGAGAATAAATCTATCTCTCAATGCCATCCACTTGTGGTATTTCTATTATAGCAGCGCTAGATAACTAAGATACCTCTCAAAGAGATGGGCTGACACAGTGGCTGCAATAATGGGCTCAAACATAGCAATGATTGTGAGGATGGTGCAGGACGAGGCAGTGTTTCGTTCTGTTGTACATGGGGTCACTATGAGTCAGAACTGACTCAACAGCACCTGTCAACAACTGTCTTCGTTATCTAATTGTGTCCCCCCCAAAAATGTGTGTCGACTTGGCTAGTTCATAATTTCCAGTACTGTGTGATTGTCCACCAGAAGGGGTAGGTGGAGTTTGGAGTTCCTCAAAAAGCTCCATCCCCAGAGCATTGTGGGACCTACTCAGAGCTCACTCTAAGGAAGAAGTCCTATCTCCAGGGCATGTATTGAAAACAATCAGCACCAACTGTTTACCAGTACAACTGCCTAAGGCACTTGGGGCAGAGAAGAACCCGGTAAAAAACTTAAAAGGAAGATGTGGGAAGCAAGATGTCCATAGGGGGCTTTGAAAAGTCTGACATGTTCTTGGTGATTTAGAGGGCTAAGCACATGTTCAGGGCTGTGTGCTCACCCAGGAAAGACCCTGAGGTACTAATAAAGGCTGTAATCTGCAGGAAAATAAAAGAATCCCCCAACATACACACACACAGAGCTTCAGCAGAGGGTGGAAGAAATGCTGGTTCAAGGTATTCAAGGAAATCTCTGACAAATTAGCTAATCACTAAGCTAACTAACCAGAGACTTTGGTGGCCACATACCACAGGGAATACAGCTTTCACAGAATTAGTCCAGGAAAGTCACTAATCAGTAAACATCAACACAATTAAAAAAACAAACCCTGGGAAGGGAGGGGAACCTAACTTACGGAGTTGCCATATTATATCACCTAAAATGTTAAAATTATGAGACATACAAAGAAACAGGAAAGTATCCACCCCATACAGATAAAGAAGCAGGCAATAAAAACTGTCCCTGAGAGGGCCAGATGTTGAATTTACTAGACAAAGACGTTAAATCAGTTATTATAAATATGTTCAACACCTAAAAGAAACCACGTCTAAAGAAATAAAGTA
Source organism: Loxodonta africana (assembly GCF_030014295.1). Lineage (NCBI taxonomy): Eukaryota > Metazoa > Chordata > Mammalia > Proboscidea > Elephantidae > Loxodonta > Loxodonta africana. The sequence goes on from NC_087354.1 coordinate 3,583,678, forward strand.
AAGCATAATAACCATGTCCTACCAAATAAGAATACCAATAAAAAATAGAAATTATAAAAAAAAAAAAAAGCCAAATAGAAATTCTAGAATTGAAAAGTACAATAATCATAATGACAATTTTGAACAGATATGAACTGGCAGAATAAATAATCAACCCACTTGAAGATGGATCAATTAAGATTATCTAGTGTGAGAGGCAGAGAGAAAAAGCATAAAACAATCTGAACAGAGCCTCAGAGATCTGTGAGACACCATCAAGTGTACCAAAGTACACATGACGGAAGTTCCAGAACACATCGGATGGTACACAGAGAAGCTACGAGCAATATTCAGACAGTGGAAGGATCAATTCTACAGGACAAGTAACCCAGTTTCTTTAAAATAAATTACAAGGAAAAAAATAAAAAAAGAGAAAGTAGGTTAGACAGGGAAATCAACAGACTACTTAAAAGACATCATCAGCCAATAACAATGGGTAGACCTTATTTGGATCCTGATTCAAACATGCAAACTGGGAAAAAAAATAGGATTTTTATGAGACAGCTGAAAATAAGAACACAAACCAGGTATTTAATAGTATTAATATCTATTAATACTTCAGTGAATTTAGCAGTTTGAATCCACCAGACAGTCCTTGGAAACTCTATGGGGCAGTTGTACTCTGTCCTATAGGGTCGCTATGAGTCGGAATCGACTCGATGGCACTGGGTTTTTTTTTTAATGATAAAAAAAAGTTAGGTGAAAAAATGTTCATTTTTTTAGGTATGATAATGGTAATTGACTCAATGGTAATGGTAATTCAGTTTTAAAATCTCATTTTTTAAAAGATAAATACTGAAATATTTAGAAATAAATGTCAAGTTTGGGATTTGCTTCAAACAACATGGGAGGGAGAGGAGCTGAGCACAGAGATAAAACAATGTTGGTCATGAGTAACTGGATGATAGGTACACAGAGGTTCATTACATGTCTACTTCATTATATGTTTGAAATTTTTATAATAAAAATCGTTTGCTTTGAGGAGGCTGGCAAGTGGGGGAATCACTACAAATATGGGCTAAGAGCTGGTGGATCTGGGCTCAAATTGTGGTGCTACCACCTACTAACAGGGTGACCATAAGCAAGTTATTTTGTGTATGGTTTCAGTTTCTGCATCTGTGATATGGGATATGAAAACTAATAGGGTTGTTTTGTGAGGATAAGGTAGAGTAGTACATATAAAACATCTGGCCTATATTAACAAGAAAAGAATCACCACTATTGCTGCCCTGTGAGCAAAACTGTCTCTGACAGCAACCAAGAGTTTAAGAAAAAGGAGGGGCTCTTTTTCTACTACGACTAGACCCCAGGATCCCAGTGATATATGACACGTAACAGGTATCAAAAGAAAAACTATTCTTAAAAAAATATATGAATGGCAAAGTTGAATTATGATTCCTGAAGGTTCCCATGGCCTCGTATACCTGCAGTGACACAAAACCAGCTTAAAGAGAACTTGCATTATCTTTGTGCCTTAGTGTCTCCTGGCCTTGTCTTGATGTCTCTGTTTTTGCAAATCTTTTACCCCAAATAAGAAAAGGATACAGTGTTTCCCAGGGGGAAAGGTGTTTCTGTCTCTGGTATCTTTGCTGAACTAGCTGGGGAAGGAACATGCCTAGCAAGGACCAAGGACAAGAAAGAGGAAGAGGTGTGGCCCACCAAGAAAGGAAGGGAAAGAGACAAGGCAGAGGAGGAAGAAGAGGGACAAGGTAAACTAAATGCAGATCCCTGGTAAGAAAAGAAACAGGAGACCTTTGTTCTGGAAGATCCCACACTGTCATTTCCAAAGTTCTTCTGAAACAACAAGTCGTGAAGCACAGGGTAACCAGATTAGGTAGACAACACTGCTAGCTGGGAAAATGGCATGGGAATCAAAGGAAAGGGAAGAGATAAAAGGTAGAGTAATTCCAAAATAAGCATTACTCCCTGACTACCTGTTTTCCCAAAAAATGATGGAAAGGTACCAAGACACACTCAAATCCAAATACGGAGTTCAAAAGATTCAGGAGAGAAGTCACCTCAGGTCATTTCATACAGAAATGCTTCTATTTACATCATCCTGGAGACAAACACTGAAGCTGTCAATAAGAACATACTGAGCTATCATAAGGTGTGTGGAAGAAAAAGGGAAAAAAGAGAAGAATATCTACCATCACCCAGGCCATGGTTTTGAGCAGAGAGATGAAGGCCAAGGCCTATCTCTCTGGGGATAAGAACTACGACACCTTCCCAAGTCCCTGGGGTCAGAACCTGAAAGGTTGTGTGGAACTGGGGCCCAGCACCACCATTTTACAAATTAGGTAATGAAGGAGGGCAAGCAAGGAATGTGACTTGTCCAGGGTCCCATGGCCACAAATGGCAGGACGCAAACCCAAGCCGAAGTCTCCCTCCTCAGGCCATGCAGAATACAGTGCCACAGTTTGTTCCTGGTACAATGTTATCCACTTGCCCACATTTTTTCAGGGTTGGATGGTCATGTTTTAAAATAAATGCACTCTTGGTTCCTTCCTCTGCTCACCACTGCGCATGGTGGGACCAGGCTCGAGTATCTGTGCCTTTGACCATGGCCCAGAGGGAGGTGGAGTCTCAGCACCTGGTTTTGCTGGCGCTGAGGAGGTAGGCCAGCGGGCTACCCACCCTGCACCCTACATTCTATACCTGTCCCAACCGAGCACCACCACATGAATCTTAGGCCTAGGCTCTGTCCACTGGGCAGTAGCCACAGGCAGGGCCCCAGGCTGCCCTGATCCCCAGGATCACCTCCCTCTCTTGCTCTTTCACATTGAGAATGTTTTGGAAGGATTTTCCTAAACGCAGTCTGAACTCCACAGGAGGATAAAACGGGTTTGGACACGGAAACAGAGGCCTACCGAAAGAATCTCTGGGCTCATCGGTGATATAGGCCCCTAGCCCCAACCCCCGTGTCCATATCCAGAGACTCTGGATCCTTTGTCTGGAGGCCCAGGAAGCTGCACTTTCTGACATGCATGACAGGTGATTCTCATAGAGGGCCCAAGGACCCTTTTATTAAGAAATGCCATAGGAATACCAGTACCAATAACTGGCACTCTGCAGGCTGCATGTCAGGGAGAAATCTCTCTCCGCACACCTACACCTCACTCTTACACATCATGTGTAAATGTGCACAAATTAACATATTTGCATGTCAACTGGGCAACTGTGCTTGGCAGAGGCTGGCCTCCATGGCACTCAACAGCCCCAGACATACTCCCCTGTGCTTCTGATGCTTCCTGTAGTAACCAAAGGCACCCAGCAAGCTTTGCATTCTTTGGCTGAGAGGCTTGCCCAGTGTGAGCTCTCCGAGGCTGAACAGGAGACAGGAGATCCTGGGCCTCCTATAGCACCTTGTCTCCAAGCACCACACTGTGCCCTGGTCACGCCCTTGAGGTCACATGCCTCCCCCTGTCCTGGGCTCCCTCTTTCGCAGCCCCTACCCTCCCTGTCCTTGCCTGACCACATCCTCCTTGGTCCCTCTTCACAGCCCTGGGCCTCTGCCCCACTCCAGGAGGCCTCTCCTAACGCTGGTGCATCCCTGCATGAGGAGTCCACTCAGTGCCTGGCTTTCCACAGAAGGATTTGCCCCACCGAGCAATGGGTCCCCACAGTCATCTCAAGGGGTCCCGGGTTCCTCCTCCATCCATCTCTTGGGCCTGGCTCAGTGAGGAGTGGCTCAGGATATCCATGCAAGTGGGTGGACAGGGGTAGGTAAGTACAGCAATTGAGCTCCATGCAGCCTAAAAGGCCATCAGCGCCCAAGCTGCTCACCGCTTTTGAGGACATGGGAGGGCTCGGTCATCCACACTGTCACAGCCCAGTCCAGGAAACCCCCATCTCAAACTTTCTGGAACTGGAGGAACTTGACCTGGCTTTCTGAGGACCTTTGAGTAGAAGAGGGGCACTGGGACGGCTGTCCTACAGATGGCTGGTGAGTCAAGTGTGCTGACAGTGTCTGCGGTAGGTACGTAAGAAAAGGGCCTGAACATGAGCTAAGCAGCTTCAAGGAAGTTCCCACTTCGCTGTGTACATGAAATTACCCCCCAGCAATGACTACCTACAAACCCTCCAGGCAGAAGGCTGTTCTCTCCCAAGTAAAACATTCAAGGAATTTGACTTGCAGAACTCCTGAAAGTACCCTCATCCCCAAAAACCCCCCAAGGGCTGTGCTGAGCATTTAGAAATCCATACTGGGGCAGAGGAGAGGGGAGCTGGACAGGCTCCTGTGTGGTCCACAGGGAAGGTGAAAGTTCCAGAACCCCATGATGCCTTACAAGGTCCTAGGCTCCAGAGTCAAGAGGACTGATCTGGGTCCCAACCTGTTCTCCCATCCAGAAGATGGGGGTAATAATAATCCCTCTATCACATGGTTGTTATAACATCAAATGACACAGCAGGTTGAAAACACTTTGCCAACTGAAGGTAAACTATTTCTCGAACACCGAATACTTCTAAAAATGAAGCCACTAGAGCTAAAGGAATATGTTCAAAGACTAATACCCTTGAGCCCCACTGGACTTCTGCAGCGCAGAGGACAGAGGTATGGCTGCAGGAGCCCTTACTCCTGGAACACGGAGGGTGTCTGTAAGGGGAACCCCCTGCCCTCTTCTGCAACTCAGGTGAGCAGCATCCACAGCTTTTCCCCAGCATCCTGCTTGCTGAAAGGCCAACGGGGCACCTCTGAAAGGAAGCAGGGCAGTGTCACTCAAAGTGTGGCCTGTACATAAGAATCACCTCCATGCTAATCAAACACAGGATTCCTGAGCCCAACCCCAGACTTGCTGGGTCAGAAGCTTCGGGCTTAGGGCCTGAGAAATTTATTTTTAACAAGGTCCTCAAGTGATTCTTACATAAGTGTGAGAAGCACAAGCACAGAAATAGTGAACATGCTTTGGAATCCCAGTCCCACTACCATGGCCAAATTACTTACCCGCTCTGAACCTGTGTTTACTCATGCAAAGATGGAATCAAGCACCAGTGCACACACTCATGGTCTTCATCTGAGCTATCCTAGGAGTCAGGGGCACCCATGGCCCTCACCTTTTAGGGGAACCATCTGTCACTGAGAATACAAGAGGCTTTTTACAGGCCACTCATGGGAACCAAGGCAGGACTCGGCTGATGTCCTCCAAAGTGGAGGCCCATCTCAGCTGCTGCACCTGGAGTCCAGGAAAGTGCAACAGAGGGGCAAGATGGGCTGAGCTTTAGATGGAGTCTAAAACCATCTGCCTCCCCATTGGTAAGGCCTTGACAGGGTCCAAGAAAGCTCCAAGACCCATCTGCAGACAGTGCCTCTCTTGGGGTAAGGGCATAAAGGGGGCAGTGGCAGCAGGCATCCCCAGCAGGCCCAGCCTGAGGCCCCAACACTCCCAGGAAGGGCGGGGGGGGGGGCACCAGAACTACACACCCAGGTACTAACTGTGGGCAGAGTCTGCAAATCCCTCAAGCCTCAATCTCTCCATCTGGAAGCTGAGGTTCATTTTAAGGAAATTAAATGGGAAAACATGGACCAGTGCTCAGCTCTGTGGCCTGTTCACTTCTAGCTCAGTGGATGGAGCTGCTGTTATCATCTAGGCCGTCTCTGATCCGAGCGTGGTGGCAGTTAACTCTGCAGTCTCCAGAAGGGGCTGAGCTGCTATCTCGGGCTGAGTTTTATGTTCCCCTGTTGGTTGTTACACATCCTGGTCCATGGGACTTGGCCAAGGGCCATGGCAGGAACTTTAGGCGACTGTGCTCGGGGGAGCATTTCCCTCCTTTTTACTTCTAAGGCAAAGCTGTTGGGGGTGAGGATGCTCAGCTATGGGGCGCCCCTTGTTCTGGTTCAGACACAGGGTTGGAGTGACAATCCGGTCAGGGGAGGTCAGGGGCCGCAAGGTCCTGGGAGCCCCGCGCGCCCTGGAAGGAGTGAAGCCGCTCTCGAGGCCATCCCAGCCCCTCAGGGCCTCTCACCTGTGCCCAGCCCCAAGTTCCAGGGGCTCCCGCCAGCTCACCTGCTGTAGACAAGGCATCCCAGGTGGTTGATCTCGTGGTCCGAGCGGTGGCGGCTGTAGTCCTCCCACAAGTCTTTAAAAGCTGTGACTGCTAAGATGAAGAGGACGGGCGCGAGCGCCAGGCCCGGCTGGAAGGCGTTCACCGCCGGCACGAAGTTGAGCAGCGCAATGAAGACGAAGTACACGTTGGCCAGGCGGTGGAACTGCTCGAACAGGTTCTTGGGTAGGAAGGACAGGAGCGTGTACTTGGTGGTCTTGAGCCGGTTGTCAGCCAGGTGCCGGGAGCCCTTGGCCGCGCCCGCCGCAGGCTCCTCGGCGCTGGGCGGCAGCAGATTGGAACGCACCACGCGCGTCCGGCCCTCGCGGCACCGCCGCCGCCGCCGCCGCCGCCGCGCCTTCTCGGGGGGCCCCTCGGCCGCTGCCGGCTCGCGCTCCATGGCCGCGTGTCGCCGCGCCCGCCCCTAGGTGATCATCGCCAGCTGCCCAGCGCTGCGGCACGGGCTCCCCGCCTGCGGGACGCACGGAGACGGCGGTCAGCGCGCCGCCGGCCCCGCCCGGCCCGCGTCCCCCGCGTCACCCCCGCCGCCCGGGCAGCGCGCAGGCGGGCCGGGCCGAGAGCCCCCTTGTGCGCGCCGCCCCCACGCCCGCTGTCCGACGCGTCGGGCAGCAGCCGGGCCGGGCCGGGCAGACGCGCGCTGCTCCCCTCCGCCGCTCAGCCAGGAGCCCAGAGGGCGGGAAACCCAAAGTGCCTGAGATGGCAACTTTAAAGCGAGTTAGTTTCGTTTCCGAGAAAGATTGGTGGGGTCCAGGAGCAGTGCAGACGCGCGGCCCGCGGAGAGTGGGAGCTGCGGGAAGTGTGGGAGGACAAATCCTGCAGTTCCCTCGCAGCCCAGGACTGTTCCCGCTACCAGACCCGCTTAGGCCCAGACCGGGAAACGGTGCTGGGGGACCTAGGATAGGATCGTCTTGTTGGAATCAGCTAGATTTGACGTCCACATAGGCCGGGGCATGCCAATGCTCGGCGGTTTACATTGCATTTACTGACGGCATCTACTTCCTGGACAGTCCCAGGAAGGCAGGGGTCCATGCCCTAGCAACCTTCCCAGCAGCACCCCCTGTGCAGCAATTCCTATTTCAGAATCAGGTCCCCTGTGAACTAGACCTTTTCTCCTTTCCATGACCTTCATTCCCTTTCCTACTCCCCCAAATGTGAATTGTTAATTGGGGAGGAACACGTTGCTGTAGCAAAGGCAGCTTGGTTTTAAGGTACTTCTACCTCTCCCTCCCCGATGAACTGCAGGACCAAACTATACCCTATGTTCTGAGGTGGCAGTGGTCCAGACAAGTGGCAGGAAAGCTGAGGAGGGTTGTTGGGGGGCAGAGGGGGCTCCAGGAGGGTGAGGCAGAAGTGCCCAGGCAAAGGGTCCCCTCCTTAATCATGGGGGGAGGGGACAGAGAGGGGAGTGGGCTGAAGGTGGGCAGTAGGCGAGCATTCCCCGGGGAAAGCAGAGAGAGCTGAAGAGCCCCAATTTTGCAGTAAGATTTCCCCAGACACACCCAGCTCAATGACTTGCATGTCTGTGCTCACTTTAGAAGAAAAGACTTGAGCATGGGGGGAGGGGAGTCTTTCCTCTGGAAGCCTTGGACTGGGGAGTTTTGTAGGAGGGGCGCTTTGACTCCTTCCTGCCTCTCTGGAGTGGGGAATGTGTTGGCCTAATCCTCCTCTTGCAGGCCAGCTTGCAAGAGGACACTTTCCTGCACTGAGACACTCCTCACCTGCTGAGACCCCCACAACTCCCTGTAACAGCCCTCACTGACTGCCCAGTTTCCTCCCTCAGGTGCCTATAGACCTGCACTTCCCTGTCTCTGTGCAAATCACTGCCTGCAAGTCCCCCTCTCTGTCTGCCCCCCACCCCGTCCTGCCCCCAGCCCTACATCCCCCTGCTAAGCCAGGCTCTTACATTCCTAGGGAGAGCTTTGCCAGAGACCACACTATGTGTACAATCCAGCACCAGGGGAGTAGAGTGACCAGCACTGAGAAAACAATACCTACCATGGGGCAAGCCCAGACCAGGCACAGGAGGCGAGGGGGCCATGTTGAGGGGTGGAGGCTCAGACCAAAGAAAGATCTGGTAGAACACCTGCATTCTCAGGGAAAGAAGTCATATTTCACACAGACCAATGACATCCTCAACTGAGTATCAATGACAATGAGGAATGACTGCAACTGCCCTGGTTTCCAGAGCCTGAGGACTCATGGCTCCATCTCTTCCTTTCTCATCAAACCCACTTGGACCCCAAAGCCTACTGATTCAGTTCACTGCCACAGCCAACTCCCTGGTCCTGACAAGTATCCCCAGGTATCCTCAAAAGCCTCCCTATGGGCCCCTCAGCCACCCAGCTGCCTTGCTCTTGCCATTCCACACATGCTGCCAAAGTAATTACTGTGTCCTTTCTTTTCATTTCCTTACCCCCAGCGCTTACAGAAGTCCCCTGTTGCTTATAAAGTCAAATTCTGACTCCTCAGGCAGAGGTTTGAGGTCCTGGGGAAAGCTGGGCACCAATTGCTGGATTTACTCCACGACTCCCAGCCCAGCTCTGGGGCGATGGGCATCGTTACCCTTCTCAGAACAGGCCTTGTTCACTTCCATCTACATTCCACTTTCAGGTTCCAAGATTCCATGAGTCACACTGCCCTGTATGGCTGGAATCTTTTCCCACCTGCTCTTCACCAATCCGAATTCATTATTTTCTTTAGGGCTTAGCTCAACTGAGTGGTCCTCTAATCTTGCTGAATTACTTTTCATTCTTATGTGTGTGTCGTTGTTCGTAAAGCTCCTTCAGAGGGATCATTAGGGGTTCTGAGCTTGGAAGTCTTGTTCCAGCTAAACTGTCAAGCTCTTGACTGCCAAGATGAGGGCAATATTCTGGGCTGGCAGTGTGGACAACTGAGTTCTTATGACTGCCAGATATCACTTGTCACTGCTCACCAAATACTAATTAATCACCCACTGTGAGCCATGCAGTGTTCCAGGCACTGACTACAACAGACAGTCTCATGGATCTTATACTCTAGTGGGAAGAGACAGCAATTAAGTAAGAAATAGTTCACAGAGTCGTGAGTGGGGCTTGGTGGTGGGAAGAGGGAGAATGAGGAAGGCCTCTCTGGATGGTGACACGAATTAAAGCCTGAATGAGAGGGGAAGGAATAATCTCTTAAAAAAATGGTGCTGGGACAATTGGATTTCCACAAGCTAAAGAATAAACCTGGACCTGTATTTGATACCGTATACAAAAACTAACTCAAAATGGGCCAAGGACATGAATGTAAGAACTAAAACTATAAAACTCTTAGAAGAAAACATAAGAGTAATCCTTCAGGGCCTAGTTTTTAATAATGGCTTCTTATATATGACACCAAATCATGAGTAACAAATACAAAATTGATAAACTGGATTTCAGTTGAAAATTTTTGGTCATCAAAGAACTTTATCAACAAAGAGACGAACTACAGATAGGGAGAAAGTTTTTAGAAACCATATGTCAGATAAGGGTTTAATATCCAGAATATATAAAGAATTCCTACAATTCAACAACAAAAAGACAACCAAATGAGAATATGAACAAGGGACTTAGAGATTTCACCAAAGAAGAAATACTTATGGCCAAAAAACGATGCTCAGTATCATTAGTCACTAGGGAAATGCACATCAAAACCATGATAAGATAGCTCTTCACCTCCACTAAGATGGCTATGGTTTTAAAAAAACAGAAAACAACAGGTATTAGAGAGAATGTGGAGGAATTGGAACCCTCATCCATTGCTGGTGGGAATGCAAAATGGTACAGCCATTGTGGAAAATAGTTTGGAGGTTGCTCAAAATGTTAAACATAGAATAAACACACCATCCAGCAATTCTGTTCCTAGGTATATTTATATACCCAAAATAATTGAAAGTGAGAACACAAATAGATACTTGTACATCAATGCTCACTGCAGCACTATTCATAATAGCTCAAAGATAGAAAACGTGTCCTAAATGTCCAACAGATGAATGGTTAGACCAAAAAAAAAAAAAAATGGAATTTTATTCCGCCATAAAGAGAAATGATGTTCTGATACATGCTACTACATCATTGTGCCTTAAAAACATTACGCTGAGTGGAGTAAGTCAGACTTCAAAGGACAAATATTGTACTATCCCACTTATGTGAAATATCTAGAATAGGCAAGTGCATAGAGACCAATGTTTATTAGTGGTGACCGAGGGTGGGCTGGATGGAGGGGGAAAGGAGGACTTAGTGCTCATAGGACATGAGCTTCTGTTAAGGGTGATGGAAACATGTGGAAACTGATAATGGCAATGGTTGAGCAACATGATGAACGTAATTAATGTTACTGAATTGTACATTAAAAATGTTAAAATGGTGAATGTTTTGTTTTATATAGAGAGAAAACCAAAAAACCAAACCCGTTGCCATCGAGTCAATTCCAACTCATTGTGGCCCTACAGGACAGAGTAGAAATGCCCTATAGGGTTTCCAAGGAGCGAATTGCCGACCTTTTGGTTAGCAGCTGAGCTCTTAACCACTATGTCACCAGGGTCTCTATAGATAGATGATAGATGATGATGATGGATGGATGGGTGGGTGGGTGGATGGATGGATGGATGGATGGATGGATGGATGGATGGATGGATGGATGGATGAATGATAGATATAAAAAAAGCCAAGATAGGTATATATAGATACATATAGAGAGAGATTTATATATATATAAAATCATTTGTTTTATATACATATGTACATTAAAAAAAAAAAAACTGGTTGCCGTTCAGTCGATCCCAACTCCTAGTGACCCTATAGGACAGAGAGTACTGCCCCATAGGGTTTCCAAGGAGCAGCTGGTGGATTTAAACTCCTGACCTTTTGGCTTGGTTGCTAATCAAAAAAGGTCAGCAGTTGCAATCTACCAGCTGCTCCTTGGAAACTCTATGAGGCAGTTCTACCCTGTCCTATAGTGTCACTATGAGTCAGAACCGACTCAATGGCAATGGGTTTGGTGGGTTTATATATATATATGTATGTGTGTTTGTGTGTGTGTATATATGTATGTGTGTGTGCGTGTATATACATATGCACGTGTGTATATATATGTATGTGTGTGTATATATGTATGTGTGTGTGTATATATATGTGTGTGTATATATATGTGTGTGTATGTGTCTATATGTGTGTGTGTGTATCACAATTAAAAAAAGGAGAAGAAGCTAGACCTTGTAGAAGAAACTTCCAGGCAGAAGGAGCAACCATGTAAAAATCCCAATACAGGAGGAAGTCTGGTGTGGTGTGGTGTGCTCAAGAAACAGGTAGGGACTGTGTTCTCAGAAATGTGCTCAGAGAACAGGACATAGCAGTGAACACTATACTCCCAGCTCTCAGGAAAACAGACACTAAAGAAACAAGGAAGTCAGGGAGTAGGAAACCAGGGCTGGGAGAGGTGTACCCTGGATATGTAGAGCCCTTGAGGGGACTTCCCAGGAGGGCTCTGAGCAGAGGCCTGAGGAAACTCCGTGCAGATATCTGGGGGGAGATATACAAGTGCAGTAGAGAGAAGGAGTGGACTGGGGGTCCCTGGCCCAGCAAGAAGGCCTCCGGGCTGGATCCCAGTGGACAAGCAAAAATGGAGCCCAAAACCCAGTCATTTAGGGGTTTATAGATCATTCCAGAAGAGCCCTTGGGTAGGTGCAGATGATAAACCACTTGACTGCTAATTGAAAAGTTGGATGTTTGAGTCCACCCAGAGGTGCATTGGAAGAAAGGCCTGGAAAGCTAGTTCTGAAAAATCAGCCATTGAAAATCCTACAAGGCACAGTTCTACTCTGACACACATGGGGTTGCGATGAGTCAGAGTCCACTCAATATCAAATGGCTTTTTCAATCATTTCAGAGACTTTAACTGTATGTTGAGTGAGAAGGGGAGTCTTTGGAGGAGTCACATTATCTAACTCATGATGTCAAAGGTCACTCTGGTTGCAAAGTGGGAAAGAAAACACAGTAGGCGAGGGCAGATGCAAGGAGACATGGTCAGAGGCCACTGAAGTAATCCTGGAGAGGAGGGAAGTGGCCAGGTTGGTCCTGGTGGAGGCTAAGGAGTGACCTAAGCTCTAAGCGGAGTTAGGAGGATCTGCTGTTGGATTGGGTGTATAGTATGAAGGAAAGAATGGGATAGAGTATGGCCCAAGCAACCGCAAACTTGAGTTTCCTTTTGCTGAGATGGGGAGACAGCAGGTAGAGCAGTTTGGGCAGTGACACTGGATAACTGAGCCCAGACATCTGGGAGGAAGAAGGACCTGAGTTTGATTTCAGTGGAGAGGACTTGCCTGGAGATATGGGCCTGGGCATCAGGAAAGCAGTGGCCTGATGGGGAGGCGGGTGCTTGGATGTGTAGCTGGAGGCAGAGGGGCAGCATGCAGGGCTCCTGGGGCCTGAGGAAAGGGAGGGGCCTCTGAGTTATGTCCTAAAGGCAACAGGAAAACAAGTGCTGCCAAAGCAGAGGAAGAAGAGAAGGCTATAGGGTTTTTCCCTTTAAATAATCACTGTAGCCATCAGAGAAAAGCAAATCGAAACCACAAATGAGATATTATTTCACCCCCACTAGAATGGCTGAGATTTAAAAACAAAAACAAAAAAACTCATGCACAAAATATAACACATGTTGGAAGGAATGTGGAGAAATTGGAACACTCATCCATGGCTGGTTGGATGCAATATGGTATAGCCATCGTGGAAGACAGTCTGACAGTTCCTCACAAAACCAGAAGTAGAACTACCATATGACCAAGCAATTCCACTCTTATGTATTTATCCTGGGGGTCTAATAAAAGTGACATAGACATGCACACCTATGTTCATTGCAGCACTAGTCACAATAGCAAAAAGATGGAAACAACCTAATTGACCATCAATGGATGAATGGATAAATAAAATGTGGTACATACATACAGTGGAATACTACTCAGCCAAAAAGAAAAATTAGTTCCCCAAACATCTTACAAAGTGGAAGTACCTGGAGGACAATTACGTTGAATAAAATAAGTCAGTCACACAAAAAACCAAAAATTGTGTGTTCTTATTTTTATGAAATAACATGAATAGGTAAATATACAGAAACTAACGTTCATTAACAGTTACCAGAGGTGGGGAGGGGGTGAAGAGGAAGAAGTACTCTCTAGGTAGCAGTCGCATTTTGTTTATGGAAATGGCAAAGGTGGCACTGAATGTGGCTGAAATTTGCACAGCGTGACTGGAGTAACTGATGTCAATAAGCTGTACATAAGGAAAAGGGATGAATGGGCATATGCTGGGTTGTGTATGGTATTGCAGAAACCCTGGCAGCATAGTGGTCAAGTGCTACAGCTGCAAACCAAAGGGTCAGCAGTTCGAATCCACTAAGTGCTCCTGGGAAACTCTATGAGGCAGCTCTACTCTGTTCTTTAGGGTTGCTATGAGCCAGAATCGACTCGATGGCAACATTTTTGGTTTGTATGGTTTTGGAACAGCAACAATGGTCAAAAAAAAAAAGAGCAAGATGGGGCTACAAATGCTGGTACTAATTAGATATAACCAATCATCTCATGGGATCACTTTTCTTGGTTTTGGGGACTTAGGGCTGTGGTCTCACAGGACAATCCAATCAACTGGCATAACGTAGTTCTTAAAGTTTATGCTGTACCTCCTAGTATAGCGAGTTGTGTCTAGGGTCTTAAAAGCTTATGAGTAGCCATCTAAGATACAACAGTTGATCTTTATTTGTCTGGAACAAAAGAGAAAGAAGAAACCCAAGAATCAGAAAAGGAACTGGACTGCAGGACTAATTCTCTACATGAACCATTGCCTCCTCCAACTTGAGACCAGAACTCGATGGTTCCCAGCTACCATTACTGAACATTCTGATCAGGATCACGATTGATGAATCCTGACAAAAGGGGAGAAAAACATGGAACAGAACTTCATATTCTTAAAGAATCCAGACTTGCCGGGCCTATTGAGGCTAGAGGAGTCCCAGAGACTATGGCCCTGAGTTGCTCCTCAAACCTTGAACTGAAACTATTCTCTGAAGTCACCTTTAAATTAGGTAACAGTTTAGCCCAAAGAGTAAAGATTGTCACCCTTGAGTACTGTGTTTCTTAAAAAAGAAAAAAAAATTATCTATATAAAACCAAAGGGTCAACAGGGATTTTAAAGCACAGATGAGAAGATTGTGGGGTGGAAAGATTAAGTATATGGAAGTCACACAAGTAGAAAAGAAATAATGAGAATATTTACACATGTGAAGAATGTAACCAATGTCACTGATCATTATGTCTAGAAACTGTGGAATGGAAGGGAGTTTTGCTCTGCACATTTTCACCAAAAATAAAAAAAAGTCACAATACCTCTTATGTATAAAGTAATTACTAAAACACAGTGGAAACAGGTGAGGAGATGAATTAGCAGGTATTGCACATCCAGGTGGCTTAGACATGGTGGTGGGATAGACAAAAGTAGACAAATTGAAAGTGTACCTTCCAGGTAGAGCCAGCATGATTGACTGATGCACTGGATGTTTTAATGAGGAGAAGAGATGAATCAAGAACAACTCCTAAGGGTGGGAGGCGGGGCCAAGATGGCAGAAGAGACAGATGCTTCCAGAGAGCCCTCTTACAACAAAGACCTAAAAAAACAAGTGAAACAAGTATATTTATGACAAGCTAGGATCCCAGAAAATCAAAGGTAAGTTTAGAAAACGAACTGAGGGGCAGCGGGAGGAAGAGACAGTTTAGAAGCAGAGAGGAGTTACCGAACCTGAATCACTGGGAGCCCTCAGGCACCATTCCTGGGAGTGGCGTTGGCAGACTGGTACTAGCATTAGGCCACACCTTCCTCAGGGAGAAGCAGCCAGCCCCACAACCTACTCGCACCTCTGGAACCAGACAAGAATGGCGCTCTCGGCAAAAGCTAAGTACTTGTGTATATTTTACCATGGACCAACTCCACCCACAAGCCGGCTGCAGTGGCTGACATCCCTGGGCCTGAGATAGGCCCTGTTGAGTGCCTAGAGCCATCCTCCTGGCCTTAGAGAAGGAATAAATTTGCAATTGGGGGAAAAGATAATTTGCTAGCTCCACTAACTGGGAGCTCAGGACAGAAGCAGCTCCTGCCCAGGCATAAATCGTCCATGGACTTAGGGTACCTTTCCCCTCTGTGTGGACCTGTGTGGGCCTATTTCAGGAGAATAGGCCCTTGTTGGCAGACTACAACTGTTTCAGCTGAGCGGTGGAGAGGCGGGTGTTTCATATTTGACATTGTTTTGCCTATTAAACAGGGTCCTCACCTATCCACATCAGGGGCCTAAGGACTAGTGGCTCCACTCAGGTCTCCAAGCCACCCATGACAGGGGTCCAAGGATAACTGGTACCTCCCAGTCCTTACAACCAAAAGCATTGGGTATCTATGGTCCCTCTGCAGAACCCACCCACCTGTACGCTCTAGGGAAGAGGGACACGCTTTCCTCAGAGACACTTAGGGGACGAACCTCAGCCCCTGCCTTGTTCAGAGCGTGACCCCCTGCTGCAACCAGATACCAGTACCTACACCAAACACCCCTGCCCTTCTAAGACTGTAGGACAGAGCCTGTACCACACACTTGATGATCAGCTACCTGGACACCTGAGCTGAATTCATACAAGAAAAGTGAATGGACTCCTAAACTGATATACTTGATAACAGCTCTAGCCATCTGGGGACAGGACATCAGAGATCCAAAGGTGAAAATAATCAACCCAGCTTGCTCAAGCAATCCATTTGGGCATATCAAAACAAAACAAAGCAAGAAGCCATGACATAGTAAGCAAATGTAAAATAAACTAATATAATAACTTATAAATGGTTTGGAGACAATAGTCAGTATAAAGTCACATAAAGAAACAGACCATGATTGCCTCAAAAAGCTCCCAAACAAGGAATCAAGGGATGTTCTAGATGAAAGTATCTTCCTGGAACTTCCAGAGGCAGGATACAAAGATTAATATAAAGAACCCTTCAAGACGTCAAGAAGGAAATGAGGTAACATGCAGAACAAGCCAAGGAATACACAGATAAAGCAATTGAAGAAATTAAAAAGATTATTCAGGAACATAAAGAAAAATTTAATAAGCTGGAAAAATCCATAGACAGACAGCAATCAGAAATTCAAAAGATTAACAATACAGTTACAGAAGAAGACAACTCAACAGAAAGTCAGAGGAGCAGAATTGAGCAAGTGGAAGGCAGAATTACTGAACTTGAGGATAAATCACTTGGCACTAACATATTTGAAGAAAAATCAGATAAAAGAATTCAAAAAAATGAAGAAACCTTAGAATCATGTGGGACTCTATCAAGAGAAATAAAAAAGTAACCTACGAGCGATTGGAGTGCCAGAACAGGGAGGGATATGAGAAAATACAGAGAGAACTGTTGAAGATTTGTTGGCAGAAAACTTCCCTGATATCGTGAAAGATGAGAAGATATCTATCCAAGGTGCTCATTGAACTCCACATAAGATGGATTTTAAAAGAAAGTCACCAAGACATATTATAATCAAACTTGCCAAAACCAAAGATAAAGAGAGAATTTTTAGAGCAGCTAGGGATAAACAAAAAGTCACCTATGAAGGAGAGTCAATGAGAATAAGCTCGGACTACTTGGCAGAAACCGTGCAGACAAGAAGGCAGAGGGATGACTTATATAAAAAATTGAAGGAAAAAAATTGCCAGCTAAGAATCACATATCCAGCAAAATTTTCTCTCAAATATGAAGATGAAATAAGGATATTTCCAGATAAACAGAAGTTTAGGGAATTCATAAAAACCAAACCAAAGCTAAAAGAAATACTAAACAGAGTTCTTTGGTTAGAAAATCAATAATATCAGGTATCCACGCAAGGCTAGAACACTGGGCAGAGCAATCAGAAGTCATTCGAGACAGGGAAATCAAAAAAATAAATCAAGATAAAAAAATGCTCACAACAGGGACACAGCAATGTTATTGTGTAAAAGAAGACAACACTAAAACAATAAAGAGGGACTAAGAAATGTAGTCATAGATCTTCCATATGGAGAGAACACAAGGTGATAAAAAGAAATAAAAGTTAGGATTAAATTTTGAAAAATACAGGTAAATAGTAAGGTAACCACAAAGGAGAGAAACTATCCTACACATCAAAATAAAATACAAGAAAACAATACAGACTCAGCAGAAACAAAATCAACAACAATGAATACGAGAAAAGAACAATGTATAAAGATAATCTACACAGCACGTAAATTAAGTAGGAAAAAAACTGTCAACAACACACCAAAAAAGACAAGAAAATGATAGCACTAAATTCATACCTCTCCATAATCATGCTGAATGTAGATGGACTAAAGGCACCAACAAAGAGACGGAGAGTGACAGAATGGATGAAAAAACACAACCTGTCAATATGCTGCCTACAAGAGACACACCTTAGACTTAGAGACACAAACAAACTAAAACTCAAAGGGTAGAAAAAAATGTATCAAGCAAACACCAATCCAAAAAGAGCAGGAGTGGCAATATTAATTTCTGACAAAATAGACTTAAAAGTTAAATCTCAGAAAGGATAAGGAAGGACACTGTATAATGATTAAAGGGACAATACACCAAGAAGATATAACCATATTAAATATTTATGCACCCAATGACAGGGCTGCAAGATGCATAAAACAAACTCTATCAGCATTGAAAAGTGAGATAGACAGCAACACAAATATAGTAGGAGACTTCAACATACCACTTTTAGTGAAGGACAGAACATCCAGAAAGAACCTCAATAAAGACACGGAAGATCTAAATGCCACAATCAAACAGCCTGGCTTCACAGACATATACAGAACACTCCACCCAACAGCAGCCAAGTATACTTTCAGTTCTAGTGCACATGGAACATTCTCTAGAATAGACCACATATTAGGTCATAAAGCAAGCCTTAGCAGAATCCAAAACGTTGAAATATTACAAAGCATCTTCTCTGACCGTAAGGCCATAAAAGTAGAAATCAATAAAAGAAAACGCACAGAAAATAAATCGAACACTTGGAAACTGAACAATACCCTGATCAAAAAGACGGGATTAGAGAAGACATTAAGGATGGAATAAAGAAATTCAGAGAATCCAATGAAAACAAAAACACTTCCAATCAGAACCTTTGAGACACAGCAAAAGCAGTGCTCAGAGGTCAATTTACATCAATGAATGAGCACATCCAAAAAGAAGAAAGGGCCAAAATTGAAGAATTACCCCTACAACTGAAACAAATAGAAAGGGAGCAACAAAAGAAACCCTCAAGAACCAGAAGAAAAAAAAATAATAATAATTAGAGCAGAACTAACCGAAATAGAAAAAGGAAAAACAATTGAAAGTATTAACAAGACCAAAAGCTGATACTTTGAAAAAATCAACAAAATTGATAAACCATTGGCCAAATTAACAAAAGAAAAATAGGAGAGGAAGCAAATGACCTGAATAAGAAGTGAGATGGGCAATATCACAACAGACCCAACTGAAATTAAAAGAATCATATCAGATTACTATGAAAAAATTGTACTCTAACAAATTTGAAAACCTAGAAGAAATGGATGAAATCCTAGAAACACACTACCTAATTAAACTAACACAAACAGAGGTAGAACAACTAAATACACCCATAACAAAAGAAGTGGTTGAAAAGGTAATCAAAAAACTCCGAACAATAAAAAATAGCCCTGGCCTGGATGGCTTCACTGCAGAGTTCTACCAAACTTTCAGAGAAGAGTTAACATCGCTACCGCTAAAGGTATTTAAGAGCATAGAAAAGGACAGAATACTACCAAACTCATTCTATGAAGCCAGCATATCCCTGATACCAAAACCAGGTAAAGACACCACAAAAAAAGAAAACTACAAACCTATATCCTTCAAGAACTTCGACGCAAAAATCCTCAACAAAATTCCAGCCAATAGAATTCAACAACATATCCAAAAAATAATTCATTATGACCAAGTGAGATTCATACCAGGTATGCATGGATGGTTCAACATTAGATAACCAATTAATGTAATCCATCATAT
This sequence comes from Loxodonta africana, assembly GCF_030014295.1. Lineage (NCBI taxonomy): Eukaryota > Metazoa > Chordata > Mammalia > Proboscidea > Elephantidae > Loxodonta > Loxodonta africana. The sequence continues at coordinate 3,602,877 of NC_087354.1, forward strand.
AAATAAAACAAAAAACAAGAATCACATGATTTTATAATTGATACAGAAAAGGCATATGACAAAGTTCAACACCGATTCATGATAAAAACTCTCAGCAAAATAGGAATAGAAGGAAAATTCCTCAACATAATAAAGAACATTTATACAAAGCCAATAGCCAGCATTCTCTTAAATGGAGAGAGCCTGAAAGCACTCCCCTTGAGATTGGGAACCAGACAAGGATGGCTTTTATCACCACTCTTATTCAATATTGTGCTGGAGGTCCTAGCCAGAGTGATTAGGCAGATAAAGAAATAAAAGGCATCCAGATTGGCAAGGAAGAAGTAGAAATATCTCTGTTTGTAGGCGACATGATCTTAAACACGGAAAACCCTAAGGAGTCCTCAAGAAAACTACTGAAACTAACAGAAGAGGATACAAGATAAACATACAAAAATCAGTTGGATTCTTCTACACCAACAAAAAGAACATCGGAGAGGAAATCACCAAATCAATGCCATTTACAGTAGCCCCCAAGAAGATAAAATACTTAGGAATAAATCTTACTAGAGATGTAAAAGACTTATACAAAGAAAACTACAATACACTTCTGCAGGAAACCAAAAGAGACTTACATAAGTGGAAAACATACCTTGCCCATGGATAGGAAGACTTAACATTATAAAAATGTCTGTTCTACCAAAAGCAATCTATAGATTTAGTGCAATTCTAAACCAAATTCCAATGACATTTTTTAACGAGATGGGGAAAGAAATCACCAACTTCATTAGGAAGGGAAAGAGGCCCCCGGGTAAGTAAAGTATTACTGAAAAAGAACAAAGTGGGAGGTCTCACTCTACCTGATTTTGGAACCTATTATACCGCCACAGTAGTCCAAACAGCCTGGTAGTGGTAAAACAACAGATATATAGACCAATAGAACAGAATTGATAATTCTGACATAAATTTATCCACATATGAGTGGTTGATATTTGACAAAGGCCCCAAATCTGTCAAATGGGAAAAGACAGCCTTTTTAACAAATGGTGCTGGCATAACTGGATATACAACTGCAAAAAAATGAAAAAAAACCCATACCTCACACCTTGTACAAAAATGATCTCAAAATGGATCAAAGATCTAAATATAAAATCTAAAACGATAAAGATCATAGAAGAAAAAATAGGGACAACGTTAGGAGCCCTAATACATGGCATAAACAGTACACAAAACGGTATTAACAATGCAGAAGAAAAAGTAGATAACTGGGAGCTGCTAGAAATCAAACAGCTATGCTCATCCAAAGACTTCACCAAAAGAGTAAAAAGATTTCCTACGGACTGGGAAAAAGTTTTTAGGCATGACATTTCCAATCAGTGCCTGATCTCTAAAATCTACATGATACTGCAAAAACTCAACTACAAAAAGACAAATAACCCAATTAAAAAATGGGCAAAAGATATGGACAGATACTTCATGAAAGAAGACATTCAGTTAGCTAACAGATACATGAGGAAATGCTCACGATCAGTAGCCATTAGAGAAATGCAAATCAAAACTACAATGAGATTCCATCTCACTCCAACAAGGCTGGCATTTATCCAAAAAACACAAAACAATAAGTGTTAGAGAGGTTATGGAAAGACTGGAACACTTCTACACTGCAGGTGGGAATGTAAAATGGTACAACCACTTTGGAAATCGATTTGGCGCTTCCTCAAAAAGCTGGAAATAGAACTACCATACGATCCAGCAATCCTACTCCTTGGAATATATCCTAGAGAAATAAGAGCCTTTACACAAACAGATATTTGCATACCCATGTTCACTGCAGCACTGTTTACAATAGCAAAAAGATGGAAGCAACCAAGGTGCCCACAAATGGATAAATAAATTACGGTATATTCACACAATGGAATACTACGCATCAATAAAGAACAGTGATGAATCTGTGAAACATTTCATAACATGGAGGAATCTGGAAGGCATTATGGTAAATGAAATTAGTCAGGTCCGAAAGGACAAATATCATATAAGACCACCATTATAAGAACTCGAGAAATAGTTTAAACAGAGAAGAAAATATTTTTTGATGGTTATGAGAGGGGGGAGGGAGGCAGGGTGGGAGAGGGGTATCCACTAATTAGTAGGTAAGAACTACTTTAGGTGAAGGAAAGACAACACACAACACAGGCGAGGTCAGCACAACTGGACTAAACCAAAAGCAAAGAAGTTTCCTGAATGAACTGAATGCTTTGAAAGCCAGCGTAGCAGGGGCAGGGGTTTGGGGACCATGGTTTCAGGGGATACCTAAGTCAATTGGCATAAACAAATCTATTAAGAAAACATTTTGCATCCCACTTTGGAGAGTGGCTTCTCGGGTCTTAAACGCTAGCAAGTGGACGTCTAAGATGCATCAATTGGTCTCAACCCACCTGGACCAAAGGACAATAGAGAACACCAAGGACGCAAGGTAATTATGAGCCCAAGAGACAGAAAGAGCCACATAAACCAGAGACTACGTCATCCTGAGACCAGAAGAACTAGATGGTGCCTGGCTACAACCGATGACTGCCCTGACAGGGAACACAAGAGAGAACCCCTGAGGGAGCAGGAGGGCAGTGGGATGCAGAACCTCAAATTCTCATAAAAAGACCAGACTTAATGGCCTGGCTGAGACTAGAAGGACCCCAGTGGTCATGGCCCCCAGACCTTTTGTTGGCCCTGGACAGGAAGCACTCCCAAAGCCAATTCTTCAGACAGGGATTGGACTGGACAATGGAATGGAGAGGGATGCTGGTGAGGAGTGAGCTTCTTGGATTAGGTGCACTTGAGACTATGTTGGCATCTCCTTTCTGGAGGGGGGATGAGAAGGTAGAAGGTGTTAGAAGCTGGCAGAATGGACACAAAAAGAAAGAGTGGAGGGAGGGAGCAGGCTGTCTCATTACAGAGAGAGCTATTGGGAGTGTGTAGCAAAGTGTATATAAGTTTTTGCGTGAGAGGCTGACTTGATTTGTAAACTTTCACCTGAAGCACAATAAAAATTAAAAAAAAAAATTAAACCTAAGGGTTTAATTAATGACTTGGGAAGAACAGGTTTGAGTGTGAAAATCTAATGCTCAGCTTAAGCCATGTTAAGTTTGAGATGCTTATTCGACACTGAAGTGGAGATGGCAAGATTGCAGTGGGATGCTACAGAAGAGACCAGGGCAAGGATATAGACTAGCGCAAGGTGGAGAAGTTCCTATGATCTGCAGCTCCAGGGTGAGAAGATCTTACCCAGAGGTAGAGTGTCAATAGAGTGCAGAGAAGAACTCCGAGTTTTACTTTTCCCACGGAAAACTTAGAGAATTGGATGAGATGATCATCAAGATTGCTTCCAGCTTTCATATGCCAGGAATCAGCTCCTTTGGTGGTATGACTGTTGCTTAATAAACGCTTAGGAGCTAAGTATGAATCACAGGCTATAACTTTTCAACCTGACAAGTACAAAACCAGTTGACTTCAAGCCAGTTCTTACACATGATGACCCCATGTATGTCAGAGTAAACTGTGCTCCACAGGGTTTTCAGTGACTGATTTTTTCAGAAATAGATCGCTAGGGCTTTCTTCCGAGTCACCTCTGGGTGAACTAGAACCTCCAAACCTTTTGGTTAGCAGCGGAGTGTGTTAGCCACTTGGATCACCCAGGGACTTTCAACTCGACAGTGCTTTTTTAACAGTTACTCTTGTGATTGCTTCTAAAAAGGGCATTTGAGATTCTGAAATCTGTAAATGAAGAAGCACAGATGCTACCCATTAATTGACAATCAGAATTAAAATTCATTCAAATACTACCAAATTATAGAGCCGCAAGGAATTAGATATATTAATTTGCCAATGATCCCAATAAGCTCAATTCATGGTAATTGTCCAAATCCCAGAATGTCAAATGCTACAGACTGAAGCCAAGATGCTTTCCTTTCGTCCAAACCAAATTCCCCTTAAAAAGATATATATATATATATATATATATAAAGGATAAATATATAGTTGTGGGCAATAAATACATACTTACATAGGAAAACTGGTAAAACATCTTCAGAAGACGAAAAAAGATATCGTCAGAAGTTATTGAGGGGTGTCTGGAAGAAATTAAACAAATGAAAGTAGAATGATGGTGAAATCTAACAAATATAAGCAAATACATTATGTGTGTAAGTAACCAAGAATATTAAAAAAAAAAAAAGAGTTTTGCAAACATATCCTCTAAGAAAGCCCAAAATCTTCGAGAGCAGGCCTGGGAGCAGGAATCACCCAGGGGCAGCTGGGGAGATGATGAGATAACCAAGCCACTCCAGGGCTAGCACTGACTGTTCTGACAAGTTGCTCTCAACCCTGGCTACACATTAGGCAGTCTTTGAAAGCCATACCAATGTTCAAGCTTTGTCCCCAGACCATTTATATATAGGGATGAGGCCTGAGTACAAATTTTTTTTTAAAAAACTCCTCAGGCAATTCTAACATGCAGCTGGGTTTAGGAAACTTGAATCTGTGTCCACATTTATGCATATGAACTTACAGTCAAGAGTCGCCAAATTATTTTAGAACTAGAAGCATCAAAGAAAGAAAGTACACACCACAGAGGTGAGGTTTTCCTCTCTGAGCACAGCTAATGAAAAACACAGAAAATAACATTAAAAATCATAATTATTTTCTGTTTATAAAGAAAATATTCTATATTCTGCTTTGGTGAGTAGTGTCTGGGGTCTTAAACGCCTGTGAGTGACCATCTAAGATACTCCACTGGTCTCACCCCTTCAGGAGCAAGGGAGAAGAAGAAAACTAAAGACACAAGGAAAAGATTAGTCCAAAGGACTAATGAACCACAAATGCCATAACCTCCACCAGACTGAGTCCAGTACAACTAGATAGTGCCTGGTTACCCTGCTCTGACAGGGATCACAACAGAGGGTCCCGGACAGAGCTGGAGAAAAAATGTGGAACAAAATTCTAACCCACACACAAAAAAAGACCAGACTTACTGGCCTGACAGAGACTGGAGAAACCCCAGGGGTAGGCCCCCAAACACACTTTTAGCTCAGTAATGAAGTCATTCCTGAGGCTCACCCTTCAGCCAAAGATTAGACAGGCCCATAAAACAAAATGAGACTAAAGGGGCACGCCAGCACAGGGACAAGGACTGGAAGGCAGGAGGGGACAGGAAAGCTGGTAATAGGGAACCCGAAGTTGAGAACGGAGAGTGTTGACATGTTGTGGGGTTGATAACCAATGTCATAAAACTGTATGTGTGCTAACTGCTTAATGAGAAGCAAGTTTGTTCTGTAAACCTTCATCTAAAGTACAAAAAAAAAAAAAAATTACTTTCCTCAGAGAAATCCAAAAGACCAGTATATTCATAAAATTGCTGTGGAAAAGAGGCAAAAGAGGAAAAGTAAATAATTCTTGGAAGTGAAAAGCATGGCAGGTAGTATCTTTTTAGAAAACATAGTAGAGGGGCAACATTTGTCATCTGGGTGATCAAACTGAAGCACTCCTTCAGAATGCAGCGCACAAGGATGAAGAAAAGGAAATGCATAGAAGAGTCTACAAGTGTAGGCGCTGTCTCTAGGAAATTCTCTCAAAATCTGTGAGATTTAAAGGGGGCAGATTGTGCCAATGACCAAAAACAGACAAGTTAAATTTGGCCAACATCAATAGAGGACATAAAAAAAGAAAAAAAATTTTTTTTTTAGAAGAGGCAGACAAAAAATTAAAAAAGATATTTGAAAGCCTCAGAGAGCTAAAAGGGCAGTGACAATGATGACGTCAAGACCCAGGAGAGGAAGGAAATAGAGACCCCAACAGAAGGCACTGCTAGGCCCAGAACAGTCTTCCTGCACCGCCCACCCCACTATTCTATCCACTTCTCATGAGGCCGGGATGGATCTGCTTTGTCCTTTGCTGTGTACCCTGTGCCTAGAAGTGACTGTACACAGTGGACTATTATTAAGTATTCAATGGATGAATATTCATCTTCATTACACAACGGGAACATATAGTCACAATTATGAGGGAAGTAGATTTTGAACATAGACTTCCATATTAGCCAAATTGATACTCAACTATGATGACAATTAAATGCATTTGCAGATATTCAAAGGCTCGGAAAGTCAATGGCTCACACTTGTTTTCTGAAAGAAAGAAAATTATCTCATCATTTAATACTTTTCATAATAAACACAAAAGGCATTTGTATATGCATTGTATATATGTGTGTATATATATGTATATACACGAAATTCTCAGAACTGGACCAATAAGCAACATCATGATAAATGAAGAGAAGATTGAAGTTATCAAGTGTATCATTTTCTTTGGATCCACAATCAATGCCCATGGAAGCCACAGTCAAGAGATCAAAGGAAGTATTATGTTGGGCAATCTGCCGTGAAAGACTTCTTTAAAGTGTTCAAAAGCGAAGATTTCACTTTGAGGACGAAGGTGTGCCTGAACCAAGCCACGGTGTTTTCAATCGCCTCATATGAGTGTGAAAGCTGGACAATGAATAGGAAGGCTGCTGTAAAAATGGGCTCAAGCATAGCAACAATAGGGAAGATGACACAGGACCTGATAGTGTTCTGACAGTGTTTTGTTCTGTTGTACATAGGTCCCTACGAGTCAAAACTGACTCTATGGCATCTAAATATATACATATATATCTCCTTTTTCTATTTCATAGAATCAGGAAAATATAATTTTAAATGCCTGAGAAAAAAGTAGACATTTTGAATAGTTTAACAATTCCCAGATCTTAAGATGGTCCTCACAAACCCATTCTCTGAAAGCATACGATGGAGAACATTTTACAAAGCCTGTTGAAACTTCAAAATAGTTAATTATTTTAATACAGTTCTTATATTAATACTTACTATATACTTACTATAATATAGTACTATAATACTTGGAAGCCTGGTGGCTCAGTGGTTAAGAGTTTGGCTGCTAATGAAAAGCCTGGCAGTTCGAATCAACTGGCCGCTCCTTGGAAACCCTACAGGGCAATTAATTCTATTCTGTCCTGTAGGGTCACTATGAGTCAGAATCGACTCCATGGCAACAGTTTACAGGTTAATATAACACTTATATTATACTACATTATAATACTATAATTATTATATTATAATTATACTGTATTATATTTTTTTTTATAGTACTTAGGCTTATAATACCTATAATGTAGTATAGAAAGCTGTACTGATTTTTTAAAAATCCACTGCCGTTGAGTCTACTCTGATTCATAGTGACTCTCTGTAGGACAGGGTAGATCTGCCCTATAGGGTTTCCAAGGCTGTATATCTTTAGGGAAGCAAACTGCCACATCTTTCTCCCATGGAGTGGCTGATAGATTAAAACCCGAGCAATTTGACCACTGCACCATCAGGGCTTCTCATTATAGTATATTTATACTTATAGTATAGAAAGCTGTTGAGACTTTCTCAATTCATTCTGTAGGGCTAACAAAACCTGCTGTTAATACCAGAAGTGGAATTGCAGAGGAACTACAGGCCAAATGTCGGGCTAAATATCAGGAAAAAAAGAAGCAAAATTTATCACTATTGGCAGCATTGTGATTGTTTACCTAGTAGTCAGTAATGTAGCTAATTATAAGATCCAAAAACCAAACCAAACCAGTTGTTGCCAAGTTGACTCCAGCTCTTGGTAGCCACATATGTATCAGAGTAGAACTGTGCTCCATTGGGTTTTCAATGATTTGATTTTTCAGAAGTAGATTACCAGCCTTTCTTCCAAAGCATCTCTGGGAGGACTCCAACCACCAACTTTTCAATTTGCAGTGAGCTCACTAACCATTCGCACCACCCAGGTGCTCCAGTTATAAGACAAAAATATAAAAATCATCAGGTTTCTGATATACAAGCAATAGACAATTAGAAAATGCAATGGAAAAATAATTAGGATAACATAAATACCAAGAGATAAACAACCAAAATCAGTTCAAGATGTACATGAAAAGTTACAATAAACAGCAGTGATGTTAGCAATATTTTTTAAATTTATTTTATTTTTTGCGTTGTTGAGAATATACATAGCAGAACACACACCAATTTAGCAATTTCTACATGTAGAATTCAGTGACATTGGTTACATTTTTCAAGTTGTGCAATCATTCTCACCCTGCTTTTCCAAATGGTTCCTTTCCCATTAACATAAACTCACTGCTCCTTAAGTTTTCTATGTAATCTTTCCAGTGGCTGTGGCCAGTTTGATCTTATACAGATAGTTCTTAAAGGCGCACAATGCTCAAGGCAAACATTTTTACAAGTTAAGCTAAACTCTTCTTTGATTTTAAGAAGACTTCAGGGGATAATTTTGGTTTAAGGTTCAGGTTTAAAGTTTATCTCAGGGCAATAGTTTTGGGCATTCATCCAACCTCCATGGCTCCAGAAAGTCTAGAGTCCATGAGAATTTGAAATTCTGTTCTGCATTTTCTCTCTATTGATCAGAATTCTCTTGTAGAATCTTTGATCAAAATGTTCAGAAACAGTAGCCTGGCACCATTCAGTTCATCTGGTCTCATGACAAAGTAGGCAGTTGCTCATGGAGGCGGTTAGCCCACATTCCATTTCCTTCTCCAGTTCCTGACTCTCCTTCTTCCTCGGTTGCTCCAGGCAAATAGAGTCCAATTGTTGTACCTTGGATGGCAGCTTGCAAGCTTTTAAGACCTCAGACACTATGCAGCAAACTAGGTAGAATAAAAGCACTAAACACTTTTCTAGGCCAATTAACTGGAATGTCCCATGAAACCACAACCCTAAACTTCCAAACCAAGAAACCAAATCCCATGAAGTGTTTGATTGTACATAACCAGCCTCAGCAGCTGCTCTTTATTTTTATTGTTGTTATATATATATCAATCACACTTTTGCCAATTTCATTTTTCACAGGTGTGTAACTTATTGACAGCAATTACATTAATCGGCTGTGCAACCCTATCCTAGATCAGTATGATTTTTCCATCACTGTAAACTGAAACTCAGTTCTCCATAAGCAATAATCCCCCTCCCCCTCCCTTCCACCACTGATAACCACCATGAAACTTAGGTCTCTATACATTTGCCGTTCTTGTCTTTTTATATAAGTGAGGTCTTGCAATGTTTATCCTTTTGTGATTGACTTATTTCACTCAGCATAATGTCTTCAAGCTCCATCCATGTTGCAGCATGTATAAAGACTTCATTTCTCTTTCTGGTTGAGTAGTATTCCATTGTATGTATGAATCATATTTTGTTTATCCATTCATCATCCGTCCATGTGCCTTTATGTTGTTTCTGCCTTTTGGCTATTGTAATTGTTCTGCAGTGAACACTGGTGTACATATGTCTGTTCATGTCACTGCTTTCAAGTCCCTTGAGTATATTCCTAACAGTGAAATAGCTGAATTATATGAATTATATGGTATAAAAAAAATGGTATAGGACCTCTTAAAAATTAAAAACTTTTGTTCATCAAAAGGCTTTTTTAAAAACATGCAAAGACAAGCTATTAACTGGGAGAATATGCTTGGAAACTATATATCTGATAGAATCTAATAACCAAAATATATATACAATTTTGACAACTTAACAACCAAAAGACATACAACCCAATAAAAAATGGGCAAAGGACTTAAATGAACATTTCACCGAAGACGACATTCAAAAGGCCACCAAACATGAAAAGATGCGCTGATGGCTATAAGAGAGATTCAAATCAAAACCACAATAAGCTACCATTTTACTCCCACTTAGGATAGCTAAGAATATTAAATACAAACAAACAAACAAAACAGAAAATAACAAATGTTAATGAGAGTGTGGGGAAATGGGAACACTTATCCATTGCTGGTGGGAATGCAAAATGATACAGCCCTTATGGAAAACAGAGTGGTCGTTACTCAAAAAACTTAGAATAGAACTACCATATGACCCTTCAATTCCACTGCTAGGGGTATACCCAAGGGACTTGGTGTTAGCAATATTTAACTTTTGTAGAGCACATAACACATGGCAGGTAACATGCTAGTCATGTTCTAGTCATTGTTTCCTTCCTCCTTGCCATCCATGAGGCAGGAAGAATTTTTATCCCAGTATTACAGATGAGAAATATACAATTACATGTCTGCTGTTGTTGTTACATGCTGTAGAGTCAGTTCCGACTCATAGTGCCCCTATGTACCACAAACGAAAAACTGCCTGGGCCTGCACCGTGCTCACAATCGTTGTTATGCCTGAGCCCATTGTTGGAGCCACTGTGTCATTCCATCTCGTTGAAGGTCTTCCTCTTTTCTGCTGACCCTGTATTTTACCAAGCAATTATATGCCTAGTCAACTTAAAATTTTACTAAAGTTGATAAAGGAAGACCTGAATAAAATAGAAAATTAGGCAGTGTTCCTGAGTGGAAAAACTCGAATTATAAAGATGACGACACTCTCAAGTTAACCTGTTGATTTGTGCATTTTCCAAACTAGTTCCAATTGGATTTACTTTTTCAACTTAACAAGTTGAATATAAAGTAGCTAAAATAGTAAATGAATATAAGTTCATACACACACACACACACAAACCCTCTTCTTTCTTGGAGACAGAAAAATAATAAAACTCTAAATGACAAAAATTAAAGTTAAACAATACTCATCACTTGAGAAGACGTTGAGGAGAAAAAGACAAACAAAAAAAATCCCATTGCCCTCAAGTCGATTCCAACTCGTAGCAACCCTAAGGAGCTCTTAAACATCCCTGGTGGAAGCGGGAATCGGTGAAACCATTTTGTAGAACAGTTTGTATTTCATTTGAAAGCGGAATGTTCAAAATCCTTAAAATGTAGCATCCCCAGGCCTAAGAATGTGCCCTCAAAAACTTATGCAGCTGAACCCCTCATTCATAAGATGGCACACCTTGTTCACAAAATGACGGTCACCGAGTGAAAAACACACTCAACGCTGAAAGCGAATGGAATGCAGCCATGTGCAACAATATCTTGGAAACCCAATGTTAGATGAAAAAGTAAGTTACAGAAGACTACATATGGCACAATAATGTTTTTACAGAGCACAAATGGCTAACAAGATTAAGCAAAATAATGCTAACTGTACATGTCTATAGTAAAGCCATTTCTTACAAAACTAAACATGTGCTTGTCATATGACTCTACAATTGCACCATTAGGCATTTATCCCAGAAAAATGAAAACCTATGTTCACACAAAGCCTCTACATGAATGTTCACAGCAGCTTTACTCATAATAATCAAAAACTAAAACAAACCAAATGCCTCCAACAGGTGAATAGTTAAACAAACTATACGTGGTACATACATACCATAGAATACCACAAATAACTACTGATACACGTGACAACTTGAATGGATCTCAAGAGAATTTTGCTGAGTGAAAAAAGCAAATCTTAAAGGTTACATATTGTATGATTCCATTAATATTGCACTATTGAAATGACAAAATAATAGAGATGAAGAACAGATTAGTAGTTGCCAACGGTTAGGGGTGGGAAAGTGAAGGCGATGGCTGTAACTATAAAAGGGTAGCAGGAAGGATCCTTCTGATGGAACCGTTCTGTACCTTGACTGTGATTGTGATCACACAAATCTATACATGTGATAAAATTGCATGAAACTACACACCCACACATACAGACCCATGAGTGCATGTAAAACTGGTAAAATCTGTGAAGAGTAGGTGGATTATATTAATGTTCAGTTTCTGGTTGTGATACTGTATTACAGCTAAGTAAGATGTTACCATCTGAGAAAACTGAGTGATGGGTATATGGAATCTCTCTGAATTATTTATTACAACTACATGTGAATCTACAATTACATCAAAATAAAGTTTTTTTTTTAATCATGCATTAAAAGCAATGGAATGATAAATGTAAAATTTAGGAAATTTATGATGGGGTTATTTCTGAGTGAAGGGAGGCAGGTGATTGGTATAAGCAAGGAACACATGGGTGGATGCAAGCCATTGGTGAGATCACAGGGGCTCAGTGTTGTGATGATCAGCCTCCATGATGGCCCCCAATGACTGATCCCCATCTCCCGGTCTTCACGCCCTTGTATCATCCCACACCCTCTCCATGCAGAGCTCACCATATGGCTGCTTGAATGCCCTCATGGCATAGTTGGCTTCCCCAGATCAAGTGACCCAAGAAGAAGAGAGGCAGGAACTACAATGTCTGGTGTGACCAAGCCTTGGAAGACACACACTGTAATTTCCTCAGTATCCCGTTGCTTGCTCAGATCATCCCTATTCAGTGTGTAGAGGGGGTTTGGGATGATTCAAGGGCATGAACACCCATGTGGCACAAACAGTTAAGTGTGTGACTACTAACTGAAAGTTTGGCTGTTTGAAGTCACCCAGAGGCATCCTGGAAGAAAGCCCTGACTATCTTCAAGGTCACAGTCTTACAAACCCTGCGGAGCACAGTTCTACTCTGCAACACATGGAGTCACCATGAGTTGGAATTGACAGCAACTGGCATGGTTGTCTTTGGTTTTCTATCAGTTCTGCTCCTATATGATCAAGTTTCATACATGGAGGAGCAGAAAATGAAAATCATGAAAATCAACATATTTATATCTTACCCTCTCCTACTTGTAAACACTTAAGTGCTTCAAAGTATTGCCAATGCAGTGACAGAAACCTGATAAGTTTCTGCCAGAGACAGGTCAATACTATCTAAAGAAGTGATCAAGAAAGGCTCCAAAGAAGAGGTAATCCTTGAACTAGGTCTTGAAAGAGCAGGAATTTCCCAAACAGAAGGAAAACTGGGACACAGCAAAAAGAGTGTTTTTAGCAAGGGTAAAATATTCAAAAGTGTGTGTGCCTCTGCAAGAACTTTGGTACATCTAGAATTCAGAGTGTGAGATGGGGTGCAGTGAGAGATGAGGAAAGGCAGGGTTAGTGGGTCAGGTAAAATACGACTTGTTGGAGTTACATCAGCATGCTTGTTCGGTATCCTGTATGTGATGAGAAGTAACATAAATCTGCCAACCACCTTTGCTCTCTAGCTACCAACCAGAACTTCTTCCTCATTCTCTGACTGCTATGGGTCCCAGATATTCTTGCATCCTGCTGCAGACAACCTGGACATGAAAAACACATGCCTTGTTGCTGTTAGCTGCCATCAGGTCAGGCCCTGACTCATGGTGACCCCATGTACAATGGATGAAAACACTACCCAGTCCTGTGCCAGCCCCATGATTGGTTGCAAATCACACCGTTGTGATCCATAGGGTTTTCACTGGCTAGTTTTCTGAAGTAGATCACCAGATGTTTCTTCCTAGTTCATCTTAGTCTGGAAGCTTCACTGACACCTGTTCAGCATCATAGCCACACACTGACAAACGGGTCCTGGCTGTGCGTGACGTGAATTTACAATCTAACCCGGATCTCTTGCATCAGATGGCTGGTTTCGTTAACACTGCACATCTATTTCTTGTCTGGGTTTACTGATTGCATTTTAAATCCTAGACTCAAGGGGTTATGTGCTGACAAAGCCGAAGGTAGCACTTGAACCTAATCAGCAGAAGCCTTTTTTTAAAAAAATTTTATTGTGTTTTAGGTGAAAGTTTACAGAACAAATTAATTTTTCATTCAAAAATGTTATAAATAAATTGTTTTATGACATTAATTGCAATCCCCTCAATGTGTCAGCACTCTCCCTGTTTCCTTTTCTACCCTGGGTTCTCTGCCTCCACTCCTCCAATTTTCCTGTCCTTCCCTGCCTTCTTGTCTTTGCTTTTGGGCAGGTGTTGTGCATACGGTCTAGTATACTTGATTGAACTAAGCAGCACTTTCCTCACTTGTGTTACTGTTTGTTTAATTGGCCTGTCTAATCTTTAGCTCCACCACTCATCTGTCAGCATGTCCTCCTATGGTGGCTTTCATGTTGTTGTGATGATGGAAACTATGCCACCAGTATTTCAAATACCAGCAGGGTTGCCCTTGGTGGACAAGTTTCAGGGGAGCTTCCAGGTTAAGACAGACTAGGAAGAAGGATCTGGCAGTCTACTTCTGAAACAAATTGGCCAGTGAAAATCTTATGAATAGCAGTGGAATGTTGTCTGATATGGTGCAGGAAAATGAGCCACTGAAATTGGAAGGCACTCGAAATACGACTGGGAAAGAGCAAAGTAACGTTAGCCTTAATGACATGGCTGGAATAAAGCTTTTGAGACCTTCATTTGCTGATGTGGCATGACTCTAAATGTGAAGAAACAGCTGCAAACATCCATTAGTAGATGAAACATGGAATGTACAAAGGATGAATCCAGGAAAATTGGAAGACATCAAAAATGAAAAGGAACATGTAAACTTCAATATCTAGGCACTAGTGAGCTGAATTGGACTGGAACGGGCCATTTTGAATCAGACAATCATATGGTCTACTATGGGGGGAATAACAAACTGAAGAGGAATGACATCGCATTCGTTGGCAAAAGGAACATTTCAAGATCTACCCTGAAGTTCAACACTGTCAATGATAGCATAATATCCTTATGCCTACAAGGAAGACCACTTAATACTAAAATTATTCAAATTTACACACCAATCACTAAGGCCAAAGATGAAGAAACTGAAGATATTTACCAGCTTCTGCAGTCTAAAATTGATCAAACATGTAATCATTATGCAAGGGTAATTACTGGTGATTGGAATCCAAAAGGTAGAAACAAAGAAGGATCAGTAGTTGGAAAAAATGACATTGATGATGTAGAAACAACACTGGAGATCTCATGGTAGAATTTTGCAAGACCAACGACTTTTTCATTGCAAATACCTCTTTACAGCAATATAAACGGTGACTATACATTGGACTTCATCAGATGGAATACATAAGAATCAAATCAACTACATCTGTGAAAAGAGATGATGGAGAAGCTCAACATTATTAGTCAGAACAATTTCAGGTACTGACTGTGGAACAGACCATCAATTGCTCATATGCAAGTTCAAGTTGAAGGTGAAGAAAATTAAAACAAGTCCATGAGAACCAAAATATGACTTTGAGTATAAACCATTGCTGTCGAGTCAATCTCGACTCATAGAGATCCTGTAGGACAGAGTAGAACTGCCCCCATAGAGTTTCCAAGCAGCAGCTGATGGATTTGAACTGCTGACCTTTTGGTTAACAGCCTGAGCTCTTAACCAGTGCACCACCAGGGCGCCACTTTGCATAATTTCACACCTGAATTTAGAGGTCATCTCAAGAATAGATTTGAATCATTGAACACTAATGACCGAAGTCCAGACGAATTGTGGAATTACATCAAGGACATTGTATATGAAGAAAGCAAGGGTTTATTAAAAAGTCAGTAAAAAAAGAAAAGAAAGTAGAAGTCACAAAAGACTATGAAATTTGCTCTTGAATGGAGAGTAGCTAAAGTGAATGGAAGAAACAAGGAAGTAAAAGAGCTGAACAGAAGATTTCAAAGGGCAGCTTGAAAAGACAAAGTAAAGTATTATAATTAAATGTGCAAAGACCTGGAGTTAAATAAAAAACCAAAAGAGAAGAAGAGGACTTGAAGCACTTATGAAGATCAAAGACTACAGCCTTCAGTATGGATCGCACCTCAACATGAAGAAAACAAATCCTCAAAACTGGACCAATAAGCAACATCATGATAAACAGAGAAAATATTGAAGTTTTCAAGAATTTCATTCTACTTGGATCCACATTCAATGTACATTGGAGCGGCAGTCAAGAAATCAAATGGCCCATTGCATTGGGCAAATTGATTCAAAAGACCTCGTTAAAGTGTTAAAAAGCAAAGATGTCACTCTGAGGACTAAGGTGCACCTGACTCAATCCATGGTATTTTCAATTGCCTCATATGCATGTGAAAGCTGTACAATGAATAAGGAAGGCTGAAGAAGATTTGATGTCTTCGAATTATGGCGTTGGCAAAGAATATTGAATATACCATGGACTGCCAAAAGAACGAACAAATCTGTCTCAGAAGAAGTACAACCAGAAAGCTACTTGCAAGCAAGGATGGCAAGACTTTGTCTCACATACTTTGGACATGTTACCAGGAGGGAACAGTCCCTGGAGAAGGACATCATGCTTAGTGAAGTGGAAGGTTATCGAAAAAGAGGAAGACCCTCTATGAGATGGATTGACACAGTGGCTGCAACAATGGGCCTAAGCATCACAACAATTGTGAGGATGGCACAGGACTGGGCAGTGTTGCGTTCTGTTGTACATGAGGTAACTATGAGTTGGAATTGACTTGAAGACAGCTAACAACAGCAATCTTTTGCTGAAAGTTAGACTTCGGGGGTGGTTTCAGTTCTGAAATTGAAGCGTTTCCAGGCACCATAGTCTTGAAGGTTTCTCCAGTCTCTGTCAGATCAGTAAGTCTGATTTTTTTTAATTTGAATTTTGTTCTACGTTTTTCTCCTGCTCTGTCCAGTACCTTCTATTGTGATCCCTGTCAGCTATTGGTGGTGATTGCTGGGCACCATCTAGGACTTCTGGGCTCAGGCTTATGGAGGCTGTGGTTCATGTGGTCCATTAGTCCTTTGGACTAGTATTTTCCTTGTGTCTTTGGTTTTCTTCATTCTCCTTTGTTCCGAACATGATGAGACCAATAGATATATCTTAGATGGCTGCCTGTAAGGTTTTAAGTACTAGATGCTAGTCACCAACATAGAACATTTTCTTTATGAACTATGTTATGCCGTTTGACCTAGATGTCCCCTAAGACCATGATCCCCAGCCCTCAGCCCCATTAACTCAGCCCCTCAAGGTGTTTGGATGTGTCTAGGAAGTTTCCATGACTTTGCATTGGTCAAATTGTGTTGATTTTCCCTATATTGTGTGTTGTCTTTGCCTTCATCAAAGTTACCACTTGTCTACTATCTGTTGATTTCCCCTTCCTCCCTTATAGCCATCAAAGGGCTTTTTTTTCAGTGCATAAACCTTTTCTTGGGCTTTTATAATGGTGATCTCATACAATATTTGTCCTTTTGTGATTCATCCATGTTGCGAGATGTGTCACAGATTCATCATTGTTCTTTATTGTTGTGTAAAATTCCATTGTCTGTATGTGTCATAATTTGTTTATCCATTCGTCTGTTGATGGAGATTTAGGTTGTTTCCATCTTTTTGCTATTGTGAATAATGCTGCAATGAACATGGGTGTGCATGTGTCTATTCATGTGATGGCTCTTATTTCTCTAGGATGTATTCCTAGGAGTGGGATTGCTGGATAGTATGGTACTGCTATTTCTAGCTTTTTAAGTAAGCACCATATTGTTTTCCACAGCAGTTGTACTATTTTACATTCCCACCAGCAGTGCACTAGAGTTCCAATCTCCCTGCAACCTCTCCAACATTTGTTATTTTGTGCTTTTTGGATTAGCACCAGTATTGTATGTAAGATGATATCTCATTGTAGTTTTGATTTGCGTTTTTCTAATGGCTAATTTTCACAAGCATTTCCTCATGTGTTTGTTAACCTCCTGAATGTCTTATGTGGTGAAGTCTCTGTTCATATCCTTTGCCCATTTTTTAATTGGGTTATTTGTCTTTTTGTTGTTGAGGTGTTGAAGTAACTTGCAGATTTTAGAGATTAGACCTCTGTTGGGTATGTCACAGCCAAAAATTTTTTCCCAGTCTATAGGTTCTATTTCTACTCCTGTGAAGTTTGATGAACGTAAGTATTTGATTTTTAGGAACTCCCAGTTTTCTAGTTTCTCTTTTGGTGTTTGTGCACTATTACTTCTGGTTTATATAATATTTATGTTGTATGTTGGGGGAAACCCTGATGGCATAGCAGTTAAGTGCTACGGCTGCTTACCAAAGGTTGGGGAGTTCAAATCTGCCAGGCACTCCTTGGAAACTCTATGGGGCAGTTCTATGCTGTCCTATAGGGTTGTTATGAGTTGGAATCGACTTGAAGGCAATGGGTTTGGTTTTGGTTTGGGTATGTCAGGGCCCCTAGCATTGTCACTATTTTTTCTTGCATTATCTTTATCACTTAGATTTTGTATTTAAGTCATTAGATCATTTTGAGTTAGTTTTTGTGTATGGTTTGATATGGGTCTTGTTTCATTTTTTACAGATGGACATCCAATTATGCCAGCACTGTTTGTTAAAGAGACGGTCTTTTCCCCATTTAAAGGACTTCAGCCTTTTGTCAAATATCAACTGCTCATAGATGAATGGCTTTACGTCTGGGTTCTCAATTTTCTTCCGTTTGTCTGTATGTCTGTTGTACCATACCAGGCTGTTTTGACTACCATGGCTGTATAATAGGTTCTAAAATCAGGTATTATGAGGCCTCCTACTCTGTTCTTTTTTTAGTAATGTTTTATTTATCTGGAGCTTCTTCCTTTCCATATAAAGTTGATGACTTGTTCCTCTATTTCTTAAAGAATGCTATTGGAATTTGGATTTTGATTGCATTGTATCTGTAGATCGCTGTGGGTAGTATTGACATTTTAGCAATCATATGTTTTTTCATTTGCGTAGGTCTCTTGCAGTATTGTTTTGTAGTTTTCTTTAAATAGGTCCTTTGTGTTTCTGGTTATATTTTTTCCTAAGTGCTTTATCTTCTCCACCACGTCTGTCAGTTTGTTGCACTGTGGTGGCTTGCGTGTTGCTTTGATACAGGAAGCTTTGCCAACAGCATTTCAAATACCAGCAGGGTCACCATTGGTGGACATGTTTCAGCTGAGCTTCCAGACAGAGACAGACTGGAAAGAGGGACCTGGCAGTCCAATTCTGAAAAAATCAGCCAGTGAAAACCTTATAAGTAGCATGCTAGATGTGCGACTGTATATTGATTCATTGTCTATGGCCCATGGTTTGGAAGGATGGTCAGGGACTTGGAAAGAAGGTGATTGGAAAATAGGTGACAAGGAGGTAGAGGGAAAAGGTATGTGGATAGACTCCTCTGAATGGGCCAAAGAAGTGAAGATATTTATGTTTTGTGTGATTGCTTACTGAAGGGTGACGTCAGCAAGGGAGAAGTCTAACAACCTTGTGGATAGGTTGATGCATTCCGTGGAAACCAGTCACCCTCTTTCCCCAGCCACTCCTCTCATTGCCCAATGGGCTCGTGAACAAAGTGGCCATGATGGCAGGGATGGGGGTTATTATGCATAGGCTCAGCAAAATGAACTTCCATACATAAAGTCTGACTTGGCTATGGCCACTGCTGAGTGCCCAATCTGCCAGCAGCAGAGGTCAACATATGGCACCATTCTTCAAGGTGATCGGCCAGCAACCTGGTGGCAGACTGATTACATTGAACTGCTACCCTCATGGTAAGGGCAGTGTTTTTTTCTTCCTGGGATAGACACACTTACTCTGAAACTGATTTGCCTTCCTTTCACTCAATGCTTCTGCCAAAACTACTATCTGTGCACTTACAGAATGCCTTATCTACTATTGTAGTGTCCCACACACTATCGCTTCGGATCAAGGGGCTCACTTCACAGCGAATGAAGTGAGGCGATATGCCCATGCCCATGGAATTCACCAGTCTTAACATGTTCCTCATCATCTTGGAGCACCAGCCTTCTAAAGACACAATTACATCTACCTCGCTCAAAGAGTAAGAGCTACTCCAAACCCACAACATCAACATCTAAAATCAAGTCTCAACTGATGAAGTTGAACCACCAGTCAATTAACTGCATACCAGAAGAAAACAGTAAAGTCTCTAAAGGGAGATCCACTCCGCCCAAAAAAAGTCAATAGAAACCAACCTTTATGACTCAGATTTGAAATTAGGACACAAAGACATTAAATTAGCTATTATAAATATGTTCAAAGGCTTAAAAGAAAACAAGGTCATAATGGATTTAGATATGGGGATATCAACATAAAAATAGCAACTATAAAAAGATTGATATTCTAGAACTAAGAACTACAATATATATTAAAAAAATTCAACTGAACGGACTTAACAGCAGATTGAAGATAGCAGACTCATTCAGTAAACATGAAAATAGGTAAACATAATTTATCCAATATGAAAAAGAGGGGGAAAAATGGTTGAAACAGTAAGTACAGATTCATTGATCTATAGGACAATATGAAGTGGTCTGTGTATAACTAGAAATTTAATAAGGAGAAGTTGAAATACATGGCAACAATAACACAAAAGATAGAGGGAGATCAATGAAATTACACTATCACCACAACTTATAAATATTAAAAATGTAATAAGGAAACATTATGAATAACTTTATGCCAATACATTCATCATATCAGACAAAATGGGCAATTCCCTTGAAAAACACAACTTACCAAAATTAATATAAAGTTGGAGGACTTATTACAAACCTACAGCACTCAAACGGTGTTGTATTGACATAAAGATGGACACATGGAGCAACGTAACAGAACAGAGAGTTTCATAATACATCCACAATTATACAATAAAAAAAAATGACCAAGACACCAATGCAATTCAATGAGGAAAGGATTCTTTCTACAAGTGGGGCTTAAACAATGAGGAAAAAAATTTTTTTAATTACTCTTAAGACGTGCCATACAAAAATAAATAAATAGCTCGAAATATGTCATAGATCTAAATGTAAAAGCTAAAACTATAAAGCTTCTAAAAGAAAACACGTAAGAATATCTTCACAACCTTGGTTTAGGTATAAAAGCTTCTTAGCACAGAAAGCAATAACCATGAAAGAAAATGTTGATAAATGTATACTTTATTGAAATTTAAAAGTTCTGTGCATGAAAAAGACACTGTTAAGAAAAAGAATAGGTAAATAACAAATTAAAAGAAAATTTTTGACAAAGTACTCATATTCTGAAAATACAAAGAAATCCAAAACTCAATAATAAAGAGACAAATAACCCAATTTTTTAAAATGGGCAAACTACTTAAACAGACACCTCACTAAGGAAGATAGACAATAAGCATATGAAAAAGTGCTCGACCTCACTAATCATCAGGAAACTTCAAATGAAAACTACAGTGAAATATAACTTCACACACACTAGAATAGCTAAAATGAAAAAGAATGACAACAACAAATGTCGGCAAGGATGAGGATCAACTAGGACTCTCGTGCACTGCTAGTGGGAGTGTGAAAATGGTACAACCACTTTGGAAAGAGATTTGATAATTTTTTTTATTTAATTAAACATTATCTACCGTATTATCAAACAGCCCTGGTGGCGCAGTGGTTAAGTGGTTGGCTGCTAACCTAAAGGTTGGCAGTTCAAATTTACCAGTGTTCTGTGGGAGAAAGATGTGACAGTGTGCTTCTGTAAAGATTACATCCTTGGAAACCCTGTGGACAGTTCTACTCTGTCCTGTGGGGTTGCTAAGAGTCATAATAGACTCAATGACAACTGATTTGGTTTGGGATCCTATTAACAGCAATTCTAATTTTAGGCATTTACTCTAGAGAAATAAAAATATATGTGCACAAAAACTCCTGTTCATTAAAACTTTATTCAAAATAGCTAAAAACTGGAAACTATTGTAATGTCTACTACTGAATGGATAAACAAAATGTGGTTTATCCAGACAATGGGATGCTATACAGCAATAAAAATTATACGTTCAATAACATAGATGACTCTCAAAACATTACGCTGAGTGAAAGAAGCCAGACATAAAAGACTACATAATGCATGATGCCATTCAGATGAAGTTCAAGAATAGGCAAAACTAGTTTTTTTTAATGTAGCTTGAAAAAATTTTGAACAGGGGTTCACTCTGGAGTGGGGGGATTGACTGGAAAGGGTCACAACAGAATTTTGTTGGGTTATGTAAATATTCTATAACTGGATAGAATGTGGTTTACATGAGATTTTGCATTTGTGGTTAACTTTAGGAAGGAGAGGGGGCAGTGACTGGGAAGGGGTGTGAAGATGCACTGCTAGCAATGTTCTATTCTTGGCATGAATGTACTTACTTTGTGATAATCCTTTAATTGTACATTAAAAATTTTTGTACTTTTCTGAATGTACATTTTAATTTAAAAATAAGGTAAAAATCAGAAAACTCTTTAGAAGACAAATTGCTGTTATTGTTAGGTGCCATTGAGTCAGTTCCTACTCATAGCAACCCTGTGTAAAACTGAATGAATCACTGACCAGTCCTGCATCATCCTTACAATCATTGCTGAGTTTGAGCTCATTGTTGCAGCCATTGGGTTAATCCATCTTGTTGACGGCCTTACTCTTTTTCTCTGACCATCACTTTACCTAGCATGATATCCTTCTCCAGAGACTGGTCCTTCCTGATAACATGTTCAAAGTGAGGACAGTTCTCTCCATCCTTGTTTCTAAGGAGCACTCTGGCTATACATCTTCCAAGACAGATTTGTTCATTCTCCTAGAAGTCCATGGCATTTTCAATATTCTTTGAAAATATTGTAATTCAAGGGCATCAATTCTTCTTGAGTCTTTCTTGCTTATTGTGCAGCTTTCCCACGCGTATGATGCTATTGGAAATACCATGGCTTGGGTTAGGCGCACCTTAGTCCTCAAAGTGACGTCTTTGCTTTTTAACACTTTAAAGAGATTTGTCCAATGCAATATGTCCTTTGATTTCTGGACTGCTGCTTTCATGTTTTTTTTTTTTTTTTTTAATAATTTTTACTGTGCTTTAAGTGAAAGTTTACAAATCAAGTCAGTCTCTCACGCAAAAACCCATATACATCTTGCTACACACTCCCAGTTACTCTCCCCCTAGTGAGACAGCCTGCTCTCTCCCTCCACTCTCTCTTTTTGTGTCCTTTTCACCAGCTTCTAACCCCTTTCGCCCTCTCATCTGCCCTCCAGGCAGGAGATGCCAACATAGTCTCAAGTGTCCACCTGATCCAAGAACCTCACTCCTCACCAGCATCCCTCTCCAACCCGTTGTCCAGTCCAATCCATGTCTGAAGAGTTGGCTCTGGGGCAACAGAAGGTCTGGAGGCCATGACCGCTGAGGTCCTTCCAGTCTCAGTCAGACCATTAAGTCTGGTCTTATGAGAATTTGGGGTCTGCATCCCACTGCTCTCCTGCTCCCTCAGAGGTTCTCTGTTGTGTTCCCTGTCAGGGCAGTCATTGGTTCTAGCCGGGCGCCATCCAGTTCTTCTGGTCTCAGGATGATGTAGTCGCTGGTTTATGTGGACTTTTCTGTCTCTTGGGCTCATAATCACCTTGAGTCCTTGGTGTTCTTCATTCTCCTTTGATTCAGGTGGGTTGAGACCAATTGATGCATCTTAAATGGCTACTTGCTAGCATTTAAGACCCCAGACGCCACTCTTCAAAGTGGGATGCAGAATGTTTTGTTAATAGATTTTATTATGCCAATTGACTTAGATGTCCCCTGAAACCATGGTCCCCAGGCCCCTGCCCCTGCTACGCTGGCCTTTGAAGCATTCAGTTTATTCAGGAAACTTCTTTGCTTTTGGTTTAGTCCAATTGTGCTGACCTCCCCTGTACTGTGTGCTGTCTTTCCTTTCACCTAAAGTAGTTCTTATCTACTATCTAATTAGTGAATATCCCTCTCCCACCTCCCCTCCCTCCCCCGTCTTGTAACCACAAAAGAATGTTTTCTTCTCAGTTTAAGCTATTTCTCAAGTTCTTATAATAGTGGTCTTGTATGATATTTGACCTTTTGCAACTGACTAATTTCACTCAGCATAATGCCTTCCAGGTTCCCCCATGTTATGCAATGTTTCACAGATTCCTCACTGTTCTTTATCGATACGTAGTATTCCATTGTGTGAATATACCATAATTTATTTATCCATTCATCCGTTGATGGGCACCTTGGTTGCTTCCATGTTTTTGCTATTGTAAACAGTGCTGCAATAAACATGGGTGTGCATGTATCTGTTCGTGTAAAGGCTCTTATTTCTCTAGGATATATTCCGAGGAGTGGGATTGCTGGATTTTTATGGTAGTTCTATTTCTAGTTTTTTAAGGAAGCGCGAAATCAATTTCCAAAGTGGTTGTACCATTTGACATTCCCACCTGCAGTGTAGAAGTGTTCCAATCTCTCCACAGCCTCTCCAACATTTATTATTTTGTGTTTTTTGGATTAATGCCAGCCTTGTTGGAGTGAGATGAAATCTCATTGTAGTTTTGATCTGCATTTCTGTAATGGCTAATGATCGTGAACATTTCCTCATATATCTGTTAGCTACCTGAACGTGTTCTTTAGTGAAGTGTCTATCCTTATCTTTTGCCCATTTTTTAATTGGGTTATTTGTCTTTTTGCAGTTGAGTTTTTCCAGTATTATGTAGATTTTAGAGATCAGGCGCTGATCAGAAATGTCACAGCTAAAAACTTTTTCCCAGTCTGTAGGTAGTCTTTTTACTCTTTTGGTGAAGTCTTTGGATGAGCGTAAGTGTTTAATTTTTAGGAGCTCCCAGTTATCTACATTCTTTGTAATGTTTTCTGTACTGTTTATGCCATGTATTAGGCTCCTAACATTGTCCCAATTTTTTCTTCCATGATCTTTATCATTTTAGATTTTATATTTAGGTCTTTGATTCATTTTGAGTTAGTTTTTGTGCATGGAGTGAGGTATGGGTCTTGTTTCATTTTTTTGCAGACGGATATCCAGTTATGTAAGCACCATTTGTTAAAAAGGCTGTCTTTTCCCCATTTAACTGTTTTGGGGCCTTTGTCAAATATCAGCTGCTCATATGTGGATGGATTTATGTCTGGATTCTCAATTATGTTCCATTGGTCCATGTATCTGTTGTTGTACCAGTACCCGGCTGTTTTGACTACTGTGGCAGTATAATAGGTTCTAAAATCAGGTAAAGTAAGGCCTCCTGCTTTGTTCTTCTTTTTCAGTAATGCCTTATTCATCTGGGAGCCTCTTTCCCTTCCATATGAAATTGGTGATTTGTTTCTCCATCTCATTAAAGAATGTCGTTGGGATTTGGATCCGAATTGCATTAAATGTAGAGATCGCTTTTGGGAGAATAGACATTTTTATAATGTTAAGTCTTCCTATCCATGAAAAGGTATTTTCTTCCACTTATGTAAGTCTCTTTTGGTTTCTTGCAGAAGTGTACTGTAGTTTTCTTTGTATAAGTCTTTTACATCTCTGGTAAGATTTATGCCCACGTATTTTATCTTCTTGGGGCTACTGTAAATGGCATTGATTTGGTGATTCCTCTTCGATGTTCTTTTTGTTGGCGTAGAGGAATCCAACTGATTTTTGTATGTTTATCTTGTATCCCTATACTCTGCTGAACTCTTCTATTAGTTTCAGTAGTTTTCTGGAGGATTCCTTAGGGTTTTCTGTGTATAAGATCATGTCATCTGCAAATAGAAATACTTTGACTTCTTCCTTGCCAATCTGGATGCCCTTTATTTCTTTATCTAGCCTAATTGCTCTGGCTAGGACTTCCAGCATAATGTTGAATAAGAGTGGTGATAAAGGGCATCCTTGTCTGGTTCCCGATCTCAATGGGAATGTTTTCAGGCTCTCTCCATTTAGGGTGATGTTGGCTTTTGGCTTTGTATTTTTCTTTTTCTAGTGTATAAATGCCCTTTATTACGTTGAGAAATTTTCCTTCTATTCCTATTTTGCTGAGAGTTTTTATCATGAATGAGTATTGAACTTTGTCAAATGCCTTTTCTGCATCAATTGATAAAAATCATGTGATTCTTGTCTTTTGTTTTATTTATGTGGTAGATTACATTAATTGTTTTGCTAATGTTGAACCATCCCTGCATAACTGGTATGAATCCCATTTGGTCATGGTGAATTATTTTTTTGATATGTTGTTGAATTCTATTGGCTAGAATTTTGTTCAGGATTTTTGCATCTGCATTCATGAGGGATATAGGTCTATAATTTTCTTTTCTTGTGGTGTCTTTACCTGGTTTGGGTATCAGGGATACGGTGGCTTCACAGAATGTATTTGGTAGTATTCCATCCTTTTCTATGCTCTGAAATACCTTTAGTAGTAGTGGTGTTAACTCTTCCCTGAAAGTTTGGTACAACTCTGCAGTGAAGCCATCCAGACCAGGGCTTTTTTTTGTTGGGAGTTTTTTGATTACCTTCTCAATCTCTTCTTTTGTAATGGGTCTATTTAGTTGTTCTACCTCTGTTTGTGTTAGTTTACGTAGGTAGTGTATTTCTAGGAATGCATCCATTTCTTCTAGGTTTTCAAATTTGAGTATAGTTTTTCATAGTAATCTGATATGATTCTTTTAATTTCAGTTGGGTCTGTTGTGATATGGCCCATCTCATTTCTTATTCTGGTTGTTTGCTTCCTCTCCTATTTTTCTTTTGTCAGTTTGGCCAATGGTTTATCAATTTCGTTGAGTTTTTCAAAAAACCAGCTTTTGGTCTTGTTAATTCTTTCAGTTGTTTTTCTGTTTTCTATTTCATTTAGTTCAACTCTAACTTTTATTATTTGTTTTCTTCTGGTGCCTGTGGGTTTCTTTTGTTGCTCTCTTTCTATTTGTTCAAGTTGTAGGGATAGTTCTTTGATTTTGGCCCTTTCTTCTTTTTGAATGTGTGCATTTATTGATACAAATTGGCCTCTGAGCACCGCTTTTGCTGTGTCCCAAAGGTTCTGATAGGAAGTGTTTTCATTCTTATTGGATTCTATGAATTTCTTTATTCCATCCTTAATGTCTTCTGTAATCCAGTCTTTTTTGAGCAGGGTATTGTTCAGTTTCCAAGTGTTTGATTTCTTTTGCCTGCTTTTCCTGTTATTGATTTCCACTTTTATGGCTTTATGGTCAGAGAAGATGCTTTGTAATATTTGAATGTTTTGGATTCTGCTAAGGCTTGCTTTATGACCTAATATGTGGTCTCTTCTAGAGAATGTTCCATGTGCACTAGAAAAGAAAGTATAGTTGGTTGCTGTTGGATGGAGTGTTCTGTATATGTCTGCGAGGTCAAGCTGGTTGATTGTGGCATTTAGATCTTCCGTGTCTTTATTGAGCTTCTTTCTGGATGTCCTGACCTTCACCAAAAGTGGTGTGTTGAAGTCTCCTACTATTATCGTGGAGCTGTCTATCTCACTTTTCAATGCTGATGGAGTTTGTTTTATGTATCTTGCAGCCCTGTCATTGGGTGCATAAATATTTAATATGGTTATATCTTCTTGGTGTATTGTCCCTTTAATCATTATATAGTTTCCTTCCTTATCCTTTCTGATGGATTTAAAGTCTCTTTTGTCAGAAATTAATATTGCCATTCCTGCTCTTTTGTGATTGTTGTTTGCTTGATATATTTTTTTCCATCCTTTGAGTTTTAGTTTGTGTCTCTAAGTCTAAGGTGTGTCTCTTGTAGGCAGCATACAGACAGATCTTGTTTTTTAATCCATTGTGCCACTCTCTGTCTCTTTATTGGTGCATTTAGTCCGTTTACATTCAGGGTAATTATGGATAGGTATGAATTTAATGCTATCATTTTGATGTCTTTTTTTGTGTGTTGACAGCTTCTTTTTCCCCCTTGATTTTATGTGCTGAGAGTTTCTTTACATATTGTCCTTTCCTCATATTCGTTGTTGATTTTGTTTCTGCTGAGTCTATTTCTTTCTTGTATTTTATTTTGATGAGTAGGATAATTTGTCTCCTTTGTGGTTACCTTATTACTTACCCTTATTTTTCTAAATTTATAACTAACTTTTATTTCTTTGTATCGCCGTATCTTCCTCTCCATATGGAAGGTGTATGATTACATTTCTTAGTCCCTCTTTATTATTTTAATGTTGTCTTTTTTTATATAATAACATCACTGTTACCCTGTGTTCGGCTTTTTTTTTTTTTTTGTCTTGCTCTGTTTTATGTTTTTTTTTAATTTCCCTGTCTGGGTTGACTTCTGGTTGTTCTGCCCAGTGTTCTGGTCTTGGGTGTTATTGGATATTATTGATTTTCTAACCAAAGAACTCCCTTTAGTATTTCTTGTAGTTTTGGTTTGGTTTTTATGAATTCCCTCAACTTGTGTTTATCCGGAAATGTCTTAATTTCACCTTCGTATTTAAGAGACAGTTTTGATGGATATATGATTCTTGGCAGGCAATTTTTTTCCTTCAAATTTTTAAATATGTCATCCTATTGCCTTCTTGCCTGCATGGTTTCTGCCGAGTAGTCCGAGATTTTTCTTATTGGCTCTCTCTTGTAGGTGACTTTTCTTTTATCCCTCGCTGCTCTTATAATTGTCTCCTTATCTTTGGTTTTGGCAAGCTTGATTATAATATGTCTTGGTGACTTTCTTTTAAGATCTACCTTATGTGGAGTTCGATGAGCATCTTGGATAGATACCTTCTCATCTTTCACAATATCAGGGAAGTTTTCTGCCAACAAATCCTCAACAATTTTCTCTGTATTTTCTGTTATCCCTCCCTGTTCTGGTACTCCAATCACTAGTAGGTTATTTCTCTTGATTTAGTCCCACTTGATTCTTAAGGTTTCTTCATTTTTTTTTTAATTCTTTTAACTGATTTTTCTTCAAATATATTAGTGCCAAGTGATTTATCTTTGAGTTCAGAAATTCTAGCTTCTACTTGCTCAATTCTGCTCCTCTGGCTTTCTATTGAGTTATCTAATTCTGTAATTTTATTTTTAATCTTCTGAATTTCTGATTGCTGTCTGTTTATGGATTTTTCCAGCTTATTAAACTTTTCATTAAGTTCCTGAATAATCTTTCTGAGTTCTTCAGTTGCTTTATCTGTGTGTTCCTTGGCTTGTTCTGCATATTGCCTCATTTCCTTCCTGACGTCTTGAAGGGTTCTGTATATTAAACTTTTGCATTCTGCATCAGGTAATTCCAGGAATGCACTTTCATCTAAAAGATCCCTGGATTCTTTGTTTTGAGAGCCTGTTGAGGCGATTATGGCCTGTTTCTTTATGTGACTTGATAGTGACTGTTGTCTCCGAGCCATCTCTAAGTTATTGTATTAGTTTATGCTTGCTTACTGTGTCGTAGCTGCTTGATTTGTTTTGTTTTGGTATACCCCTACGGGTTGCTTGAGTGAGCTAGCTTGATTATTTTCACCTTTGGAGCTCTGGTGTCCTGTCCCCAGCTGGCTAGAGCTGTTATCAGGTATATCAGTCTAGGAATCCATTCAGTTTTCTTGTATGAATTCAGCTCAAGTTTCCAGGTAGCTGATACCAAGTGTGTGGTACAGGCTCTGTCCTACAGTCTTAGAGGGGCAGGGGTGATTGGTGTATATACCCGTATCTGATTGCAGCAGGGGTCACACTCTGAGCAAGGTAGGGGGCTGAGAACCGATCCCCAAGTGTCTCTGAGGAAAACATGTCTCTGTTCCCTAGAGCATGGTGGTGGGTGAGCTCTGCAGAGGGACCATGGGCACCCAAAGGTTTTGTTGTAAGGAGTGGGAGGTACCAGTTATCCCTGGGCCCCTGTCGTGGGTGGCTGGGGTGGTGACCCAAGTGGAGCCACCAGTCCTTAGGTCCCTGTTTTGGGTAGGTGAGGACCTTGTTTAATAGGCAAAGCAATGTCAAACGCCAAACACCCACCTCCCCACCACACCACTGAAATGGTTGGAGTTTGCCAACAAGAGCCTATTCTCCCAAAATAGG
Source organism: Loxodonta africana (assembly GCF_030014295.1). NCBI lineage: Eukaryota > Metazoa > Chordata > Mammalia > Proboscidea > Elephantidae > Loxodonta > Loxodonta africana. Next base: position 3,632,415 of record NC_087354.1, read on the forward strand.
CCCACACAGGTCCATGCAGAAGGGACAGGTGCTCAAGGTCCATGGATGGTTTATGCCTGGAAAGGAGTTGCTTCTGTCCTGAGCTCCCCTAGTTAATGGAGCTAGCAAATTATCTTTTCACCCCAGTTGGCATTTTTTTCCTTCCCCAAGGCTGGGAGAACAGCTCCAGGGGCTCACCAGGGTCTATCTCAGGCCTGGGGATTCAGCTGCTGAAGCTGGGTTGGGAGTGGCGGAGGAGGCAAGGTAAAATATACGCAAGTACTTAGCTTTTGCCGAGAGCGCCCTTCTCCTCAAGTTCCGGAGGTGTGAGTGGGCTGTGTGGCTGGCTGCTTCTCCCTGAGGAAACTGTGGCCCAACGCTAAGACCAGCCTGCCGCTGCCACTCCAGGAATGGTGCCTGAGGGCTTCCCGCGATTCAGGTCCAGTAACTCCTCTCCGCTTCTGAACGGTCTCTTCCTTCCCCTGCCCCTCAGTTCATTGTCTAAGCCTACCTTTGATGCTCAGGGCTCCCAGCTTGTCACACAAATATACTCGTTTCACTTGTTTTTTCAGGTCTTTGTTGTAAAGAGGGCTCCATGGAAGCGTCTGTCTATTCTGCCATCTTGGCTCCACCCACTTCCATGGGTTTTGATTGTAGATTCAAGTAAAATGAAATGTTTGGTAACTTCAATTTCTCCTTTTGTTGTGATGTTGCTTATTGGTCCAGTTGTGAGGATTTTTATTTTTTTTTTGTTGAGATGTAATCCACGCTGAAGGCTGAAGCCTTTGATCTTCGTCAGTAAATGCTTCAAGTCCTCTTCACTTTCAACAAGCAAGGTTGTGTCGTCATAGGTTGTTAATAAGATTAGAAGACATACCACCCATATTTGCTATCTTCCTCTGGTGTCATTCTGCTTGGTCCAACTCAGACACTTCCCTGGGCAACTCCTGAATCCTGTCTTCCATGCTTGATGAAGACCTACCTTCTGCTGAAAGCTGCGAGGGACAGGCTGCAGCATGCTTTCTTGAATTATACGGTGCCCAAATGTGATTTTCCCAGGAGGGAATTGGCCTAAATGGCTTGATGAAGCCAAGAACCTCTTATTCAGATCTCTTTTCTTTACAATAGCACAAAATTATTTTGTTTTAATTTCTGACTGCCAAGTGGAGATGGCTGACCTGTTTCAGCTCCATTACATAGATACACCAAGATAAACCAAGATACCTAAGGCACATTAGCACAAGGTACTGCCTCTAGGTCAGCAGGATTTGCTCCTTCTTGCCTCTGCAACCTGGCCTTATTTTCTGTCATTCTCTGCATCTCACCTGTCCAGTTTGGCTCTGTACCTTGGCTTCTCATTTATCTATCAGCCTGTTGGGCACATGCCTCTTCAGCTAAATTGTTCCTTATCCTAGAGAGGAAGTTTATCTGGCCACAGCCCTTTTAGAGGGAGGACAAAGGGGCCTGCCCCTGACCTCTCTGGATCCCTCGCTCTGAAGCAGCCTTTGGTTGTGAAGTATATCCTCACTCTAATGCTGTTGTGATATGCAGAATTGTAAACATTGACATTTTGGGTCCTGGAGTCTGCTTAGCCAAGTTTAACTGCTACTGTTAGTGCTCCAGGTTGAACCATCCTTCCTAAGGACCTCTCCTAACACTTTGACGTTCAAGTTCGTTTCTTTTGTAAATGCTATGTTATTTCCTTTTGTCTGCTAGTTTGCAGAATGAGTTGGTTCCATAGCATCCTCCAATGGTGGTTGTTTTTATATTTCAATGAGTTAATGGATTTCGACATATCTGATGTACCTCAATCTACTGAAGTCATTACCTTGAAGCTCCAATTGTCTCCCACTGCAGTGAGAAATCTTCTCGAGTTGGTTCTTGAGTCTTTTGAAATGGTAGTCATTTTTGACAGCTTCCTTAATCTTTTGGTAATATGATGTCCGGGCTCATCAGGTACGTTCCCTCCTTCAGCCTGGACTAAGCCATTTCTCCCCAGAGCCCTGACTACAGTGTGGAAAGTGATACAGTTAGTCCTTGTTATTCAAAGGTTCTGTATTTGAGAATCTGTTTACTTGCTAAAATTTATTTCTAATCCCGTAATCAATACTCACAGTGCTTTTATACTCATTTGCTGCCATGTACAGAACGGTGAAAAATATGAGTCATCTAACACAGTCCTGGAGCCCTGGTGGCACAGTAGTTAAAAGCTCAGCTGATGACCAAAAGGTCGGCAGTTTGAATCCACCAGCCACTCCTTGGAAACCAGATGGTGCAGTTGTATTCTGTCCTATAGGGTTGCTATGAGTCAGAATCGACTCCATGGCAACGGGTTGGGTTTTTGGTTAATACGCTCCCAATTTTGATTGAACAAGTCAATGCTCTGCCTTTCTGTTTCAGCTGTCATACTGTAAAAAAGTGTCTTTTTAAAATTTTTTGGTGCTTTTTGTTGGTGGTTTTGCTGTTTAAATAGCTCTCAAACATAGTGTTGAAGAGCTGTCTAGAGTTCCTAAGCACAAGAAGGCTGTGATGTGACTTTTGCAGAAAATACATTGTGTTAGATAAGTTTCATTCAGGCATAAGTTACAGTGCTGTTGGTGGTGAGTTCAATGTTATTGAATTAACAATATGGTACAACCAGAAAAAGGAAGAGAGCGTTTGTCAATCTGTACATCATACTGTTCCAGTAAGTGCCAAAGTAGTATCTATAGTGCATGATGAAGCTACAGAAAAGCAGCTAAATTTGTGGATTCATGAGATGATAATGGATTTAAAAAAATAAAAAGTGTAGTGGACAGCATTGTTGTAAGGCCGAAAGCCAAAGAAATTTACAGTCTTGTTATCCAGGGTCTAGAAAATATTAAATTGCTCTTGGCTAGTGTTTGTTTTTTTTGTAAAGAAATACAGCACATAAGTAATTATTTGTAAGAAATACATATTAGATGTCTCTAAACAGAAATACATAAAACAAAGTTATGTATTGATCAGTTGATGGAAATGTTATGATCAGGGGCCTGCAGGAACCAAACCCTGTATTTGTCCTAGGAACAATGGCTAAGTATTCCCTAATTCAGGGTTTGCCACAACTTTATGGAACATAAACCATGAATAACAAGAATTGACTCTGTCCAGAAACTACAGTCTGGGTGATAGAATGTTCATTGCTACCTGAATGGTCATTGCTTTCACTTCCTGAATGTACAGTTATAAAAATACCTTTCATTTTTGTATAAGGAAAGAAAATCTTTTTAGAATGAAAAATAAGAAGAAAAACGATTACTGGCACACCAAGGGGGAAAAAAAAAAAAAAGGAGCAACACATAAATAAAAAGGCAGTCCTTCCACAACAGTAAGTTTGTTATTTTCATTCTGGATGAGTTATATGTTCAAAAGCGACATTTAAAATTAAGAAGGTGTGAAGCTTTTTTCAGGAAGGCTATCAAATAACACTTAATTCAGTTCCACATTATGATCTATTGAGTAAAAAAAAGAAAAGAGGGGCAGAGAAGAGAAACTTAGAGGAAGTGAAACAGGTAAGAAGACCCCAAAGAGAGGGAGAGAGCTGACTTCCTCTCATCTCCGATATCCAGCATACCAACACTCCTACAGTTTCCGCCCTCAAAATACACCCTGAGTCCAACATGCCTCAGTTTTACCTCACTTCCTAGTCCTAGCCACCATCACCTTTCATCTGCGCTATTGCAATAGCCCCAAGGTGTCTCCCTGCTTCTACTCACCACCCCCAAACCACCACTAGAGTGGCTGCCTCCACAGCAGTGGGGTAAGCTGAAGTACATGAGTCAGGTGAGGTTCCTCCTCTTGGCTGTCTGTCCACAGTCCTCGCCCCCGGTGGTCCACGAGGCCCAGCCTGGTTTACCCTCTGCGTGTCTGTGTGGCCTCACCTCTTTCCTCTCCACCCCTCACTCCCTCCTCCACAGCAACACCACCTCCTTACTGCTCCTTGGACCCCCAGGACCCTCCTGCATATTCCCTTCTGCTTATTCTCCCTGATCTATTTATCTTCAAATCACTCATAACATCCTGACATTAGGGTCTATGTGTCGACATTGTTTACCGTATACCGCTCCCACCCCAAACTTTTTGACCACGAAGTCTGTGAGAACAGAAGGATAGAAATTGTGTAAGTTTTGTTCACTCCTGTAGCTCTGTGCCTACAACAGTGCCTGGCACACAGTAGGGGGTTGATGAATATTTGAAGGGTGAATGAATGAGATAGTAGAGAAAGGGGACTGAGAAATTTAACGTGGACATGCACATGCGGGTGCACACACACACATCATCACTACAATCATCATCAAGTAATAAGAATAATAGCATAAAGCAATTACAGGTTAAGGGGAATAGGAGACAGCAGGCCTGAGAGGATAGGGCTGGGACTGAAATGTGGGTGAACAAACATAGACGTAGCAAAGTAAAAGGGGAAAACAATCCAGGGTAAGAAGAACCCAGGAAGAGACTGGGGGAGAGCGAGAGAAACGCCAAGGTTCTCCCTTCCACCCCCTTGGCCTGGCCTGCATGGATCCCTCATCTTGTCTAACTTCTTTGCTTGCCCTCTGCCCCTCTCTTTTCTCTCTGGACTCTGGCATCTCTGTCCAGTCCAGGGTGGGGTGGGCCAGGAGTCACCCTTAACATGCCCTACTCCAAGACCTCTCTCAATCTGCTTTCTTTTGCAATTCAGATGCTGAAAACTCCAAGCTAGGTCCCTACTGCTGTCCTGCCAACCTTCCCTGAGATAGTCAGACAGGGCTTTCCAGGCTGAAATGGGAGAAGGGCCGTGGGGACAGACAGGGTGGTGAGCATCCTTGGTGAACAAAAAAATATTATGTCACCATATAGTGTCTGTTAAGACGTCAATGTTTCTTCTTTCTCCACCTACCAGGAAAGGTGTAGGATGTTGGGGGGGCTAGGGGAAAAGACTGGGGATCCACAGGGGTGCATATTGTCACGGAAATACCTAGTTCCTAGTCTGCGCTTGAAGTTCCTGGGTTCTCTTTTTGTCACTCTTGATTCCCATCTAACCCTTGCTCTGCTTGGTGTCTGCTGTGCCCGATACAGTGAACCTTAGGCCACTGTATTTTTGTAACTTTTCCCTTTTTGTTGGCCTCCAGGTATAGCTTTTTCTTTTCTAAGGTAAAATCTTGAAATCTTCTTGGTCTTTTGGAGTGAGAATAGGCATCTGGGCCTGGTGAGTCAGGGCCCCTGTTGCCTGTAAGGCTATCTCTGAGATCCTAGAAGTCTGACTAGGACAGCACTGGGGTGGGGGATTGAGATAAAGGTGGGACCAGGGCACAGGATCTTTGGAAATATATATTACTAAACTGCAAAAGAAGTATGATATAAGCTTATTATAAACATCCCAACAACACTGAAACCATAGAATAAAAGCTGAAGCCTCTTTTACCCACCCCCCACAGGCTTGCCACCTGCTCCCCAAGGCCTAGGTTTTCAGGAAGAAGGCGACTCATGTGCTTGGTGCTCAGCTTGCAAAATGAGAACTTTTTAGGTGAAAGGAGAAAGCAAAACTTTGTTGGTTTTCCTTACACTCACGTTATAAATTTTTTTTTAATTATTATTATACAAGGGGATGAAGCCCCTTAATTGTTTCAGTGTTTGATGCCACTAAAAGGACTTAATGAGGTCTGGTCTTCCCCATAAGGGTGTAAGTTTTTCTTACATAAATAGTGGCTATGAGTTTTATCACGGGACGGTGGTGCGCGATACAGGACAGCTTTCCTGCATGACATTTCGCCTGTCTGACCCTTTGTATTAACTCTGTGGTGTTCTCTAAGACGCATTTAACAATTTCACTTTTGATAAGCATTTGGATCATCCTGACTGGCTTCCTATTGAGAATAACCTGACGATAACCATACATTTACACCTATTGTACCCAGGGTGAATTATTTATACTGATCAGATTCCTGGAGCTGGTTTCTCAGTCAAAGGGAATGTGCATTTAAATTTGAATAGCTACAGCCCTTCTTCGGAAATGCTGTACCACCTCAGTGGAGTGGGTGGATTTTGCTTTTTTTTTGAACAACTAGATGCTATCCGTCTGCTTATTTTTTATTTATCCAATAATGGAAAATGAATATTTCATGATTCCTAAACAGTTTTGAATACTAAGGAATTTTGACTCTGAAGCTGAGTTTTAAAGAGTTTTCTGGCGAGAACATATAAAGCAAATTAAAGGGAAGATATGAGGGGGTATGTGTGTCAGAGAGGGTAATGAAAGAAAATAACTACCCAGGAGAGAGGAAATGAGACAAGACTTAGGGTATAGCCCTAGGCATGGCCCACTGGGGCAGGGGTGAGGGACTGGTGGCAGGTAGAATGAGAAAGGCATCTGCCCTAAAGCCCAAAGCTCACCTCATTGCCCTTGCCATCTGTCTCCACCCCAGTCTGAGAGGGAGCTGGGGAAGGAGAGGGCAAGAGAGGAAGATCTCAGGCTTGGTCTCTCCCAGCAGTGGTATCAGACCTGAAGACCCCACCCCTACCGCTTAGCTCACCTCCATCCCCACCATCCCCTGGCACTGAGCTTAAGGAATTTTGATCCTGGGCTGAAAGAAGCAGGTTTTACTATGCCTTCAGAGTCTTTTTTATACCTTCAATGCAGAAAAGTGTGTGTAGATTCACAAGGTGCCAAGATTTTTAAAAAGTGAGTTAGTTGGAGAATTCCTGTAGGATGCTAAAATTTCTACCTCCCATCTACTTTTGCTAACTTGGGGAAGGAAATAGAGAATTGGGAAGCATAGGGGAAGTCTGCTTGGGCTGTAACAGAAACACTTATTCATATTGTTTGTGGGTTGGGTGGAGTAAGCTATGAGCCATGTGGCTCACATTCTTACATAACACACCTCGCATCTGATTAGCACTTGACCATTTCCCAAGCACTTTCTAGTTTTTTTTTTTTTTTCCTAGGCAGCTGCATAACCACAGTTAGTTTTGTTTATTGATTTGGAAGCTTGCTTTCCAGTGCTGGGTGGTGTTTTGTCTGTGAAAAGGCAGCCAGCAATTGGGCCACGCCTTGGTAACATTGTATCTTCAGTCTGCTTGGCTACCTAAGGGCCCAGGAAGAAGGGCTGTGGGACTGTGCAGTAATGAAAAAGAAGAGAAAACACAAGCTAACACACTGGCAGTGAACTGTGGCTGCTAACGGGCAGCCCAGGACAAGACCAGCTGGAGAGCAATGAGGCCAACAGCAGTCTGAAGGGTGGCCAAACTAATAAATTTGAAGAGTGGAAAAGAATTGTGATGGCAACGAAATATTTTTCTGTGGGGTATCCAGGCATGAGTCTTTACACAGCAGTGGCTTTCAAATGTTAGAAACTCAAAAAAAAAAAAACTCCGGTGTCAATGAATCAATTCCAACTCATGGCGACCCTATAGAACAGAGTAGAACTGCCCAATAGAGTTTCCAAGGAGCATCCGGTGGATTTGAACTGCTGACCTTTTGGTTAGCAGCCGTAGCACTTAACCACTATGCCACCAGGAAAGGGTATTGCAAGCTCCTGAAGACTCATAGGCCACCCTCAAATCTTTGCATTAATGAAGCGGACCCTCAGGGGAATTGATAAAAAAAAAAAAATTGTCTACTGTACTTCCCTCTGGGCCAATCTCTGGTGGGTGGGGGATTATTTAATTTTTTATTGTGAAAAATGTTCTGCAGATATAAAAGTTAAGGGAAAAGTAAAACCTACTTCAACATAATCACTGTCCAGATTCCTCCTGCCTTTTTATAGCTTCATAGTGGTGACAGTTTATTCAACTGGTCTCCAGTTCATTTGATATTTGGACTATTTTCTGTCTTTTGCTGTAGTGAATAACCTTTTGCATACATCACTTCACATTTTTGCAAGTGCATCTCTAAGACAGATTCCTGCAAGTGTTATTGCAGGGTCAAAGGGCAAAGGCATGTGTAGTCTTGCTTGATAATGTCCAATGTCCTTCTCTTTCATCACCACCTCCAAAATACTGGGGTGCCTGCTTCTCTGTGGCCTCTCAGACATACTATGTGGTCAGTCTTCTGGACGTTTGTCAACCTGATAGGTGAGAAATGCTATCTCCATTTAGTTTTGTTTTTCTCCTAGTTTGAGTGAGGTTGAACATCTTTTCATATGTTGTTGCTGTTTTTTTTTTTTTTGTCATTCGCTGGCTCATGGTGACCCCCTGCACAACAAAACAAAACGCTGCCTTGTCATGTGCCATCCCCATGATCGGTTTTGGATAAGACTATTGTAGCCTATAAGGTTTTCAACGGCTGATTTCTGAAAGATTACCAGGCCTTTCTTCCTACTCCAACTTAATCTGGAAGCTCCACTGACAGACGGGTGGTGGCTGCACATTTGGTTTTTTTTTTTTGTATAAACTCTCTACTGACATATCTTCCCTTTTTTAAAATAAGGTTATTGTTTTTCTGTCTTGTTTCTGAATTTGAATATTGAGTCATAATTAGGGAAGGTGTCTCACTCCAAATGATAGACAGGCTTACTCATATTTTCTTCCAGCACTTGTGCGGTTACAATTTTTTTCACATTTAGATCCCAGATACAATTTTGCAACATTTGCAATTTACATGGGTGCACAGAGTGAAGTATGGATCCAATTTTACTTTTTCTGTTATCCAGTTGTTTCAAGAATATTTTTTTAAGAATTCTACTTTGTACTCCCTTGATTTGAGATATGATCTGTCTTAGGCTGGGTTCTCTAGAGAAGCAAAACCATATATCTATATTTATATATCTATATCTATACATGCACACATACATATATAGTTTATATATGTGTAAATATATATAGTTTATATATGTGTAAATATATATAGTTTATATATGTGTAAATATATATATACACATATATATATAAAGCATATGTATAGGTAGATATATGAGATATTTATCTCAACAAAATGGCTCATGCAGTTGTAAAAGCTGGAAAATCCCAAGTCCATGGGTCAGGTGTCAGCCTGGAGGTTTCTACAGATTCACGTAGCTTCAGGGGCTAATGAATAATCAACAACACAATACAGCGATACAGCAATACAATACAGAAATACAGGAAGCCACTGGCTCAAGTTCTCAGGAACCAGAGGTCAGATGATGATAAGCTGGATGCAGGATCCAGAGGGAGCAAAAGCCAACAAGCGTTGCCAGAAAGCCTATATAAATATATTTTGGATGCAGGCCACACTCCCAAGGAAACATCCTTGCAACTGATTGGCTGCTCATAGCAGATCTCATCATGGAAGTGATTACATCATCACACAACTGCCAGACTACATCATTACATAATTGCCAAACCACTGAGAATCATGGCCAAGCCAAGTTGACACACAACCTTAACCATCACAGTCCACTCCATGTCAACTTGGCACCTGTACACATTTCCTTAAGCCATGCTTAATCTCTAAATAAAGCCAATTATAAAGTCATGCTTGAGTTTAACAGGATACAACTAACATGCATACAACTGAAAATGCACTAGCCTTGTTTACATCTTATATTTCATAAGTGAAGAAAACAAAAGCATTTGATGAATACAAACAAGGAAGAAATATTTGTAACAATTACAGTCCTCATTTATGCAACTGGTCACATGGTCATTGCTGGTATTTAAAACAACCTTCTTACACCACTCATTCCATATTCCGTTTACCCTCATCAAGCACCTCAGCTGATCATGGTTCTTTGCCTAGTGGGGTGACCCAAGCCTTCATTCCTGAAGAGTCTGGGCCATTAGTAGTCATGTCAGAATTGGGTTGTTGTAGTTTACAAATGGCTTTAATCACAGGTTACGGTAGTACTAAGAAATGCCCTAAGGGATCTCCTGCATTCCATACATACTCTTCTTTACCTCCGACATATAATATCAGTCTGACTTTCACTTGACAATCAGGATCCATCTTAGCAGCTAATATGATAACTCCCTCCTTTGTCTGTTAATCCAGAGGCATGAGGAGCCAAAGTGGCCGAGTGGCATTCTTAACTTCCAGATAAATGGAATCTGTGCTGTGTTTCTAAGTGGGAGTGTTCCCTCCTTTGCAACTAAGACTTCTAGACTCTCAAAGCATAGGGTCATGAGGGCAGGAAGCAAAAATTTTGCAAGTGGGTCAAACCGGTTGCTGTTGAGTCAATTCCAAGTCATAGCAACCCTATAGGACAGAGTAGAACTCCCCCATAGAGTTTCCAAGGAACGGCTGGCAGGTTCAAACCGCTGACCTTCTGATTAGCAGCTGAGCTCTTACCTACCACCAGGGCTCAGCAAGTGGGTTACTAGGGACAATGGTGGGTTGGTGCCACTCTCATTTCCACCCATTGATTCCTGGACCTATGAATCCTGGCTATGGGAGAAACAGCACCATATATTGTTGCTGGTTTAGAGAACATAAAGCCTCCTGGAGAACATTTCCCCAACCCTGCAAGGTATTGCCACCTAGCTGGAACCGTAATTGTGTCTTTAAGGCCATTCCATATTTCCATAGTAAGACCAGTGAATTCCATGAGCCTGGGCCAATTGTTGCACCTCATTTGCTGTGAGGTGATGTTGTGTGTAATATCATGACAGTGGATACGGCATCCTATAAGTCCATGGATGGTAGTTTTGGCAGAAGAACTGAGTGCCAGGAAGGCAAATCAGTATTTAGAGTGTTTATTCCAGTAAGAGCAAAACACTGAACTTTCCATGATGGAAGCGGTCTAATGTAATCAACCTGCACCAAGTTGCTGGCTGACCACTTCAAGGGATGCTGCCATATTAGGGAGCCAGTATTCATCTCCGTTGCTTACAGATTGGGCACACAGAAGTGGCTGTAGCCAAGTCAGCCTTGGTGAGTGAAAGTCCATGTTGCTGAGCCCATGCATAACCTCCATCCCTGCCAGCATGAACACTTTGTTCATGGGCCCATTGGGCAATGCCAGAAGTGGCTGGGTTAAGAGAATGCCTGGTTTCCACAGAACGTGTCATCCTATCCACTTGTTTTAAAATTTAGCTCTGTAGAGATCACCGTTTGGTGACCACTCACAAGAAATGCAAATATCTTCATTTCTTTGGCACATTCAGAGAGGTCTATCCATATACTTCTTCCTCGTTCTTCCTTGTCACCAGTTTTCCAATCATTCCTTCCAAGTCCCTGACCATCTTACCAAACCATTGGCCACAGCCCATGTATCTGTATACAAGCGCACTTCTGGTCATTTCTCCTTCCAAGCAAAGTGAACAAGCAGATTCACTGCTAGATGTTCTCTTCGTTGGGATGATTTCTCTTCATCACAGTCCTTCAGGGAGGTCCCAGAAAGGGATTTTACTGCTGCTGCCCACTTTCTAGTGGTGCCTGCATATTGCCTGGAACTACCTCTAAACCAGGGACTAGTTTTCTCTTCCTCAGTCATAAGGAATACCCCATGAGGCCATAAGTGCAGACTGGGAGATGGAAGATAATGTGACACGAGTGGAGACCATGGGCATCTGGGCCACTTCCTTATGCATCTTGCTCAGGCACGATCCCGTATATACCACTTCCATTTAATGATGGAGTGCTGCTGTGCACTTCTGACTTTATGCCTCTGTGAGTCAACAATGCCCAGTTCATGATGGGCAGCTCAGGCCACGTGGTGACTTGACAGCCCATAGTTAAACCTTCAGTATCTACTAAGGTTCAGTAACAAGCCAAAAGCTGTTTCTCAAAAGGTCGGTAGTTATCTGCAGAGGAGGGCAGGACTTTGATCCAAAGTCCTAAGGATCTGTGCTGTGATTAACCAATACCAAAGACTCCAAACAGTATTTCTATCTGCCAATGACACTTCAAACACCATTGGATCCTCAGATCACGTGGTCCAAGTGGCAGACTGGCTTGCACAGCAGCCTGAACCTATTGAAGAGCCTTCTCCTGTTTCAGGCCCCACTCAAAACTAGCAGCTTTTCAAGTCACTTGATAAATAGGCCAGAGTAGCACACTAAAATAAGGGATATGCTGCCTCAAAAATCCAAGAGGTCCTCCAGTGCTGTGCTTCCTTTTTAGAAGGGGTCATATGCAACAACTTTTTCTTCACTTTAGAAGGAATATCTCAACAAGCCACACACCACTGGACACCTAGAAATTTCACTGAGGTGGAAGGCACCTGAATTTTTGTGGAGTTAAGTTTCCACCCTCTAGCATGCAAATGTCTTACCAATAAGTCCAGAGCCATAGATACTCCCTCCTTACTAGGTCCAATCAGCATAATGCCATCAATGTAATGGACCAGTGTGACATCTTGTGGGAGGTAAAGGCGATCAAGGTCCCTGCAGACTAAATTAAGACATAGAGATGGAGGGATTATAAACCTCTGAGGTAGGGAAGTGAAGGTGTATTGCTGACCTTGCCAGCTGAAGGCACACTGCTTATGGTGGTCTTTCAAAACAAGTATAGAGAAAAAGACATTGGCCACCTCAGTAGCTGCATACCAGGTACCAGGAGACTTATTAATTTGCTCAAGCAATGAAACCATATCTGGAACAGCAGCTGCAATTTGAGTTACTACCTGGTTAAGTTTTTGATAACTCATGGTCATTCTCCAAGATCCATCTTTTGTTTGCACAGGCCAAATAGGTGAGTTGAATGGGAATGTGATGGGAATTACCACCCCTGCATCCTTCAAGTCCTTGATGGCGGCAGTAATCTCCATAATCCCTCCAAAAATGTGGTAATGGCTTTGGTTTACTCTTCTCCTGGTGGTGGTTGTTGTTGCTAGGTGCTGTTGAGTCAGTTCTGACTCATAGCTACCCTATGCACAACAGAACAAAACACTGTCTGGTCCTGCCCCATCCTTACAATCATTATGCCTGAGACCATTGTTGCAGCCACTGTGTCAATCCACCTCATTGAAGGTCTTCCTCTTTTCCGCTGACCCTGTACTTTGCAAAGCATGATGTCCTTCTCCATGGACAGATCTCTCCTGACAACATGTCCAAATTATGTAAGACGCAGTCTCGCCATCCTTGCTTCTAAGGAGCATTCTGGTTGTACTTCTTCTAAGATTTGTTCTTTCCTTTGGCAGTCCATGGTATATTCAATATTCTTTTCCAACACCACAATTCAAAGACAACAAATATTCTTCAGTCTTCCTTATTCACTGTCCAGCTTTCACATGCATATAAAAAAAAATGCATATAAGGCGATTGAAAATACCATGGCTTGAGTCAGGTGCACCTTAGTCCTCAAAGCGACATCTTTGCTCTTCAGCACTTTAAAGAGGTCTTTTGCAGCTGATTAGCCCAGTGTAATGCGCCTTTTGATTTCTTGACTGCTGCTTCCATGGGTGTTGATTGTGGATCCAAGCAAAATAAAATCCTTGACAACTTCAATCTTTTCTCCGTTTATCATGGTGTTCCTCGTTGGTCCAGTTCTGAGGATTTTTGTGTTCCTTGTTGAGGTGTAATCCATACTGGAGGCTGTGGTCTTTGATCTTCATCAGTAAGTGCTTCAAGCGCTCTTCACTTTTAGCAAGCAAGGTTGTGTCATCTGCATAATGCAGGTTGTTAATGAATCTTCCTCCAATTCTGATGCCCTGTTCTTCTTCATATAGTCCAGCTTCTCGTATTATTTGCTAGCATACAGATTGAATAGGTATGGTGAAAGAATACAACCCCGATGCACACCTTTCCTAATTTTAAACCAATCAGGATCCCCTTGTTCTGTTTGAACAACTGCCTCTTGATCTATGTACGGGTTCCTCATGAGAACAATTGAGTGTTCTGGAATTCCCATTCTTTGTAATGTTATCAGTAATTTGTTATGATCCACATAGCCAAATGCCTTTGCATGGTAAATAAACACAGGTAGACATCTTTCTGGTATTCTCTGCTTTCCCCCAAGATCCATCTGACATCAGAAATGATATCCCTGGTTCCACGCCTTCTTGTGAATTTGGCCTGAATTTCTGGCACTTCCTGTCAATATAGTGCTACAGCTGCTTTTGAATGATCTCCAGCAAAATTTTGCCTGCATGTGATATTAAAAAAATTGTTCAAAAATTTCCACATCTGGTTGGTTCACCTTTCTTGGGAATAGACATAAATATGGATCTCTTTCAGTCAGTTGGCCAGGAAGCTCTCTTCCATATTTCTTGGCATAGATGAGTGAGCACTTCCAGCACTGTATCTGTTTGTTAAAACATCTCAACTGATATTCCATCAGTTCCTGGAGCCTTGTTTTTTGCCAATGCCTTCAGAGCAGCTTGGACTTCCTCCTTCAGCACCACGGGTTCCCGATCATATGCTACCTCTTGAAATGGTTGCACATCGACTAATTCTTTTTGGTGTAATGACTGTGTGTATTCCTTCCATCTTCTTTTGATGCTTCCTGCGTCATTTAGTGTTTTCCTCATAGAATCCTTCCCTATTACAACTCGAGGCTTGAATTTATCTTCAGCTCCTTCAGCCTGAGAAACCCTGAGCGTTTTCTTCCCTTTCGGTTTTCTATCTCCAGTTCTTTGCACATGTCGTTATAACACTTTGTCTTCTCCTGCCACCCTTTGAAATCTTTCGTTCAGTTATTTAACTTCATCATTTCTCCTTTTTGCTTTAGCTGCTTGATGTTGGAGAACAAGTTTAAGAGTCTCTTCTGACATCCATCTTGGTCTTTTCTTTCTTTCCTGTCTTTTCAGTGACCTCTTGCTTTCTTCATGTATGATGTCCTTGATGTCATTTCACAACTTATCTGGTCTTCGGTCATTAGTGTTCAACACGTCAAATCTGTTCTTGAGGTGATCTCTAAATTCAAGTGGGATAGACTTAAGGTTGTATTTTGGCTCTCGTGGACTTGTTCTGATTTTCTTCAGTTTCAGCTTGAACTTGCATATAAGCAATTGATGATCCGTTCCACAGTTGGCCCCTGGCCTTGCTCTGATCGATGATATGGGGCTTTTCCACTGTTTTTTTCCACAGATGTAGTTGATTTGATTCCTGTGTGTTCCATCTGGCGAGGCCCATGTGTATAGTTGCCGTTTATGTTGGTGAGAAAAGGTATTTACAATGAAGAAGTTGTTGGTCTTACAAAATTCTATCATTCAATCTCCAGCATTGTTTCTATCACCAAGCCCATATTTTCCAACTACCAATCCTTCTTCTTTGTTTCCAACTTTTGCATTCCAATCAGTAGTAATTATCCATGCATCCTGAGTGCATATTCAATCAATTTCAGACTGCAGAAGCTGATAAAAATCTTCAATTTCTTCATCTTTGGCCTTAGAGGTTGGTGTGTAAATTTGAATAATAGTTGTATTAACTGATATTCCTTTTAGGCATATGGATATTACCCTATTACTGACAGCATTGTACTTCACGATAGATCTTGAAATGTTCTTTTCGACGATGAATGCAACACCATTTCTCTTGAAGTTGTCATTCTCGGCATAGTAGGCTATATGATTGTCTGATTCAAAATGGCCAATACTAGTACATTTCAGCTTACTAATGCCTAGGATATCAAAGTTTATGCGTTCCATTTCATTTTTGATGTTTTCAAATTTTCCTAGATTTGTGCTTTGTATTTTCCATGTTTCATTTATTAATGGATGTTTGCAGCTGTTTCTTCTTATTTTGAGTCAAGCCACATCAGCAAATGAAGTTTCCAAAAGCTTTACTCCACCCAAATCATTAAGGTTGGCTCGACTTTGAGGAGGAAGCTCCTCCCCAGTCATCTTTTGAGTGCCTTCCACCTTGGGGGGCTCATCTTCTGGCACCATATCAGAAAATGTTCCTCTGCTATTCATAAAGTTTTCACTGGCTATTTCTTTTCAGAAGTAGACTGCTGGGTCCTTCTTCCCAGTCCGTCTTAGTCTGAAAGCTCAGCTGAAACCTGTACTCCATGGGTGACCCTACTCGTATCTGAATACCAGTGGCATAGCTTCGGCATCACAGCAACATGCAAGCCCCCATGGTATAAAAAACTGACAGATACATGGGTAAGTAGAAGCAGTTCTAATGGCTTCCATTTGACTATTCCTACCATAATAGCCCTTACCCCACATGCCAGGGAGACAATGTGGGAGTTCTGACAGTTGCTGTGTATGTCTATTACAATTATGCGTTCTGGATCTAGGAAAATCACTACAGGATGGGCTTGGGGACCCATAGTACCCATCGTGAGATGGACATGAGCTAAGATCCCATTAATTACCTGGCCCCGATACTCCCCCACTCTGGTGGGCCACACAGATGTTTTAGCTTCCCTGAATTAGTGTCAGTTCAGAGCCATTATCCAATAACACCCCAAAATCTGATTATTTCATTTTCCCCATTTAACAATCGCTCTAGTAAAAGGCTGTGGATCCCTTTGAGGAAGCCTGAGAGAAAGAGTAACTGTATAAATTTTGGGCAGTGCAGTGGCCACCATCCTCAAGAGTACCTGGCATTGCCTTCATTCAAGGGGTTGTGGGTCTGTAAACTGGCTGAAGTCTTGGGGTTGATTGAATGACCACGACTCTCTATTCTGGTGATTCAAGTTGGACTGCCATTCAACTGACCTAGAATTCTTCCACTTACACAGATTATGTATAATTTAGTACATTTCCCATCTAGTTCATTCCTAGGGAAACCATGTCTAAGTAGCCAATGCCGTAAGTCCACATAAGTCAGACTATTCTGATTACTGTCTTGACTCTGCTGTCCATTAAGACAACTGCACCCATATTGTCTTTTCATATTAATTGCTGCCATTTGGACCCTACCTTCACTGTGAGTCCATCCAGCCCATTGTAGTTAGATGTCTTAATTCAGTTAGGGCAGTTCCACTGTCACACGTGACTTACATAAAATAGCAATCACAGCAGTCTTCCAGGATACTGGGGCTCCCATCACAAATTTGTTCCTCACTGTTGTGAAAGGTGTGCCCTCTGGGCACTCCATGTGTGGATCTGTGGATCTAACCTGATGAATCCACTTTAACATGCCAGTTGCCCTAATCTGTTGGATACCTTCATCTACAGTACACCAAAGCAGGTCTGTTACTTCAACTTAATTTAGCGCAGGCCACCATGTAGTCCATGCTTCAGTGAACCACCCAAATGAACTATTAGGTTCTTTCCTAACATCTTGATCTGAAACATTGAATGGATTATATGTGGTTAGAGAGCCCATATCAGTAAACTCAGACTGATCCAACTTTGTGTTCCTTGCACCATTATCCCACACCCTAAATAGCCATTCCCATGCATATTTCCCAGGTTTCTGTTTGTACATATTAGAAGAGTCAAGTAGATCTTTTGGAGTGTAGCCTACCTCTTGTTGGGACACACTTTGTACTTCACCTTTTGGGGCTTGCTGGGACTTAAGTGTAGTTATATGTCTAGAAGCCAAAATGGGTGGTGGAAATGTGTTTTGAGAGCATTCAGCAATGTCTTGTAAGTGATCTGCTTCGGATGATGCCCCAGGCAATAACTCAGATGCCTTCTCAGGTGGTGACTCAGATTCCACCCCAGGTGATATCTCAGACAAAGGCTCTTCAAAAACAGCTGGGTTAATCTCATCAGATGGGAGTGGAGGGCCTAACCGTTTTGCTGGCAGGAGCAATTCAATGGAATTTAAGAGCTCAGGGTCCCCAGCTCCCTGATTGTCTGCCCATATGTCTCCAGCCAAAGTTTCAAGATCCCATCAGACCCAATGAATGCCTCACTTTAGCTTCAGACACCATTCGAAGTTGGGAATTCAATTGGAATTTTATTTAACCAGTCTTACTGTAAGACTCTGAGTTTGGTTTCCAGCAATATCATCTTTGATACTACTAAAAATAAGGCTTTCTTTTAGAGTACAAGTAGCAAATTTTGCAGTCATTTACGTGGCACTTGAAGTCATGAGCTCACATCTTTATTTCACCAGTATGTCTAACGAAAGTAGGACCAACCAACTAGCTTCCTTATACTTCTCATTCTTACAAAATTGTAGAAAAGCTTTGTCATGGATTGAATTGTGTCCCCTCAAAATATGTGTATCAACTTGGCTAGGCCATGATTCCCAGTATTGTTTGATTATCCACAGTTTTGTTGTCTGATGTGACTTTTCTTTGTGTTTTAAATCCTATCATTATGATGTTAAAGAGATGGGATTAGCAGCAGTTATATTGATGAAACAGGATTCAATCTACAAGTTTAGATTGTACCTTTTTTATTAAAGATTTTTTTTTATTGTACTTTAGTTGAAGGTTTACAGAACAAATTAGTTTCTCATTAAACTGTTAGTACACATATTGTTTTGTGACATTGGTTAACCATCCCACGACATGTCAACACTCTCCCTTCTCAATCCTGCATTCTCTATTACCAGCTTTCCTGTCCCCTTCTGCCTTCTAGTCCTTGCCCCAGGGCTGGTGTGCCCCTTTAGTCTCGTTTTGTTTTATAAAAAAAGAAAAAAAAAGTTTTTTTAGGCCTGTCAAATCTTTGGCTGAAGGTTGAACCGCAGGAGTGACTTCATTACTGAGATGAAAGGGTGCCTGGGGGCTGTACTTTCAGGGTTTCTCCAGTCTCCATCAGGCCAGTAAGTCTGGTCTTTCTTTTTGAGTTAGAATTTTGTTTTCTCCAGCTCTGTCTGGGACCCTCTATTGTGATCCCTGTCAGAGCAGTCAGTAGTGGTAGCCGGGCACTAGCTTGTTGTACTGGACTCAGTCTGGTGGAAGCCATGGTAGGTGTGGTCCATTAGTCCTTTGGACTAATCTTTCGCTTGTATCTTTAGTTTTCTTTATTCTTCCTTGTTCCCGGAGGGGTGAGACCAGTGAAGTAAACTAGGTGGCCGCTCACAGGCTTTTAAGACCCCAGATGCTACTCACCAAAGTAGAATATAGAACATTTTCTGTAAAAACTATGTGATGTCAATTGAGCTAAATGTTCCCCAAGACCATGGTACCCACAGCCCTCAGTCCAGCAATTTGATTCCTCAGGGAGTTTGGATGTGTCTATGGAGCTTCCATGATCTTGCCTTGTATAAGTTGAGCTGACTTCCCCAGTATTGTGTCCTGTCTTACCCTTCACCAAAGCCACTACTTATCTATTGTCTATTTAGTTTTTTTCAAACCCCACCCCTCCACGCCCTCATAACTATCAAAGATTGTTTGTTTTTGGGTATAAAACTTTTCCATACAGCAGTGATCTCATACAATATTTGTCCTTTTGTGATTGACTGATTTCACTCAGCATAATGCCCTGCAGATTCAAGCATGTTATGAGGTGCTTCACAGATTCATCGTTGTTCTTTATTGTTGTGTAGTACTCCATTGTGTGTATGTACCATAGTTTGTTTAGCCATTCATCTGTTGATGGCCATCTAGGTTGTTTCCTTCTTTTTGCTATTTTGAACAACGCTGCAATGAACATGGCTATGCATATGTCTATTCATGTGACAACTCTTATTTCTCTAGGATATATTCCTAGGAGTGGGATTGCTGAATTGTATGGTATTTCTATTTCTAGCTTTCTGTGGAAGCACCATATTGGTTTTCCAAAATGGTGATATCGTTTTGCAATCCTACCAGCAGTAGCATAAGAGTTCCAATCTTCCCTCTGCCTCTCCAACATTTGTTATTTCCTGTTTTTTTTTTTTTTTTTTATTCTTTCCAGTAATGCAAGGATGAGATGGTATCTCATTGCGGTTTTGATTCACCTTTCTTTAATGGCTAGTGATCCCAAGCATTTCCTCATGTGTCTGCTGGCTGCTTGAATGTCTTCTTTGGTGAAGTGTCTGTTCATTTCCTTTGCCAATTTTTTAATTGGATTATTTGTCTTTTTGTTGTAGAGTTGTTGGATTTTCTTATAGAGTTTAGAGGTTGACCTTTGTCTGATTTGTAATAGCCAAAAATTTTTGCCTAGTCTGTAGGATCTCTTTTTACTCTTTTGGTGAAATCTTTTGGTGAGCATAAGTGTTTAATTTTTAGAAGATCCCAGTTATCTAGCTTATCTTCTGAAGTTTGTGAGTTGTTGGTTATGGTTTGTATCCTGTTAATGCCATGTATTAGGGCCTTTAGCATTTATCCTATTTTTTTCTTCTATGAACTTCATAGTTTTTGACTTTATATCTAGGTCTTTGATTCATTTTGAATTAGCTTTTGTATATGGCGTGAAGTATGAGTCCTGTTCCATTTTTTTGCAGATGGACATCAGTTTTGCCAGCACCATTTGTTAAAAAGACTGTCTTTTCTATATTTGTTGGACTTTGGACCCTTGTCAAAGATCAGGTGACCATACATGGATGGATTTACATCTGGGTTCTCAATTCTGTTCCATTGGTCAGTGTATCTGTCATTGTACCAGTACCAGTCTGTTTTGACTACCATAGCTGTATAGTAGGTTCTGAGGTCAGGTAGTGTGAGTCCTCCTACTTTATTCTTCTTCTTCAATAGTGCTTTACTTGCCTGGGACTACTTCCCTTTCCATATAAAGTTAATGATAAGTTTTTCCATCTCTTTAAAGAATGTTGTTGGTAACTGATTTGGTAGTGCATTTTATTTGTAAATCACTTTGGGTAGAATTGTCATTTTCACAATGTTGGGTCTACCTACCCATGAGCATGGTATGTTTTTCTACTTATGTAGATCTCTTTTGGTTTCTTGCAGTAGTGTTTTGTAGTTTTCTTTGTATAGATGTTTTACATCCCTGGTTAGATTTATTCCCAAGTATTTTATTTTTAGGGGGTTATTATAAATGGTATTGTTTTTCTGATTTCCTTTTCATCGTTCTCTTTATTGGTGTACAGGAGTCCAACTGATTTTTGTATATTTATCTTGTGTCTTGGTACTCTGCTGAATCTATTAGTTCCAGTAGATTTCTCATGGAGTCTTTTGGGGTTTCCACGTATAGTATCATATCATCCTCAAATAGGGACAGTTTAACTTCTTCCTTATCAACTTGGATGCCCTTTATTTGTTTTTCTTGCCTTATTGCTCTAGCTAGGACTTCCAGCACAATGTTAAATAGGAGTGGTGATAAAGCCATCCTCGTCGTGTTCCTGTTCTCAAGGGGAATGTTTTCAGCCTCTTTCCTTTAAGAATGATGTTGGCTGTTGGTTTTGCATAGATGCCCTTTATTATGTTGAGAAATTTCCCTCTTATATGTATTTTATTGAGAGTTTTTATCAGGAATGGGTGTTGGACTTTTTCAAATGCCTTTTCTGGGTCAATTGAGATGACCATGTGATTGGTGGATTACGTTGATTGATTTTCTAATGTTGAGCCATCCTTGCATACCTGGTATGAATCCTACTTTGTTGTGGTGTATTATCTTTTTTGATATGATGCTGAATTCTCTTGGCTAGAATTTTGTTGGGAATTTTTGCATCTACTGGCTGGGGTTTTTATATTCATGAGAGATATTGGTCTATAATTTTCTTTTTTTGTGGTGTCTTTCCCTGGTTTTGGTTTAGGTTATTCTGGCTTCATAGAATGAGTTCCGAAGTATCACTTTCTTTTCTATGTTCTGAAATAGTTTGAGTAGTGCTGGTGTTAGCTCTTCTCTGAATGTTTGGTAGAATTCACCAGTAAAGCCATTTGGGCCAGTGCTTTTTTGCTGTTGTTGAGAGGTTTTTTTTGTTTTTTTTTTTTTTTAACTTTTTCAATCTCTTCTCTTGTTATGTGTCTGTTCAGGTTTTCGACCTCATTTTGTGTTAGTTTGGGTAGGTAGTGTGTTTCTAGAAACTTGGCCATTTCCTCTAGGTTTTCAAGTTTGTCGTAGTATAGTTTTTCATAATACTCTGTTATGATCCTTTTTATTTCAGCTGTGTCTGTTGTAATGTCCCCCATTTCATTTCTTATTTGGGTTGTTTGCATCTTCTCTTGTTTTTCTTTTGTCAGTTTGGCCAGTGGTTTGTTGATTCTGTTCACCCTATCAAAGAATAAATTTTGGTTTTGTTGTTCTTTCTATTATGCTTCTATTCTCTATTCATTTATTCTGCTCTGATCTTTATTATTTCCTTTCTTCTGGTAGCTGTGGGCTTCTTTTGCTGTTCTCTTTCTATTTGTTCGAGGCGTGTAGCTCATGTTTTGATTTTGTACCTTTCTTCTTTTTTGATGTGTGCATCTATTGCTATAAATTGACCTCCGAGGACTGTCTTTTCTGTGTCCCCAAGGTTTTGGTATAATGTGTTTTCATTCTTGTTTGATTTTAGAATTTTTTAAATTCCATTTCTGATTTCTTCTATTGTCTGGTGGTTTTTAAGCAGGGTGGTATTCAGTTTCCATGTAAATTTTTTTTTCCTTTCTCTTCCTGTTAATTTCTACTTTGATGGTGTTGTGGTCAGAGAAGATACTTTGTATTATTTCAGTGTTTTGGATTTTGTTGAGGATTGCTCTGCGGCCTAAAATGTGGTCTATTCTGGAGAATATTCCATGTGTGTTGGAAAAGAAAGTGTACTTTGCATATGTTGGGTGGAGTGTTCTATATATGCCTCTGAGATCAAGTTGTTTGATTGTGCCCTTTAACTCTACTGTATCTTTGTTGAGTTTCTTTCTAGATGTTCTGTCTTTTACCAAGAGTGGTATGTTGAAGCCTCCTACTATTATTGTGGAACTATTTCTCTTTTCAGTGCTGATAGAGTTTGTTTTATGTATTTGGGAGCCCTGTCATTTGGTGCATAGATGTTTATTATGGTTAAGTCTTCATGATGTACCATCCCTTTAGTCATTATATAGTGCCCTTCTTTATCTTTTATGGTGGATTATGTTTTAAAGTCTATTTTATCTGAGATTGGTATTGCCACTCCTGGTCTTTTTTGGTGGCTGTTTGCTCGATATTTTTTTTCCATCCTTTGATTTTTAATAAATTTATGTCTTTCTTTGTAAGGTGTGTCTCTTGTAGACAGAATATTAATGTATCCTGTTTTTTTTTTTAACGCATTCTGTCACTCTCTGTCTGTTTATGAGTGCATATGGGCCATTCACATTCAGCGTAATGATTGATAGGTATGAGTCTATTGCTGTTATTTTGTAGTGCCCTTTTTTTTTTTTTGGTGCTGACATTTTCTTTGTTCCTCTTACTCTCCTGTGCTGAATTTCTTTTGTTCGTGGATTTCTTTTTTGTTTCTTTTGTTTTCGTAGATTTTGTTTTTATTGAGACTTCATATTTTTCTTCTTTATTTTGCTGAGTAGGTTTGTTAACATTTTTTGTGATTGCCTTGAAATTTATCCTTATCTTTCTAGGTTTGAATCAGTCTATTATTACTTGGTATTGCCTTGTTTCCTCTCCATTAGAAAGTTCTATACCTACACCGTTTATTCCCTCTTTTATTGTTCTGACATTGTTGTCATTTACAGATTAACCTCTCAGATTCCCTGTTGCCATTCTTTTTATTTTGTATACTCCTTGAGAGTTCATTTCCTAGGTTTGTATCTCACTGGTACAATCTTGTGTCCTAGATTCAGGCTGTGTTCTGATGTTGTTTTTCTCAGACCAAAGGACTTCCTTTAATAATTCCTTTCAGTTTGGTTTTACTTTTACATATTCCCTTAATTTCTTTTTATCTGGAAATGTCCTAATTTCATCATCATACTTAAACAAGAGTTTTGAGGATATATTATTCCAGATTGGCAATTTTTTCTTTCAAGGCTTTATATATGTCACCCCATTGCCTTCTTGCCTGCATGGTTTATGCCGAATAATCAGAGCTTAGTCTTATTGTTTCTCCTCTGCATGTGACTTTTTGTTTTTCTCGAGCTGCTTGAAGGATTTTTCTTTGTCTTTGGTTTTAGTGAATGTGATTATAATATGCCTTGGTGAATTTCTTTTGGGGTCTATCCTACATAGGGTTCATTGAGCTTCTTGGATGGGCAGCTTTTCATCTTTCATGATATTTGGGAAGTTTTCTGTCAGCAATTCTTCAGTGATCCTCTCTGTTTCTCATTTTCTCCCCCTGTTCTGGAACTCTGATCACTCATAAACTTTAGCTTTTGATTGTATCCCACATAATTCTCAGGGTTTCTTCATTTTTTTTCTGATTTTTCTCCAAACAGAGTTGTATCCAAGTGTTTGTCTTCAATTACGCTGATTCTGTCGTCCATCATTTCAAACCTGTTCCTCAGCCCTTCTGTGACACTGTCCATTTCTGAAATCTTGTATATCTTTTGGATTTCTAATTGTTTTTATATGATTTCTAGTTGTGGATTTATCTAGGTATTTTGTTCCTGTATTATTTTCCTGAATTCTTCCATTTTTTTTTTGCCTGTATTTTCCATGAATTTGTCTGCCTTTTCCATGAATTTGTCTATGTTTTCCTCATTTATGTCTGCTTGTTGTTTCAATTCATGCATAGCTCTGAATATCAGAGATTTGAATTCCCTGTCAGGTAGTTCTAGTGCCCTTTCTTCTACTGAAAAAAGTCATCTTGTGTTTTTTTTTTTTTTTTTTTTTGGACACCTACTGGAATTATCCTGTCTTTTTTTTTTTTTTTTTTAATGTTTTGATATTGCCTGCTGTCTTTGGGACATTCAGTAGTTATTTTCTTTATTTATTGTAGATCTGTTTGTTTTGTCCTGTTTTTTTGTTTTATGTTGTTATGCCTGAGCAGGCAGGCAGTGTGTTTCTTGTTGTTTGCTTGTCTTGGTCATGATGCTTTTCACCTCTTTGTCCCATGGGCAGGGCCAGTGGCTCAGCTATGGTTTAGCAGTGCAGGTACAGCTGAAGGGGAGTGGCTGAGAGGGTTGTTTGTAGAATCAGCGCTGGGTAGGTAGCAGTAGGCTGTGCCTACGCTGCTCAGGGGGTGTCATGTTCAGTGTACAATGCAGATAGGCAGGAAGGCGGGGGGGGGGAATTGTGATGTGTGGAGCTAATATGGGTATGAGACGGAGGGAGAGAAATGGGAAAGAAAAACAAACAACAACAAAAATTTCTAAGGGAGCTTGCTGTTGCAGTGGAGAGATGCAAACCTGAGAAATGGAGAAAAACAAAACAAAAAAAGGAAAAGGTATAAAGAAAGAAAAAAAAAAACTAGATAAAAATTTGAAAAAAAAATAATAAATGGCTCCAGGCTGCATTGTATAGCTTGGCTAGAGGTGATATAGATGTCACACAGTGTCAGGTATTCAGGAGACAGGAAAAAAAAGTAAGTAAAGAGGGATGAGAACTGAGAAATGAAGAAAGACAGAAAGGAAAAAAAGAGAAAGAAAAGACATGTCCCCAGGGGCTGCACAGTGTGGGGAAGTGGCTGCTAAGCTGTGCAGTGCAGCCTGGCTAGAAAGGGCTCCCAAGCATCAAAAAGAAAAAGAATACAAATAAGCAGAACAAAGGAAAACAAAGTAAAAAAAAAAAAAAAAGCCCCAGGAATCCCACCAGCATCCTGTTATGGGCAGGGGGTGTGATTCCTAAGTTGAGTGGGACTTCACAGCCTTTCAAAAGGAAGCAGAGATGACACACAGAACCAGGTGTTTGAGAGAAAGGAGGAGTTGTGGGAGGCACAGAAGAAACCAAAGGAAACGGGAAAAAGCAGCAGCAGCAACAGACAATGGCACTTAGCAAGCTGGCCAGTGTGGGCAGTGTGAATCCAAGCTGCCTGAGGCCTAAGCAGTTGCCTTCTAGCCAAGAGGCTGTGGCCAGCAGGAAGGAGAGGAGGACAGAGTGGGGGGCGAAGTAGAGGGGCTAGGAAAGTGTATATTGCTGCTTACTGGGTGCTCTGTCTCCTGCTGGGAAATTCATGGAGCTGCTTTCCCATACTCCCTGTCCACCAGTCTTCAATGTGGGCAGGGCAAATCCAAGTGGCATGGATGCTGCACTTCTTGGCCAGCTGAGCCACCGCTGCCAGCTAGGAAGTGTGGAGGTAGATCAGTGGAGAGAAGAAGAGGGGTTTGAAAACATGTATCATTGGGTACCGGGTGCTCTGTCTCCTGCTGGGAGCTCTTGAAGCTGCTTTCCTAAGCTCCTGTCCACCGATCTCTGACAGGAGTCCAAGATGGCACACTGTGTTGCTATCTGATAGGAGACCTCCACAGATATGCCTCCTTGCTCTCTGTTCTCTGTCAGTTTTTTATTCCATTTGGTGTTTGACTGAGTTCTTTATCTCTTCATTTGACACTTCAGGTTCCAGGAATGATGCTTGTCACTGTTTTACTTAGTTTTTTGGTGTCATGTTGGCCAAAAGTTCTAGGTTGTATTTTAAACCAATCTTTTTTGAGATACAAAAGAGAGGAGTGAGCAGAGAGACATGGGGACCTCATATTACCAAGAAAGAAGCACTGGGAGCATAGTGTGTCCTTTAGACCTGGGGACCCTTTGCCAAGAAGCTCCTAGACTAGGAGGAGATTGCTGGCAAGAACCTTCCTCCAGAGCCAACAGAGAAAGCAAGACTTCCCCTGGACCTGACGCCCTGAATTTGGACTTCTAGCCTCCTAAACTATGACAGAATAAACTTCTGTTTGTTGAAGCCATCCACCTGTGGTATTTCTGTTATGGAAGCACTAGATGACTAAGACAAGCATCAAATATGGGGTCACCCAGAGCCTTAACTCTCACTGATACCTGATCTATTGGTGGTGATATTTTCTGTATTTGTATTACCACCCTATGCCATGGATTATCAGTGTCCTTTTTACTACTGGAAAAAGAGTCATCAACATCTTTAAGACCAACCAGACTTGAGAACCAATTTAGAAAATTCATCCTTACAATTTTATTTCTCTTGAACTAGTCCCCCAGTCCCATGTTTCTCAGGCTGGGCTCTAGAAAAGCAACAGTGAGATATATGTGTGTGTATAAAGAGAGATAGAGACAGAGAGTGAGTTATATCAAGGAAATAGCTCCTATGTCCATGGTCAGGCATCAGGCTGGATGCTTTTCCTGACTCACATAGCTGCAGGAGCAGATAACCTGAAGATAGGTAGGCAATACGGCAAGCCACTGGCTCAAGTCCCAATAACAGATGTCAAATGATGACAAGCTGGATTCAGGATCCAGAGAGAGCAAAAGCCAGCAAGCCTTTGAGCATCCATATATATTGGATCAGTCCACAACCCCAAGAAAACTCCCTTTCATTGTGGTGATTACTTCATATCAGATCTCTTCATGGAGGTGATTACATCATTATATAACGGTCAAACTACATGAGAACTGCCAAACCACTGAGAATCATGGTCCAGCCAAGTCTGACACACAATCTTAGCTATCACATGATCTTTATTATATACTGTATCTCCATGTGTACTTGGCTTTATTTCAGGGCTTTACATTCTGTTTCAGTGGTTTGCGGTCCTTTCACACTTTTTTAATTAATAAAGATTTATAGTATGGTTTAATAAGCAGAGCCCTGTTGGTGCAGTGGTTAAGAACTTGGCTGCTAACTGAAAGTTGAGCAGTTTGAATCCACCAGCTGCTCCTTGGAAACCCTGTGGGTCAGTTCTACTCTGTCCTGTAGGGTTGCTCTGAGTCAGAATTGGCTCGATGGCAGTGGGCTTAATTTTTTTTTAAGGCAAACTGTTCCCTCCCCCCAAGTTGCCTTGACTCATCTTACTTGCTTACCTTTCCATATGAGCATTAAGATCAATTGGTACATTCATATATTCTTTTATTGCTGGAAAGTTTTCTGACGGCAGGATGGCTGGGATTCCACATGTCTAGAGTACAGCCTTCTGGATTTGAGCTAATTTGTATTTACGCTGACTTTCTATTAACACTCATCAATAATCTAGGCGCTAATCTCTGCCTTCATTGAGCTCCTGATCTAGTGGAGAAAATAGGCATGGATCCTACAACACAAAGAAGAAACCATAAGTTAACAGAAGGCTGACATCATTTAATAGAAAGTGCCTAAAACATATGTTCTAGAGTTCAGTGAATTGTTGAGACCCAGTAAACTGAATGAATGAATATGATAAAGGCTAGAATAACCCCCAAATTTCCAAAGGAGAGCCAATGGAAAAGATTCTCATTTGGAATTTGAAGCTGTTGACAAGTTGATGGTATTGACAGTGGCCTGAAGAGTTATTGGAGTTGGAAAGCTAACTGTAAGAGGCTGTGTGGGAGGAAAGCAAGCTATTATCAGGGGATGATGTGTGTGAAGACAAGGAGACAGGGAGGTATGTGGTTAGTTTAGGAAATAGTGAGTGATTCTTTGGGACTGGAACAGATGATGGTGGGGTAGGAGGAATACATTGGGAGCAAGGGGGTGAGGTGGGTACAGCAGAAAATGAAAATAAGCATGTGACTGGACTCGGAAGATGGAGCTTCCAATAAGAGAAGTTTGAAATTTTTATACCTGTCTGCATTAAGAAACTTTGAAATCTTGAGACAGAGAGGGAACATCAGTACCATAGCTCATGTGTACATGAAGAGTTAGGATTTGGAGGTAGTTAATTTCAGAAACAATAAGCAAGTCTCCATTTTTTCAGTTAAAAATAACATTTAAAACATCGTTAACAACTTGGGGTGCTCAGACCCTCATATTTAAAGTTAACATGATGTATGTTCAAAGAAACCTTAGCCTAGACTTCTTTAAAAGAAAATTAAAAGAGTAAATTTGCATCTGATATGAGTCCTTATGATAATGTAGCAATTCTAGAGAACTGGGCCTACTACTATCACAATTCGTGAGCTGATGCAGGGGCAAGTAAAGTCATTTTGCTAATATATTTACTCCCAAGTCTCTGCTTTAAGTTATAAAATGATAAGAAGGGGTATTCTTTTAAGGAAATGGCATCTATTGTACTTTAAATTTCTCATAACCTGTTTTTCCCCCCAAAAGGAATTTTTTTTTTTTTTTTACTCCTATAGAGTTAGAGGAAAATGTCCTTATAAATTGCTTGCTCTCCTAGGAGAAAATATGGTGTTCCAGACTAAAAGAGTGTATTGCACTTAACCTTCAAATTTTCTTCTCATTGATCATAAAATTGTATATTTCATTATGAAACATAAATGACTGCCTTACATGGTACTATTTCCCAGGCCAGCTGTGACTGAACAAATGTTGTGTAGAATTTCTGCTGATGATATGTCGATGCCTGTGAAGGTGGAAGGAGGGGAGAAGGAGAAGCCTGCTCATTTGCTCTATGACAGAACAAAACAGAAAGAAGAACTGCCACAGTTGGGAAACGAAGAAAAGCTGCATTTGGATTTAAGAATTAGAACTTCAAATCAAAATGGTCACAAAGTGGTATTTCATTATTATTTAATGAATATTGTACCAATAGCTCTAGTGAACAATGTAGTGAATAGGAGAGCTGGTAGTCCTCGGAGACCAAGCCCAATGGATGAAGAGTTAAGAACAGAAGAGAGAGGAAGCTTAACTCTAAATTGGCAGCCAAAGTATGTATTTAAGAATGACAATGAGAAATACTGAGAAGATAGTTTGTTTTGGAAAGGAGTTTTAGAAAGTTTCCAGTATCTAAACTGAAGTTAAGCAAATCCCCTTAGGGGCAGCCTCTCCTGGTCTCTCGAGCCAGGAAGGAAGTTGCCTTCCTGACATCAAGGCTGATGAGATGGGCTGCGTTCCATGGTTGTGAAAGTGAGAGCTACCAGGGAGCCCTCCACTCTCATGTATGGCATAGGGCACCAAGCTGTGCTGTTGCCCTAGGCTCCAAGGATGAGGCACTTTGTGGTCCTTGTGGACCCTGACATGTGATGGAAGACCTGCTTCACAATGTAGACCGACTGGGTGTATGAATGTGTGTGTGTGTGTGTGTGTAAGATTTGGGAAAGAGAACTGGAAAACTTGGTTCCCCAGAAATTTTATTAAAATATAAAATGAGATAAAAGCAAACGTGGATTGGAAACAAATATTTTCATATTATTCTAATTTTTTAATAATACCATGTGTCTTAGTTAGTGCTGCTATAAGTTAGCTAGTGTTGCTATAACAGAAATACCACAAGTGGATGGCTTTAACAAATAGAAATTTATTCTTTCACAGCTTAGGAGGTTAGAAGTCTGAATTCAGGGTGCTAGCTCCAGAGGAAAGCTTCCTCTATCTGTCGGCTCTGGGGGATGGTCCTTGTCATCAATCTTCCCGTGGTCTAGCAGCTTCTCGGCATAGGGATCCTGGGTCCAAAGGATGTGCTCTGCTCTTGGCTCCGCTTTCTTGGTGGTAGGAAATCCCCTTCCTCTCTGTTCAATTCTCTTTTATATCTACTCAACATGCAGCTTAATCCTGTAGATTGATTCCTTCCTAATTAGCATAACTGCCACTGATCCTGACTCATTAACATCACAGAGGTAGGGTTTACAACACATAAGAAAATCACATTAGATCACAAAATGGTGGACAATCACACAATACTGGGAATCATGGCCTAGCCAAGTTGACACACATTTTTCAGGGTCGCAATTCAATCCATAACATCATGTTCTTGCATTTTTTGCCAGAAGGAGGAAAATCTTCCGGAGAATCAGAAATCAGGCATTACTTGCTTCCAGTGTAAAAAAAAAATTTTTTTTTTTTTTTGAAAGGCCACAAAATATTGAGGCTATTTCCTGAGAATCACCATGCCTAATGTGAGCTTCCTTTTTCCTTCCTCCCTCCTTCTACCTTCTTTCTTTGATGAAATCATGTTTTACAGAGCAGGCATTATTTAAATTGACATCATTTTGTTATGCTGAAGCCCTGGTGGCACAGTGGTTAAGAAATTGGCTGCTAACCAAAAAAGTTGGCAGCTCGAATCTACTAGCTGCTCCTTGGAAAATCTATGGGGCAGGTCTACTCTGTCCTATAGGGTCTCCTGAGTCAGAATTGACTCCATGGCAATTTGTTCAGTTTTTGTTTTGTTATGATGGTGTTTTCATCTTTCAGCTCCATGGTAAGATCAAAGAAAAAAGGTCTATTTGGAAACCCCATTGATATTTTGAAGAGCCATGCACTAACAATTTAAAACAAAGACATTCTTTTCCTTTGAGATTTATCAAGATGAACTCTGACCCACTTACTCTGACATTCCAAACTGGTGCTTTCCCAACTGCTGATATTCGTGCCAGGTTAGAAAGGGAAACTTTATATTTCATCTCGGGCTCCTCTTTTCAAAGCAGAGTCAGGCCCTATCGCTCATTCTGGCAGCAGCCATACCTTCCTGCTGTAATTTATGTTCTCACAGACTCAATTCTGTATCCTTCCATCAGGGTTACTTCAAAACCGTTCAAGGTTATCATCCAAGTCCACTTTATGATGAAGATGCCATACATATCAGGTCTTCAGGTATACAGGTATAAAAAAATAAGAGCATGGCTTTTTATTTTTTAGTTCATAGCAAATGAAGATGCTTATTATCAAGCACAGATATTTAACAAAACTTATTTGGTGTTGAACTGAAGCAGAGCGCTTTCTAGAGAACATGATCCTGCTCACTCATTTATAAAAGAAAATGTTCTCCCAGAGGTGTGGGAGGAGTGAGGTGCACCAAACTCGGTGCACATTTGATCCCAATAATCATCAACGGGAAAAAGACTAAGTAGCTTCCCTACCTTTTATTTTATTTATTTGCGTTATTGTGCTTTAAGTGAAAGTTTGGAAACGCTGGTGGTGTAGTGGTTAAGAGCTACGGCTGCTAACCAAAAGGTCAGCAGTTCAATCCACCAGGCACTCCTTGGGAACACTAACGGGCAATTCTACTCTGTCCTATAGGGTGGCTATGAGTCGGAATCGACTTCACAGCAACGAGTTTGGTTTTGAGTTTTTTAAATGAGCGCTTACAATTCAAGTCAGTTTCTCATACAAAAACTTATACACACATTGTTATGTGACCCTAGCTGCTCTCCCTACAATGTGACAGCACACACCTTCTCACCACCCTGTATTTTCTGTGTCCATTCAACCAGCTTTTGTCACCCTCCACCTTCTCATCTCACATCCAGACAGGAGCTGCCCACATAGTCTCATGTGTCTACTTGAGCTAAGAAGCACAACCCTCACCAGTATCATTTCATGTCTTATAGTCCAGTCTAATCTTTGTCTGAAAAATTGCCTTCGAGAATGGTTTTAGTTTTGGGCTAACACAGAGTCCGGAAGCAATGACCTCTGGGGTCCCTTCAGTCTCGGTCAGACTGTTAAGTCTGGTCTTTTTACTAGAATTCGAGGTCTGCATCCCACCTTTCTCCTGCTCCATCAGGGATTCTCTGTTGTGTTCCCTCTTAGCGCAGTCATTGGTGGTAGCCAGTCACCACCTAGTTCTTCTAGTCTCAGGCTGATGGAGTCTCTGGTTTAGGCTGCCCTTTCTTTCTCTTGGGCTCATATTTTCCCTGTGTCTTTGCTGTTTTTCATTCTCCTTTGCTCCAGGTGGGTTGAGACCAATTGATACATCTTAGATGGCTGTTTGCTAGCTTTTAAGACCCTAGATGCCACTCACCAAAGTGGGATGCAGAACGTTTTCTTAATAAAATTTGTTATGCCAATTCACCTAGATGTCCCCTGAAACCGTGGTCCCCACCCCTGCCCCGATACTCCGTCCCTCAAAGTCTTTGGTTGTATGCAGGAAACTTCTTAGCTTTTGGATTAGTCCAGTTGTGCTGACTTTCCCTGTATTGTGTGTTGTCTTTCCCTTCACCTAAAATATTTCCTGTCTACTATCTAATTAGTGAATATTCCTTTCCCTGCCTCCCCAAACTTGTAACTATCAAAGAAAGTTTTCTTCTGTGTTTAAATCTTTTCTTGAGATCTTATAATAGTGGTCTCATACAATATTTGTCCTTTTGTGACTAATTTCACTCACATAATGCCTTCCAGATTCCTTCATGTTATGAAATGTTTCAAAGATTCATCGTTGTTCTTTATCATTGTGTAGTATTACATTGTGTGACTATACCATCATTTGTTTATCCATTCATCTGTTAATGGGCACCTTGGTTGTTTCCATCTTTTTGCTATTGTAAACAGTGCTACAATGAACATGGGTGTGTATATATCTGTTCCTGTGAAGGCTCTTATTTCTCTAGGATATATTCCAGGGAGTGGGATTGCTGGATCGTATGGTAGTTCTATTTCTAGCTTTCTAAGGAAGCACCAAATCGATTTCCAAAGTGGTTGTACCATTTTACATTCCCACCAGCAGTGTATAAGTGTTTCGGTCTATCTACAACCTCTCCAACATTTAAAATTTTGTGTTTTTTAGATTAATACCAGCCTTGTTGGGATGAGATGGTACCTCATTGTAGTTTTGATTTGAATTTCTCTAATGGCTAATGATCGCGAGCATTTCCTCATGTGTCTGTTAACTGCCTGAATATCTTCTTTGGTGAAGTGCCTGTTCATATCCTTTGCCCCTTTTTTAATTGGGATTTTTATCTTTTTGTTGTTGAGGTTTTGCAGCATCTTGTAGATTTTAGAGATTAGATGCTGATTGGATTTGTCTTAGCCAAAATTTTTTTTTCCCAGTCTGTAGGTTGTCTTTTTTACTCTTTTGGTGAAGTCTTTGGATGAGTATAAGTGTTTGACATTTAGGAGCTCCCAATTATTTAGTTTCTCTTCTGGTGTTTGGGCATCGTTAGTAATGTTTTGTATACTTTTTATGCCATGTATTAAGGCTGTTAACAGTGTCCTCCCCCCCCCCTTTTTTTCTTGCATGACCTTTGTCTTTTAGAATTTGTATTTAGACCTTTGCTTCCTTTTGAGTTAGTTCTTCTGCATGATGTGAGGTATGGGTCTTGTTTCACTTTTTTTTGCAGATGGATATCCAGTTATGCAGGCATCATTTGGTTAAAGAGACTGTATTTTCCCCGTTTAATGGACTTCGGGCATTTGTCAAATAAGCTGCTCATAGGTGGAAGAATTTACGTCTGGATTCTCAATTCTGTTCCATTGGTTTATGTATCTCTTGTTGTACCAGTACCAGGCTGTTTTGACTACCGTGGTGGTATAATAGGTTCTAAAATCAGGTGTTGTGAGGCCTCCCACATAGTTCTTTTTTTTTTCAGTAATGCGTTAGTTATCTGGGGCCTCTTCCCTTTCCATATGAAGTTGTTGATTTCTTTCTCCACCTCATTAAAAAATGCCATTAGAATTTGGATCCAGATTGCATTGTATCTGTAGATAACTTGGTTAGAATAGACATTTTCTCAATGTTGAGTCTTCCTATCCATGAGCAAGGTATGTTTTTCCACTTATGTATGTCTCTTTTGGTTTCTTACAGTAGTGTCTTATGGTTTTCTTTGTATAGGTCTTTTAGGTCCCTGGTTAGATTTATTCCTAAGTATTTTATTTTCTTGGGGGCTATTTTATGTATTTTGGAGCCCTGTCATTGGGTGTGTAAATATTTATTATGGTTGTGTTCTCCTGGCTTATTGACCCGTTAATCATTATACACTGTCCTTCCTTAAACTTTATGGTAGATTTTACTTTAAAGTCTATTTTGTCAGAAATTAATATTGCCGCTTCTGCTTTTTAAATTT
Source organism: Loxodonta africana (assembly GCF_030014295.1). Taxonomy (NCBI): domain Eukaryota; kingdom Metazoa; phylum Chordata; class Mammalia; order Proboscidea; family Elephantidae; genus Loxodonta; species Loxodonta africana. The sequence goes on from NC_087354.1 coordinate 3,666,716, forward strand.
TTTTTTGTGCTTTACATGAAAGTTTACAAATCAGTCTCTCATACAAAAATTTATATACACCTTGCTATACACTCTTAATTGCTCTCCCCCTAATGAGACAGAACACTCCTTCCCTCCATTCTCTGTTTTCATGTCTACTTGGCCAGCTTCTGACCCCCGCTGCACTCTCATCTCCCCTCCAGACAGGAGATATCAACATAGTCTCATGTGTCTACTTGATCCAGGAAGCTCACTCTTCACTAGTATCATTTTCTATCCCATAGTCCAGCCCAATCCCTGTCTGAAGAATTGGCTTTGGGAATGGTTCCTGTCTTAGGCTAACAGAAGGTTTGGGGATCATAACTTCTGGGGCCTATTAGTCTCAGTCAGACCATTAAGTCTGGTCTTTTAAGAGAATTTGGGGCCTGCATCCCACCGCTCTCTTGCTCCCTCAGGGGGTCTCTGTTGTGTTTCCTGTCAGGGTAGTCATTTGTTATAGCTAGGCACCATCTAGTTCTTCTGGTCTCAGGCTGATGTACTCTGTTTTATGTGGTCATATCTGTCTCTTGGGCTCATAATTGCCTTGTGTCTTTGGTGTTCTTCATTCTTGTTTGCTCCAGGTGGGTTGAGAGCCATTGATGCTTCTTAGATGGCTGCTTGCTAGGGTTTAAGACCCTAGAAGCCACTCTCCAAAATGGGATGCAGAATGTTTTCTTAATAGATTTTATTATGCCAATTGACTAATTGTCCCCTGAAACCACTACTATGCTGGCCTTCGAAGCATTCAGTTTACTCAGGAAACTTCTTTGCTTTTAGTTTAGTACTGTTGTGCTTACCTTGCCTGTATTGTGCTGTCTTTCCCTTCATCTAAAATAATTCATATCTACTAATTTTTTTTTTTTTACTATCTAATTAGTGAGAACCCTTCTCAGTCCCTCCCTCCCTCCTTTCGCAACCATCAAAGAATATTTCCTTCTCTGTTTAAACTATTTCTCAAGTTCTTATAATAGTGGACTTATACAATATTGCTCCTTTTGCAACTGACTAATTTCACTCAGCATAATGCCTTCCAGATCCCTCCATGTTATGAAATGTTTCACGGATTCATCACTGTTCTTTATCGATGCCTAGCATTCCATTATGTGAATATACCAGAATTTATTTATCCATTCATCTCTTCATGGGCACCTTGGTTGCTTCCATCTTTTTGCTATTGTAAACAGTGCTGCAATGAACATGGGTGTGTATTTTTCTGTTCGTTTAAAGGGTCTTAATTCTCTACGATATATTCTAAAGAGTGGGATTGCTGGATCATACGGTAATTCTATTTCAAGTTTTTTTAAGGAAGTGCAAAATCGATTTCCAAAGTGGTTGTACCATTTACATTCCCACCAGCAGTGTATAAGTGTTCCAGTCTCTCCACAACCTCTCCAACATTGATTATTTTGTGTTTTTTGGATTAATGCCAGCCTTGTTTGTGTGAGATGGAATCTCATCATAGTTTTCGTTTGCATTTCTCTAATGGCCAATGATCGTGAGCATTTCCTCATGTATCTGTTAGCTACCTGAATGTCTTCTTTAGTGAAGTGCCTGTTCATATCTTTTGCCTATTTTTTTTATTGGGTTATTTGTCTTTTCATAGTTGAGTTTTTGCAGTATCATGTAGATTTTAGAGATCAGGCGCTGATCAGAAATGTCATAGCTAAAAACTTTTTCCCAGTCTATAGCTAACCTTTTTACTCTTTTGGTGAAGTCTTTGGATGAGCATAGGCGTTTGATTTTTAGGAGCTCCCCGTTATCTTTTTCTCTTCTGCATTGTTAGTAATGTTTTGTATACTGTTTACGTCATGTACTAGGGCTCCCTACATTGTCCCTATTTTTTTCTTCCATGATCTTTATCATTTTAGATTTTGTATTTAGGCCTTTGATCCATTTTGACTTAGTTTTTGTGCATGGTATGAGGTATGGGTCTTTAATTTTTTTGTAGATGGATATCCAGCTATGGCAGTACCATTTGTTAAAGAGACTGCCTTTTCCCCACTTAACTGACTTTGGGCCTTTGTCAAATATCAGCTGCTCATATGTGGATGGATTTATGTCTGGGTTCTCAATTCTGTTCCATTGGTCTATGTATCTGTTGTTGTACCAGTACTGTGGATGTTTTGACTAGTGTGGTGGTATAATAGGTTTTAAAATCAGGTAGAGTAGGGCCTCCCGCTTTGTTCTTTTTCAGCAGTGCTTTACCTATCCGGTGCGTCTTTTCCTTCCATATAAAATTGGTGATTTTTTTCTCCATATCATTAAAAAATATCATTGGAATTTGAATCAGAATTGCATTGTCTCTATGGATCGCTTTCAGGAGAATAGATATTTTTACCATGTTAAGTCTTCCTATCCATGAGCAAGGTATGTTTTTCCACTTATCTAGGTCTCTTTTGGTTTCTTGCAGTAGTATCTTGTAGCTTTCTTTGTATAGGTTTTTTACATCTATAGTAAGATCTATTCCTAAGTATTTTATCTTCTTGGGGGCTACTGTAAGTGGTATTGATTTGGTGATTTCTTCTTCGATGTTCTCTTTGTAGGTATAGTCAAATCCAATGGATTTTTGTATGTTTATCATGTGTCCTGATGCATTGCTGATATCTTCTATTAGTTCCAGAAGTTTTCTTGTGGATTCTTTGGAGTTTTCTGTGTACAAAGTCATATCTTCTGCAAACAGAGATACTTTTACTTCTTCCTTACCAATCTGTATGCCTTTTATTTCTTTATCTAGCCAATTGCTCTGGATAGGACTTCCAACACTATGTTGAATAAGAATGGTGATAAAGGGCACCCCTGTCTGGTTCCTGTTCTCAAGGGGAATGCTTTCAGGCTCTCTCCATTTAAGATGATGTTGGCTATTTTTTTTTAATTTTTGTTTATTTATTGGCTAAGCTGTATATAAATATCCTTTTCTTATGTTGAGTAATTTTCCTTCTGTTCCTATTTTGCTGAGAGCTTTTATCATGAATGGGCTTTGGACTTTGTCAAATGCCTTTTCTGCATCAATTGATTAGATCATGTGATTCTTGTCTTTTGTTTTATTCATATGGTGGATTATATTGATTTTTTTCTAATGTTGAACCATCCCTGCATACCTGCTATGAATCTCACTTGGTCATGGTGAATTACTTTTTTTCCTATGTTGTTGAATTCTGTTGAAGATTTTTGCATCTAAGTTCATGAGGGAAATAGGTCTGTGATTTTCTTTTTTTGTGGAGTTTTTAACCTGGTTTTGGTATCAGCTATATGCTGGCTTCATAGAATGAATTTGGGAGTATTCCATCCTTTTCTATGCTCTGAAATACCTTCAGTAGTGGTGGTGTTCACTCTTCTCTGAAGGTTTGGTAGAACTCTGCAGTGAAGCCATGAGACCCAGGGCTTTTTTTTGTTGTTGTTGGGAGTTTTTTGATTACCTTTTCAAACTCTTCTTTTGTTATAGGTCTATTTAGTTGTTCTACCTCTGTGTTAGCTTAGGTAGGTAGTGTGTTCCTAGGAATTCATCCATTTCTTCTAGGTTTCTAAATTTGTTACAGGACAATATTTCATAATAATCTGATATAATTCTTTTAATTTCAGTTGCGCCTGTTGTAATATTACCCATGTCATTTCTTATTCGGGTTATTTGCTTCCTTGCCTTTTTCCTTTTGTCAGTTGGTCCAATGGTTTATCAATTCTGATAGTTTTTTCAAAGAAACAGCTTTTGGTCTTGTTAACTCTTTCAATTGTTTTTCTGTTTTCTATTTCATTTAATTCTGCTCTAATTTTTATTTTTTGCTGTCTTCTAGTGCCTGAGGGTTTCTTTTGTTGCTCTCTTTCTATTTGTTCTAGTTGTGGGGAAAATTCTTGATTTTAGCCCTTTATTCTTTCTGTATGTGTGCGTTTATTGATATAAATTGACCTCTGAACACTGCTTTCGCTGTTCCCCAAAGGTTCTGATAGGAAGTGTTTTCATTCTCAGTGGATTCTATGAATTTCTTTAATCCATCCTTAATGTCTTCTGTGACCCAGTCATTTTTGAGCAGGATATTGTTCAGTTTCAAAGTGTTTGATTTCTTTTCCCTGCTTTTACTGTTATTGATTTCTGCTTTTATGCCCCTACGGTCAGAGAAGATGCTTTGCAATATTTCCATGTTTTGATTCTGCTGAGGCTTGTTTTATGACCTAATATGTGGTCTATTCTAGAGAATGTTCCATGTGTACTTGAAAAGAAAGTATACTTGGTTGCTGTTGGGTGGAGTGTTCTGTACATATCTATGAGGTCAAGTTGGTTGATTGTGGCATTTAGGTCTTCCGTGTCTTTATTGAGCTTCTTTCTGGATGTTCTGTCCTTTACCGAAAGTGGTGTGTTGAAGTCTCCTACTATAACTGTGGAGCTGTCTATCTCATGTTTCGATGCTGTTAGAGTTTGTTTTATGTATCTTGCAGCCCTGTCATTTGGTGCATAAATATTTAATATGGTTATATCCTCTTGGTATATTGTCTCTTTAATCATTATATAATGTCATTCCTTTTCCTTTGTGGTGGATTTAAATTTAAAGTCTATTTTATCAAAAGTTGTACTGCCACTTCTGCTCTTTTTTGGTCGTTGTTTGCTTGGTACATTTTTTTCCATCCCTTGAGTTTTAGTCTGTTTTTGTCTCTAAGTCTAAGGTGTGTCTTTTGTAGGTAGCACATAGATGTACCATGGTTTTTAATCCATTCTGCCACTTTCTGTGTCTTTATTGGTGCATTTAGTCCACTTACATTCAGCAAAATTGTCGATAGGTATGAGTTTAGTGCTGTCAAATTTCGATGTCTTTTTCTGTGTGATGTTGACAGTTTCTTTTTCCCACTTTATTTTTTGTACTGAGTAGTTTATCTTTATATATTCTCTTTTCCTCTTATTTGTTGTTGTTGTTTTTGGTTCTGCTGAATCTCTGTTTTTTTCTTGTATTTTATTTTGACGAGTAGAATAGTTAGTCTCCTTTGTGGGTGACTTAATATTTACCCTATTTTTCTAAGTTTAAACCTAAGTTTTATTTCCTTATATCACCTTGTCTCCCTCTCCATACGAAAGATCTATAACTACATTTCTTAGTCCCTGTTTATTTTTTTAATGTTGTCTTCTTTTATGTAATAACATTGCTGTTTCCCTGTTGTGAGTGTTTTTTTATCTTGATTTATTTTTGTGATTTCCCTGTCTGGGTTGACATCTGATTGCTCTGTCCAGTGTTCTAGTCTTGGATTGATACCTGATATTATTGATTTTCTAAACAGAGACCTCCCTTTAGCATTTCTTGTAGTTTGGGTTTGGTTTTTACGAATTCCCTAAACTTTTGTTTATCTGGAAATGTCCTAATTTCGCCTCCATATTTGAGAGACAGTTTTGAAGGATATATGATTCTTGGCTGGCAATTTTTTTCCTTCAATGCTTTATATAAGTCATCCCATTGCCTTCTTGCCTGTTTGGTTTCTTCTGAGTAGTCTGAGCTTATTCTTATCGACTCTCCTTTGTAGGTGACTTTTCGTTTATCCCTAGCTGCTCTTAAAATTGTCTCTTTATCTTTGGTTTTGGCAAGTTTGATTATAATGTGTCTTGGTGGCTTTCTTTTAGAATCTACCTTATGTGGAGTTCGATGAGCATCTTGGATAGATATCTTCTCATCTTTGATGGTATCAGGGAAGTTTTCTGCCAACAAATCTTCAACAGTTCTCTCTGTATTTTCTGTTGTTCCTTCCTGTTCTGGTACTTTAATCACTCATAGGTTATTTCTCTTGATAGAGTCCCACATGATTCTTAGGGTTTCTCCATTTTTTGAAAATTCTTTTATCTGATTTTTCTTCAAATATTTTGGTTCCAAGTGCTTTATCTTCAAGCTCACTAGTTCTGCATTCTGCTTGCTCAATTCTGCTCCTCCTACTTTCTATTTAGTTGTCTAATTCTGTAATTTTATTGTTAATCTTCTGAATTTCTGAGTGCTGTCTCTCTATTTTTTTGTCTCTCTATGGAATCTTGCAGCTTATTAGATTTTTCATTATGTTCTTGAATAACCTTTTGAATTTCTTCAACTACTTTGTCTGTGTATCCCTTGGCTTGTTCTGCTTATTGCCTGATCTTCTTCTTAATTTCATTTCCGATGTGTTGAAGAGTTCTGAAAATGAGTCTTTTGAATCCTGCATCTGGTAATTCCAGGAAGGCACCTTCATCCAGAATATCCATTGATTCTTTGTTTTCAGAGCTTGTTGAGGTGATCAAGGCTTGTTTCTTTATGTGGCTTGATATTGACTGTTTTCTCTGAGCCATCTATAAGTTATTGTGTTAGTTTATTTTATGTTTGCTTACTGTATCCTAGCTTCTTGCTTTGTTTTGTTTTGATATGCCCAGATGGGTTGCTTGAGTGAGCTAGCTTGACTATTTTCACCTTTGAAGTTCTGATGTCCTGTCACCAGATGGCTAGAGCTGTTATCAGGTATATCAGTCTAGAAGTCCATTCATTTTTCTTGTATGAATTCAGCTCAGGTGTCCAGGTAGCTGATCATCAAGTATGTGGTACAGTCTCTGTCCTACAGTCTTAGAGTTGCAGGGATGATTGGTGTAGGTACTGGTATCTGGTTTTAGCTGGGGGTCATGCTCTGATCAAGGCAGGCAGCTGAGAACCGTCCCTGAATATCTGTGAAGAAAGCACATCCCTGTTCCCTAGAGCATACAGGTGGGTGGGTTCTGCAGACAGACCATGGGCACCCAATGCTTTTGTTTGCAAGGACTGGGAGGTACCAGTTACCCTTGGACCCCTGTCTCGGGTGGCTGGGTAACCGGAGTGGAGCCACCAGTCCTTATGCCCCTGATGTAGGTAGGTGAGAACTCTATTTAATAAGCAATGCAGTGTCAAATATCAAACATCCACCTCTTCACCTCACAGCTGAAACAGTTGGAGCCTGCCAACAAAGGCCTATTCCCCTGAAATAGGCCCACACAGGTCCATGCAGGGGGGAAAGTTATTCAAAGCCCACAGACTATTTATGCCTGGACAGGAGCTTCTTCTGTCCTGATATCCCTGGGTTAGTGGAGGTGGCAAATTATCTTCCCCCTAGTTGTGAATTTATTCCTTCTCCAAGGCAGGGAGGATGGCTCCGGGCATTCACCATGGCCTATCTCAGGCCCAGGGAAATCAACAGCCACCGAAGCCAGCCTGGGAGCTAGGGGTGTGGTAAAATATATGCAAGTACTTAGCTTTTGCCAAAAGTGCTGTTCTCTGGTTCCAGAGGCTGTGCAGCTGGCTGCTTCTCCCTGAAGAAACTGCGGCCAAACACTACCACCAGCCTGCCACAGGTACTCCCAGGAATGGTGCCTGAGGGATCCCAGCGATTCAGGCCTGGTAACTCCTCCATTTCTGAACCATCTCTCCCTCTCCCTCCCACTCAGTCTGTTTTCTAACTTTGTCCTTGATGGTCAGGGCTCCTAGTTTGTCATAAATATAATCGTTTCACTTGATTTTTTGGGTCTTTGTTGTAAAAGGTATCATGGGAAGCATCTGGCTATTCCACTGTCTTGGCCCTGCCTCTTCTGCTTTTTTTTTTATTATTATTATTGTTGTTTGCTTGCTACATTTTTTTCCATCCTTTGAGTTTTAGTTTGTGTCTTTAAGTCTAAGGTGTACCGCTTGTAGGCAGCATATAGACAGTTTTTTTTTTTTATCCATACAGTCAGCCTCTGTCTCTTTATTGGCACATTTACTCCATTTACATTCAGCATTATTAGTGATAGGTATGAGTTCAGTGCTGTCATTTTAATGTCTGTGTGTGTGTGTGTGTGTGTGTGTGTTGTTGACAGTTTAGTTTTTCCACTTAATTTTCTTTACTGAGTCAGTTTTCTTTATTTGCATCTTTTTTATTGTTGTTGATTGGTATTTGCTGAGTCTTTACATTTTTCTTCTTTTTATTTTGATGTGTAGGATTGTTAGTTTCCTTTGTTGTTCCCTTTATATATACCCCTATTTTTCTAAGTTTAAACCAATCTTTTATTTCTTTATATTGCCTTGAGTTCCTCTCCATATGAATGATCTGTGACTACATTTTTTAGCCCCTCTTTTTTGTTTTAAAGTTGTCATCCTTTATATAATTATGTCTCTGTTTCCCTTTTTGAGTGTTTTAGCTTTGGTTTATTTTTACAATTTCTCTACTGTGTTGATATCTGAATGCTCTGATCTGTGTTCTAGTGTTGGATTCTTATCTGATGTTATTGACTTTCTAACTGAAAGACTCCCTTTAGTAGTCTTGTAATTTCAGTTTGGTTTGTGCAAATTCCCTAAACTTCTGTTTTTCTGGAAATGTTCTAATTTCACCATCACATTTGAGAGACAGTTTTCTTGAATATATAATTCTTAGCTGGCAATTTTTTCCTACAAGACTTTACATATGTCATCCCATTACTTTCTTGCCTACATGGTTTCTGCTGAGTAGTCTGAACTTTGTCTTTTCGACTCTCCTTTGTAGGTGACTTTTCATTTATCCCTAGCAACTCTTAAAATTCTCTCTTTATCCTTGGTTTTGGAAAGTTTCATTATAATATGTCTTGGTAACTTTCTTTTGGGATCTACCTTGTGTGGGGTTCAATGAACATCTTGGATAGTTATCTTCTCAACTTTCACAATATCAGGAAGTTTTATACTAACAAATCTTCAATAAATCTCTTTGTATTTTCTGTTATCCTCTGCTCTCCTGGTACTCCAGTCATTGGTTGGTTATTCCTCTTGATAGAGTCCCACAAAATTCTTAGGATTTCTTCATTTATTTTACCTGATTGTTCCTCAAACATGTTGGTTCCAAGTGCTTTATCTTTAGTCTCACTAATTCTGACTTCCACTGCCTCAGTTCTGCTCTGATGACTTTCTATTGAATTGTCTAATTCTGAAATTTTATTGTTAATCTTCTGAATTTCTGATTCCTGTCTTTTTATGTATTCCTGAAGTCTATTAAATTTGTCATTATGCTCTTGTCTAATCTGCTTTAGTTCCTCTAATGCTGTCTGTGGCTTGCTTGGCTTGTTCTGGGTTTTGCCTGGTCTCTTTTCTGATCTCTTGAAGAGTTCTGCATATTAATCTTTTGTATTCTACCTCCTGTAATTCTGGGAAGTTCTCTTCACCCAGATTTCTTGAATTTTTGTTTTGGGAGATTGCTGAAGCCATCGTGGTCTGTCTCTTTATGTGATTTGATACTCACTGTTGACTCCAAGCCGTCAATAAGTTTTTGTATTTATTTATTTTATGTTTGCTTACTGTGTCCTAGCTTTTTGTTTTGTTTTGTTTTGGTATGCTCAAATAGGCTGCTTGAGTAAGCTAGTTTGATTATTGGGACCTTTGAAACTGTAATATCCTGTCACCAGGTGATTACAGCTGTTACTATGTATGTAAGCCCAAGAGTCCATTCACTTTTCTTGTATGGATTCAGCTCAGGTGTCCAGATAATCACAGAGTGTGTGGTGCAGGCTCTCACCTACAGTCCTAGACAAGCACAGGTGATTTGTGTAGGAATGGGTATCTGGGTACAGTAGTTTATCATGTGCTGAGCAAGGCAAGGAGCTGACAATCACCCTGAGTGTCTGTGAGGAAAGCATGTCCCTGTTCCTTAGAGTGTGTAGGTGGGGGGGAGGGGGGTGTTTGCATTCAGACCGTGGGCACCCAACGCTGTTGGATGTTAGGACTGGGAGGCACCACTTATTCTTGGATCCTTGTCGTGGGTGGCTAGGTATCGTGGGTGGAGCTGCCAGTCCTCAGGCTCTTGATGTGGGTAGGTGAGGACCCTGCTCAATAGGCAGAGTGGTGTCAAATGCCACAAACCTACCTCTCCCCCAAGTAGCTGAAACAGTTGAGGTTAGACTTCAGGTATATACCCTGTCATACTGTGCTAATAAGGACCTACACTGTTGAAATGGGCCCTTCACAGGTCTATACAGGGGTGAAAGCCATTCAATGTCCATGGACCCCTTTTGTCCATGCCTAGGCAAAGGAGATGTTTCTTCCTTGGGTTTCTGGCTCAGGCAGATTATTTTTTCCCTGTTTGTGAATTTGTTCCCTCTTCAGGGCAGGGAGAATGGCTCAGAGTGAGTGCAGGGTCCTTCTTCTGGCCCAGAGGATGCAGCCTGCTGGGACACAGTGCTGACCATGAAGGGAGTAGGTAAGTGGGTGACAGTTTTTTTTTTTCCCAAAGGGGTATTTTTGGATCACAGTAAGTTAAATGCCTGTACTTACCTTTTGCTGATTGTGGGCCACTTCTTGCTTGTTCTGGAGAGTTAAGCAGACTCTCCACAATTGAGTGTCCCAAACACCTCTGCTTGTCTCACCACACTTGCTCCAGTGGCTGAATCAGCTTGCAGGGTTCCGGACCCTGCGGTGTCAGGTCTGGCAACTCCTCACTGCTTCTGAATCATTTCTCCCTTCCCCTGCTGCTCAGTCTGATTCCTCAGCTTTGCCTTTGATGTTCAGGGCTCCTAGCTTGTCATATATAATTGATTCACTTGTTTTTTTTCTGGCCTTTGTTTTAAGAGAGACCACAGGAAGCATCTGACTACTCTGCCATCTTGACCCTGCCTCTCTCTTTCCTTTTTTTTAAAATAAGGCAGAGTTCTAACATGCTCAATAGTTCATTTTAATAAGAATAGTAGATTAGAAATGACAGAGGTATCCAAGGAGTTAGAGGCAGGTGTTCTGCCTATTGAATTGATGGCTGACAGTCTGCCATCCATGGAGGGATCCGAATGACCTAGAAAACTGTCAGAAGGATTCCAGTGGCACTGAATCTGAGTCCCCTTATGAAGGAAGAGACTGTCTTCCACAGCCCACTGACTTATGAAGGCATCACATACGTGGTAAAACTTGAACTTCATGGTGCAAATGGCTCTATCTCAGGGTGAGCAACTGATACTTGTGAGAATAATCACTGGCACCTCAGGGGAGCGGTAATTGTTTTAATACTAGCATTTAATTAGTGCTCCTATCAGCTGTCCTCTCCCCTCTACTGCATTTCACCATTTAATCATCCAATGAAACCTACAAGACAGGGACTGGATAACCTCTTTTTACACCTTGCAGAGCTGACATAAATTTCTCACAGGCACACAGCCAGTACAGGAGGGGAGGGCGAAGCCCAGGCTGCCTTGCTCCCAAATACAGTAAGTTCAAAGGAAATGGCCAGAGATTTTCAATGCAGTCACTTGTTAAAAGTCCTGAGTTCCATTCTAAACCCACTGAATCTAAATACGGGAAACTGCCCAAAGTTCTGCATTTTATCGTAAGTACACTGAATACTGAGAACCACTGCTTCAGGCCATGCTCCCTTCTCTCCTCATATGTTTGCACTGTGGATGTGATGATGGTGGCAGTGATGGCAGGCAGCACGAGTGCTGCTCCATCCTTCCTCCAGGAGTCTCACTGAAATGAAGGGAAAGATATTTTTCAAAGAGAGAAAAGCATAGCAATGCTAGAACATGGGAAAGAGGCCGTCAGTGGACATCGCTATGAGGAAGTCTTGGGAAATTCAAGGCAGGTGAGGTTTACTTGAGCAGGAGCTGATAATTGTGCAGAAGTTAAGCAGTGTCCTCCCCTGGAAGGTGTGCGAAATAGCAAGCCTGCAGGCTGAAAGCATGAGGAGAAGCAGTGGGCAATTCAGCGAATCCCTGCTGGGATTAAAGATTAAAATGAACAAGCAGAGCATAAGGCCCCAAAGGGGAAAATTCAGAGAATAGAAGAAAACTCAAATGGATAAGAATATTGAGTGTATGTGTGCATGATTGTATATATTAATATGTATGTACACTGATAACAATATTTCTTTGTGTATGTCGATGGCACTGGGTTTGTATGATATATATATATTATAGGTAGATACAGGCTTGAAATAACAATGGACTGCTAGAGGAAAGGAGCCTCAAAGAACTTGAAAGTGTTCTTGGATAGATGATAGATAGGTGTAACAAAAACGGGATAATAACTTGGGAACGGCTGAGTAACAACTTGCAGCTCTAGAAGCTAAAGTTGAGGAAATCTCCTGGAACTCAGAGTACAAAGACTTATTGGAAACCCCAGAACAAGCAAACCCAGACACTAAGGTCAGTGGTGCTTGATGAGTGGCCATTGAGAAAGGAGGAAGGACTTTGAATTTTTTTGTGGGCCCTTTTGAATTATTTGAATTCCTTCCTTTACAATACAGGCATTGCTTCAATTAATAAAAACAGTGAATTAAACTTGAATGCTGTGTGGTGGCTACTGAGGAGGCCCCAAATAGAATATTAAATCAAACTTGGGACAGCTCTTCTGGATTCTTGTTAACAGCACAAGTGAGGAGTCAAATTTCTGGTTAATATTTTCCCTCTGTTCTCTAGGATGAGGCAATCTTCCGGCAGTTCCGTATATACTGCATGAGCTCCCTTTCATTTGAGAAGTTTTATATTTCCTTTGCCTTAGTAGGCACATAGCTTGATAGGATTTTGGAATTCATCCAATCTGCAATGCTAAATGTGGAGGAGGACCCAAGGGATATGATGGTGCCAAGATGTTAAGCAAAGCACTCATGCATCTGGACAATGCCCAGCCCTCACAGCCAAGGAATTTATGCGCAAGCTGTATACATCTTTGAATTGGGGCAAAGACTCAATTGGCAGTAGACTATTGTGGGATGGAAGGGTGGATGAAGCTAGGTAAGGGCTGTGAAGGGGTCCAGGCAATGACAGTGTATCTGCCCACTAGGAGTCTTAATAGAAATGTACCCCTTTTACTTGCAGACTTCAAATAATTGCACTTATCATTCCCTTGTCACCAGTTGGCTTCATGGGGGGTCCCCTGAGTTCCTGCAACCACCCAACACCCAGATGTCCTTTATTTCAAGTGAGAGTTAGGCTTATTACTCTCAGAGTTCTGAAGGGTTCCAGAATCAGGACCAGTCCTGGGAAGAGGGGCTGGCAGAATGCAGCAATGAGCTGTGTGGTAGGCAGAACTCAGAACTCTAAGATAGTTCCCAGGTTTCCTGCCCCAGTGTACATGTCCTGTGAAAATCTCTCCCCTTGACTGTGGGCTTCCACACCTGTGATTAGGTTATGTTATACAGCAAAAATGATTTTGCCAATGTAATTAAGGTCTCTGATCAGTTAACTTTGAGTTATTAAAAAAGGAGACTATCCTAGATGGGCCTGATGCAATTAGATGACCCCTTAAAAGACACAAGAAACAACAGTAGTCACCCTCTTGCTGGCTGTCTTAGTTATCTAGTGCTGCTATAACAGAAATGCCATAAGTGGATGGCTTTAACAAAGAGAAGCGCATTCTCTCATAGTCTGGGGGCTAGAAGTCTGATTCCAGGGTGCCAGATCCAGGGGAAGGCTTTCTATATCAGGTGTGGGGGAAGGTCCTTGTCATCAATCTTCCCCAATCAAGGAGCTTCTCAGAGCAGGGACCCCCGGTCCAAAGAACACATTTTTATATCTCAAGAGAGGTTGAATTAAGACACAACCTAATCTTGTAGATTGAGTCCCTCCTCATTAACATAACTTCTGCTGATCTCATTTCATTAACATCATAAAGATATGATTTACAAAACATGGGAAAATCACATCAGACAAAATGGTGGACAATCAGACAGTACTGAGAATCATAGCCTAGCCAAATTGACACATGTTTTGGACACAATTCAATCCATGATATTCCACCCTTTGGCTCCCAAATATTCATGTTTTTGCCATGCATAAACATGTGTAAAACATATTCACCCCATCATATCGTAGCAAAACTTTTAAATCAACTCCACGTTCAAAATCCAAAAATTCCTCTTCATCTGTGAAATCAAGAATTCAATTTATTTGCTTCCAAAGTACAGTGGTGGAACCGGTACAAGCTAGATATTTCCATTACAAATGGGAGAAAATTGGGAGAGAAGGGGTAACAGACATCAAGCCAAGTCAGGAGAATATATTACATTAGCCCTCAAGGCCTGAGAGTAATCCTCTGTTCTCTGAGACTATTTAGGCAGTAGCCCTACCTTCCAGCCTTGGATATTGACCACATTCTCCAGATTCTGAGTGGAGGTCCCTTGGCCCTGGGCTTTAGCTCTGCCTTCCAGGCCCACTGGAACAGCAACTCTTCTCCCTCCAATTTGGATGGCTCCATTCGCATAGTCCACCTGAGTGATGACTCCACTCTTTGAGACTCCAGAGGTTGTGGCCCTACCCTTTGAGACTGAAACAGCTCTGGTCCTGTATTCCTTGTCTCTTCAGTTTCTGCTTCCTGGCTTCTTGGCCTCTTGAGCCTCACTGCCTGTGTCTGCCCTGCAGGGACAAGTGTTCCAAAGCTCTTTAGCTCCACTGATGAGTGCCTGGTGGTACCCTACTCTACCAAGAAGCCTCCTGCACAAAGGTATGCAGTTCTCTCACTGCCTGGGTCAGCTCCAGTGCTGTGCTGGTCTCCTGGTTCTGCTGCTGCCATTTCTCTGCTGCTGCTTCTTGCCGTCTGTGCTGTCTCCAGTGTAACAGCCCTCCTCATTTCCTTCTGAGTCCTCACCAAAATTGTCTTCGATGTCCATAATTCCATCAACAGTCTCTTCAAGACAATGCAGACTTTTACTACTAGACCCTTTAAAACTCTTCTAGCTGCCTTTCATTCACAGTTTTAAAACCGCTTCCACATATTAGGTATCTGTTAGAGCAGTACCCCACTCCTGCTGCCAAGTGTCTTAGGCTGAATTTTCTAGACATGTAAAACCAGTAAAGCATAGAAATATCTGTATAAAGAGATTTAAGTCAAGGAAATAGCTCATATGGTTGTAGAGGCTGGAACGTCCAAAATCCTTAGATCAAGCAGGAAGCTGCTCCTGATTCATGTAGCCACAGGGGCTGGCAAACCCAAGACCAGCAGGTTAGAAAGCAGGGCTTTTGTTCACAGGCTTTGAAGACCAACAAATACCAAGATTGGCAAGCAAGATGGCAAGTAAGCTGCTAGCTCAAGCCCCAAGAACCAGAGGTCAGACAAACAGGAGCCAGATACAGGATCCAAAGCAAGCAAGAGCCTGAGAGCCTTGCCAGAGAGTCCATTTATATTTGCTGCAGGCCAAACCACCAAGGAAACTCCCTTTCAACTGATTGACTACTCATAGCAGATCCCATCATGGAGGAAATCACAGTATATCAAATCTCATCATGGAAGGGATCACATCATCATATGACTGCCAAACTACATCATATCTGCCAAACCACTGAGAATCAAGGCCTAGCCAAGTTGACACACAACCTTAATGATTACACTGGCCTTGAACTAAGCTGCCATGTTGTGAAAGAAGGGGCCTGAGGGCAGCCTCTAGGAACTGAGAGTGATCCACAACGAACAGCCAGCGAGAAAATCCAGACCCAGTTGCTGTGGACAACAGTGTGGCAGTTCCTCAAATGTTAATAGAACTACCATATGATCCAGCAATTCTACCCCTTGGTATATACCCAAAAGACTTGAAATCAGGTTCTCAAAAAGATACATGTATACCAAAGTTTATTGCAGCACTATTCACAATAGCCCAAAGGTTGAAACAATCCAAGTGCTCATCAACAGATGAATGAAGAAAGAAAATGTGATATATCCATGTTTTGTTGTTGTGAGGTTCCATTGAGTTGGTTCTGACTCATAATGCCTCTGTGTACAGCAAAGCAAAGTGCTACCCGGTCCTGCGCCACCCTTACAACTGTTGCTATGTTTAAGCCCATTGTTGCAGCAACTATGTCAGTCAGTCTCGTTGAAGGTCTTACTCTTTTTTGCTGACCCTTTGCCAAGCATGATGTCCTTCTCCAGGGATTGGTCCCTCCTGATAACAAGTCCAAAGTAAATGAGATGGAGTCTTACCATCTGTCATAGATTGAATTGTGTCCCCCCCAAAATATGTGTCAACTTGGTTAGGCCATGTGTGGTTGTCCTCCATTTTGTGATTGTAGTTTTATGTTGAGAGGATTAGGGTGGGATTGTAACATCACCCTTACTTAGGTCACCCCCTGATCCAAGGTATAGGGAGTTTCTCTGGGGTGTGGCCTGCACCACCTTTTACCTCTCAAGAGATAAAAGGAAAGGGAAGCAAGCAGAGAGTTGGGGACCTCATACCACGAAGAAATCAGAACCAGAAGCAGAGCGCGTCCTTTGGACAAGGGGTTCCTGTGCCTGAGAAGCTCCTTGACCAGGGGAAGATTGAGGACAAGGACCTTCCTCCAGAGCTGACAGAAAAAGAAAGTCTTCCCTGGGAGCCAATGCCCTGAATTTGGACTTGTAACCTACTAGAAGGTAAGAAAATAAATTTCTCTTTGTTAAAGCCATCCACTTGTGTTATTTCTGTTATGGCAGCACTGGATAGCTAAAATACCATTCTTGCTTCTAAGGAGTATTTTGACAGTATTTCTTCCAAGAGATATATGTTCATCCTTATGGCAGTCCATGATATATTCGATATTCTTCACCAACACCATGCGTATTGGAATATTAGGTATACAGACAATGGAATATTATTCAGTCATAAAGAAAATGAAGTTCTTGTATATGCTACCACATGGATGAACCTTGAAAACGTTATGCTGAGAGAAACAAGCCAGGTACAAAAGGACAAATATTGTATGAACCTACTCATATGAAATATCAAGAACAGGCAAAATGCATAAAAACAAAGGTTTATTAGTGGTTACAAGTGGCTGGAGAGAGACAGGAGAATGTGGAGTTATTATTTAATGGGTACTGAGCTTCTGTTTGGGGAAATTAAAAACTTTTGGAAATGGACAGTGGAGATAGTTGTACAACATTGGGAAAGTAATAAATGTCACAGAATTGTACACTTAAAAATGGTTAAGATAGCCAATTTTTGTTATATATATTTTATCAAAATTAAAAAAAAAAAAGAAAATGTAAAATAACCCTAAAATTTTCAGGCGGTTGACATGTATAAAATGGCTGAGCTTAGCTATGACATCAACTACATTTTACTTAAAAAATGCACTTTTTTTTTTTTGCCGAGCACCAGCTGATTTTGTACAGACTTAATCTAATAGCTAAAGAAATGTTTTTCTTTGTGAATAAGAATGTTCCAGGAGGGAGCCAAGGTGGCGGACTAGGCAGACGCTACCTCGGATCCCTCTTACAACAAAGACACGGAAAAACAAGTGAATCGATCACATATATAACAATCTACGAACCCTGAACAACAAACACAGATTTAGAGACGCAGAACGAACTAATACGGGGAAGCAGCGATTGTTTCCAGAGCCTGGAGCCAGCGTACCAGTCAGGTACAGCACAAGCACAGAGAGCTGCTCCACCCCCCTGAACTAACCCCGGGAGGGGGACCAGCTGGTTCCATGGGCGGCGTGGGATGCAGCCAGTAGGAGAAGTCCCCGGGAGGCAGTGACTGGTCTTGGAGCAGAAAGAGCAGCATCCGAGCCGGGGAACCGTCCCGCAGGGATTTGGACTGGACGCAGCGGATTTTCTGGAAAAACTAGTTTCCCAGTGATGGCTCGGAGACAACAATCCATATCAAACCACTTAAAGAAGCAGACCGTGACAGCTTCTCCAACCCCCCAAACAAAAGAATCAAAATCTTTCCCAAATGAAGATACAATCTTGGAATTATCAGATACAGAATATAAAAAACTAATTTACAGAATGCTTAAAGATATCACAAATGAAATTAGGATAACTGCAGAAAAAGCCAAGGAACACACTGATAAAACAGTTGAAGAACTCAAAAAGATTATTCAAGAACATACTGGAAAAATTAATAAGTTGCAAGAATCCATAGAGAGACAACATGTAGAAATCCAAAAGATTAACAATAAAATAACAGAATTAGACAACGCACTAGGAAGTCAGAGGAGCAGACTCGAGCAATTAGAATGCAGACTGGGACATCTGGAGGACCAGGGAATCAACACCAACATAGCTGAAAAAAAATCAGATAAAAGAATTTAAAAAAATGAAGAAACCCTAAGAATTATGTGGGACTCTATCAAGAAGGATAACCTGCGGGTGATTGGAGTCCCAGAACAGGGAGAGGGGACAGAAAACACAGAGAAAATAGTTGAAGAACTCCTGACAGAAAACTTCCCTGACATCATGAAAGACGAAAGAATATCTATCCAAGATGCTCATCGAACCCCATTTAAGACTGATCCAAAAAGAAAAACACCAAGACATATTATCATCAAACTCACCAAAACCAAAGATAAACAGAAAATTTTAAAAGCAGCCAGGGAGAAAAGAAAGGTTTCCTTCAAGGGAGAATCAATAAGAATATGTTCTGACTACTCAGCAGAAACCATGCAGGCAAGAAGGGAATGGGACGACATATACAGAACACTGAAGGAGAAAAACTGCCAGCCAAGGATCATACATCCAGCAAAACTCTCTCTGAAATATGAAGACGAAATTAAGATATTTACAGACAAACACAAGTTTAGAGAATTGGCAAAAACCAAACCAAAGCTACAAGAAATACTAAAGGATATTGTTTGGTCAGAGAACCAATAATATCAGATATCAGCACAACACAAGGTCACAAAACAGAATGTCCTGATATCAACTCAAATAGGGAAATCACAAAAACAAACAAATGAAGATTAATTAAAAAAAAAAAATACACATAACAGGGAATCATGGAAGTCAATAGGTAAAAGATCACAATAATCAAAAAGAGGGACTAAATACAGGAGGCATTGAACTGCCATATGGAGAGTGATACAAGGCGATATAGAACAATACAAGTTAGGTTTTTACTTAGAAAAATAGGGGTAAATAATAAGGTAACCACAAAAAGGTATAACAACTCTATAACTCAAGATAAAACCCAAGAAAAACGTAATGACTCAACTAACATAAAGTCAAGCACTGTGAAAATGAGGATCTCACAATTTACTAAGAAAAACGCCTCAGCACAAAAAAGTATGTGGAAAAATGAAATTGTCAACAACACACATAAAAAGGCATCAAAATGACAGCACTAAAAACTTATTTATCTATAATTACCCTGAATGTAAATGGACTAAATGCACCAAAAAAGAGACAGAGAGTCACAGACTGGATAAAGAAACACGATCCATCTATATGCTGCCTACAAGAGACACACCTTAGACTTAGAGACACAAACAAACTAAAACTCAAAGGATGGAAAAAATATATCAAGCAAACAATAAGCAAAAAAGAAGAGGAGTAGCAATATTAATTTCTGACAAAATAGACTTTAGACTTAAATCCACCACAAAGGATAAAGAAGGACACTATATAATGATAAAAGGGACAATTGATCAGGAAGACATAACCATATTAAATATTTATGCACCCAATGACAGGGCTGCAAGATACATAAATCAAATTTTAACAGAATTGAAAAGCGAGATAGATACCTCCACAATTATAGTAGGAGACTTCAACACACCACTTTCAGAGAAGGACAGGACATCCAGTAAGAAGCTCAACAGAGACACGGAAGATCTAATTACAACAATCAACCAACTTGACCTCATTGACTTATACAGAACTCTCCACCCAACTGCTGCAAAATATACTTTTTTTTCTAGCACACATGGAACATTCTCTAGAATAGACCACATATTAGGTCATAAAATAAACCTTTGCAGAGTCCAAAACATCGAAATATTACAAAGCATCTTCTCAGACCACAAGGCAATAAAACTAGAGATCAATAACAGAAAAACTAGGGAAAAGAAATCAAATACTTGGAAAATGAACAATACCCTCCTGAAAAAAGACTGGGTTATAGAAGACATCAAGGAGGGAATAAGGAAATTCTTAGACAGCAACGAGAATGAAAATACTTACTATCAAAACCTCTGGGACACAGCAAAAGCAGTGCTCAGAGGCCAATTTATATCGATAAATGCACACATACAAAAAGAAGAGCCAAAATCAGAGAACTGTCCCCACAACTTGAACAAATAGAAACTGAGCAACAAAAGAATACATCAGGCACCAGAAGAAAACAAATAATAAAAATTAGAGCTGAACTAAATGAATTAGAGAACAGAAAAACAATTGAAAGAATTAACAAAGCCAAAAGCTGGTTCTTTGAAAAAATTAACAAAATGAATAAACCATTGGCTAGACTGACTAAAGAAATACAGGAAAGGAAACAAATAACCTGAATAAGAAACGAGAAGGACCACATCACAACAGAACCAAATGAAATTAAAAGAATCATTTCAGATTATTATGAAAAATTGTACTCTAACAAATTCGAAAACCCAGAAGAAATGGATGAATTCCTGGAAAAACACTACCTCCCTAAACTAACACATTCACAAGTAGAACAACTAAATAGACCCATAACAAAAAAAAGAGATTGAAACGGTAATCAAAAAACTCCCAACAAAAAAAAGCCCTGGCCCGGATGGCTTCACTGCAGAGTTCTACCAAACTTTCAGAGAAGAGTTAACACCACTACTACTAAAGGTATTTCAAAGCATAGAAAATGACGGAATACTACCCAACTCATTCTATGAAGCCACCATCTCCCTGATACCAAAACCAGGTAAAGACATTACAAAAAAAGAAAATTATAGACCTATATCCCTCATGAACATAGATGCAAAAATCCTCAACAAAATTCTAGCCAATAGAATCCAACAACACATCAAAAAAATAATTCACCATGATCAAGTGGGAGTTATACCAGGTATGCAAGGCTGGTTTAATATCAGAAAAACCATTAATGTAATCCATCACATAAATAAAACCAAAGACAAAAACCACATGATCTTATCAATTGATGCAGAAAAGGCATTTGACAAAGTCCAACACCCATTCATGATAAAAACTCTCAGGAAAATAGGAATTGAAGGAAAATTCCTCAACATAATAAAGGGCATCTATGCAAAGCCAACAGCCAATATCACTCTAAATGGAGAGAACCTGAAAGCATTTCCCTTGAGAACGGGAACCAGACAAGGATGCGCTTTATCACCGCTCTTATTCAACATCGTGTTGGAAGTCTTAGCCAGGGCAATTAGGCTAGACAAAGAAATAAAAGGTATCCGGATTGGCAAGGAAGAAGTAAAGTTATCACTATTTGCAGATGACATGATTATATACACAGAAAACCCTAAGGAATCCTCCAGAAAACTACTGAAACTAATAGAAGAGTTTGGAAGAGTCTCAGGTTATAAAATAAACATACAAAAATCACTTGGATTCCTCTACATCAACAAAAAGAACACCGAAGAGGAAATAACCAAATCAATACCATTCACGGTAGCCCCCAAGAAGATAAGATACTTAGGAATAAATCTTACCAAGGATGTAAAAGACCTATACAAAGAAAACTACAAAGCTCTACTACAAGAAATTCAAAAGGACATGCTTAAGTGGAAAAACATACCCTACTCATGGATAGGAAGACTTAACATAGTAAAAATGTCTATTCTACCAAAAGCCATCTATACATTTAACGCACTTCCGATCCAAATTCCAATGTCATATTTTAAGGGGATAGAGAAACAAATCACCAATTTCATATGGAAGGGAAAGAAGCCCCGGATAAGCAAAGCACTACTGAAAAAGAAGAAGAAAGTGGGAGGCCTCACCTTACCTGACTTCAGAACCTATTATACAGCTACAGTAGTCAAAACAGCCTGGTATTGGTACAACAACAGACACATAGACCAATGGAACAGAATTGAGAACCCAGACATAGATCCATCCACGTATGAGCAGCTGATATTTGACAAAGGACCAGTGTCAATTAACTGGGGAAAAGACAGCCTTTTTAACAAATGGTGCTGGCATAACTGGATATCCATTTGCAGAAAAATGAAACAGGACCCATACCTCACACCATGCACAAAAACTAACTCCAAGTGGATCAAAGACCTAAACATAAAGACTAAAACGATAAAGATCATGGAAGAAAAAATTGGGACAACCCTAGGAGCCCTAATACAAGGTATAAACAGAATACAAAACATTACCAAAAATGACGAAGAGAAACCAGATAACTGGGAGCTCCTAAAAATCAAACACCTATGCTCATCTAAAGACTTCACCAAAAGAGTAAAAAGACCACCTACAGA
Organism: Loxodonta africana; assembly: GCF_030014295.1. Lineage (NCBI taxonomy): Eukaryota > Metazoa > Chordata > Mammalia > Proboscidea > Elephantidae > Loxodonta > Loxodonta africana. The sequence goes on from NC_087354.1 coordinate 3,688,797, forward strand.
TTGGGAAAGAATTTTCAGCTATGACATCTCCGACCAGCACCTGATCTCTAAAATCTACATGATTCTGTCAAAACTCAACCACAAAAAGACAAACAACCCAATCAAGAAGTGGGCAAAGGATATGAACACGCACTTCACTAAAGAAGATATTCAGGCAGCCAACAGATACATAAGAAAATGCTCCCGATCATTAGCCATTAGAGAAATGCAAATTAAAACTACGATGAGATTTCATCCCACACCAGCAAGGCTGGCATTAATCCAAAAAACACAAAATAATAAATGTTGGAGAGGCTGCGGAGAGATTGGAACTCTCATACACTGCTGGTGGGAATGTAAAATGGTACAACCACTTTGGAAATCTATGTGGCGTTATCTTAAACAGTTAGAAATAGAACTACCATACAACCCAGAAATCCCACTCCTAGGAATATACCCTAGAGATACAAGAGCCTTCATACAAACAGATATATGCACACCCATGTTTATTGCAGCTCTGTTTACAATAGCAAAAAGTTGGAAGCAACCAAGGTGTCCATCAACAAATGAATGGGTAAATAAATTGTGGTATATTCACACAATGGAATACTACGCATCGATAAAGAACAGTGACGAATCTCTGAAACATTTCATAACATGGAGGAACCTGGAAGGCATTATGCTGAGCGAAATTTGTCAGAGGCAAAAGGACAAATATTGTATAAGACCACTATTATAAGATCTTGAGAAATAGTAAACCTGAGAAGAACACATACTTTTGTGGTTATGAGGGGGGGAGGGAGGGAGGGTGGGAGAGGGTTTTTTATTGATTAATCAGTAGATCAGAACTGCTTTAGGTGAAGGGAAAGACAACACTCAATACATGGAAGGTCAGCTCAATTGGACTGGACCAAAAGCAAAGAAGTTTCTGGGATAAAATGAATGCTTCAAAGGTCAGCGGAGCAAGCGCGGAGGTCTGGGGAACATGGTTTGCGGGGACTTCTAAGTCAATTGGCAAAATAATTCTATTATGAAATCATTCTGCATCCCACTTTGAAATGTGGCGTCTGGGGTCTTAAATGCTAACAAGCGGCCATCTAAGATGCAACAATTGATCTCAACCCACCTGGAGCAAAGGAAAATGAAGAACACCAAGGACACACGACAACTAAGAGCCCAAGAGACAGAAAGGGCCACATGAACCAGAGACCTACATCATCCTGAGACCAGAAGAACTAGTTGGTGCCCGGCCACAATCGATGACTGCCCTGACAGGGAGCACAGCAGAGGACCCCTGAGGGAGCAGGAGATCAGCGGGATACAGACCCCAAATTCTCATAAAAAGACCAAACTTAATGGTCTGACTGAGACTGGAGGAATCCCGGCGACCATGCTCCCCAGACCTTCTGTTGACACAGGACAGGAACCATCCCCGAAGACAACTCATCAGAAATGAAAGGGACTGGTCAGCGGGTGGGAGAGAGACGCTGATGAAGAGTGAGCTACTTATATCAGGTGGACACTTGAGATTGTGTTGGCAACTCTTGTCTGGAGGGGGGATGGGAGGATAGAGAGAGAAGGAAGCAGGCAAAATTGTCAAGAAAGGAGAGACTGAAAGGGCTGACTCAAGAAGGGGAGAGCAAGTGGGAGTAGGGAGTGAGATGTATGTAAACTTCTATGTGACAGACTGATTGGATTTGTAAACATTCACTTGAAGCTTAATAAAAGTTATTAAAAAAAAAAAAAAAAGCCCTGAGCCGGACGGCTTCACTGAAGACTTCTACCAAACTTTCAGAGAAGAGTTAACACCACTACTACTAAAGGTATTTCAAAGCATAGACAACGATGGAACACTACCTAACTCATTTTGTGAAGCCACCATATCCCTGATACCAAAACCAGGTTAAGACACCACAAAAAAAGAAAATTACAGACCTATATCCCTTATGAACATAGATGCAAAAATCCTCAACAAAATTCTAGCCAATAGAATTCAACAACATATCCAAAAAATAATCCACCACCACCAAGTGGGATTTTTACCAGGTGTGCAAGGTTGGTTTAATATTAGAAAAACCATTAATGTAATCCACCATATAAATAAAGGACTAAAACCACATTAAAAAAAAAAAAAAAAAAAAAGAATGTTCCAGGAGGAGCATGAAAAAAAAGTACTATTCTCAGGAGAAAATGTTCATGCAGGATGTTATCAGAAGAACATTTATGAAGGTTGCCCCTGAAAGTCTGTGATGAAAAACAGGTTAATTGACATTGTGAAAGTTTACTTGTGACTCATGTGTAATCCCCAGCCTTCATGTATAAAAACTCCCTCTCCCCTTCTGAACATTGGAGCATTTTAGTCTCAGAATCAAATGCTGCTGGATTCCTGAATCTTCTTCTCTCAGTAAAACTTTTTGTTTTACTTCAACAGACTCAGGAATTTTACTCTTTGACAAAAGAAAAAAAGAAAGGGAATGCAAGCTCAACCCTGAAAGCCACAAGGAACAGAATTCTTCCAACAACTGGTGAACTCAGAGATCACAGCCCCTTGATTTCTGCCTGGTGAGACACTGAGCATAGCACCCAGCTAACTGTGCCCATACTCCTGACCCAGAGAACCTGTGAGACAATAATTAAGTGTGTTTCAAGCAGCTCTTTGTGACGGTTTGTTACACAGCCATAGAAACAAGCACAGAATGAGATGTCAGCACACCAAGAGAGGTCCAAGAGTGGTTCATTCAGCGCAAGCTCCCCGAACATAGGCACTGGGGCTGACAGTCTCCGCGGCCATACTTGAACAGGGTTGGGTTTCTTAAGGGATCCCTTCAGTTGGTATCCCTCAGTGAACACGCCTTAGGGGGTCAGACAAGAGAAGTTAGCATCCTGTCCCAACATCATGGGCTCTGTGACCTTTGGCAACTCCTTCACCTCTATAGGACTCTTTAACCATCTTTGAAATGTGGATGAGCATAGCCCCTTCCACACGCATAAAACTGGAGGAGGGACTGAATGAAATTGTCTTTATCAAGCTGTAGCCATGGTGCTGATGCGCAGAAAGGGCTTAATACTTGTGAGAAGTGCTGTAATTCTGCCTCGAAGTGTCACTCAAAGTAACAGGGATGGAGTCTCAAATGGTACCTGGGGCCAGTCCCACAGGGGTCTGGGTCGTGGATGGGGTTGAGACTGGGTGTCTAACACCACAGCCCACATCGGGATTGAGGCAGGGGCCACTGGAGACTGACAGCCACTTTAAAAAAATATATTTTATTGAGTTTTCGGTGAAAGTTTGCATAGCAATTTATGTTCCCATTTAACAATTTCTACACATATTGTTCAGTAACATTGGTTATATTTTTGACATTGCATCAACATTCTCATTATTTCCACTCTTGCTTCCTGGCCCCCTCTGCTGATCCCTTCATCTTTGCTTTAGAGTAAATGTTGACTATTTAGTCTTAAAAAAGTAGATGATTTGCTGCTGTTGCTGTTTTATAAAAAGAGCACAGTACTCACTGGTGATATTGTTTATTTTATGAGCCAATCTGTTATTTAGTTGAAAGTGACCTCTAGGAATATTTTCAGTTGAAAGTTTAAAAGACATTGTCAGTGCAATAGCCTCAGGGGTTCCCCAGGTCTCTGCCAGTCCAGCAAGGCTGGCCATTTTTAAAGATTTTGAGTTTTGTTATATAATTTTCTCCTATTCTATCCAGAACCATGTATTGTGGCCCCAGTCAGAATAGTCCATAGTAGTATCTGGGTGCCATCTACTTCTTCTGGCCTCAGGACAGGTGAAACTGTGGTATGCACAGGCAATTTATTCTGTAGAAGGGTTTCTTCTTTGAGTCTTTTGTTTTCTTCTTTCTGTTTTGCTCCAGACAAGTAGAGACTAATAATTGTATGTTAGATGGCCACTCACAAGCTTTGAAGATCCCAGGCACTATTAACCAAACTAGATTGTAGAACATAAACTTTATAGATTATGTTGTGCCAATTAGCCAAAATGTTCCATGAGACTATGTTCCTAAGCCTTCAAACCCAGTAAACCAAACCTGCAAGGTATTTAGCTATGTCTGGGAGGTATTCGTGACTGTGCCCTCTATGTGTTTTATTATATGTGTGAATATATATGCAGTACACACAAACATATACATAGATATGTCTACAGATACACCTATATATCCTCACACATATATACACATATGCCCTTCTATATACATATATGCATGCTTACCTATATATGTAGCCACTCACATATTTTTTGGTGTTGATGCCAAATTGCATATCTAATAGCTGAGCACATCTCAACCTGAAAGAACTGAAGAATAAATTCAAGCCTCGAGTTGCAATTCTGAAGGATTCTATGGGCAAAATATCGAATGATAGAGGAAGCATCAAAGGAAGGTGAAAGGAATACACAGAATCAATGTACCAAAAAGAACTGGTTGATGTTAAAACATTACAGGAGGTAGTATATGATCAAGAACAGATGGTATTGAAGGAAGAAGTCCAAGCCGCACTGAAGACATTGGTGAAAAACAACAACCAGTTGCCGTCGAGTCGATCCCAACTCATAGTGACCCTATAGGACAGAGTAGAACTGCCCATAGAATTTCCAAGGAGTGTCTGGTAGATTTGAACTGCCACCCTTTTGGTTAGCAGTTGTAGCTCTTAACCACTACAACATGAGGGTTTCCTAGTGAAAAGCGAGGCTCCAGAAATTGACAGAATATCAACTGAGATGCTTCAACAAAAGGATGCAGCACTGGAGGTGTTCACTCTCTATGCCTAGAAATGTGGAAGACAGCCACCTGGCCAAATGAGCAGAAGAGATCCATATTTGTGTTCATTCCAAAGAAAAGTGATCCAACAGAACATAATTGAACAATATGATTAATATCACAAAAAAAAAAATATCACAGGCAAGTGAAATTTTGCTGAAGATAATTCAAAAACAGTTGCAGTAGTACCTTGACAGGGAACTGCCAGAAATTCAAGCTGGATTCAGAAGAGGACATGGAACAAGGGATATCATTGCTGATGTCAGATGGATCTTGGGTGAAAGCAAAGAATACCAGAAAGATGTTTACCTGTGTTTTACTGACTATGCAAAGGCATTCAACTGCATAGATCATAGCAAACTATGGATAACATTGCAAAGACTGGGAATTCCAGAACACTTATTTGTGCTCATGGGAAACCTGAACACAGACAAAGAGGAAGTAAATCAAACAGAAAAAGGGGATACTGCATGCTTTAAAAACAAGAAAAAGTGTGTGTCAGGGTTGTATCCTTTCAACCATATTTATTCAATCTGTATGTTGAGCAAATAATCCAAGAAATTGGACTATATGAAGAAGAGAGTGGCATCAGGATTGGTGGAAGACTCATTAACAACCTGTAATATGCAGATGACACAAGCTTACTTGCTGAAAGTGAAGAGGACTTGAAGCGCTGACTGATAAAGACCAAAGAATACAGTCATCAGGAAGAATTGAACCTCAGCATAAAGAAAACAAAAATCGACACAACTGGACCAGTAAGCAACATCATGATAAATGGAGAAAATATTGAAGTTGTCAAGGATTTCATTCTACCTGGATCCACAATCAACACCCATTGAAGCAGTAGTCAAGAAATCAAATGATGTATTGCATTGGGCAAATCTGCTGGAAAAGACCTCTTTAGAGTATTGAAAATTAAAGATGTCACTTTGAGGACTAAGGTGCACCTGACCCAAGCCATGATATTTTCAATCACCTCGTATACATGTGAAAGCTGGACAATGAACAAGGAAGAAGGAATAAGAATTGATGCTTTTAAATTATGGTGCTGGTGAAGAATATTGACTATACTGTGGATTGCCAAAAAAACAAGCAAGTCTATCTTTGAAGAAGTACAGCCAGAGTGCTCCTTGGAAGAAAGGACAGCAAGACTCATGTACTTTGGACATATTATCAGGAGTGACAGTCCCTGGAGAAGGACATCATACTTGGTAAGGTAGAGGTTCAGCGAAAAAGAGTAAGATCCTCAATGAGATGGATTGATGCAGTGGCTGTAATAATGGGTTCAAACATAGCAATGATTGCGAGGATGGTGCAGGACCAGGCAATGTTTCGTTCTGTTGTATATAGGGTCACTATGAGTTGGAATTGACTCAACAGCAATGATTTTGGGATTTTTATGAATTGGAACTGACTCGGTGGCACCTAACAACACTGATGTGATCTAATGTGATCACATAATCAGTTGAAAGGGTGCCTACACCAATCCTTAGCTCCCATAATCATGTGAGCCATTTCCTTGAAGTAAATCTCTCTCTATGCCTCAATCTCTGTCTATATATCTACATAAGTGTGTGTGTATAGATATCTATATATATATATATATATATATATATATATATGTATCTACATCTATATATGTGTCTCTCACTAGGTTTAAAAGATATTGTGGTAATAAGAGTGGATCTAGAGGAACAAAATCTTAAGGATGAGTTTTCTGAATTGATTAAGCCTGGCTAGATTTAAAGGTACTAATGTCTCTATTAACAGCAGTAAAGAGGCCACTGTTAGTTCATGGCCTGTTGTATCAATAGAGACACATAAAATGTCACCATTGATTCACAAATCAAATATTTTTGAAAAGCAAGGCTCTAGGTGATCATGTATTTGATACCTTCAGATATTTTTGTCAAATTGATGAATATAATGATGCTGGCTGGTTGCTCGCATTTTTTTGAACAAATTGGAGAAAGAAAAGAACAAGCTCGGGATTTCAAAGTCCCAGATCAAGAGCCACATAAAGGACCTGATAGTTACTACTTGTGCCCTGAAATAAAGCCTCGTTTCTTATAGTAGCAGAGTTGAGATTGTTGAAAATAAAACCGAGAGTCTTATCTTAAGAGTGGAAACCCTGGTGGTGTAGTGGTTAAGCGATACAGCTGTTAACCAAAGGTTGGCATTTCGAATCCACCAGGTGCTCCTTGGAAACTTTGGTGGGTCAGTTCTACTCTGTCCTATAAGATCACTATGAGTCAAGATCAACTCGACGGCAATGGGTTTGTTTGTTTTTGTATCTTAAGAATGCCTGAGTTACAATGCCAATTGAACTTCCAGCCATGAAAAGTGTCAGTGGTTAAAGTGAGGCCACAAATTGGGAAGAAATGAGATCCAGAAAAATGGAATGAGGATATATGGACAGATACTGATGAAGCACAGGACAAAGACCTGGCAATCGGCTCCTGTAAAGATCACAGCCTAGGAGACCCTATGGGGTAGTTCTACTCTGTTCTATTGGGTCACTATGAGTTGGAATTGACTCAGCGGTACCTAACAACAATAGCAACAACTGATGAAGCTGGAGACATTGAGCCCCTAAATTCTGTATCACATTTAACAGTAAATCAACCCTTCCACTCCCACTCATGAGACTAATCCTGCTTTGTATGAGGAATTTTCATTGCAGATTTTTACCAATTTCTGCAGCCCAAAACTGATCAAACATGCAATTATGATGCTTTGGTAATTACTGGTGAGAAGAACGTGACAGTTGGAAAGAAGGGTCAGTAGTTGGAAAATATGGCCTAGGTGATAGAAATCACACCAGAGATTGCATGATTGAATTTTGCAAGACCAATGACTTATTCATTACAAATCTCCTTTTCAAAAACATAAATGGTGATTCTAAGTGTGGACCTCACAGGATGGAATACATAGGAATCAAATAGACTATATTTGTGGAGACGATGGAGAAGCTCAATATCATTAGTCAGAACAAGGCCAGGGGCCTATTACAGAACACCCCATCAATTGCTCATATGCAAGTTCAAGCTGAAGCTGAAGAAAAACTATAACAAGTCCACAAGAGTCAAAGTATGATCTTGAATATATCACATCTAAATTTAGAGACCATATCAAAAATAGATTTGACTCATTGAATACTAATAACTGAAGATCAAATGAGTTGTGGGATGACATCAAGGACATTATACATAAAGAAAGCAATAGGTCGTTAAAAAGACAGGAAAGAAAGAAAAAGAAAAGACCAAAACAAATGTCAGAAGAGACCCTGACTTGTTTTTCGACACGGAGTAATTAAAGTGAATGGAAGAAATGATGACGTAAAAGAGCTGAACAGATGATTTTAAAGGATGGCTTGAGAAGACAAAGTATTGTAATGAAATGTGCAAAGACCTGGAGTTAGAAAAACAAAACAGAAGGACACACTTGCCATTTTTTAAGCTGAAAGAACTGAAGTAAAAATTCAAGCCTAGAGTTGTAATATTGAAGAATTCTACGGGAAAATATTGAAAGACGCAAAAAGCATCAAAAGGAGATGGAAGGAATACCCAGAATCACTATACCAAAAGCAATTGGTCAGCATTCAACCATTTTAGAAGGTAGCATACAATCAAGAATCTATAGTGTTGAAGGAAGAAGTCCAAGCTGCACTGAAGGCATAGGCGAAAAACAAGGCTCCAGGAATTGACAGAGTATCAACTGAGATGCTTCAACAAAGGGATGCAGCACTGGAGGTGTTCACTCTGTTTGCCAAGAAATTTGGAAGACAGCTACCTGGTCAACCAACTGAAAGAGGTCCATATTTTCGCCCATTACAAAGAAAGGTGATCCCACAGAATTTGGAAATTATTGAACAATATCATGAGTACCACATGCAAGTAAAATTTTGCTGAAGATAATTCAAAAATAATTGCAGTAGTACATTGACAGGGAACTTCCAGACATTCAAGCTGGATTCAGAAGAGGATGTCAAACCAGGATATCACTGCTGATGTCAAATGGCCCATGGAATTTAAATGCCTTTCACCCCTGCATAGACCCGTGTGGGTCAATTTAAGCAGCTTGGGCTCTCATTGGCACAGTGCAACAGTGTATGTGCCTGAGGTCTGAATTCTACTGTTTCAGCTGTGTGGTAGAGAGGCAGTTTTTGATGTTTGACACTGCTTGCCTATTAAGCAGGGTCCTTACCTACCCACATCAGGGGCCTGAGGACTGATGGCTTCACCTATCCCACCTAGCCACCCATGACAGAGGTCCAAGGATAAGTGGTGCCTCCCAGTCACTACACTCAAAAACATCGGGTGCCCATGGTCTGGCTGCAGAGCCCACCCACCAGTGCAGTCTAGGGAACAGAGATGTGCTTTCCTCACAGACACTCGAGGGATGGTTGTCAGCCCCCTTCCTTGCTCACAGCATGACTCTCTGCTTCAGCCAGATACATATGCCTACACCAATCACCGCTGCTCCTCTAAGGCTTTAGGTGAGATCCTGCACCACGCACTTGGTGACCGACTACCTGGGCACCTGAGCTGAATCCATACAAGAAAGTGAATGGACTCCTGGGCTCATATACTTGGTAACAGCTCTAGCTATCTGGTGATAGGACATTAGAACTTCAAAGGTGCCAATAATCAAACAAGCTTACTCGAACAGCCTATTTGGGTATAACAAAACAAAACAAAGCAAGAAGCTAGGACACAATGAACAAACATAAAATAAATTAATACAGTAACTTTTAGATGGCTCAAGAAAACAGTCAATATCAAATCATATAAAAAGGCAGACTATGATGGTTTCAAAAAGTTCCCAAAACAAAGAACCAAGGAATCTTATGAATGAGATCTTCCTGGAATTACCAGAGGTACAATACAAAAGATTAGTATACAGAACTCTTCAAGAAATCAGGCAAAACACAGAACAAGCCAAGAACTACACAGATAAAGCAGTTGAGGAAATTAAGGTTCTTCAAGAGCGTAATGATGAATTTAATAGGTGCAAGAATCCATAGAGAGAAAGCCATCAGAAATTCAAAAATTAAGAATAAAATTTCAGAATTAGACAACTCAAAAGAAAGTCTGGGAAGCAGAATTGAGGAAATAGAAGGCAGAATTAGTGAAAGTGAAGATAAAACACTTGGTACCAATATACAATATATTAGAAGAAAAATCAGATAAAAGAATTTTTAGAAAATGAAGAAACCCTAAGAATCGTGAGACTATCAAGAGAAATGACCTGTGAGTGATTGGAGTACCAGAACAGGGAGGGATAACAGAAAATACAGAGAGTTGTTGAAGATTTGCTGGCAGAAAACTTCCCTGATATTGTGAAAGATATGAAGATATCTATCCAAAATGCGCATCAAATGCCACACAAGGTAGATCCCAAAAGAAAGTCGCCAAGACATATTATAAAATAAAGATAAAGAGAATTTTAAGAGTGGCGAGGAATTGAAAAAAAGTCACCTACAAAGCAGAATCATTAAGAATAACCTTGGACGACTCAGCAGAAGCCATGCAGGCAAGAAGGCAATGGGATGACATATATAAAGACTTGAAGAAAAAAACTTGCCAGTCAAGAATCATATATCCAGCAAACTCTCTCAAATATGAAGGTGAAATTAGGACATTTCCAGATAAACAGAGCTTTAGGGAATTTGCACAAACCAAATCAAAAATATAAGAAACACTAAAGGGAGTTCTTTGGTAAGAAGATCAATAAAATCAGGTATCAGCCCAAGACTAGAACAGTGGACAGAGCAATCAGATGTCAACCCAGACAGAGAAATCACAAAAATAAATCAAGATAAAAAAATGCTCACAAGAGGGAAACGGTGATGTTATTATTGAAAGAAGACAACACGAAAACAATAAAGAGAGACCAAGAAATGTAGCCATAGATCTTTCATATGGAGAGGAAGTCAAGGCAATATAAAGAGATAAAAGTTTGGTTTACATTTAGAAAAATAGGGGTAAATATTAAGGTAACCACAAAGGCAACTAACAAACTTACACATAAAAATAAAATACAAGAAAAACATAAAGACTCAGTAAAAACAAAGTCAACAACAATGAAAGAGAGGAAAAGACAATATATAAAGAAAAACTACTCAGGACAAAAAAAACTAAGTGAGGAAACTGTCAACAGCACACACAAAAAAAGACATCACAATGACAGCACTAAACTCATATACCTATCAATAATTACGCTGAATGTAAATGGACTAAATGCACAGATAAAGAGACAGAGACTGGAAGAATGGATTAAAAAAACACAATTGGTCTATATACTACCTACAAGAGACACACCTTAGTCTTAAAGGCACAAACTTAAACTCAAAAAATGGAAAAAAATAAATCAAGCAAACAACAATCAAAAAAGAACAGGAGTGGCAATATTAATTTCTGAAAAATTGACTTTAAAATAAAATCCATCAAAAAGGATAAGACGGATACTATACAACGATTAAAGGGACAATTATACCAGGAGGATATTACCATATTAAACACTTACACACACAATGACAGGGCTTCAAGATACATAAAACAAACTCTCACAGCACTGAAAAGCAAGAAAGACAGTTCCACAATAATAGTAGAAGACTTCAACACATTATTTTCGGTGGACAGGACATCCAGAAAGAAGCTCAATAAAGAGATGGAAGATCTAAATGCCACAATCAACCAACTTGACCACATAGACATGTATAGAACACTCCACCAAAGAGCAACCAAGTATAATTCCTTTTCCAATGCACATGGTACATTCTCCAGAATAAACCACATATTAGTCCATAAAGCAAAGCTTAACAGAATCTAAAACATAGAAATATTACAAAGCATCATCTCTGACCATAAAGCCATAAAAGTAGAAATCAATAACAGAAAAAAGCAGGGAAAAGAAATCAGATGCATGGAAACTGAACAACACCTTGTTCAAAAAATAGTGGGTTATAAAAGAAATTAGGGACAGAATAAAGAAATTCACCGAATCAAATGAGAATGAAAACATATTTTACCAGATCCTTTGGGACACAGCAAAAGCAGTGCTCAGAGGTCAATTTATATCAATAAATGCAGACATCCAAAAAGAAGAAAGGCACAAAATCAAAGAATTATCCCTACGACTTGAACAAACAGAAAGAGAGTAACAAGAGAAATCCTCAGGCACCAGAAGAAAGCAAATAATGAAAATTGGGGCAGAATTAAATGAAATAGAAAACAGAAAAACAATTGAAAGAGTTAACAAGACCAAAAGCTGGCTCTTTGAAAAGATCAACAAAATTGATAAACCATTGGCCAAACTGACAAAAGAAAAACAGGAGAGGAAGCAAATAACCCAAATAAGAAATGAGATCGGCAATATCACAACAGACCCAACTGAAATTAGAAAGAATCATATCAGATTACTATGAAAAATTATATTCTAACAAATTTGAAAACCTAGAAGAAATGGGCAAATTTCTAGAAACACACTACCTACCTAAACTAAAAAAAACAGAGGTAGAACATCTAAATAAACCCAGAACAAAAGAAGAGATTGAAAAGGTAATTAAAAATCTCTCAACAACAACAACAAGAAAAAAGCCCTGGCCCTGACAGCTTCACTGGAGAATTCTACCAAACTTTCAGAGAAGAATTAACACTACCTCTAACAGTATTTCAGAGCATAGAAAAGGATAGAATACTCCCAAATTCATTCTATGAAGCCAGCATAACCCTGATACCAAAACCAGGTAAAGACACCACATAAAAAGAAAATTACAGACCTGTACTCCTCAAGAACATAGATGCAAAAATCCTCAACAGAATTCTAGCCAATAGAATTTAGCAACATATCAAGAAACTAGTTCACCATGACCCAGTGGGATTCATGCCAGGTATACAGGGATGGTTGACATTAGAAAAACAATCAATGTAATCCACCACATAAGTAAGACAATAGATGAGAACCACTTGATCTTGTCCATTGATGCAGAAAAGGCACATGACAAAGTTCAACACTCATTCATGATAAAAACTCTCTGCAAAACAGGAATAGAAGTGAAGCTCCTCAACATAATAAAGGGCATCTATACAAAGCTAACTGTTAATATCATCCTAAATGGCGAGAGTCTGAAAGCATTCCCTTTGAAAATGGGAAACTGACAAGCATACCCTTTATCACCACTCTTATTCAACATTGTGCTGGAGGTCCTAACCAGAGCAATAAGGCAAGAAAAAGGAATATAGGGCATCTAAATTGGTAATGAAGAAGTAAAAGTATCCCTATTTGCAAATGATATGATATTATACACAGAAATCCCCAAGGAATCTACAAGAAAACTACTGGAACTAACAGAAGGTTGCAGCAAAGTGTAAGGATACAAGATAAACATACAAAAATCAGTTGAATTCCTCTACACCAACAAAGAGAACTTTGAAGAAGAAATCACCAAATCAATACTATTTACAGTAGCCCCCAAGAAGATAAAATATTTAGGAATAAATCTAACTAGAGGCGTAAAAGACCTATACAAAGAAAACTACAAGACACTACTGCAAGAAACCAAAAGAGACCTACAGAAGTGGAAAACATGCTTTGCTCATGGACAGGAAGACTCAACATTGTGAAAATGTCAATTCTCCCCAAGCGATCTACAGATAAAATGCAATTCTGATTCAAATCCCAAAGGCATTTTTTAACAAGATGGAGAAATAAATCACCAACTTCATTGGGAAAGAGAAGTGGTCTTGGACAAGTGAAGCACTACTGAAGAAGAAGAACAAAGTGGAAGGCCTCACACTACCTGATTTTGAACATATTATACCTCCATGGTAGTCAAAACAGCCTGGTACTGTAAAACAACAGATACATAGACCAGTGGGACAGAATTGAGAATCCAGATGCAAATTCATCCACCTATGAGCAACTCATATTTGACAAAGGCCCAAAGTCTGTTAAATGGAGAGACAGTCTAGCAAATGTTGCTGGCATTACTGGATGTCCATTTGCAAAAAAAAAAAAAGAAACACAACATGTACAAAAACTATCTCAAAACGGATCGAAGACTTAAATTCAAAATTTAAAATGATAAAGATCATGGAAGAAAAAAATAGACACAATGCTAGGAGCCCTAATACATGGCATTAATGAAATACAAATATAACTAACAGTGCACAAACACCAGAAGAGAAACTAGATAGCTGGGAGCTCCTAAAAACCAAACACTTATGCTAATCTGAAGACTTCACCAAAAGAGTAAAAGGACAACCTACAGACTGGGAGAAAGTTTTTGGCCATGGCACATCTGATCAGGGCCTGATCTCTAAAAAATGTACATGATACTGCCAAACCTCAATGACAAAAAGACAAATAACCCAGTTAAAAAGTGGGCAAAAGATATGAACAGACACTTCACAAAAGAAGATGTTCAGGTGATCAACAAAAACACAAAGAAATGCTCACAATCATTAGCCGTTAAAAAAAAAAAAAAACTACCCATTAGAGAAATACAAATCAAAACTACAATGAGATACCATCTCACCACAACAAGGCTGGCATTAACCCAAAAAGCACAAAATAATAAATGTTGTAGAGATTCTGGAGAGACCAGAACACTTACACACTGCTGGTGGGAATGTAAAATGTTACAACCAGTTTGGAAATCGATTTGGTGCTTGCTTAAAAAGCTAGAAATAGAAGTACCATACGATTCAGCAGTCCTAGTCCTTGGAGTGTATCCTTGGGAAATAACGGCCATCACACAAACAGATATAAGCACAGCCATGTTCATTGCAGAACTGTTCACAATAGCAAATAGATGGAAGCAACGTAAGTGCCCATCAACAGAGAAAGGGATAAACAAATTGTAGGGTCACTGTGTGTCGGAATCAACTTGACGGCAGTGGGTTTGGTTTTTTTGGTTTACATACAATGGAATACTAAGCAATGATAAAGAACAATGATAAATCCCCAAAACATCTTACGACATGGATGAACCTGGAAGGCATTATGCTGAGTGAAATCAGTCAGTTACAAAAGGACAAATATTGCATGAGACCATTATTATAAGAACTCAAGAAAAGGTTTAAACACAGAAGAAAACATTCTTTGGTGGTTACGGGGAGCGGGGGGAGAGGAATTCACTAACTAGATATTATACAGGATTATCTTAGAGGAAGGGAAGGACAACACACAATACAGGGGAAGTCAGCACAACTGGACTAAACCAAAAGCTAAGAAGTTTTCTGAACACAATCAAACACTTTGAGGGACAGAATAGCAGGGGTGGGGGTCTGGGGACCGCGGATTGAGGAGACATCTAGGTCAATTGGGATAACAAAGTTTATTAAGAAAATGTTCTGCACCGCACTTTGGTGAGTGGTTTCTGGGGTCTTAAAAGCTTGGGAGTGGCCATCTAAGATGCATCAGTTTGTCCCAACCCACTGACTTTGTGTGTCAGACTGCACATAATGGGCAGCTCAGATTTCCTGGTAACTTTGTGGCCCATAGTTAAAGCAATCAATCACTTCTAAGGCCCAGTAACAGCCAAAAGCTATTTCTGGAAAGGAAAGAAGTTATCTGCAGAGGATGGCAGGGCTTTGTTCTAAAACCCTAAGGGTCTTCACTGTGATTCACCAATAAGGGCCTACCAAGGACTCTAAAGATCATCTCCATCTGCCTGATATTTAAATCTCAACTGGATCAGTCAGATTATATGTTCCAAGTGGCAGAGCACCTGGCATGGCAGCATGGACCTGTTGCAGAGCCTTCTCTTGTTCTGAGCCTCACTCAAAACTGGCAGCTTTTCCAGTCACTTGTGGTACAGTGGTTAAGAGCTCAGTTGCTAACCAAAAGGTCAGCAGTTTGAATCCACCAGCTGCTCCTCGGAAACCCTATGGTGCAGTTCTAATCTGTCCTATAGGGTCGCTATGAGTCGGAATTGACTTGAAGATGGCAACAGGTAAATGAGTTGGTAAAGAGACCAGAGTAGCACACCTGGGTGGTACAAATGGTTACACGTTTAAATACTGTCTAAAAGGTTGGTGAATACTATCTAAAAGGTTCAAACCTACCCAGCTGCATTTAAGAAGATAAGCCTGGTAATCTGCTTTTGAAAGATCAAAACCTTGAAATTCCCGTGGAGCAGTTCTACTCTGCACACATGGCATTGCCATGAGTCGGAATCAACTCAATGTCAGCTAACAATAACAACAACAGCACACCCAAATAATAAATATGCTGTCTCCAAAGTCCAAAGTAGCTCACCAGTCCTTGTGCCTCCTTTTTAGTTGCAGAAGGGGCCAGATGCAACAACTTTAACTTCACCTTAGAGGAAATATCTCTACATGCACCATACCACTGGATCCCCAGAATTTCACTGAGGTGGAAGACACGTGAATTTTTTTTCATTTATTTCCCACTCTCTGGTACACACATGTCTCACAAATAAATCTAGAGGAGATGCTACTTCTTACTCACTAGGTGCAATCAGCATAATGTCATCAATGTAATGAACCAGTGTGGTGTTTTACAGAAGAGAAAGGCAATCAGAGTCCCTGCAGAACTACATCTGAACCCCTGCATTCTTAATAGCTTTTTTTTTAAAATAATTTTTATTGAGCTTTAAGTGAACGTTTACAAATCAAGTCAGTCTGTCATATATAAGCTTACATACACCTTACTCCATACTCCCACTTACTCTCCCCCTAAGGAGTCAGCCTGCTCCCTCCTTCCAGTCTCTCCTTTCCTGACAATTTTTCCAGTTTCTAACCCTCTCTACCTTCCTATCTTCCCTCCAGACAGGAGATGCCAACACAGTCTCAAGTGTCCACCTGACACAAGGAGCTCACTCTTCGTCAGCATCTCTCTCCACCCCATTGTCCAGTCCCTTCCATGTCTGATGAGTTGTCTTTGGGAATGGTTCCTGTCCTGGACCAACAGGTTTGGGGACCATGACCGCCAGGATTCCTCTAGTCTCAGTCAGACCATTAAGTATGCTCTTTTTATGAGAATTTGGGGTCTGCATCCCACTGATCTCCTGCTTCCTCAGGGGTCCTCTGCTGTGCTCCCTGTCAGGGCAGTCATCAGTTGTGGCCGGGCACCATCTGGTTCTTCTGGTCTCAGGATGATGTAGGTCTCTGGCTCATGTGGCCCTTTCTGTCTCTTGGGCTCATAGTTATCCTGTGATCTTGGTGTTCTTCTTTCTCCTTTGATCCAGGTGGGTTGAGACCAATTGATGCATCTTAGTTGGCCGCTTGTTAGCATTTAAGACCCAGACGCCACATTTCAAAGTGGGATGCAGAATGTTTTCATAATAGAATTATTTTGCCAATTGACTTAGAAGTCCCCTGAAGCCATAGTCCCCAAACACCCGCCCTAGCTCCGCTGACCTTTGAAGCATTCAGTTTATCCCGGAAACTTCTTTGCTTTTGGTCCAGTCCAGTTGAGTTGACCTTCCGTGTGTTGAGTATTGTCCTTCCCTTCACCTAAAGCAGTTCTTATCTACTAACTAATCAGTAAAAAACCCTCTCCCACCCTCCCTCCCTCCCCCCGCCCCGTAACCACAAAAGTGTGTGTTCTTCTCAGTGTATACTATTTCTCAAGATCTTATAATAGTGGTCTTATACAATATTTGTCCTTTAGCCTCTGATTAATTTCACTCAGCATAATGCCTTCCAGGTTCCTCCATGTTATGAAATGTTTCACAGATTCGTCACTGTTCTTTATCGATGCGTAGTAGTCCATGGTGTGAATATACCACAATTTATTTAACCATTCATGCGTTGATGGACATCTTGGTTGCTTCCAGCTTTTTGCTATTGTAAAAGAGCTGCAGTAAACATGGCTGTGCATATATCTGTTTGTGTGAAGGCTCTTATTTCTCTAGGGTATATTTCGAGGAGTGGGATTTCTGGATTGTATGGTAGTTCTATTTCTAACTTTTTAAGAAAACG
This sequence comes from Loxodonta africana, assembly GCF_030014295.1. NCBI lineage: Eukaryota > Metazoa > Chordata > Mammalia > Proboscidea > Elephantidae > Loxodonta > Loxodonta africana. The sequence goes on from NC_087354.1 coordinate 3,706,510, forward strand.
CCAGATAGATTTCCAAAGTGGTTGTACCATTTTACATTCCCACCAGCAATGTATAAGAGTTCAAATCTCTCCGTAGCCTCTCCAATATTTATTATTTTGTGTTTTTTGGATTAATGCCAGCCTCGTTGGAGTGAGATGGAATCTCATTGTAGTTTTCATTTGCATTTCTCTAATGGCTAATGATCGAGAGCATTTTCTCATGTATCTGTTAGCTGCCTGAATATCTTTTTTAGTGAACTGCGTGTTCATATCCTTTGCCCACTTCTTGATTGGGTTGTTTGTCTTTTTGTGGTTGAGTTTTAACAGAATCATATAGATTTTAGAGATCAGGCACTGGTCGGAGATGTCATAGCTGAAAATTCTTTCCCAATCTGTAGGTGGTCTTTTTACTCTTTTGGTAAAGTATTTAGATGAGCATAGGTGTTTGATTTTTCATAGCTCCCAGTTATCTTGTTTCTCTTCGTCATTTTTGGTAATGTTTTGTATTCTGTTTATGCCTTGTATTAGGGCTCCTAACGTTGTCCCTATTTTTTCTTCCATGATCTTTATCGTTTTAGTCTTTATGTTTAGGTCTTTGATCCACTTGGAGTTAGTTTTTGTGCATGGTGTGAGGTATGGGTCCTGTTTCATTTTTTTGCAAATGGATATCCAGTTATGCCAGCACCATTTGTTAAAAAGACTATCTTTTCCCCAATTAACTGACACTGGGCCTTTGTCAAATATCAGCTGCTCATATGTGGATGGATTTATATCTGGGTTCTCAATTCTGTTCCATTGGTCTATGTGCCTATTGTTGTACCAATACCAGGCTGTTTTGACTACTGTGGCTGTATAATAGGTTCTAAAATCAGGTAGAGTGAAGCCTCCCACTTTCTTCTTCTTTTTCAGTAATGCTTTACTTATCCGGGGATTCTTTCCCTTCCATATGAAGTGGTGATTTGTTTCTCCAACACATTAAAAAATGTCATTGGAATTTGGATCAGAAGTGCATTGTATGTATAGATGGCTTTTGGTAGAATAGACATTTTTACTATGTTAAGTCTTCCTATCCATGAGCAAGGTATGTTTTTCCACTTAAGTAGGTCCTTTTTAGTTCCTTGCAGTAGTACTTTGTAGTTTTCTTTGCATAGGTCTTTTACATCTTTGGTAAGATTTATTCCTAAGTATTTTATCTTCTTGGGGGCTACTGTGAATGGTATTGATTTGGTTATTTCCTCTTCGATGTTCTTTTTGTTGATGTAGAGGAATCCAAGTGATTTTTGTATGTTTATCTTATAACCTGAGACTCTGCCAAACTCTTCTATTAGTTTTCTGGAGGATTCCTTAGGGTTTTCTGTGTATAAGATCATGTCATCTGCAAATAGAGATAATTTTACTTCTTCCTTGCCAATCTGGATGCCCTTTATTTCTTTGTCTAGCCTAATTGCTCTGGCTAGGACCTCTAGCACAATGTTGAATAAGAGCGGTGATAAAGGGCATCCTTGTCTGGTTCCCGTTCTCAAGGGAAATGGTTTCAGGCTCTCTCCATTTAGGGTGAGGATGGCTGTTGGCTTTGTATAGATGCCCTTTATTATGTTGAGGAATTTTCCTTCAATTCCTATTTTGCTGAGAGTTTTTATCATAAATGGGTGTTGGACTTTGTCAAATACCTTTTCTGCATCAATTGATAAGATCATGTGGTTTTTGTCTTTTGTTTTATTTATATGGTGGATTACATTCATGGTTTTTCTAATATTAAACCAGCCTTGCATACCTGGTATAAATCCCACTTGGTCGTGGTGGATTATTTTTTTGATATGTTGTTGAATTCTATTGGCTAGAAGTTTGTTGAGGATTTTTGCATCTATGTTCATGAGGGATATAGGTCTATAATTTTCTTTGTGATGTCTTTACCTGGTTTTGGTATCAGGGAAATGGTGGCTTCATAGAATGAGTTAGGTAGTATTCTGTCATTTTCTATGCTTTGAAATACCTTTAGTAGTAGTGGTGTTAACTCTTCTCTGAAAGTTTGGTAGAACTCTGCAGTGAAGCTGTCTGGGCCAGGGCTTTTTTTTGTTGGGAGTTTCTTTATTACGGTTTCAATCTCAATTTTGTTATGGGTCTATTTAGTTGTTCTACTTCTGATTGTGTTAGTTTAGGTAGGTAGGTAGTGTTTTTCTAGTAATTCATCCATTACTTCTAGGTTTGCAAATTTGTTAGAGTATAATTTTTTGTAATAATCTGATATGATTCTTTTAATTTCAGTTGGGTCTGTTGTGATGTGGCCCATCTCCTTTTTTATTCGGGTTATTTGTTTCCTTTCCTGTATTCTTTAGTCAGTCTGGCCAATGGTTTATCAATTTTGTTAATTTTTTCAAAGAACCAGCTTTTGGCTTTGTTAATTCTTTCAATTGCTTTTCTGTTCTCTAATTCATTTAGTTCAGCTCTAATTTTTATTATTTGTTTTCTTCTGGTGCCTGGTGGATTCTTTTGTTGCTCACTTTCCATTTGTTCAAGTTGTAGGGACAGTTCTCTGATTTTGGCTCTTTCTTCTTTTTGTATGTGTGCATTTATCAATATAAATTGACCTCTGAGCACTGCTTTTGCTGTGTCCCAGAGGTTTTGATAGGAAATGTTTTCATTCTCGGTGCATTCTATGAATTTCTTTATTCCCTCCTTAATGTCTTCTATAACCCAGTCTTTTTTCAGCAGGCTATTGTTCAGTTTCCAAGTATTTGATTTCCTTTCCCTAGTTTTTCTGTTATTTATTTCCACTTTTATGGCCTTATGGTCTGAGAAGATGCTTTGTAATATTTCGATGTTTTGGATTCTGCAAAAGTTTGTTTTATGACCTAATATGTGGTCTATTCTAGAGAATGTTCCATGTGCGCTAGAAGAAAAAGTATACTTTGCAGCAGTTGGGTGGAGTGTTCTGTATAAGTCTATGAGGTCAAGTTGGTTGATTGTAGCAATTAGGTCTTCCGTGTCTCTATTGAGCTTCTTACTGGAAGTCCTGTCTTTCTCAGAAAGTGGTGTGTTGAAGTCTCCTAGTATAATTGTGGAGGTGTCTATCTCACTTTTCAGTTCTGTTAAAATTTGATTTATGTATATTGGAGCCCTGTCATTCGGTGCATAAATATTTAATATGGTTATATCTTCCTGGTCAATTGTCCCTTTAATCATTATGTAGTGTCCTTCTTTATCCTTTGTGGTGGATTTAACTTTAAAGTCTATTTTGTCAGAAATAATCATTATGTAGTGTCCTTCTTTATCCTTTGTGGTGGATTTAACTTTAAAGTCTATTTTGTGAGAAATTAATATTGCTACTCCTGCTCTTTTTTGCTTGTTTGCTTGATATATTTTTTTCCATCCTTTGAGTTTTAGTTTGTTTGTGTCTCTAAGTCTAAGATTTGTCTCTTGTAGGCAGCATATAGATGGATCGTGTTTCTTTATCCAGTCTGAGACTCTCTGTCTCTATATTGGTGCATTTAGTCCATTTACATTCAGCATAATTATAGATAAGTATGTGTTTAGAGCTGTCATTTTGATGCCTTTTTATGTGTGTTGTTGACAATTTCCTTTTTCCACTTACTTTTTTGTGCTGAGATGTGTTTCTTTGTAAATTGTGTGTTCCTTATTTTCATAGTATTTGACTTTATGTTTGCTGAGTCATTATGTTTTTCTTGGTTTTTATTTTGAGTTATGGAGTTGTTATACCTCTTTGTGGTTACCTTAATATTTACCCCTATTTTTCTAAGTAAAAACCTAACTTGTATTGTCCTATATCGCCTTGTATCGCTCTCCATATGGCAGTTCTATGCCACCCTTATTTAGTCCCTCTTTTTGGTTATTGTGATCTTTTACATATTGACTTCAATGATTCCCTGTTTTGAGCATTGTTTTTGAATTAATCTTAAGTTGTTTTTGTGATTTCCCTATTTGAGTTGATATCAGGATGTTCTGTTCTGTGACCTTGTGTTGTGCTGGTATCTGATATTATTGGTTTTCTGACTAAACAATTTCCTTTAGTATTTCTTGTAGCTTTGGTTTGGTTTTTGCAAATTCTCTAAGCTTGTGTTTCTCTGTAAATGTTTTAATTTTGCCTTCATATTTTAGAGAGAGTTTTGCTGGACATATGATCCTTGGCTGGCAGTTTTTCTCCTTCAGTGCTCTATGTATGTCATCCCATTGCCTTCTTGCCTGCATGGTTTCTGCTGAGTAGTCTGAACTTATTCTTATTGATTCTCCTCTGTAGGAGACCGTTCTATTATCCCTGGCTGCTTTTAAAATTTTCTCTCTATCTTTGGTTTTGGCAAGTTTGATGATAATATGTCTTGGTGATTTTCTTTTTGGATCAGTCTTAAATGGGGTTCATTGAGCATCTTGGATAGATATCCTTTCGTCTTTCATGATGTCAGGGAAGTTTTCTGCCAATAGATCTTCAACTATTCTCTCTGTATTTTCTGTTTTCCCTCCCTGTTCTGGGATTCCAATCACATACAAGTTATTCTTCTTGATAGAGTCCCACATGATTCTTAGGGTTTCTTCTTTTTTTTAAATTCTTTTGTCTGTTTTTTTTTTTTTTTCCAGCTATATTGGTGTCAATTCCCTGGTCCTCCAGATCCCCCACCCTGCATTCCAATTGCTTGAGTCTGCTCCTCTGACTTCCTATTGCGTTGTCTAATTCTGTAATTTTATTTTTAATCTTTTGGATTTCTGAATGCTGTCTCTCTATGGATTCTTGCAGCTTATTAATTTTTCCACTATGTTCTTGAATAATCTTTTTGAGTTCTTCAACTGCTTTATCAGTGTGTTCCTTGGCTTTTTCTGTAGATTGCCTTATTTCATTTCTGAGGTCATCCCTGATGTCTTGAAGCATTCTGTAAATTAGTTTTTTATATTCTGCATCTGGCAATTCCAGGATTGTGTCTTCATTTGGGAAAGATTTTGATTCTTTAGTTTGGGGAATTGTAGAAGCAATCATGGTCTGCTTCTTTATGTGGTTTAATATCGACTGCTGTCTCCGAGCCATCACTAAGATATTGTAGTGATTTATTCCATATTTACTCACTAAGTCTTATCTTGTTTTGTTTTCTTTCAATATACGTAAATGGGCTACTAGATTGTGCTGTCTTGATTGTTGTAGCCCTTGAATCACTTATGTCCTATTACCAGCTGGTTTGGGCTGTTAGCAGATGTATAAGCCTAAGAGTCCATTCACTATTCTTGAGTAGAATCTGATTTTGGGTCATCAAGTGTGTGGTGCAGACTATCAACTATCCACCTAGAGAAGTAGTGGTGATAGTTGCGTGCACCAGATTCTAGTAGTAGCAGGGTTTCACACTCCAGGGGGGGCAGGATGCTGACAGGCTTCCCCCAAGTGCCAGTGAGGTAGGTGTGTCTCTATTCCTAAAGCACTTTGGTGGGTGGGCTCTGCAGCTGTACCTTAGGCCCGCAATGGAAATACCTCTACAGATTGGTAGGTGTCACCCTCTTTAGACCCCTATAGCAGGAGGCTAGGTGGTCTGGGGGAAGCTTCAGCCCTCAGTTCCCCGTTGTGTGTCAGTGAGGGCTCTGTTGAAAACACAGAGATATCAGGCCTGGGAAACTTGTCTTTCCAGCAATCCACTAAAACAATTACAGCCAGATCCCTATCAGAAATGCCTTTGCATTATAATAGCCACCTTGTTCCCTGTAGGGATGAAAGCCCAAGACTGTGGATCACATATGTTTGGCTGGAGCTGGTTCTGTGTTTTTAGTCCAATTAGGGAAGGATTTTTGGTCCCTGGGTTTTTTTGTAGCTGCTTCTCTCAGGCCAGGAGAATGGGTTAGGAAAAGACCAAAAAAAAAAAAAAAAGAAAGAAAAACCACAGCGCACTTCTCTCTCTGGCTCAGGAAATTCCAATGTTAATGAAGCTGCCTGGGAAGGGGAGGGGAGGGTTCAGATAAATAGGGGAGTGTAGCACCCCAGAATATAGACAAAGTTACTTATCTTGCTTGGGATGACTGTTATGTCCGAGATTGCCGAGGGGCGTGTTGACTGTGTGCACTGGCTGGGTAGAGATTGCCCCCGAGGGTCAGGCCCAAGTCCTGTGCTTGCGCTGTCTCAGAAGCCGTGGTCAGTTCCTCGGTTCCCAGTCCAAAGCCCAGCGCCAAGGTTCCCCAGCTGGGACGCCGCACTCCTGGCTCCAAAACCAGTTGTTGCCTCCCAGTGACTTCTCCTCCTGTCAGCCATATTGCTGCGCTGCCTGCGTGCACAGGCTGGGCTTCCCCCGAGGTCAGTTCAGAGGGGAAGGGCTGCGCCCCGTGTTTGTGCCGTCTCAGGATGCCGTGCTCAGCTCCCCAGTCCAAAGCCCCGCGCCAAGGTTTCCGGACTGGGACGCTGGTTCCAGGCTCCAAAAACAGTCGCTGCTTTCTTGTTGTTGTTCATTCTCGGTCTCTGTCACTCAGGTGAACTCTTTAGATCTGTGTTTGATGGTCAGGGTTTGTAGATTGTCACGTATGTGATCAATTCACTTGTTTTTCTGAGTCTTTGTTGCAAGAGCGATCCGAGGTAGCTTCTACCTAGTCAGCCATCTTGGCCCCGCCTCCTCTTAATATCTTTGATGATGACAATAATCTCTCTGTAATCCATTCAGGAATGTAGTATTGCTTTTGGTTTACTATTTTCCTAGCTAGAGGAAGTTTTGTGGCTTCCATTTGGCCTTTCTTACCATAATAGCCTTCACTCCATATGTCAGGGGTCCTATATGAGGATTCTGTCAGTTGCTGAGTGCGTCTTCCCATTAGGCAGTCTTGAACAGGGGAAATCACTAAAGGATGGGTTTGGGTGTGCATTGGACCCACTGTGAGATGGACCTGAGCTAAGACTCCATTGCTAACTTGATCTCCATATACCCCTACTGTAACTAGTGACCGGAGTGATGTTTTTGGTCTCCTGGGGTTAGTGTCAGTTCAGAGCCAGTGTCCAGTAATCGTGAAATGTGTGATTATTTCCTTTTCCCCAAAGAAAATTCATCCTTGTAAAAGGCTGTAGACTTGGAAGGCTGGGAGGAAGATTAATAGTATAAATTTTTGGCAGTATAGTGGTGTCCTTTCTCAAGGGCACCCAGCTTCCGTTCATTCAAAGGACTGTGGGTCTGAAAACTGGCTCAAGTCTGGGAAGTGACTGAGAAGCTGTGACTCTCTGTTTTGGCATTTCAGGTTAGATTTCTATTCACTTGACCTAGAACTCTGCTTATACAGATCAAGTAAATATTTAGTGGGTTTAACATCTGTTTCACGACATGAGTAATTAGTTAGTGCCATAGTCAATGTGAATCAAATTATTCTGATCACACTTTGACTCAGCTGTTCATTCCAGTAACCATGCCAACCTTTTTTGGTGATTAAGTGCCACCACTTGGCTCCTGCCACTCCAGGATCCAACACCCCCATTGTAGTTAGATGCCCCAATTCAGTGAAGGCAGTTCCCACTGTAATATCATCTGAACTACATATAAGAGCAATCACAGCATTTTTCAAGAACACTGGGGCTCCCCTCACAAATTTATTATTCACATTTATGGTAAAAAGTTTGTCCTCTGGGCACTCCCTGGATGGGTCTGTGAGACTGACATGATAAATCCACTCTAACATTCCAGTTTCACTAAGCCTTATACTGGGTTAATATACCTTCTATAGTATTCAAAGGATATTCTAGTATTTCACATTCATTTATTGTAGGCTATCTTTTGGTTCATGCTTCAATCAACCAACAAAAAAACCATTAGATCCTTTTTTTAACCTCTTAAGCTGAAACTTTGAATGAAAAATTTCTTCTTAGTAGGCCCGTATCAACAAATCCTGACTAATCCAAATTTATGTATGTTTCTTACACCATTATCCAAAGGCTTACTTGCCATTCCCATGTATATTCCCCAGATTTATGTGTGTACACTTAAGAAAAATAAAGTAGTTCTCTGGAGTATAGTGCACCTCCTCATGAGTCATACTTTATACCTCACCTTTTGGGGCCTCCTGGGACTTGAGTCTAGTTATAGATCTGGAAGCAAAGGTGGGTGGTGGCAGTGGGTCCTGAAGACATTTGGCAATGTCTTACAAGGCATATACCACAGGCAGTGCTCCAGGCACTGCCACAGGTGATGCCTCAGGCAAAGATTCCTCATCATTGTGGTTGTTGTTGTTGTTAGGTGCCTTAGAGTAGAGTTCCAGATCATAGATACCCTATGTACAACAGAACGAAACACTGCCCTCTTCTGTGCCATCCTCACAATCATTGCTATGCTTAAGCACGTTGTTATAGCCACTGTGTGAATGCATCTTGTTGAGGGCGTTACTTATTTTTCCTGACCCTCTACCAAGCATGATGTCCTTCTTCAGGGACTGGTCCCTCCTGATAAGGTGTCCAAAGTACATGAGATGAAGTCTTGTTATCCTCGCTTCTAAGGAGCATACTGGCTGTACTTCTTTCAAGACAGATATGTTCTTTCTTCTGGCAGTCCATGGTATATTCGATATTATTCACCAACACCACAATTCAAAGACATCAATTCTTCTTTTATCTTACTTATTCATTGTCCAGCTTTTGCATAATCATGAAGTGACTGAAAATACCACGGATTGGGTCAGGCACACCTTAGTCCTCAAAGTGACATCTTTGATTTTAAAGAGGTCTTTTTGCAGCAGATTTGACCAATGCAATACATCATTTGATTTCTTGACTGCAGCTCTACAGGTATTAGCGTGGATCCAAGTAAAATGAAATCCTCGGCAACTTCGATATTTTTTCCATTTATCATGATGTTGCTTATTGGTCCAGTTGTGAGGATTTTTGTTTTCTTTATTTTGAGGTGTAATCCCTACCAAAGACTATGGTCTTCGATCTTCATCAGTAAGTAGTTCAAGTCCTCTTCACCTTCAGCAAACAAAGTTGTATCATCTGCATATTGCAGATTGTTAATAAGTCTTTCTTCGATCCTGGTGGCATGTTCTTCTTCGTATAGTCCAGCTTCTTGGATTATTTGTTCAGCATAAAGATCGAATAAGTATGGTGAAAGGATACAACCTTGACACACACACTTTCCTGACCTCAAACCACACAATATCCCCTTGTTCTGTTCCAATGGCTGCCTCTTGGTCCATGTTCACATTTCCCATGAATACAATTGAGTGTTCCAGAATTTCCATTCTTCACAATGTTATCCATAATCTGTTATGATCCAAACAGTCAAATTCCTTTGTATAGTTAGTAAAACACAGGTAAATATCTTTCTGGCATTCTCTGCTTTCACCCAAGGTCCATTTGACATCATCAATGATATCCCTTGTTCCATGTCCTCTTCTGAATCTGTCTTGAATTTCTGGCAGTTCTCTGTCAATGTACCATTGTAACTATTTTGAATTATCTTCAAAATTTTTACTTGCCTGTGATATTAATGATATTGTTTGATAATTTCCACATTCTGTTGGATCACATTTCTTTGGAATGGGCACAGATATGGATCTCTTCTACTCAGTTAGCCAGGTAGCTGTCTTCCAAATTTCTTGGCATAGATGAATGAGAACTTCCAGCATTGCATCCATCTGTTGGCAACATCTCAATTGTTATTCAGTCAAGTCCTGGAGCCTCGTTTTTTGCCAATGCCTTCAGTAAAGCTTGGACTTCTTCCTTCAATAGCATCAGATCTTTGTCATATGCTACCTCTTGAAACATTTGAACACTGATCAATTCTTTTTGGCACAGGGAATCTGTGTATTCCTTCCAACTTCTTTTGATACTTCCTGTGTCATTCAATCTTGCCTGTAGAATCCTTCACTATTGCAACTCGAGGCTTGTATTTATTCTCCAGTTCTTTCAGCTTGAGAAATGCCTTTGGTTTTCTAAATCCAAGCCTTTGCACATTTCATTATAATAATTTACTTTGTCTTCTCAAGCCACCCTTTGAAATCTTCTGTTCAGCTGTTTTATGTCATCATTTCTTCCATTTGCTTTAGCTACTCTATGTTCAATAGTAAGTTTCAGAGTCTCTTCTGATGCCCATTTTGGTCTTTTCTTTCTTTACCTGTCTTTTTAATGACTTTTTTTTCTTATTGTAGAATATTCTTAATGTCATATCACAACTTCTTTGATCTTCCTTCATTAGTGTTCAATGAGTCAAAGCTATTTTTGAGATGGTCTCTAAATTCAGGTGTGATATACTCAGGGTTGTACTTTGGCTCTTGTGGACTTGTGTTAGTTTTTTTTCAGCTTCAGCTTGAACTTGCATATGAGCAATTGATGGTGTGTCCAGCAATCAACCCGTGGCCTTGTTCTGACTAATGATATTGAGCTTCTCCATCGTCTTCACAAATATAGTCTATTTGATTCCTATGTATTCCATCCTGTGAGGTCCACACTTAGAATCACCATTTATGTTTTTGAAAAGGAGATTTGTAATGAATAAGTTGTTGGTCCTGCAAAATTCTATCATGCAATCTCTGGAGTCATTTCAATCACCAAGGCCACATTTTCTGATAACTGATCCTTCCTCTTTGTTTGCAACTTTATGATTCCAATCTTGAATGCGTATTTGGCCAATTTCAGACAGCAGAAGTTGGTAAAAATCTTCAATTTCTTCAACTTTGGTGTTAGTGGTTGGTTTATAAATTTGAAAAATAACCACATTAACTGGTCTTCCTTTTAGGTATTTGGATATTATCCCATCACTGACAGGAATTCTATGTCTGGATAGATCTTGAAATGTTCTTTTTGACAATGAGTGCTACACCATTCCTCTTCCATTTGTTATTGGGATTTATTACTCCTAACATAGTAGACCATATGATTATCTGATTCAAATGGACCAATACCAGTCCATTTCAGCTCACTAATGCCTAGGATATCAATCTTTATGTGTTCCATTTCACTTTTGATGACTTCCAATTTTCCTAGATTCATACTTCATGTATTCCCCTTCCAGTTATTAATGGATGCTTGCAGCTGTTTCTTCTTATTTTGCATGATGCCACATTAGAAAATGAAGGTCCGGAAAGCTTGACATCATACGTGTCATTAAGGTTGACTCCACTTTGAGGAGGAAGCTCTTCTCCAGTCATATTTTGAGTGTTTTCCAGCCTGAGGGGCTCACTTCTGACACTATATCAGACAGTGTTCTGCTTTAACAAGGAAATTGAAAAAAAAAAAAAAAACTAATTAAATGGAAGGACATTCCATATTCATGGATTAGAAGACTTAATATTGTTAAGATGTCCGTATTACCCTCTGCAATCTATAGATTAAATCCAATCACTATTAAAACTCCAACAGCCTTATTTGCAGATATGAAAATGCCAATCCTCATTGCAAAGGGCTCTGAATAGCCAAAGCAATATTGAAAAAGATGGACAAAGTAGGAGGACCCACATTTCCCAGTTTCAAAACATGCTCTAAAGCTTCAGAAATCTAAAGAGCCTGGTACTTGTATAATGATAGCCATATTGACCAATGGAATAGAATTGAGAGTCCAGAAATAAATCCACATGTCTACGGTGAATTTATTTTCAACAGGGGTGCTAAGTCTATTCAATGGGGAAGGAACAGCTTTTTTAATAAATGGTGCTGGGACAACTAGATTTCCATATTCAGAAAAACAAAAATAAGTCTGGACCCATACCTCACAAATATACAAAAATCAACTCAAATTGGATCAAGAACATAAATGTAAGAAATAAAACCACAAAACTCTTAAAAGAAAACATAGGGACATTGCTTTGGAACTTAGTATTGAACAATGGATCCTTAGATACAACACCCAAAGCGTGGGCAACAGATCATAAGCTAGATAAATGGGACTTCATCAAAATTAAAAACATTGTTCACTGAACTACATAACGTTTGCTTTCGCATTCAGCTGTGACTTCTTAGAGGCTCATGACCCTCATATGGATATCCACTCCCCTCCAGCATAGTGCCTGGTGTGTAGCAAGCATTCACACAGGACAACGAAGATGAGACAGAAAGAACACAGTACTGATCACAAGATGGAGGATCAACACCCTGATTCTGAAATTCTGAGGCTAAAAAGAAAGAAAAGACGTTGTCGGGAATGTATTTATTACTAATTTCACGAATTTTAAAATTCCTCCAGTTAAGTCAATTTGAATTAGGCAATAGAAAATGTATACAATGACCCTATTCTATGAAAAAAACACAAATTGTCTTTTTTTTTAATTTATAAAATTAGCTTTGACCTTGACAGATATGATTAAGTTTGCACACAGATGTTAGACTGCCTTAACTAGTTTATAATCTAAGAGGAGGAAAAGCAAACAAAAGTTGATTTTACCCTACCCACAGCTCTTTAACTCTTTTTTGCCTGGTGGTGCCTTTAGCAACCGTGACATTTTCCTTCCTCTGGGGCTCATTGGGAAGCTGCTGCAATGCTGACAGTTTGCAGTGAGGCAAGACAGGGCCTTTATGACTATTTGAAACAGAACAAAAGGGCATGGGCTGCAAATTACTATTTTTACTGGGTATTGTATGCAGTGTCTGAATTTTTGGTAAGAGAAATAGAAATTTTGAAATTTTTTATCTGTTATCCATCTGTACCAGTTGACATTAGTGAGGGACTCGGGGGTAAAATTAATGGTACATCTCATGTACCAAGGGGCACTAAGGGTAGGGTTGTAAGAGGGGACAAGAAAAAAAAAATCCATCCCAAAAATTCAGACACACTCAATGATTCAGCGTACTCCCGTTAATGAAAACATGTGGAATCAACAAAAAACTAAGAGCAGAAAATAGTTGGGCCACCAAAGGGTTAAAGCTTTTATGGACAATGTGTGAACCCAACAGTCTTCCAGGGGGCCACCGACTGCTGGCAGTTTTCTCCTCAACACATTGCAAATTAAAAACATTTGCATCATGCATGTCACCTCCTCTTGAGAACTTATTGAACTACACAAGAAATTGGACGATTCAGGGCCTAAAATACTGGCCTAAACTTCAAGGTAAAAAATAGCCTTCTTTGAAAGTTCTCAGACTATTTCCGGGATCTAGGATGTCTTTTTTTTTTTTTTCTTTTTTTTTTTAGGATGTCTTAGTTGTTAAAGTACTACTACAATTGCCCAGCTGGTCTCTGGGTGCCTGCCTGCAGGAGAGACTGGAAGGGTGGAAGCTAGTCCCTGGAATTACCCTCTCATCTCTGCTCTGTGATGCTGTGGGCTCCTTAGTATACGGTGACACAGAGATGTGCTTTGTCATACTCCAGGGAGTGTTGAAATCCTTTTATAGAGCCACCTTGTTTCCTGGTTCTGAAAGGAGGATTGTGCTGATACGGGGCACAGTTGTCTGACACATGATATACTAGCTGTCCTGTTCCCAAACTTGTAAAAAAAAAAAAAAAAACTTGAGCAACACATAATTCTATGAAAACAAATAAAGACCACGAAGTGGTCGGTACATTGGGCCCCCAGCTAGCTTGGTTGTGCTGCAGGCTGATGAGTCCCAGGGTGACCTGGAAGGGGGAGTCCTCCCTGTCACCTTTCCTTTCCCTTTGGCTCATCATTCAGGAGTAACTCACCCGACATGGCTGAGGAGCCAGGATGGCACTCTCTGTCTTCTGAGCAGTTTCTGAAGTGCTTTGAAAAGCTAGTGATGTGAATGTTTACCTGAAAAGCAATTGACTTTTAATAGCTATATATTTATATAGGAAATTAGTTATAGCAACACAGCTTCCTACCTACACTTACACTCATCTTGGTGGCCTTTGGCTGTAGACTGGGTGCTGGTGTCTGCCCATAGCCCCTCTTCCCTAACTCCTGCTGAGGGTGTCCCACCTACACACCCCTGCCCCTAACCTCTGTGCTGGGTGGCCCCAGAAGTTGCACAGTCCTATTGGCTCTGGGTGTCATCTCTACTTTGCAAAGAAAAAAACACCACAGTTACTCAGCACACCATTAACTGTTCATAATTAGGTAGAGGACCTTGCCTTAACTCTGTGATGACATGCCAGCATTTTTTCTACAGTCGAGTGGAGAGGGTCACTGGATCTAACCCTAGGGGATGAAGGGGCATATGTATGTGTGTGTCTGTACGTCTGTGTGTCCAGGAAGCCTGGCTGGGGTATCTGTGGACCATGATTGCACCTTAGGGGTCTCCTCCATTGGCTGAGGGTGTTCCAGCCGCTGACCTTTCCCAAACCTAGTGCTGCCACCTGCCCTGCTTCTCTCTGGAGCAACTTCCAGGTTTTCTCTTGGAATTTCAGATCGGCATGAGCTGTGTCTGGGTCTCTCCCATCTTCCCTCCCTCAGGAGGGTGGCTAGAGAGGGGCATAGAGCCCTGCGGAAAGCCTCTGACAAGCAGGATGCTGACTTGAAGGCTAAAAGGCCCTTTTGACCATTTCCGGGTTAGCACAGGACACCTTGGGGGAGAGAGGTCAGCGGAGTAAACCCGGATCTTTCCTTGTCTTTGGAAGGCAAAATGTGCAAAAGTCGGGGTTGTGCAGTGGCTGACAGTGCCATCTAGTGGCACCCAGGCCCACACAGCCGCTAGTAGTGATGGAGAGCTTGCGTGAATGCTACAGCACCTGAGACCTGCATCAGAGGAGCGCACCTAGACAAAAAACAGTGAGCCTGGGAACACTGCCTGGCTTGTCACTGTGCTTCTTTTTCTACACTGTCAATAAAATGTAATTTTTAACAAAATGTCTAGCCCTATTTTATGCGTTTTCCCTGAAAAGTGTCTTACAAGTATTCACTAAAAAAAAAAAAAAAAAGCAACGAATGTTTCTAAAATGAAATCACCCTTCAGACACTTACTACTTAGATGGTAGCCGTCACAAGCCGATTTTTCCATTTTTATTGTAAAACCTCATAAAGAAAAGTCACTTCTTCCAAATTTATGTTGATAAAAAGATGGTCTAGGAGACAAATGCTCTGTGTCTGAACACCAGTCAACACCAGGTACTGGAGGGAGCCTGGAACGTAAGGCATTTCAGAAGAGAGAGGTGAGGGGCAGACTGGGGGCCTGGCAGCAGGCAAGGGGCTTCCCCAGAACGGGAGGGCACCGTGGGCATGGAAGGAGAGAAAGCACACAGGGAAGGCAGGAGGGCCACAGCAGCACCCAGACCCCCACTATGAACTGGAGACCTCATAGCCACATTTTTCAGCCAATCAATTCCAAAAGGGATAATTTCTAATGTTTATGTGAAAAACACATTCAATTTCATATAATGTAGTTGGTAGATTGTGTTAGGTTAGGTGCCGTCTAGGTGATTTCAATGCATAGGGGAGAGACCCCATGAGATAGGGTAGACCTGCCCCATAGGGTTTCTTGGTGGTAGTCTTTACGGAAGCAGGAGGCCAGGGGTTCTCCCATGGAGCCACTGGGTGGCTGGAGCTGCCAACCTTTTGGTTAGCAGCCGAACACTTAACCATTGAGCCACCAGGACTCTTTATTTGGTAGATTAGACACTTTTTCTAATTAAATTTGTTTCTAATAATATTATATTCTCTGCCAATGAAGTATGCCCAACTGAAGCAGCATTTGTAGTGGGAGGATTTAGAACGCAGGACAGGGCCTGTCCTAGCTCTAGGAGCTCTGTAAGACTGGTCTGGGAAGGCAGCTGGAGCCTTTGATGTATTGATGTGGCGGACTGTTGTCGAGACCCCTAAAGGGTGCCCGCCAGACTTCTAAATGCACAACTCGTACACACCATGATTTGATTACCCTTAAAAATCTGTGGCTTTCCCAAAGAACAATTTCCCTTCATAAAAATAAATTTAACATCATATCAGCCAAGAAATATAACATCTGGGTAATGTTAGAATCAGTCATGGAAAAGCAACCTTAGTTTGCTACACTCTGCGGTCCCACATAGCTTCCATTTAAAAGACACATTTTATGCTTAAAATAAATAGGACTAAGTCACTGGGTGGCACAAACTGTTAATGCTCAATTATTGGCTGAAAGATTGGAGGTTCCGATCTGGCCAGAGGCTTCTCAGGAGACAGGCCTGGTGATCTGCTTCTGAGGGGTCCCTGTGGGATAGTGCTACTACACACACATGGAGTCACCATGAGTTAGAATCAACTCAGCAGCCACTAACAACAACAACGTACAGGACAACTGATTTTGACAAGGAAGAACTATCATTTAGACATTTAAAAATAAAATGTAGCATTATATAAAATTGGACTTTTTGTCGTTCATGCAAAGTATCTCTTGATTTCCCCATTTTGTTTTTGACCTATTATGGCGTCGTGGTACAAGATGCATGTGTTTAGTCAACTGAATTTATCGGGAAATGTATTTTAGTGATAAACACTGAGTTTTATGGAAATTGAGAATTATGTTTCAAAATTGCCTGGAGAATCACACAGTTTAGTAATTCAACAATATAACTCTCCGTCTTTTCAAAAAGTTGTGATTCTCCAAGGAGTCTCAGTATTTCATCTTTCATGTGTATTTGAAGCAACAAAATCCTATTTCTTTAACGGTTTGTAGTTTGAAAGGCTGGACAGATGTGTCCTAATGCCTCTGTTAGTTGCCCTCTGTCCTCCCACCCACCCCATGCCCCACCTTCATTCAGGCTGGCATCGCCTTCTCCAGCGTGGTCTCTTGGATGCCATCCATGTGCACATAAGCAGTGCTTGTGTTATTCATTTATACATACTATGTTGTAAGTGCCTATAGATCTTATCTAGATTAATAAAGTAATGCAAAAGTATCATCAAATTAGACTGAATTAGCAGTGTTTATTTTATGCACATTCTTTCAAATTAAAGGTACTAAATTCTTAAATATCTTATAGAATTTAGTATCTTTAATCTTTAATACCTTAAAGAATTCAAGATGCTTGCTTTAATACCCGAAAACTTGGGCTGGAAATGTCCTGATATCTTGTTTTAAACACATACACTGTCTATAATGTGGCTTTTAAAATAACTTTTATGTTTTTTTTTTCTTTTCACCATAACCGTGTACCACTTTTGCTAGTGATTTCAGGTCAAGCTAATAATGATAGTCACAGCAATCAATTCTGGTCCTCAGGAAGGACATAACATTTGATGGACATGACAGGCGCCTGCATGATTTGAGTTTGACTCCAAGTTCCTAGATCACACTGCTAGGCGCACGTCCCCGAAGGCATCTTCAGAACCCAGGTGCGTTGTTTCAGGTGTGTTTACGGGTAACACACTGATGGTTCTGTTCTTCAGCAGGGATCTCTGTGTTTCTTCAGAAGGGCCATGACTGATTGGGACTTGGGGGGTGAGGGAGATCTATTTTCACTTGAGTGGTGGTAGTGTTGTCCTCACTGGCACAGGCTAAGAACAAGGCAGAAGCTGCACCCCATCTGGGCTAGATCAGAGAAGACCAGAGAAACATCATCTATTTGGTTTTGCTGTAGTTTTAGATGCCATGACAGAACTTCTAAATCCTTGGATGATAAATGTGTACATCATGAAACCCGGGTGTTTTAACAGGAGAACATTCTCAAAGTAGTTAGTTCTGCCTGTAGGTGGCTTGGGAGAAGTAAGGGTGTACAGATAAGGCCAAAGGGTTTGAAGACAAAGAATTCCCTATCTGAAGAAACCTGAGCACCATAGGGAATACTGCAGGAATCCAAGCTGCAACCATGTATCAGAGAAAGAAGGAAAGAAAGAACAGAAAATGAAGGGAACATTCTCCCGGGCTTCTTCTCTGGAGGCTCAGGGTAGGCCTGGGCCCTCTCCTGCCACGATGGGCTGGGAGAGGTTGGGGTATGCTTCTGGAAGGCCTATGGGACCGCTCCTCAGCCTCTGTCTGGCCCTCCCAGTCCCTCCAGTGGAGAAGTGCAGTTTTCCCAGAGGAGCTGACCCACTTTCTCTCTGCTCTCCTTAGGGGTCAGGCTATTTTGGCATGCCAGCTTCCGATGGGCTGATATTCTCATACACTGCAATATTTTAACATTCTCAAATGTTAGTACTTTTTCTGGTGCAAAACCACAACTTTAGCATTACTCTGAAACACATGCATCTTGAGTGTTTAAAACACTAAACGTTTAAATCTAACAAAGTTCCCCCCATTTAGAAGTTATCCTGACCACACCCTTCCCTGTTTAAAAACTCCCATTACTGTGTTGCAGTTTTAATTCCTATTTCTCAGCTTACTAGTGAGGTTGCCCACACTTTCCCTTTTTTTTTCATTTTCCCAGGGAACCAGCTTGGACTGCAGTGTCCCCTGAGGAGTGCCTGAGGTCCTTCTCTTAGGGCAAGGTGGGAGGGCTGGATGAAGGACATTAAACAAAACAAGCCACCATGTGGGAGGGGGCAGGAAGCAAAAAGATAAGTCCTTAGGCCAGCTCCTTTTCTCTCCCTGAGCCTGGCCACATCCCTGCTGGTGCCGAATTCCTTCTGCCCCTCCCTGGCTTTCACTATCCTCTCTGGTGGACTGTTCCTCCCCAGGGGATGTTGTTTTAAGCAGCCACTTCATCCCCAGTGGAAACCCTGGTGGCATACTGGTTAAGAGCTATGTCAGCTAATCAAAAGGCTGGCAGTTCAAATCCACCAGGCGCTCCTTGGAAACTCTATGGGGCAGTTCTACTCTGTCTTACAGGGTTGCTGTGAGTTGGAATCAGCTCAACAGTAGTGGGTTTTTTTTTTTATTTTTTTATTCCCCACTTGGACAAACTTGGTCTGGAAGGAGAAAAGCTCTTAGTCTTGGCTTATCCCTCCCAGCAGGCTGCTCTCTCCCCATATCTCCCCACATCTTGAGATCTCAGAACAAGTGGGAGAAAATAAGACCAGCTCTGTCTCCCTTTTTAAAACAAAATAACAGCACTAATGTGAAATACGCACTATATTACCGTTATTATACCTATATATGTTCTCAACCTCTTACTCATAATATGAAGTTAGAAATATATATATATATATATATATATATATATATATGGTGCGTAGTTAAGTGGCATAGTGGTTAAGTGCTACGGCTGCTAAACAAAGGGTCGGCAGTTCGAATCCACGAGGCGCTCCTTGGAAACTGTATGGGGCAATTCTACTCTGTCCTATAGGGTTGCTATGAGTTGGAATTGACTCGACAGCACTGGGTTTTTTTTTTTGTTTTTATGATGCTCTCTAACCAGAAACTTAAAAATAATTATAATTTACAAGCTGTGAGAAACAGTAATCAGAAAGTTTCTCACTTAAAAAAAAAAAGAAGTATGTGAACTATGTGAGCATGTGAGTATGTCATAAACAATGATAGAAGAAATGTAACATAAAGTTAAACCTTGGTAAGGTGGCCATGAAACATCAGGAACATTGTAAACAACTTATTCTCTCGAAATACATAAGTAATGTCATAAACAACCCTTTAATCTCTAAAAGATGCAATATTAGGCTAATGTCTATCCTTGAAGAAAAGATAAAACACACTAAACATGACATCACTTGGCCTCTATTTCATGAGACCAAGCCCACAAAATTGTAGACAAGCAGTGAGTTTAAGCTCATTTCTTTGACAGAACAGAAGCAAAAGCCCCCTCTCTAGGCTCTGACACTCTCTGAAGGGGAGACCCTGCCAAAGTCTAAGACTGAAACTGCCCTAGCTACAAGGGACCTCTGCCATTAATTCTGATTCTCTGGTCCTAAGTCAATGTTGTAAGGTTTTACCTGTGTTCTGTGCCATGACCACCTTGCAGTAACCTAAATGAGTTAAAAAAAAAAATGAGTTAAGCATTTCTTAATTTATGTTTAAGATAAAATCCTACAAAACAACTACCTACTGTTATTTTAATTTTTCCCTGGTGGTTTAGTCATCTAGTGCTGCTATAATAGAAATACCACAAGTGGATGGCTTTAACAAAGAAATTTATTTTCTCACAATCTAGTAGTTTACAAGTCCAAATTCAGGGCATCAGCTCCAGGGGAAGGCTTTCTTTCTCTGTCGGCTCTGGAGAAAGGTCCTTGTCCTCAATCTTCTGCTGGTCGAGGAGCTCCTCAGGTGCAGGTACCCTGTGTCCAAAGGACACGCTCTGCACCTGGTGCTACTTTCTTGGTTGCATAGGGTCTCCCTGTCTCTCTGCTTGCTTCTGTCTTTTATATCTCAAGAGATTGCCTCAAGACACGGTCTAATCCCATCCCGTAGGTTGAGTCCTGCCTCACTAACACAACTGCTGCTCATCCTCCCTCATTAACATCATAGAGGAAGGATTTACAATATATAGGAAAATCACACAATACTGAAAATCATGGCCCAGCCCAATTGATACACACATTTTTGGGGGGACTTAATTCAATCCATGACACTTGGTGTTGCGTTCATGGAGAGGGAGGAAGGAAGGAGGTCAGGTGGAAAGGAGGAAGATCCGAGTGCAGCACTGCTAGATGTTTACAATGTCCATTGGGCAGCAAGGCCCTGCAATCACAGAAGGTGCATGAAGGAAAGCTCCTCTGGCCATGGCAGCCAACGGAAATTCCACCAGCTCCGGAGGGATCAGGAGTGGCACCCTGCTTCGAAGGAAGCTAGGGAGACTGTGGTGAAGTGCTGGAAAAACAACTCTGCCCTTATACAACCTAGATTTCATATTTGTTTGGGGGTTTATGAGGGCAATTCTTGAATGGAGGTTTAGTAGGCTTTATGGCTTATCTCAAACTGCCTCTGATGCAGTCCTCATGAGAATTAGAAACATCGCTGAGGAGGGGAGAGGAGCCTTTCAGGTCCCAAGGGCTCGAGGTGAGAGTAGTCACTTTGTCAGATGGTTTCTTGTTTATGGGCTGAATTCATATTCTAAGGAAGGGCTCCCTGAATAATTCTGTTTTCCAATCAAGATAGTGATTAGTCTCCTAATCAGGAGGAAGGAGGACATCAACCTTTCACCCTGCCCTGCATTTTTCATTGAATTCACTGACTCATTCTACCTTCACTGACAGGATAAGGAAACGGGCTTTGGTAAATAGTTGATTAGAAGTAGTGATCTAGTTTAAGCCCATTAACCAGCAGCATCTATCTCTTTCAAAAAGTCTTTTTGTTAAAGAGCACCATGTTGAAGTTTTTTAATTACTCTGTTATGGCGTAAACATTGTCAGCTAAATTGCACAAAGTTTTTACTGCAAATCCTCTAGATTTATTTCCAACTTCTTCCTAATTTAGAAAAAGAAAACACTTATTGGCCAACACCAAATTGACAGAGCCAAGAGCTGGCCAAACCATGGGTAATGGGAATTCTTGGGGTCACCAGCAGTGTAGTCCATCAAGGGCCCTTTTAAGTTGGTGAGGAAAAACCACAAACCATCTTTGTCCACTAGAGATGCTGGAACACTTTGCCAAGCCCTTTACAGCAAGAAAACTTACAGGTGGTCTTCAGAAACATCCAGTGAAGCAGGAGGGTGAGAGACTTTCCCCACATTTTAAAAATATGTTTCTTAAGGATCATTTCAAGCATAAACAAAAGTAGGGAGAACAATGTACTCTCCATTACTCAGCTTCAATCATTTCCTGGTCTTGTGTCATCTGTCTCCCCACTACATTTTCTTGGGAGCAAACAAATCCCAGACACATGTCAGTTCAATGTGTATCTCTAACTGACAAACACGTGCCTTTTTTTCCTTGTATAGCCTCCTTATTCCACAAAATAATAAATCCTTAATGTCTTCGGATGCCTAATCTGTAATAAAAATACCCAGAATATCAACAATTTTTTTTTTAACCTTCGGCTTATTCAGCTCTAAATCTTAACATGGTCTACTTGTGGCATTTGGTTATTATGTCTCTAAATTCACCCTTTATCTTAGTTTTCTAGTGCTGCCATAACAAAAAAAAATCACAAGTGTGTGGCTTTAATGAGAGAATTTATTGTCCCACAGTTTTGGAGGCTATAAGTCCAAATCAGGGTCTGAGTGGTGTCAATTCCTTCTGTGGGACTTTCTCTTAGTTTCTGGTGTCTGCCAGTGATCCTTGGCATTCCCTGGAGTTTGTCTTCCCCGTGTGTTCTCGTGTCTATTCTGCTCTTTTTATAACTCAGAAGTGACTAGGTTTAGGATCCATCTTACTCTGGTTTGATCTCATTAACATAGCAAGAGAAAACTCATATTTCTAAACAGAATCATATTTACAGGTACAGGGGTTAGAATTTCAACACATATTTTTGGGGAACATAGTTCAATCCACAACACCCTCCCCTAATTTTTTTTTTTTTAAGTAGACTTTGGTTTTTATAATGGTTTTACATTTACAAAAAATTTCAGAATATACTATAGGGAGTTCCCATATACCATATTTTTACTCAAACACCTTGAGTGTTCTGTTTATCTTGCCAACCTTGCCCTCCCCCAGAGGCATTTTTGTAGGTTTGTTACACTGTTTTTTTTTTTTTTACATATTCCTGTAAAAACAAAACAAAACAAAACAAAACATAGCACACTTAAAAAAATACCTCTCAGGGGGAGGATGCAGTTTGGCAAACAAACATAGGATGTGCTTGTTATTTGCATAAAAATACTGCTCTCTTTATACAGTTTTCCCTATTATTAACATCTTATGTTAGTATGGTACATTTGTTACAATTAATGAAACAATACTGATGGGTTATTATGAACTGAAGTCCGTACTATATTCAGATTGCTTTATTTTTTATATAATGTTCTTGTTCTATCCCAGGATCCCATCAAGGATACCACATTACATTTACTTGCCATACCTCCTTAGGCTTCTCTTGCCTGTGACAGTTTCTCAGACTTTCCTTATTTTTAATGACTCTGGCAATTTTGAGGAGTACTGGTCAAGTAATTTGTACAATGTCTCTCTGTTGCAGTTTGTCTAATGTTTTTCTCATGATTAGATTGGAATTACAGGTTTTTGGGAGGAAGACCACAGAAGTAAGTTGCAATTTTCATCACATCATATCAGGGGTACATGTTATCAACATGACTTGTCATTGGTGATGTTGATTTTGATAACCTGGCTTAAGGTAGTGTCTGTGAGGTTTCTGCACTGAAAAGTTACTTTCCCCTCTTTTCGTACTGTAATCTGCATTCTGATACACACTTAAGGAGTGAGGGGCCATGCTCCAACTGATCACCCCCCCCCCCATTTTTATGTCCCTGATTTATTGGAGAAGCTGGGTCATTTGTCCTGAGAGTCCCACACTGAGGATTTGCCTGACTGATTCCTCATGATGGTATTTAATGTGTTCCTCTCCCCCCATATATCTTGTGAATTATATCTAGAGTGCCTAGTAGATTTAGGTTCAACTTTTGGGCCTATCTAGGTTACTGCACCAGCCCTGGGCATGTGACACCACTGAGCAGTTTCTCTTAACCCAGTAAGGCTCAACATCCTTCCTCAAACACTGTAGCAATGTATCTACTGAAAAAGGCACCTATGGCAAGTACCAAAATCGCACCCATGTCCAAACATCTGACACCCCTCTTTTAGAAAACTTAACCATAACATCAGCTCAAAAATATAAGTCAAGCTCATTAATCTTTTAATTAACAGATTACAGTGCTTGAGGAAGGATGTTGAGCTTTACTGGGTTAATAGAAACTGCTCAGTGGTGCCACTCACCCAGGGCTGGTGCAATACTTGCCATAGCTGCCATACCCTAGTTGCACCTCTATGCCTGGGACAGTCTTGGTTTTATACCTAGTATCATGATGTAATTACCAATATGTTCCTGTTTGGGCTATAAATCATAAGTCCACTGGATTCATACGTGTCACTTCACAGAGCAGGTACTGTAAAGCCAACCCATTGTTATTGATGGTGAGACTGATCACGGAAGCTCAGATAAACAAGAGTTGTCCCTATTGTGCATCTAGAGAGAAGGAAATAGAGAGTGCCTTGAGCAGTCTGATGCCACGTGATGTGTAAGTGCTACAGCTAGAACTGGACCCAGGTCTTGCTTTATACTCTCTCCTGCCTTCAGAGTGGAAACGTCAGTGATGTAACATAGGGAAATGGTGTGCCTTTCACTTCGGAGAGCTTTACACTCCTTGAAGCATGGCTCATCAAGTTCTGGGGCTGCTTAGGGCCAAGAACAATGCTGAGAGGAAAATATTTGCATTAGCAAGTATGATACTACTGGAGGAGGGTGTCTGTGAAGCCCTCTGAAATCTCAAATGCTGTTTGCAAAGGAAGTGGGCAGAGGTTCCAGGAGAAGGAGCACTTTGGACACTCCAAAGCCAAGCATGACACCCTTGATCCCATTGCCATGTTGCCACAAGAGCTCCTAATGAAAGGCTTTCTTTGTTCCAGCCCTTCTCCTGCCTGGCTTTTGACAGCTCAAACTTAACTCAAGGGAGCTGACATAAACCATCTTATTAACTTTCATCAGCTTGCTAAACTTTGCAGCTGGGCAAGGGTTGTGATGGGTCCATTGTGTGGGCTGGCTCCTCTGGTATTTACAGGTTCACCCACCAGTGACCTCTCTTTAATTACAGTGTTGTGTAGGGACATTAAGCCCCAGATGCTTCATGCGAAGTTTCTGTTCCAGCTGCCAAGGGAACGTGAAGTGGCTTAACTCCGGGTTTGTACTTCCAGTTTCTAATTGTGAGTGCTTTTAAAATATAGGTATTAGAAAATGATTAACCACATTAAACCTGTGTTTGTCTCCAATAAACCAGTGGTTGAATATTTAGAATTTTTCATTTATAAAGTTATTAGTAATGCATATTTTATTACTGGTGCAGGGAATGGAAAGATCTTACAGTTCTCTCAGTGTTTAATCCCCTCTAGTGAGGGATTGTGTCCAATTTAAACTAGCAAAAATACTATGTGTTGTATAAATAGGACCAAACTCAAGTTGCTAGACCATTTTTCAACACAGTTGCTCCCATCACTGACCCTAGTGGCAGTAGTCAGACAGTCTTCAGTGGCTGCACTACTTGAGACACTTGGCACTAAACTAAACCAAAAACTAGACTAAATCAAAACCAAATCAAGCCAAAGCAAAACCAAGCCAAACCCAAACCAAATCAATCTAAGCCAAAACTCAACCAAAACCAAACCAAATCCAAACCAAACCAAGTCGGCCCGACCCAACTCAAAACGCAAACCAAATCTAACCAAAATCAAAGGAAACTAAACCAAACCAAAAGTCAAACACACACTTTACAAACAAACAAACATAAAAAACCCAGCAGGAATGCAATTGTTAAAAAGTCCCTAGTTAAGATTTCATCACTAACTTTCTTCCTGGCAGGGCAGAGGTTCAGGGTGGATGCATGGAAACCACCTATACCAGATCTTTTTTTAGCTCCCATATCATTATCACAAGGAACCATGGTGTTGAAATGGTTAAGCTCTAGGCTGCTAACCAAAAGGTTGATTGGTTTGAACTCATGCAGTGGCTCTGTGGGAGAAAAAAACCTGTTGATCTGCTCCCACAAATGTTACAGCCTAGAAAACCCTATGAACAATTCTATTCTGTCACATTGGGTCTCTAGGAGTCAAAAATCAACCTAACAGCATTATCATCAAGTCTGATTGTCCTCTTTAAACCTAAGGCATTGCAGGTCCATGTAGGTGAGCACAGCGACCAGTGTTATCTCAAGGCTCAGCAGACACTGTGTCCCAGTGCTCTCACCTTCTGCTATCCCAATGCTCTCACCTTCCACGCAGCCGCCATCACTCTGGCCTCTGAACCTGTTCCATCAGCAGATCAAACTCAATTCTGATTATTGCCTACCAGTTACTGATGAACCTGAGCTCAGAAGCTTATTTGACTAGAAAATAAATTGAAACTTCGATAGGCTTGGGCCCTTTTGTAAAGAGAAAAACAAAGACAGTGCTTAGAAAAGCACCCTTCCTCTGACAAGTTGTGAGAAACACAGCCCTTATGTTTTAACATTTTAACATCTGTCTCCTTGGGGGGGTTGGGCAATATATAGAAAGTGGGAGTAGGGCCATTAGCCTGGCCTCTCAGAACACTGGATAAAGTGCCCATGTCCTGGTCAGATTCTGATCAGCGCTGTTTTGGAGTGGCATGCATATTTAGTGTCAACACCTGTAACACCCTAGTTAGCATACGCCCTGACTGAAACTTCCAGGCATCTTGCAAAGACTAACCTAGCCTCTGTTTGCAAGGAGCCAGATGATCCAGCCTCCACTTAGGAGGCGCCAGGTGGAGAGAACTCTCTCTGTGTCTCTTGGTGCTATTGACTGTTTCAGAAGGAAATCAGCCATTTTCTGGTGTGTTTGGGAGAATGTTTCCATCTTAGCGCCCACTCTGACTGTCGAAACAGAAATGGCTACAACTGTGCTGAAGCTACGACCCTCCAGGGCCTCAGAGTCCGTTTCTTTGCCTTATGTGTGAGGAAATAATGTGGATGCCACGAACTTCTCAGAGATCTCTGGAGAAGCGTCAGTCTTTGCTCTGCAAAAGAAATGATGCACCAAAGTTGCTTCTTACTGGACACAGTCGCACCTGGAAGCTTGTGCTGAGACTCCCCTTCTCAGAGAAAGTGGGAGACAGGAGGTTCTTGTAGTTCTTTAGACAGCAGGTGTGGTCCACTGCTGTCATGAAGTCAATCTTGTGGGTCCCAAACAGCAGGAAGGAAGGGAGGGAGGAAACAAATAGAACAGAATAGAAAATATCAGCATCATGTCATAAACTTTTGTTTCAAATATGCATGTGTATGTGTGTATTCAGAGGCCATGTAAAGTATATTTCTTATTACATATGGGTCTTTGTCAAAAATGGTGAAAAAAAAAACAGCTTGATGATTAAATGGTGGGATGCCCTGCCTGACTACTCCTCCTTGGGATGGGCAGGGTTTGTGGTATCTGGAAACCAGCTAGCAAGGGTAAAATAGATTGGTGAATTGTTTCTGTACTTCTTGTACTCAGTTAATTTAATTAATGTTTGCTCTCCTTTTTTTTTTTTCTCCTTTAGTTCAGTAGCGTCTTTTGAAAGGCGCAGTCTGCTGCGGCTCAGTTAAAGAGAGAAAGCTGGGTCCAGAACTTTCACAGGAAAGTAGACAATGCCAGGACCTGCATGACAGTCATCAAAGCTATAAGCTCTCAAGAAAAGTGAAGTCGAGTGAGGCCCATTCAAGGATTATTTAGCTTCTAAGGGACATACCTATGCTTGACCACTATTTTCTATTGCCTATGTTAGTTTCATATTGCTGTGTAACACATTTCCACAAATTTAGCAGCTTAAAACAGTAACCATTTATTAGTCCACCATTCTGTAGGTCAGGGTTCCAGGTTGACTGGATTCTTTGCTCAGGGTCTCATGAGGCTGAAATCAAGGTGTCAACCAAGCTGGGCTCATATTCAGAGACTCTGGGAGAAATCTGCTTTCAGGCTCACACAGGTTGTCAGCAAAATTTGGTTTCTGGTGGTTGTAGGACTGGGAGGTCCCATTTTCTTGCTGGTTGTCAGCCTGGGACAGCTTTTAGAAGCAGCCCCGGGGTCCTTGATATCTGACCCCTCCATCTCAGCAACCAAGAACCTGTCTCTCATCAAATCCCCTCAGGCTTCAAATCTTTCTGACTTCTCTTTCTGCCACCAGCTGGAGAAAACTCTTTTCATTTAAGGGCTCATGCGGTTGGAGAGAAGCCACCTGGACAATCTCCTTTTTGATTAACTACAAGTCAACTGATTAGTAACCTTGCATCTGCAAATCCTTTTTGACCACGTAAAACAACATAATCCTGGAAATGGCATTTCATCACGTTCAGAAGCCCAGAGATTAGGGTGAGGAACCTTGGGGGGCCATTTTAGATTCTGCCCACCACAGGATGTTGTTGTCCTTAGCTGTCATCTAGTCAACTCTGATTCATGGCAACTTTATGTACAACAGAAAGAAACAGTGTTTGGTCCTGTGTCACCTTCACAATTGCTAGCACGTTTAAGTCCATCATTGAGGCCATGGTGACAATTCCTCTCACCATGGGTCTCCTTCACCCTCTTTAACCCTTTACCAAACAAGATGTCCTCCTCTACAGATTAATCCATCCTGATTATGTGTCCAAAGCAAGTGAGTTGGACGATGTTCTGTTGTAATTCATAAGGTTTTCATTGACTAATTTTCAGAAGTAGATCACCAGACCTTTTGTAATAGTTTGTCTTAGTCTCGAAGCTCCTCTGAAACCTGTACACCATGGGTGACCCTACTAGTATTTGAAATCATACTAGCTTCCAGAATCATAGCAATACACAAGGCACCACAGCAGGACAAAATAACTGACAGGCACCACAGGTTACCGGAGGTTAATTTGCACTGTGATCCAGTAGAGATGCAAATTTCTTGTGCCAAGGTGAGAGAATCTTCCCAACATACCAAAGGTTTCAGAATTTTTTTCTGTTTCCTTTGCCCCATTAAGACATTAGTTGGTTTGTCTCTAACTTAGCCATTTTTCTTCCTCCCTTCAAAGCCTGTG
Organism: Loxodonta africana; assembly: GCF_030014295.1. Lineage (NCBI taxonomy): Eukaryota > Metazoa > Chordata > Mammalia > Proboscidea > Elephantidae > Loxodonta > Loxodonta africana. The sequence goes on from NC_087354.1 coordinate 3,734,842, forward strand.
AGCCAGAGCCCTGATATCTGACTTGTTGACCTTGGGTTCACAAGCCCCTACAGTTACGTGAATCAAGAGAAGTCTCCAGCCTGACCCACGTTCCAGCCTCCACAACCATGTGAGCCATTTCCTTAATATAAATATCTGTATATGTAAATTTATAGGCTTTACTTGTTTTGCTTCTCTAAGAACTTAGCAGAAAACAAACGGTGATCCAACAGAATGAAGAAGTTATCAAATAATATTAATATCATTGGCAAGTTAAATTTTGCTGAAGATAATTTAAAAAAATGAAATCGAAGCAGTACATCAACAGGAAACTGCCAGAACTTCAGGCCGGATTCAGAAGAATGAGGAATGATGGATATCATTGCTAATGTCAGATGCATCTTGGCTGAAAGCAGAGAATACCTGAAAGATGTTTACCTGTGTTTTATTGACTATGCAAAGACATTTGACTGTGTGGATTATAACAAATTATGGATAACAATGCACAGAATGGAAATCCCAGAACACCTAATTGTGCTCATGAGGAACCTGTGCATAGACCAAGAGGCAGTTGTTCAAACAGAACAAAGGGACACTTTCTCATTTAAAACCAAGAAAAGTGTGTGTGAGGGTTGCACCCCTTCACTGTACTTATTCAGTCTGTGTCTTGAGAAAATAATCCAAGAAGCTGGACTATATGAAGAAGAATGTGGCATCAGGATTGGAGAAACACTTATTAACAACCTGCAATATGTGGATGACACACAACCTTGCTTGCTGAAGCACTTACTGATGAAGATCAAAGACTATAGCCTTTAGTATGTATTACATCTCAACAACAAGAAAACAAAAATTTCCACAACTGAACCAATAAGCAACATTGTGGTAAATGGAGAAAATATTGAAGTTGTCAAAAATTTCATTTTACTTGGATCCACAATCAAGGCCCATTGAAGCAGCAGTCAAAAAATCAAAGCATGGGGTGGGGCCAAGATGGCAGAGTAGTCAGATGATTACTGCGGCCTTCTTACAACAAAGACCCAACAAAACAAGTGAACCGATCATATATGACAGTCTAGGAGCCCTGAATATCAAAGGCAAAGTTGAGGAATTGGACTGAGCAGCAGAGGGAGGGAGAAATGGTTGATGGCAGCAAGGTGTTGCCAGACCTGACCCGGCAGGAACCAGCATCCTGTAGGCAGATTCTGCCACTGCCACAAGCACAGTGAGGCACGCTGGGTGTTTGGGATGCATTTTCCACATCAGGGGAGGTCAAACAGCAGAGAGTCTGCTCAACCCTCCAGAACAAGCAAGAAGCAGCCCAAAATCAGCAAATGATAAGTACCTGTGCTTAACCTACCGCAATCCAAAAACACCCCTTCAGGAAAAACCTTTCTCCCACTTACCTGCTCCCTTCCTGCTCAGCGCTGGGTCCCAGGCTCCTGCGTTCCCTGGGCCAGAAGAAAAAAAGGACCCTGCATTTGCTCTGAGACATTCTCCTGGCCTTGGAGGGGGAACAAATTAAAAAACAGAGAAAAAATAACCTGCCAGTTCCCCTAAGCCAGGAACTCAAGGCAGAAATAGCTCCTTTGTCTAGACACAGGCATAAGGGGTCCACAGACTTTGAAAGCCTTTCACCCTTGCACAAACCTGTGTGGACCCATTTCAACAGTGTAGGCCCACATTAGCACAGTACAACAGGGTATATACCTGAAGTCTAACTTCAACTTTCAGCTACATGGTAGAGAGGCAAGTTCATGACATTTGACACTGCTCTGCCTATTAAGTAGGGTCCTCACCTACCCACATCAGGGGCCTGAAACCGGTGGATCCACCCACGACACCTAGCTACCCACAACCAGGGTCCAAGTTCTTACAGACAACAGTATTGGGTGCACATAGTCTGGATGCAAAACCCACCCACCTATGCACTCTAGGGAACAGGGGCACGCCTCCCTCACAGACACTCAGGGGTGATTGTCAGTCTGCTGCCTTGCTCAGCACATGATCCCCTACTGCATCCAGATACATGTGCCTACACCAATCACCCCTGCTTGTCTAGGGCTGTAGGTGAGAGCCTTTACCACACATTTGGTGACTATCTGGACAACTAAGCTGAATCTATAAACACATCAAAATAAAAAACAAGAAAAACCTAAAGACTCACCAAATCAACAATGAAAAAGAGGAAAAGAAAATATATAAAGAAAAATGACTCAGCACAAGAAACTAAATGGAATGAAGAAACTGTCAACAACACACACACAAAAAGACATCAAAATGACAGCACTAAACTTATATCTATCAATAGTTACGCCGAATGTAAAAGGGCTAAATACACCAATAAGGAGACAGAGAGTGGTAGAGTGGATAAAAAAAAAACACAATCTGTCTATATGCTGCCTACAAGTGATATGCTTTAGACTTAAGGACAAAAACAAGCTAAAACTCAAAGGATGAAAAAATATATGTATCAAGCCAACAACAGTCAAAAAAGAGTAGGAGTGGCAATATTAATTTCTGACAAAATAGACTTTAAAGTAAAATCCACTACAAAGGATAAGGAAGGGCACTATATAATGATTTAAGGGTTAATAAACCTGGAGGACATAACCATAATAAATATTTATGCATCCAATGACAGGGCTCCAAAATATATAAAACAAACTCTTAACAGCACTGAAAAGAGAGAGAGACAGCTCCACAGTAATAGTAGGAAACTTCAGCACACCACTTTCAGTGAATGACAGATCATCCAGAAAGAAGCGCAATAAATGCACGGAAAATCTAAATGCCACAATCAACCAGCTTGACCTCATAGACTTATACAGAACACTCCACCCAACAGCAGCCAACTATGCTTTCTTTTCCAATGCACATCAAACATTCTCCACAATAGACCACGTATTAGGCTATAAAGCAAGATTTAACAGAATCCAGAATATCAAAATATTACAAAGCATCTTTTCTGACCATAAAGCCATAAAAGTAGAAATCCATAATAGAAAAAGCAAGAAAAAAAAAAAAATCAAACACATGGAAACTGACCAACACCTACCTTAAAAGCTATCGGATTATAGAAGATATCAAGGACAGAATAAAGAAATTCATAGACTCAAATGAGAATGAAAACACAACCTACCAGAATCTTTGGGACACATCAAAAGGAGTGTCAGAGTTTCATTTATAGCAATAAAAAACACACATCCAAAAAGAAGAAAGGGCCAAAATCAAAGAATTAACCTAAGAACTTGAACAAACAGAATGAGAACACCAAAAGAAATCCTCGGGAACCAGAAGAAAGAAAATATAAAAATTAGAGCAGAGTTAAATGAAATAGAGAATAGAAAAACATTCAAAAGACTTGACAAAATTAAAAACTGGTTCTTTGAAAAGATCAATAAAATCAATAAACCATTGGCCAAACTGACAAAAGAAAGACAGGTGAGGAAGCAAATAACCTGAATAAGAAATGAGATAGGCTCTATCACAATGGACCAAACTGAAATTAAGAGAATTGTAACAGAATACTACAAAAAACTCTAACAAATTTGAAAACCTAGAGGAAATGGACAAATTCCTAGAAACATGCTACCTACCTAAAATAACACAGAGGTAGAACAACTAAATAAACCTATAACAAAAGAAGAGATTGAAAAGGTAGTTAAAAAACTTCTAACAAAAAAAAAGCCCTAGCTCTGATGGTTTCACTTGGGAATTCTACCAAACTTTCAGAGAAGAGTTAACAACACTACTGCTAAAGGTATTTCAGAGCACAGAAAAGGAAGGAATACTCTCAAACTCATTCTATGAAACCAGCAAAGCCCTGATACCAAAACCAGGTAAAAAAAAAAAAAAATTTTTTTTTAGGTAAAGATGCCACAAAAAAAGAAAATTACAGGCCTATATCCCTCATGAATTTAGATGCAAAAGTTCTCAACAAAATCCTAGCCAACAGAATTCAACAACATATCAAAAAAATCATTCACCATGACCAAGTGGGATTCACATCAGGTATGCAGGGATGGTTTAACATTAGAAAAACAATCAGTGTAATCCACCACATAAATAAAACAAAAGACAAGAACCACATGATCCTATCATTTGATGCAGAAAAGGCATTTGACAAAGTCCAACACCCATTCATGATAAAAACTCTCAGCAAAATAGGAATAGAAGGGAAATTCCTTAACATAATAAAGGGCATTTACCCAGAGCCAACAGTCAACATCACCCTAAATGAAGAGAGTCTGAAAGCATTCCCCTTGAGAGTGGGAACCAGACAAGGATGCCCTCTATCACCACTCTTATTCAATATTGTGCTGGAGGTCCTAGCCAGAGCAGTTAGGCAAGAAATAGAAATATAGGGCATCCAAGTTGGTAAGGAAGAAGTAAAGGTATCTCTATTTGCAGATGACATAAACTTATACACAGAAAGTCCTAAAGAATCCAGAAGAAAATTATTGGAACTAATAGATTTCAGCAAAGTATCAGGATACAAGATAAACATACAAAAATCAGCTGGATTCCTCTACACTGACAAAGAGTGTCAAAGAAGAAATCACCAAATCAGTACCATTTACAATAGCCCTCAAGAAGATAAAATACTTAGGAATAAATCTGACCAGAGAACTAAAAGACCTATACAAAGAAAACTACAAAACATTACTGCAAGAAACCAAAAGAGACCTACATAAGTGGAAAAACATACATTGCTCATGGATAGCAAGACTCAACATTGTGAAAATGTCTATTCTACCCAATGTGATCTACCGATACAATGCAATCCCTTTTCAAACTCCAAAGGAATTTTTTAGTGAGATGAAAAAACAAATCACCAACTTCATATGGAAAGGGAAGAGGATAAGTAAAGCATTACTGAAAAAGTAGAACAAAGTGCTAGGCCTCACTCTACCTAATTATAGAACCTATTATACCGCCGCAGTAGTCAAAACGCCTGGTACTGGTACAACAACAGATACATAGACAAATGGAACAGAACTGAGAATGCAGACATAAATTTATCCACGTATGAGCAGCTATTTGACAAAGGCCCAAAGTCCATTAAATGGTGAAAATACAGTGTCTTTAACAAATGGTGCTGGCCTAACTGGATATCCATCTGCAAAAAAATGAAATAAGACCCATACCTCACACCATGCACAAAAATGAACTCAAAATGGATCAAATGCCTAAATATAAAAGCTAAGACAATAAAGAGTATGGAAAAAAAATAGGGACAATGCTAGGAACCCTCATACATGGCATAAACAGTATACAAAACATTACCAACAATACACAAACACCACAAGAGAAACTAGATAACTGGGAGCTCTTAAAAAAAATCAAATACTTATGCTCATCCAAAGACTTCACCGAAAGAGTAAAAAGACGACCTACAGACTGGGAAAAAGTTTTTGGCTACCACAAATCCGATCAGCTTCTAATCTCTAATATCTACAAGATACTGCAAAGTCTCAATGATAAAAAGACAAATAACTGAATTAAAAAATGGGCAAAGGATATGAACAGACACTTCAAGAAAGCATGCATTCAGGTGGCTAACAGGTATGTGAGGAAATGCTCATGATTATTAGTCATTAGAGAAATGCAAATCAAAACTATAATGAGATACCATCTCACTTCCACAAGGCTGGCAGTAATAAAAAAAAAACATAAAATAATAAATGCTGGAGAGGTCGCGGAGAGACTGGAACACTTATACACTGCTTGGGAATGTAAAATGGTACAAACACTTTGGAAATCGGTTTGGTGTTTCCTTAGAAAGCTAGAAATAAAACTACCATACAATCCAGCAATCCCACCCCTTGGAATATATCCTAGAGAAATAAGAGCCTTCACATGAATAGATATATGAACACCCATGTTCATTGCATCATTGTTTACATTAGCAAAAAGATGGAAACAACCAAGGTGCCCATCAATGGATGAGTTTATAAACAAATTATGGTATATTCACATGATGGAATACTACACAACAATAAAGAACAAGGATGAATTCCTGAAACATCTCATAATATGGAGGAATCTGGAAGGCATTATGCTGAGCAAAATTAGTCAGTCACAAAAGGACAAATATTGTATGAGGCCACTATTATAAGAACTGAAGAAAAGGTTTAAACACAGAAGAAAGCATTCTTTTATGGTTATGAGTGTGGGGAGGAAGGGAGAGGGGAGGTATTCACTAATTAGATAGTAAAACAAAAAAAACAAACCCACTGCCATTGAGTCAATTCTGACTCATAGCAACCCTATAGGACAGAGTAGAACAGCCCCACAGAGTTTCCAAGGAGCACCTGGAGGATTTGAACTGCCGACCTCTTGGTTAGCAGCCGTAGCACTTAACCACTACGCCACCAGGGTTTCCAATTAGATGGTAGACAAGAATTATTTTAGGTGAAGGGAAGGACAATGCACAATACAGGGGAAGTCAGAACAACTGGACTAACCCAAAAGCTAAGAAGTTTCCTGAATACAACCAAATTCTTCAAGGGAAAGAGCAACAGGGGCAGGGACCTGGGGACTATGGTTTCAGGGCACATCTACGTCATTTTTTTTTTTTATGTCAATTGGTGTAACAAAGTTTATTAAGCAAATGTTGTGCAACCCATTTTGGTGAGAGGCATCTGGGGTCTTAAAAGCTAGCAAGTGGCCATCTAAGATGCATCAATTGGTCTCGACCCACCTGGAGCAAAGGAGAATGAAGAACACCAAATACACGAGGAAAGTATGAGCCCAAGAGAAAGAAAAGTCCATCTAAACCACAGACTCCAACAACCTGAGGCTGGAAGTAGTAGATGGTGTCTGGCTACCACCAATGACTGCCCTGACAAGGAACACAAGAGAACCCCTGACGGAGCAGGTGAAAAGTGGGATGCAGACCTCAAATTCTAGTAGAAAGACCAGATTTAATGGTCTGACTGTGACTGAAAGGACCCCAGAGGTCATGGCCCCTGGACTTTCTGTCAGCCCAAAACTAAAACCATTCTCGAAGGCAACTCTTCAGACAAAGTTTAGACTGGACTACAAAATATAAAATGATGCTGGTGAGGAGTGTGCTTCTTAATTCAAGCAGACACGTGAGACTATGTGGGCAGCTCCTGTCTAGAGGCAAGATGAGAAGGTAGAGGGGGACAGGAGCTGGTTGAATGGACATGGGAACTACAGGGTGGAGAGGAAAGTGCTGTCACATTGTGGGGAGAGCAACTAGGGTTACAGAACAATGTGTGTATAAGTTTTTGTATAAGAAACTGACTCAAATTGTAAACTTTCACTTACAGCCCAATTAAAAAAAAAAAGCATTTATATGATGCCAAATGGTCAATCAACAAATGACTTTAAAACAAAGGTGGGAACGTAAGGGGACAAGGAATCTAGATTAATGGAAATGGAACAACCAGAATGGAAACAGTGATAATGTTCTCACATTGTGAATAATAGAACCAATGTCACTGAACAACTTGTGTAACATTTTTGAATGGGAACCTAATTTGCTGTGTAAACCCTCACTGAAAACACAATAAAATATTATTTAAAAAAAGAAAGCAAATTAAAGGATGTATGCAAAGTGGTCAAAAGCTAAGATGTCACTTTGAGGACTAAGGTGCACCTGATCCAAGCCATGGTATTTTTTAGTCACCTCATATGCATTCAAAAGCTGGACAGTGAATAAGGAAAACCTAAGAAGAATTGTTGCCGTTGAAATATGGTGTTGGCAAAGAATATCGAATATACCATGGACTACTGAAGAGTGAACAAATCTATCTTGGAAGAAGGACAGCCAGAATGTTCCTTCGACGAGAGTTTGGCCAGACTTCATCTCAGGTGTTTTGGACATGTTATCAGGAGGGACCAGTCCCTGGAAAAGGACATCATGCTTGGTAAAGTAGAGGGTCAGAGAAAAAAAGGATGACCCTTAATAAGATGGATTGACACAACAATGAACTCAAACTGCAGCAGTGGGCTCAAACATAGCAGAGATTGTGAGGATGTTGCAGGACTGGGCAGTGTTTCATTCCGTTGTACACAGAGTTGCTATTCATTGGAACAGATTCAATGGCACCTAACAACAACAATGGGAAACACCCTGTCACGTGTGGAATTTAGTGGGTCAGGGGCAACGGAAAGCTAAGTAAACAGAAAAATAAAACCACATGGTTTCACCTTTAGCATCTTTCCCTCTGGGCTACTTTGGTCTGGCAGAGCAGGTATGGCCAGGTGAAGACCTGGACTTAGCACTGTGGGTCTATGTGGCCAGGTACAATCTACCAGACCTCTCTGAGAGCAAACTTTCCTTACCTGCAAACAACGGGGATAATTCCTAATTTTTAGTAATAGTTTCTTGCCTGGCCCCGTCTCAGTCCCAGAGCCAACCTGCCAGAGGCAGTGTGTAAATCAGTCTTGCTCTCTGGGCCTAGGATATGGGATATGGAAGCTCAGCACCATTCCTCAGCCTATTCCTAAAGCGACCTTTCTTGTCATCCAGGCCAGAGATCCAGAAGCCAAGCTTTAGCCTGGGGGACACGTGTCCTTAAGACTGAGCCTCTGGCCCTGCTACATTCTAGGTGTCTCTGATACCTAGCTCCTGGCCCTTCCATGAGCATCCACTCTAGGGGTCTTTGGCACCCAGCTTGGCCTGAAAAGGAAGAGAGCCCTTTTGAGATCTAGCAGGACTGACATCTCTTCATTTGCACACTACTTGCTGTTTGCAGTGGGTATCCTGCTGACCTCAGCCCAAGCTGTCCTGCTGCATCTTGGGTGTGAATCTCCACTGTGGTTGGAGGTCACTGAGAAAGATTCCATTGAGAGGGTGGCTCTGTGTCATCTGTGTGCCTCTTGCCCTCTGGCCAGAATGTAAGCTTTATTAGGGAGGGTTTTTGTGTGTATCTGGTTTGTCACTGCTGTTTCTCCACTGTCTAAAACAGTGACTGGAGCATAGTGGGAACTCAATAAGTAAGCCAGAATGCTGATTGTGTTAATAATAACTGACATTAGGCTAATTTCCAAAATGCAAAGATAACTCATAACCCTACTTTCCCACTTTTACATGTGCCATTTTATCTTTCCCCAATAACATCTGTCCCCAATAGGTTCAATAATTTGCTAGAATGACTTACAGAACTTATGGAGACTACCTAAAATTATAACCAGAAAGAATACAAGTGAAGAGACACATTAGGCAACGTCTGGCAGAGGTTCTGGCATGAGAATTCCATTTTCCCCAGGAAGCTTGATCACCTTTCCCTTCTACAAGATAACACACTGGTCCATTGCATTGATGACATTATGCTGATTGGACCTGGTAAGGAAGCAATAACAATGACTTTGAAATTATTGGTAAAACATTTGTGTGCTAGAGGGTGGGAAACTAATTTAACAAAAATTCAGGCGCCTCCACCTCAGTGAAATATCTAGGTGTCCAGTGGTATGGGGCATCTTGAGATATTCCTTCTAAAGTGAAGGATAAATTAATGGATCTGGCCCCTCCCATAAGTAAAAAGGTAGCACATAGTTTGATGGCAACATATCCCTCATGGGGGTGTGCTACTCCTGCCTATTTATTAAGTGACTCTGCAACGAGTTCAGGCTGCCATGCACGGTCCAATCTGGCTGATCCAATGGTGATTGAAATGTCAGTGATAGAGATGCTGTTTAGAGTCTTTGGCAGGCCCCTACTGGTGAATCACAGTGCAGACTTTTAGGATTTTGGATCAAAGCCCTGCCATCCTCTGCAGATAACTGCTCTACTTTTGAGAAACAGCTTTTGGCTTGCTACTGGGTCTTAATAAAGACTGAACGCTTAAACATTGTCCACCGAGTTTCCATGAGGCCTGAGCTGCCTATCATAAACTGGGTGTTGTCTGATCCACAGAGGCATAAAGTTGGTGGTGCAGTGCAGCACTCTATCATTAAATGGAAGTGGTATACACAAGATTGGGCTTGAGCAAGACCTGAAGGCACAAGTAAGTTGCATGAGGAAGTGGCCCAAATGCCCATGGTCTCCACTTCTGTCACAGTACCTTCCATTTCCCAGTCTGTACTGATGGCCTCATGGGGAGTTTCTTATCTTCAGTTGATTGAGGAAGAGAAAACTCATGCCTGGTTTAAAGATGGTTCTGTGCAATATGCAGGCATCATTCAAAAGTAGACAGCAGCAGCACTACAGGTCTTTCTGGGACCTCCCTGAAGGACAGTGGTGAAGGTGAACTCTCCCAATGGGAAGAACTTTGAACAGCACACCTGGTTATTCACTCTGCTTGGAAGGTGAAATGGCCAGATGTGCAATTATATACTGATTGATGAGCTGAGTTCAATGATTTGGCTGGGCGGTCAGGGACTTGGAAGGAACATTATTGGAACATTGGAGAACAGACTGTCTAGGGAAGAGTTATGCAGATAGACCTCTCTGAATGGGCCAAAGAAGTGAAGATATTTGTGTCTCATGTGAGTGCTCACCAAAGGGTGACCTCAGCAGAGGAGAATTTTAACAATAAAGTAGATAAGACGACACATTCTGTGGAAACCACTCACTTTCTTTCCCCAGCCACCCCTGTCATTGTCCAACGGGCTCATGAGCAAAGTGGCCATGGTGGCAGGGATAGAGCTTATGCATGGGCTCAGCAATATGGACTTTCAGTCACCAAAGCCGACTTGGCTACAGCCACTGCTGAGTGCCCAATCGGCCAACAACAGAGACCAACACTGAGTCCATGATATGACACCATTCTGCAAGGTGATCAGCCAGTGACCTGGTAGCAGGCTTATTACATGGGACCATTTCTGTCATGGAAAGGGCAGCATTTTGTTCTTACTGGAATAGACCCTTACTCTGGTTAGGGATTTGGCTTCCATGCACACAATGCTTCTGCCAAAACTACCGTCCGTGGGCTTACGGGTTGCCTTATTGACCATCATATTAGCTCACACAGCATCACCTTGGATTAAGGACTTGAAGGATTCAGGGTTGGTGATTCCCAACACAACCCCATTCAACTCACCTATTTGGCCTGTGCAAAAAACAGATGGATCTGGAGAATGACAGTGGACTATCGATAACTTAACAAGTTGGTGATTCCAACTGCAGCTGCTGTTCCAGATGTAGTTTTATTGCTTGAGCAAGTTAATATACCTGGTATGCAGCTATTGAGCTGGCTAATGCCTTTTTCTCCTGTTTCAGGGAACCACTAGAAGCAGTTTACCTTCAGCTGGCAAAGGCAGCAATATACCTTCTATGTCCTACCTCAGAGGTACATCAATTCTCCAACCCTATGTCATAATTTAGTTGGCAGGGATCTCATTACCACCAAGTAAGAAGAGCCAGGGGTACAGCGCATTCTTTGGGCCCAGGGTCTCTGTGCTAAGATGCTCCTAGACCAAGGGAAGATTGATGACAAGGGCCTTCCCTCAGTGCCAACAGAGCAGTAGGTCTTACCCTGGACCTGGCGCCCTGAATTCAAACTTCTAGCTCCTCAAGTGCAAGAGAATAAATTTCTGTTAGTGAAGTCATCCACTTGTGGTCTTTCTGTTATAGCAGCACTAGGTAGCTAAGACAGTTGGGTAATTGAAAAAAAAATTTTTTTTTAGGCGTGTTTAAATAGGGAATCATAAAAAGTGATAGGGATTGAGTTATTTTGATCTAGAACATACAGATGTATGTTCATTCAACAGTATTGTGATGTTGGGCTGATGTGTCTCCTCTGTGTGTGTGTGTGCTCTGATTGGAACCCAGCAGCTTTCTTGTATAATCATAATAAACCAAAACAAACCAAACCTGTTGCTGTTGAGTTGATTCCAACTCATAGTGACCCTATAGGACCGAGTAGAACTGCCCCATAGGGTTTCTAAGGAGCGCCTGGTGGATTCAAACTGCTGACTATTTGGTTAGCAGCCATAGCACTTAACCACTATGGCACCGGGGTTTCCAATCATATAAGAAGAAACAATATTATATATTACAGTTTCCAGGTTTAAATTTCAGATAAACAACAAATAAATACAAGTATAGGTAAAATATAGGCAAATATTAGTATAAACATGTCATATATTTCACAGGATATACTTACTGAAAGCATTTTTTTGTTGTTTACCTGAAATTCAAATTCAACTGGGCATCCTGTTTTTGTCTTTTAACCCTAGTAACCAGGTCTAAATCACACCTGTAACTCATTACCTATGACTTTTAGTTTTCCTTGCATCATTGTTGTAGCTCCTACGGGGAATTCTGGCATAAACAGAGGTGGTATACCCCAGGACAAGCCATATCTGCTGAGTGATCTGTCTGGCACTTGTCCATTGGTGTATGTTCACTCAAATGAAAAACGAGGCCTAGAATTAGAGCGGGCAGAAAGGATGGTACAGCAGGCAGCAGGAAACGCAGCTGCTCCATGTGATAAACAGGCTAGAGTAGAACAGAGATCTGCAACAAAACGCTCAATTTTTCCTCCTCAGGGCAAAATGGAAACACATACACAAACACGTCACATATACACAAACGCATGCACACACATATGCATATACACACACACATGCACATTCCTCCCATGACTCTTTCAAGGTTATATCTACCCCCCACCCACCCCTGGCTGAAATGTCTGCAGCTCCACAACTTTGCAGATTCAATGTTTAGGAGCATATTCCCCTTTCATGGCAATATGTGTGAGGAAGGGAAGAAAAGATGCTTTTATTGAACTTGAAATGGGCCCCTTTTCAGATGAGAACAGTTTGTCTGCTCTGATATGTACTGGTGGACTGAGGTGGATTCTTTGGTTTGGGCCCTGGTCTTTTCAGATTTGCAGTTGAATTATAAAAACCCTTCCTGAGGTGAGGAGGGGGGAGAGTAAGGTGTGTTTTCCACACAGACAGTGGATTCTTCAGAAAGCTTTAAAAATTATTCATATTTTACACACATATATATTAGAATTTAATGAGTGTGTACATGTATACATAAACTTTTTTTCTCTGCTTAGAACTTGTGAAAAGAGCTCTTGTACTACAAATAAGACCATCAGTTTTTATTCTCTATGTTGGGATTGCTCTGAAAAAAAAATCTAAGTCATTTTTAAAATACTGTATCCATTCCCTGAGGCGAAGTATCCAGTAATAAAACTTACATTTATCTTATTTCCAGATATATAGTTCAGTTACAGATTCAAGACTCTTAAATCTGGGACCCACTGACTGAAGGAGAGGTTAGGCAGGTCCCCATGAAGAAGGGTCCTGTGACACCATGGCAAGGATATACAATAATGACACCGCCAGCCCTTCCCCAAAGGAACCTATGGCCCTTTACTCAGGTAATCATCATCTGGGGAAGGGGCATATCCAGGGCATACCTCCTTCCTCAAAGTTTAAGAACTGTGCAGAGGTAGCCCAGCTTGAGTGTTCCCTGTAGGGCTAGCTGAGGCCTCCGTGCCATTTCTCCCTCTGCCCAGTCCTGCTTGCCTCCCCATCACAGGTGCTGTTCCTGAGTGCACTCCCAATAAACCTCTTCCACACAGTTCTCAGTGCCTTAGTCTGTTTCCCGAAGAACTCAATTCTTAGGACCACATTGTTATATACAAATTAATGAAATGATTGTCACTTGGGCCAATTAAAATTGCAGGTGTAGATAATTTTGGCAAAAGCTAGTAATGGTGAATGGAATTGCTGGAGGGTATTTTCATCCACCTGTTGCTGCAGATGATGCTGTGCAATCAATCACAGTAGTGAGGTAGATATTATCAATCCTCCTACACTGCCTCCGGCTTCCTCACAATCGTGTCACAATCGTCTCAACTTCAAGAGAGTGGTGGATAATGGGAGCCACAAAGCATCCTTTGCTTTCTGAAATATAGTTACTATTATTTTGCTCAATCTGTAAAGATAGAGGGAGGAGGAGTGAAAGATTCCATTCTCCTTCCCAAGTGATGACAGACAATTCATTGCTGCTTGAATCAAACATCTGTCTAGTTTGGGTAAAATTTTGCTGAAGATCATTCAAAAGTGTTTGCAGCAATACGTCAACAGGAAGCCACAAGAATTTCAAGCCAGATTCAGATGAGGACGTGGAACAAGCAATATCATTGCTGACGTCAGATGGACCCTGGCTGAAAGCAGAAAATACCAGAAAGATGTTTACCTTTGTTTTATTGACTACGCAAAGGCATTCAACTGTGTGGATCATAACAAATTATGTATAACACTGTGAAGAGTGGGAATTCCAGAACACTTAATTGTGCTCATGAGGAACCTATACACAGATCAAGAGGCAGTCTTTCAACAGAACAAGGGGATACTGGTTTGTTTAAAGCCAGGAAAGTGAGCACAAGGGTTGTATCTTTTCACTGTATTTGTTCAATCTGTATACTAAGCAAATAATCCAAGAAGCTGGACTATATGAAGAAGAACTTGGCATCAGGAATGGAGAAAAACTCATTAACAATCTGGTTTATGCAGATGGGAAACCCTGGTGGAGTAATGGTTAGTAGCTATGCTGCTAACCAAAAGGTCGGCATATGGAATCCACCAGGTGCTCCTTGGAAAGCATACGGGGCAGTTCTTCTCTGTCCTATAGGATCACTATGAGCCAGAATCCACTCGACGTTGGATAACGGTTTCATGCAGATGACACAACTTTGCTTGCTGAAAGCAAAGAGGACTTGAAGAACTTATTAATGAAGATCAAAGACTACAACCTTCAGTATGGATTACACCTCAACATAAAGAAAACAAAAATCCTCACAACTGGACCAATAAGCACCATCATGATAAACAGAGAAAAGATTGAAGTTGTCATGAATTCATTTTACTTGGATCCACAATCACCATCCATGGAAGCAACAGTCAAGAAATAAGAAGACCCATTGCATTGGGCAAGTGTGCTGCATAAGACCTCTTTAAAGTGTTAAAAAGCAAAGATGGCACCTTCAAGAGTAAGGAGTGACTAACCTCAGCCATGGTGTTTTCAGTCGCCTCATATGCACACAGAAGCTGGACAATGAATAAGGAAGACCAAAGAAGAATTGAATTATGGTGTTGGTGAAGAATATTGAATATACCATGGACTGCCAAAGAACAAACAAATCTGTCTTGGAAGAAGTATAGCCAGAATGCTCCTTAGAAGCAAGGATGGCAAGGCTCTGCCTCACATACTTTGGACGTGTTATCAGGAGGGATCAGTCCCTGGAGAAGGTCATCATGCTTGGTAAAGTACAGGGTCAGTGAAAAAGAGGAAGATCCTCAACAAGATGGACTGACACAGTGATTGCAACAATTGGCTCAAGGATAACGATGATTGTGCGGGTGGCACAGGACCAGGCAATGTTTCATTCTGTTGTACATGGGGTCTCTATGAGTGGGAACTGACTCGACGGCACTAAACAACAACAATATTCTATTGTATGACTATACCACAACTTGCTTATCCATTCATCCATTGGTGCACACTTCTGTTGTTTCCTTTTATTTGCTATTGTGAATAAAGCAGCAATGAACATAAATGTGCATATGTCTGTTCATGTCATTATTTTTAGGTCTACTTAGGCATGGGATTGCTGGATCATAGAGTAGTTCTATTTCAATTTTTTTG
Source organism: Loxodonta africana (assembly GCF_030014295.1). Lineage (NCBI taxonomy): Eukaryota > Metazoa > Chordata > Mammalia > Proboscidea > Elephantidae > Loxodonta > Loxodonta africana. Next base: position 3,750,407 of record NC_087354.1, read on the forward strand.
GGAAAGTGCCATACTGTTTTCCATAGCGGTTGTACCATTTTACAATTCCACCAGCAGTGGCTAAGAATTCCCATCTCCTCACATCCTTGCCAATATTTGTTTGTTTGTGATTTTTACTGTGCTTTAAGTGAAAGTTTACAAATCCAGTTGGACTGTCATACAAAAATTTATTGACACCTTGCTATATACTCCTGATTGTTGAGAGTTTTTTTTTTTTTTTAATCAGCAAAGGGTGTTGGGTTTTATCAAATGGCCTTTTCTTCATCAACTGGTATGATTGTATAATTGTTTTCTTTGTTTTATGTGATGAATTATATTGATTGATTTTCTAATGTTGAACCGCCCTTGTAATCCTGGTATGAATCTCATTTAATCATGATGTATGATTTTTTTTATATGTTGCTGAAGTCCACTGGCTAGAATTTTGTTGAAGATTTTTGCATCTATGTTCATGAGGGATATTGGTCTGTGATTTTCTTCTTTTGTGACATCTTTGCCTGGTTTAGGTATTAGGGTATACTAGCTTCATAGAATGGGTTTGGTAGTGCTCCTTCCTCTTCTGTTTTTGAAAAGATTTATTAGGATTGGTTTCAACTCTTCTCTGAATATTCTAGAATTCTTTGTAGCCATTTGGTTTTTTTTTTGGTGTGTTTGTTGGCTTTTTTTTTACATATATCACATCTTCAGTCTCTTCTAATAGGTCTGCTTAGATTTCTGTTACTGTTGATGTTAGTTTGGGTAGGTAATGTGTTTCTAGGAATTTGTACATTTCATCTAGGTTTTCAAATTTGTTGGAGTACAATTTTTCATAGTAATCTGTTATGATCTACTTTATTTCTGTTGGATTGGTTGTAACATCACCAATTTCAGTTCTTAATTTGATTATTTGCCTCTTCTCATTTTTTTCTTTTGTCAGTCTAGCAGTGATTTTTTTTTTTTTATTGATTCTCTCAAAGAACCAATTTCTGGTTTTGTTGATTCTCTCGTTTATCTGTTTTCTCTTTTGTTTATTTCTGCTCTGAACTTTATTATTTCTTTTCTTCCGATAGCTTTAGTATTCTTTTCCTCTTCCTTTTTCTATTTGTTCAGGTTGTCCTTTTAAGTGATTCATTTTGGATCGTTCTCATTTTTTAATATAGTCATTTATTGCTCTGAATTTCCCTTTGAGTATTGCTTTTGGTTTGTCCCAAAGGTTTTGATATGTTGTGTTTTCATTTTTGTTTGATTCTAAGTATTTTTTAATTTCATGTTTGATTTCTTCTATGACCCAGTAGCTTTTTTTTTTTTTTGTCATAGTGTGTTATTTAGTTTCTATGAATTATTTTTTTCCTTAGTATTCCTGTTGTTCATTTTTAGCTTCATACCGTTATGGTCAGAGAAGATGTTTTGCGTAATTTCTATCTTTTTAAATTTGTTGAGACTTGTTTTGTGTTCTAGTATATGGTCTATTCTGGAAAAATAATCTATGTGTGCTGGAAGAAAACGTGTACTGTTCTGATGATGAGCTGAGCGTTCTATATTATATCTGTTAAGTCCAATCTGTTAAGTCCAATTGACCGGAAACCCTGGTGGCGTAGTGGTTAAGTGCTACGCTGCTAACCAAGAGGTCAGCAGTTCAAATCTGTGAGGTGCTCCTTGGAAACTCTAAGGGGCAGTTCTACTCTGTCCTATAGGGTCGTTACGAGTCAGAATCGACTCGATGGCAGTGGGTAAGTCCAATTGCCTTATGGTTTTATTTAAGTCCTCAATATCCTTAGTGATCTTTTTTTTTTAGATGTCTCTCTAGAATTGAAAGTGATACGTTGAAGTCCCTTACTATTATTGTGGAGTTGTCTATTTTTTCTTTCATACTTGTTTATTTGTTTCATGTACTTTGAAGTATTGATGTTAGTTGCATATATATTTATAATTGCTATGTTTTCTTCCTGGATTGACCATTTTATTATTATACGATGTCCTTCTTGATCTCTTGTAATAGATTTTGATATAAAGTCTATTTTATCTGACATCAGTATGGCCACCCCTACTCTTTTTTGGTTACTGGTTGTATGAAATTTTTTTTCCATCCTTTAATTTCAGTCTCTTTATGTCCTTATGTCTAAGGTGTGATTTTTGTAGGCAGCAAAAGAATGGATTTTTTTTTTTTTTTAGTTCATTTTGTCACTCTGCCTTTTACATGGGCAGTTCAGACCATTTCCATTTAAGGTTTTTACTGAAAACGTAGTGTCTACTGCATTCATTTTGCTATTTGTATTTTGAGTGTTTTATATTTCCATTGTCTTTTTATTCTCACGTTTTTTGTTTGTTTTGCTGCTTTCCTGTGGTAAGCATTTTGATTTCTTCTTTTTCTTCTTTGTAGTTTTTCTATTTGATTTCTTAATAGTTACCACACATATTACATTGCGCAACTTGCAATTATGACAATAATTAACTTACAAACAAGAAACATACAACTTTAACATACTAAATATATTCTTGTTCTGCTCCCCTCTCTCAATTTTCTGTTGGTGAGTGTCCATTAACATCATTGCACATCCTATATTTGATAGTTTTAATTTGTATTTATTTCTTGCACACTTGATATTATATTGCTGGGTAACAACTTTTGAGTTTTTCTCCTGAAAATATTGTATACTTGGGCCTTATATTTGCCCAAGCTGTTGAGTTTTTGGAGGTCTCTCTCCCTCTCTTTCTGTTTTTATTTTATTTACTTTTTAATTTCTCATGTGTGGATTTGAGTATTTCTTTAATGTTCTTTCCTTTGCATTTGGAGAATCCCTTCTGCAAGTAATACTTGTAGAGCTGGCCTTGTAGTGGGATATTCCCTGATCTTCTGTTTATTTGGGGATGTCTTGATTTTCTCCTCATTTTTGAATGACAACTTTGCTGGATGTCTTAGTTATTCAGTGCTGTTATAACAGAAATACCACAAGTGAGTGGTTTTAGCTAACAGAAATTTAATTTCTCACAGTTCAGGATGCTAAGTCCAAATTCAGAGCACTCGGTCTAGGGGAAGGCTTTTTCTGTCTGTCAGCTTCGGAGGACTGTCCTTGTCTCTTCAGCTTCTGCTTCCTGGCTCCTTGTAGATCTCCATGTGTCTTGATGTCTATCTTCCTCCGTCTCTTCTTGCTTGCTTGCTTATTTAATTTCTTTTATATCTCAAAAGGGTTTGACTAAAAAAAATTAATTCTGCCTCAATAACATAACAAAGACAACCCATTCCCAAATGGGGTTATAACTATAGGCACAGAGGCTAGGATTTACAACATATATTTTTGGGGTACACAATTCAATCTATAACACTGGGCAAAGAATTCTCGGTTGGAAATTATTTTGGTTCAATATTTTATATATGTTGCTCCATTGTCTTCTGGTCCCTAGGGTTTCTGGGGGAAAATATGCACTAATTCTTAGAAGGGACCCATGATATGTTATAGTGTGCTATTTTCTGGCTGCTTTCAGAATCCTCTCCTTTGTCTTTGGTTTTCTGGAATTTTTTTAGAATGTAATGTGGGGTGGACCTCTCTGCATTTTTTCTAATTGGAGTTTGTGTAGCTTCCTGTATTTGCAGGTTTGGTTTCCTGTTCAGGTCTGGGAAATTCTCTATGATCATCTCTTAGAAAATTCTTTCGGTGCATTTATTTTATCATGGTGCCTTCGAATTCCCGTAATTCTAGTTAGATTTCTTAATTGAATCCCACATTTCCATTTGGCTGTATTCACTTTTCTTTGTTCTTTTCTCTTGTTTCTCTTGAGACTTAATAAGCTCAGTTACTTTGTCTTCTAGTTCACTTATTCTATCTTCTCTCTGTTTGACTACTGTTGAATGTTTCTCTTGCATTATCTAATTCAGTTATTTTAACCCTCAGTTCCATTAATTCTCTCTTTTTTTACGTTTTCAATTCTCTCGTTAATTTTTTCATTTTGTTCCTCAATTTGTTTCCTGATCTCCATTAGTTTGTTTTCTATGTGTTTTTTGCTTTCTTTACACATATTTAATACTGATGCCTCAAAGTCTTCTATTTTTTCCATTATCTTAGTATCCAAAGGAAAAATTTCCTCTTCATGTTTTTGTTTTCATGGGTCCTTCTTCTCTTGTGATTTTCATGTTTTTGTATATATTTGTTGTTATTGAAAGGGAATTATTTTTGTTAGATTTACTTCCACCATCTTCTCCTAAGTTCCTCTAGAGTGAACTCTTGTTTTAGGTTTATTCACCTCTGAGCCAAGAGTTTTGTCTGAGGATTCATTCTTGGCTTCTGGTTTATTGCCACAGCTTTTAAGTGTTTTGAAAAGTTTAAGTCTCTGAGTGCTTATTCTGGCTGTTTCTCTTTAAAATGGCTAACTTCGCTGGTGTGTTAGGGCCTCTCTGTATTCTGTAGGTTTGGCTGTAGCCTACACTGCAGTCCTAGGACTGGATTTCTTCCCTTTCCTTTGTAGGATTGGGACATAGCTTTACCTCTGTGGCTACTTGATCATGCATAGGAGTTTTCTGCTGGCCACAGATATGGATGAAAGTGTTGGAGTTCAGCTTTCCTGAGGTGAGGGTGGAGAGCATTTTATGTCCTTCCCTCAGGGGACCCTGTGTGGGCTCTCTTGCCATGTCCAGTTGTGAGCAGGGAGCCAGTTGTTTTCCACTGTGTTGCCTGTTTGGTGTATTTTTCTCACTCTGGCTGAAGGATGAGCTCCATGACTGCTTAGCGTATCTGGGTTCTTGAGATTGTCAGTCTCTGGTCTTGGCGAGATTCAACAGCACACACTTAAGACACGTTGGTCTCATTGTGCCCCCTCCCAAGTGTGTGGCCTGTGACCTCCTACAGCCAATCTGCACCACCTTAATCGAACTACACCTTTCTCAGTTTAGCTCCTGTCTTATGTTCTTTGTTCAGAATGGTGCCTGTCCTCATCCCAAAATGGCGGCAATGAGCCAGGTCCTCCAGGCACTAGTGGCTATAATCTTCCAGCTTCTGTGCCAGCCCTGCTCCTCCTCTTCCCTGTTTCTGGTCTTACCTCAACTCTCCAACATTTCACCTGCCGTATGGAGTTCTGAGATCTCAGTCTGTGCTTGTTTTTATTTGTTATTCAGTGGTTTAGTTGGAGAGGGATAAATGAGAGTGACTATTTACTCTGCCATCTTCCCCCCAAGCATAAAAATTCTTTTCTGTGCTCATTTATTTTCTTGTAAAAACTTGCTAAACACAATGTCTAACAACTAGCATATATAACTAATGTTCTGTTTTCCTACCTCTTCCTCTAGAGTTAAAAGTTCAGCAGCTGTGGTTTGACTTCTAAGTTATCACAAGCAACTCTTATTATTTTCACACTGTATTACACAGATTATAATGCTTTTAGTCTTCAATAATTTCCTCACCATTGTGCTATCTGATACCTAAATCAATGTTACAGTCTATAGAATTCTTTGTTATGGCCCTAGTACTGGTACTAAATTTTCATATTGGCATGATAGTTTAAGTTTCACTGTGGTAGCAAATCCAAAATGTCATGGCTTAAATAGGCGGAGATTTGTTTCTTACTCTGCATGTCCGCTGTTGGTTGGGTCTCTACTTCATGTCTTTGTAACTTTGGCACCCAAGCCAGCAAAGAGTTGCTACCTGGAGCACTGATGGCTCCTGTGGTGGGGGGTGGGGGGGTGGGGAGAACATCACAAATCCCACCTCAGTCCTTAGAGCTTCTGCCTAGCAGTGACACATCTCTTTGCGTGAGACATCTGTCTCTCCTTATAATTATTTCTATGATTACTTATCTCTTCATATTTTTAACTTATCCTGAGTCAATTCAGTAACTTATAAATCTTTTTATCTTTGACTGAATTGTTAGATTATTCTTTGTCCATTTAAAATAGTGATTTGGAATTTATTGATTATAGTTATATATTTCTAGTTGTACCATTAACCTTTCAGAAAACATTTTTAAATATATTTTTCTATCAACAGTAGGAAATAATCAGAACCCTTGTACATTGCTAATGGGAATGTAAAATGGTGTAGTCACTTGGGAAAACACTTTTAAAGTTCCTCAAAATATTACACATAGAGTTGCTGTATGATCCAGCAATTCCACTCCTGAGAACTTGTCCAAGAGATTTGATGTTCATAGCAGCATTATTCATTATTGCTACAATGTAGAAACTACCTGTAAGGTGGTGGCATCAGACCTCATCTAACCAAGGAGAGGGAAGAGAATCAGCATCAGCATCAAGCTGATTCCTATGAGGTGGAGATCAGACATACCTCCAGTTTCTAAACTCTTTACCAATTCTGACACCAGCTGTCCCTCCCATGGCACTCTCTACTTCTCTGTTGGGTTTGATAATTCATTGCAATGGCCACACAGAACTCACAGACCATACTCATGATTATGGTGTTTATTAGGGAAGTAACATGTTATAATTCAGGATCAGGGTCAACTTGGAAGTAACAGGAACAATTCAGGGCACAATTCTTTGATCAGAACAGCTTCTTCTCTGCCATGCCCGCATGCAGGCCTCTGCCTCCCATCCCTGCTCAGGTCTACTGACTTCAGCTCCTGCTAAGGCCTAGCCTCTGCCATGCTTGGGCAAGTGCTACAGCTCTTTAGCTCTGCCAATAAATCCCCAGTCACACCCCTGCTCTGCCAGGAAGTCTCCTTCCCAAAGGTGCTTAGCTTTCTTGCTCCATGGGTCAGTGAGCCCAGTCCACTCACTTCACTCTGTGGGCTGATAAGCCCACCAAAACCATCTTGTGCCACTGCTACCTCCAGTGTTACAGCTCTCCAGTGTTAAAACTCTGTCTCTTGGTCTAGGAGGTTCTCAACTCAGGAACCCTTGGTGTAAAGGATGTGATTCACTCCTGGCTCTTTTTCACGATAGTACTGAGGTACCCCTCGATGTCTATGAAATCACCACTAACATGTCTAGAAGGATGGCAAAACTGACCGTAATTCCCTTGGTGAGCTAAAGGCACCTTATTTGCATAGTCACAGACAATCCTAGCAAGAGTTTTACACAATTTATTGTCATTATCTTACTCAATCATTTTGTGGGAGTTACAAGACCATGGACAAAAAGCCACATAAAAAGAGAAACCCACTTCCCTGAATCACCCTAATGGCCATCAACTGATGAATAAACCCATTGCCTTCGAGTCAAATCCAACTCATAGTGACATTATAGGACAGGGTAGAACTTCCACATAGGGTTTTTAGGCTATGATCATTTTTTAAAATAAATTGTTTTATTTTGTTGTTGTGTTGTTGAGAATATGCACAGTAAAACATACATGTATTCAACAGTTTCTATGTGTATAATTCAGTGACATTGATTACATTCTTTAAGTTGTGTAAACACCCTGCTTTTCTGAGTTGTTTTGCCTGATTAATGTAAGGTTCTTATTTCTTGAGTTATTGTTGTCAGTTTGATCCCATACAGATAGGTATTAAAGGAGCATAATGCTCAAGGCAGACATTCTTTACTAGTTAAGATATACTATTTTCTGGTTTTAAGAAGACTCAGGGAGTTTTTGGTTTAAGGTTTAAAGATTATCTCAGGGCAATAGGCGTTTATCCAGCCTTCATAGCTCCAGAAAATCTGGATTCTAGGAGAATTTGAAATTACATTCTGCATTTTCCCCCTTTGGATCAGAATTCTTCTGTAGAATCTTTAATCAAAATGTTCAGTAATGGTAGCTGGGCAGCATCCTGTTCTGGTCTCATGACAATGGAGGCAGTTGTTTATGGGGACAATTAGCCACAAATTTTGTATTCTCCTCCTGTTCCTGACTCTCCTTCTTTCTCTGTTGCTTCAGGATAATAGAGACCAGTTTTTGTGATTTGGATGGCTGTTTGCAAACTTTTAAGACCCCAGGCACTACACAATGAACCAGGAGATAGAACAGAAGCACGAAACACATTATTAGGGCTATTAACTGGTACTGGCATAACAATGGAGCCCTGGTGGTGCAGTGGTTAAGAGCTCGGCTTCTAACCAAAAGGTCAGCAATGTGAATCCACCAGTTACTCCTTGGAAACCATATAGGGCAGTTCTACTCTGTCCTATAAGGTCACTATGAGTCAGAATCGACTCAATGGCAATGAATTGGCATCACAATAGACACACAGATGAATGGAATAGAACTGAGAGTCCAGAAATAAACCCACACAACTACAGACAACTAATTTTTAACAAGGGTGCTAAGTCAATTTGGTGGGAAAAGAAGAAGCTCTTCAATAAATGGTGTTGGGAAAATTGGATTTCCACATGCAGCAAAATGAGACAGGATCTTGCCTTACACCATACACAAAAGCAAATTAAAAAGCACCTAAATGTATAAGCTAAAAGCATAATATATTTAGAAGAAAATTGCACAGCAACCATGTCAAGCCTATATTTTAACAATGGATTATCTTATATAATTAACAAAAGTACAAACAGCAAAAGACAAAATAAATAAATGGGATGTCATAAAAATTAAAAACTTTTGTTCATCAAAAGACTACCAAAAAAAGTGAAAAGACAAGCAACCGACTGAGAGAATATCTTCAGAAACTGTATATCCGATAAGAAGTTAATAACTAAAATACATCTAAAAAGTTGACAACTTAAAAAAACAAAACAAACAAAAACAAATAACTCTATCAGAAAATGGACAAAGGACTTGAATAGACATTTCACTGAAGAGTACATTCAAATGGCCACCTAAAAAATGGAAAGATGCTCAACATCATTAGCCATCAGGTAGTTGCAAATCAAAACCACAGTAACATACCATTTCACTCCCACTAAGATGGCTGAGATTAAAAAAAAAAAGGAGAAAAACAAATGTTAGTGAGAATGTAGGAAAACTGGAACACTTACCCATTGCTGGTGGGAATCAAAAATGGTATAGCCATTTTGGAAAACTGTGTGGCGATTCCTCAAAACAATTAAAAACAGAACTACCATATGCCGCAGCAATTCCACTTTGAGGTATATACTCAAAAGAATTGAAAGCAGAGACTCAGAGACTTGTACACCAACGTTCACTGCAACACCATTCGTAATAACCAAAAGGCGGAAACAACCTAAATGTCCATCAACAGATGAATGGATAAATATATTGTGATACATACATACAATGAAATACTACTCATCCAGTAGGTGAAATGAAGTCTCGATGCATGCTACAATATGAGTGGACCTTGAAGATATTATGCTGAATGAAATAAGTCAATCACAAAAGACAAATATCGTATGACCTCACTTACATAAAAAGATAAGAAAAGGCAAATGTATAGAGACCAAAGTTTATTAGTGCTTACCAGGGGTAGGAGGGTGGAGGAAAGGGGGGCTTATTGCTTATGGACTACCGAGTTTCAGTTTACAGTGATGGAAAAATCACCCTGATTAAGGGTAGGGTTACACAGCCGATTATTGTAATTGCTGTCAATATGTTGCACACCTGTAAAAATCTGAATAGGCAAAAGTTGTGATAGATATATTTACAACAATGAAAAAAAAAAAGAATAACTGGTGAGGCCGCTTATGGACAACCAAACATCTCATGGGTTTTTGTTCCCCGATTTGGAAGTTAAGGGTCATGGCTTCATGGGACGTCCAAGGCTGTAATCTTTGTGGAAGCAAACTTTCACATCTTTCTCCTCTGGAGTAGATAGTGATTTTGAATTGATGTCCTTTTGGTTAGCAGTTGAGCACTTAACCATTGTGCCTCCAGGGCTCCTAACTGATGAATAAAACCCACTACCATCGAGTCAATTCTGACTCATAGTGACCCTATAGGACAGAGTAGAAGTGCCCCATAGAGTTTCCAAGGAGCGCCTGGTGGATTCAAACTGCTGACCTCTTGGTTAGCAGCTGAGCACTTAACCATTGTGCCTCCAGGGCTCCTAACTTAGAATAGATAACCAAATTTACTACATCCATGCAATGGGATATTCTTCAGCCACACAAAGGAATGAAATATTGATACATACTGCAACATGGATGAACATTAAAAACATTATGCTAAATGATGTGAAATAAGCCAGACACAAAAGGCCACATATTGTATGATTCCTTTTATGTGAAATACCCAGAATAGACAAATCCATAAAGACATAATGTAGATTTGTGGTTGCCAAAGATAGGGGTAGAGGGGAATAGGGTATACCTACCTGCTAATGGGTATGAGGTTCCTGTTTGGATTAATGAAAATATTCTAGAATTACATAGTTGGTGATCATTGCACAACACTATGAATATAATTTTTTTAAAAAAAAGATTGAATTATACACTTCAAAAGGGTAAACATTAGAATATGGGAATTGTATCCTAATAAAGCTGTAATAAAAAAATATACATATATCAGAATCTTTAATCTTCATACTCTGAACAAGATGAGAACTTTAAGGTACTCTCAGGTCCCTGTCTGCCAATATCCTTGGGTTTCTTCACGTGACTTACTACCTACACTGGCTCTGACCTAGATTGTCCTTCCTACTCAGTTCACAACACTGGCATGTGAAGAATGGGGCTTTTAACTTAAGACTTTCTAAGTCCAAGTCTAGGCCATATATCAGAAGAAACCCGTGATTTGAAGATAAGGGAAAGGCTTATCAAGAAACTAAAGCAAGAATGGCAATTCTAAGATAATTGCTGTTGTACATACGTAAAAGCCAGAAGTCACCATTGTGGAAATGGACACAATCTGCACCTTTCCCTGTGATCCACAAATGAACCTTGTGCTTAGGACCAGATGTGTCAACCTGACTTCTCAAACAGGATGAAAGTGTGGGCCGATTGGCTTTTACTGAGGTGCCCTGACCTCAAACATATTTTCATATCAGCGTATCACTCCTCTCTTGTCCCAAGAACATGTCGACATTTCCAGGAACTGCTTAGTTAAGTGTGTGTGTTATATGGCACCTGGCCACCTGTATGTCTACATTTATTCCCAGCTGGAAGGAAACAGGGTCCTTCAGCTGTAGCACAAGAAGTGTGCATACAGAAACCAGTCCTGTATCCACAGTGAGGAGTGACCCACTGTCCACTGGAGACCAACACCACTATTGACGCTGGCCTTGCTCTGTCTGTCTCTGTGTGAGTACAGTGCTGTTCCACCCAACACTGTTTGTAAGTCGTTGTGCATTTGTTAGTGACCCCGAATCTTGGACCTCACCTCCACAGTTTGGGGTTATGAATTGGCACAGTGAGCAGGGTTGACGACTAGGGCAAATGCCAGATGTCAACACTGTAGCTGTGCATACATGATTGCAAAAGAGGAAAACATAATGCATTATTGGTGACTCTCAGCAGGGTAGAGGGGAAATGAAGACGAAGGAATATGTTGTTTAAAAAATCAAGCTTAAAAGTACCATTGCTTTCATTTTTTTTTTTTTTTTATCACAGCATTTATTTGGATACTCTAGCTAACATAAAAAGAGGGCAGGAGCTATTTCTGTTTGTCAAAAGGGCTCATTGGTGGAGCTGCATTAGGTCTGTCATTTGTGTGCACATATGAATGTGGGTAATAGGTGCATGTCCTGCTCTAATGTTAGATAATTCATTTCCCCTGGACAAGGACCATAACTTCCACTTGGAGTTTGTGATGGTTAAAATTGAGTGTCAGCTTGGCTGCGTCTTGATTCTCAAGGGATTGGCAGTTATGTAATGATGTAATTGGGCCATTACATAATAATGTAATCAACTCCATGATGAGAACTGCTATGAGCAGCTAATCTGTTGAAAGGGATTTTCCTTAGGGGTGTGGCCTGCCTCCAGTATGTAAACGGATGTTCCAGCAAGGCTTTCACTCTGGATCCTACCTGCAGTTCATTATCATTTGACATCCGGTTCTTGGAAGTTGAGCTAGCAGTTTATCTGCCTGTATTGGGATTCATCAGCCTCCTCAGCCTATGAGCCAGTAGCCTGTGGTCTTAACTACTGACCTCGGATTTCTCAGCCTCCACAGCTTGCAAGCCATCAGCTTGCCATCTGACCTGCTGATCTTAGGTTCATTAACTCCTGCAGCCTGACATTTGACCCAGGACTTGACACTTGCCAGTCTCTACAACTACATGAGCCATTTCCTTGAGACAAATCTCTCTCTGTGTGTATGTGTGTGTGTGTGTGTGTGTGTGTATATAATACAACTCATTGCTTTCGAGTCAATTCTTACTTATAGAGACCCTACAGGCCAGAGTAGAACTGCACCACAGGGTTTCCAAGGAGCACCTGGAGGATTTGAACAGCTGACCTTTTGGTTAGCAGCCATAGCACTTAACCACTATACCACCAGGATTTCCATATGTATGTGTGTACATATATATATATATATATATATATATATATATATATATATATATATATATATATATATGCTTCACTGATTTTTCTTCTCCACAGAACCCAGCCTAAGACATGTGGTACCAAGAAAGGTTCTAGAGAGGCAAAATTGTAAGGATGGGTTTTCTAAATTGGTTCTTAAGGCTGGTTAGTCTTAAATATATTGATGACTCTGCTTCCAGTACTAAAAAGGGCACTGCTAATCCATGGTGTGAGGTGGTAATAGAAATACACAAAATATCACCACCAGTAGATCTACTATTGATGAAGGGTAAGGCTCTGGGTGATCACATCTTTGATAGTTTTCTACAATTTTGTCAGAATGAGAAGTATAAGGAAGCTGGTTGGTTGTTCCTACTTTCACTAGACAAAGTGGTGAAAAAAGGAGATGAGCTCAGGGTGTCAAAGTCAAAACTCAAGCACTGCATAAATGATTAAATTTGCTACTTTTTCCCTGAAAGAAAGCCTTATTTCTTCTAATAACAGAGTTGATACTGCCAAAAACCAAACCCAGAGTCTTATCGTAAGAGTGAGTGAATTATAACACCAACTGAATTCCCAACCTCAAATCATGTCTGAAGTTAAAGTGAGGACATTGGGAAGAAATGGGATCCTGAAGCTTGGGATGGGAACATATGGGCAGATAATAAGGAAACCGGGGTCATTGATCCCCTAAATTCTGTTGAATCACTTCTGCCAACAGAACCAGCCCTCTCAATCCCATCTGAAGAGATTACTTCATCTTTTTCTGCTAAGCCATCCTCCCCAGTGAAACAATTAGCCCCTCCACCCCTATCTGATGAGATTAACCCAACTACGTCAGAAGAGCTCTGTCTGAGACATTGCCTGGGAAGGCATCTGAGTCATTACCTGGGGCATTGCCTGATGCAGATTCTTTAGGAGGCATTGCTAAATGTTCTCAGAACACATCACCACCACCCATTTTTGCTTCTAAACCTATAAAAAAAAAAAAACAAAACTATAACTAGACTTAAATCACCACAAGACCCAAAAGGTGAGGTACAAAGTGTGATACATGAGGAGGTATGCTACACTTCAAAAGAACTGCTTGACTTTTCCAATATGTACAAACAGAAACCTGGAAAACGTGTGGGAATGGTTATTAAGGGTTTAGGATAATAGTGCAAGGATAATAAAGATGAATCAGTCTGAGTTTATTGACATGGGTCCTCTAAGCACAGATTCTTCATTCAATGTATCAGCTCTAGAGGTTAAGAAAGAACTTAATAATTTATTTGGGTGGTTCACTGAAGGATGGATTATGCATTGGCCTACATTAAATCAAGTTGTAGTACCAGACTTGCCTTGGTATACTGTAGAAGATATCCAAAGGCTTAGGAAAATTGTCATGTAAGAGTGCATTTATCAGGCAAGACCCGCACATAGAGTGCCCAGAGGACACAACTTTAACCGCAGTGGTGAAGAACAAATTCATGAGGAGAGCCCCAGCATCCTTGAAGACTGCTGTGATCGCTATTTTATGTAAGTCACAGTGACAGTGGGAATTGCCCTAACTGAACTAAGACACCTAACTACAATGGGGTTGGTCAGACCCCATAGCGGTAGGGGTCATGTGGCAGCACTCAATCAACAAAGACAGGGTGGGTATGGTTATTGTAATGGAGAGCACAGTCAAAGCAGTAATCAAAATAGTCTGGCTCATATGGACTTATGGCATTTGGCTACTTAGTCATAGTGTCCTTATGAGTGAAATAGATAGGAAATCTACTAAATATTTAGCTGAACTGTATAAATGGAAGAATTTTAGGTCAAGTGAATGGCAGTCTAACTTGAATCACCAGAATACAGAGCTATGGCTCCTCAATCAATTCTCAGGCTGGAGCCAGTTTATGGACTCACAACCCCTTGAATGAAGGGGAGGCTGGGTCCCCTTGAGGAAGGACTACACTGCACTGCCAAAAATTTGTATTGTTAATGTTTCTCTCAGCCTTCCCCAAGGGGATCTATGGCCTTTTATGAGAGTGACTGTTCACTGGGAAAAAGAAATAATCAAAATTTTCAGGGATTAGTGGGTATTGGCTCTGAACTGACACTAATTCCAGGAGATCAAAAAACATCACTGTGGCCCACCAGGCAGAGTTGGGGAGTATAGAGGTCAGGTTATTAATGGAGTCTTAGCTCATGTCTGGCTCACAGTAGGTCCAGTTGTTTCCTGAACTCATCCCGTAGCTATTACCCCAATTCCAGAATGCGTAATTGAAACAGACATACTCAGAAACTTGCAGAACCCCCATATTGGCTCCCCGACAAATTGGGTAAAAAAAAAACCCCATATTATAGGCTCCCAGACAAATTGGGTGTCATGGATTAAATTGTGTCTTCCCAAAATATCTGTCAACTTGGCTAGGTCATGATTCCCAATATTGATTGTATGATTGTCTATCATTTGGTTATCTGATGTTTCCCCGTGTGTTGTAAATCCTATCACTGTGATCTTAATGAGATGAATTGTTGTTGTTATTGTTGTTGTTAGGTGCCATTGAGTCAGTTCCGATTCATAGCGACCCTATGCACAACGTAACAAAACATTGCCGGTCCTGCACCATCCTTACAATCGTTGTTATGCTTGAGCTCATTGTTGCAGCCACTGTGTCAATCCACCTTGAAGAGGGTCTTCCTCTTTTCCGCTGACCCTGTACTCTGCCAAGCATGATGTCCTTCTCCAGGGACTGATCCCTCCTGACAACATGTCTAAAGTATGTAAGATGCAGTCTTGGATCCTTGCCTCTAAGGAGCGTTCTGGTTGTACTTCTTCTGAGACAGATTTGTTTGTTCTTTTGGCAGTACATGGTATAGTCAATATTCTTCACCAGCACCACAATTCAAAGGCATCAATGCTTCTTCAGTCTTCCTTATTCATTGTCCAGCTTTCACATGCATATGATGCGATTGAAAATACCATGGCTTGGGTCAGGCGCACCTTAGTCTTCAGGGTGACATCTTTGCTCTTCAACACTTTGAAGAGGTCCTTTGCAGCAGATTTGCCCAATGCAATGCGTCTTTTGATTTCTTGACTGCTGCTTCCATAGCTGTTGATTGTGGATCCAAGTAAAAAGAATCCCTGACAACTTCAATCTTTTCTCTGTTTATCACGATGTTGCTCATTGGTCCAGTTGTGAGGATTTTTGCTTTCTTTATGTTGAGGTGCAGGTGCAGTCCGTACTGAAGGCTGTGGTCTTTGATCTTCATTAGTAAGTGCTTCAAGTCCACTTTCAGCAAGCAAGGTTGTGTCATCTGCATAACACAGGTTTTAATGAGTCTTCCTCCAATCCTGATGCTCTGTTCTTCATATTAGTCCAGCTTCTCTTATTATTTGCTCAGCATACAGATTAAATAGGTATGGTGAAAGAGTACAACCTTGATGCACACCTTTCCTGACTTTAAGCCAATTAGTATCCCCTTGTTCTGTCCAAACAACTGCCTCTTGACCTATGCAAAGGTTCCTCATGAGCACAATTAAGTTTTCTGGAATTCCCATTCTTCGCAGTGTTATCCATAGTTTGTTATGGTCCACACAGTCGAATGCCTTTGCGTAGTCAATAAAACACAGGTAAACAACCTTCTGGTATTCTCTGCTTTCAGCCAGGATCCGTCTGACATCAGGAATGATAGGATTCCAAGTCCTATTCTGAATCCGGCCTGAATTTCTGGCAGTTCCCTGTCAATATACTGCTGCAGCCGTTTTTGAATGATCTTCAGCAAAATTTTGCTTGTGTGTGATATTAATATTTTTCTATAATTTCCACATTCAGTTTGATTGCCTTTCTTGGGAATAGGCATAAATATGGATCTCTTCCAGGCAGTTGGCCAGGAAGCTGTCTGCCATATTTCTTGGCATAGACAAGTGAGCACCTCCAGTGCTGCATCTGTTTGTGGAAACATCTCAATCGATATTCCATCAGTTCCTGGAGCCTTGCTTTTCACCAGTGCCTTCAGAGCAGCTTGGACCTCTTCCTTCAGTACCATCAGTTCCTGATCATATGCTACCTGTTGAAATGGTTGAACATCGACTAATTCTTTTTGGTATAATGACTCTGTGTCTTCCTTCCATCTTCTTTTGATGCTTCCTGTGTCTTTTGATAGTTTCCCCATAGAACCCTTCACTATTGCAACTTGAGGCTTTAATTTTTTCTTCACTTCTTTCAGCTTGAGAAACACCGAGTGTGTTCTTCCCTTTTGGTTTTCCATCTCCAGCTCTTTGCACATGTCACTTTACTTTGTCTTCTCGAGAGGCCCTTTGAAATCTTCTGTTCAGTTCTTTTACTTCATCAATTCTTCCTTTTGCTTTAGCTGCTCGGTGCTGAAGAGCAAGTTTCAGAGTCTCCTCTGACATCCGTCTTGGTCTTTTCTTTCTTTCCTGTCTTTTCAGTGACCTCTTGCTTTCTTAATGGATGATGTCCTTGATGTCATTCCACAACTCGTCTGGTCTTCAGTCACTAGTGTTCAATGCATCAAATCTATTCTTCGGATGGTCTCTAAATTCAGGTGGGGGTATTCTCAAGGTCATATTTTGGCTCTCATGGGCTTGCTCCGATTTTCTTCAGTTTCAGCTTGAACTTGCATATGAGTAGTTGATGGTCTGTTCCACAGTCAGTCCCTGGCCTTGTTCTGACTGATGTGATTGAGCTTTTCCATCGTCTCTTTCCATAGATGTAGTTAATTTGATTTTTGTGTGTTCCATCTGGCAAGGTCCATGTGTATAAAAAAAATAGTTGCCGTTTATGTTGGTGAAAGAAGGTATTTGTGATGAAGAGGTCGCTGGTCTTGCAAAATTCTATCATTCGATCTCCAGCATTGCTTCTATCACCAAGGCCATATTTTCCAACTACTGGTCCTTCTTCTTTGTTTCCAACTTTTGCATTCCAACTGCTAGTAATTATCAATGCATCTTGATTGCATGTTTGATCAATTTCAGACTGCAACAGCTGATAAAAATCTTTTATTTCTTCACCTTTGGCCCTAGTGGTTGGTGTGTAAATTTGAATAATAGTCGTATTAACTGGTTTTCCTTGTAGGTGTATGGATATTATTCTATCACTGACAGTGTTGTACTTCAGGATAGATCTTGAAACTTTCTTTTTGATAATGAATGCCACACCATTCCTCTTCGAGTTGTCATTCCCGGCATAGTAGACTATATGACTGTCCAATTCAAAATGGCCAATACCAATCCATTTCAGCCCACTAATGCCTAGGATATTGATGTTTATGCATTCCATTTCATTTTTGATGATTTCCAATTTTCCTAGATTCATACTTCGTACATTCTAGGTTCTGATTATTAATGGATGTTTGCAGCTGTTTTTTCTCATTTTGAGTCATGCCACATCAGCAAATGAAGGTCCCGAAAGCTTTACTCCATCCACATCATTAAGGTCGACTCTACTTTGAGAAGGCAGCTCTTCCCCAGTCATCTTTGGAGTGCCTTCCAGCCTGGGGGGCTCATCTTCCAGCACTGTATCAGACAATGTTCCACTGCTATTCATAAGTTTTTCACTGGCTAATGCTTTTCAGAAGTAAACTACTGGGTCCTTCTTCCTAGCCTGTCTTAGTCTGGAAGCTCAGCTGAAACCTGTCCTCCATGGGCGACCCTGCTGGTATCTGAATACCGGTGGCATAGCTTCTGGCATCACAGCAACACACAAGACCCCACAGTATGACAAACTGACAGACACATGGGGGAACAACAACATATATACCTCTCTATATATAGAGGAAATCCTGGTGGCATAGTGGTTAAGTGCTACGGCTGCTAACCAAGAGGTTGGCAGTTCAAATCTGCCAGGCGCTCCTTGGAAACTCTATGGGGCAGTTCCACTCTGTCCTATAGGGTTGCTATGAGTCGGAATCGACTCGATGGCAGTGAGTTTGGTTTGGTTTTTATATAGAGAGAGGTTAAAAAAAAAAACTGCCATTGAGTCGATTCCGACTCGTTAGCGTCCCTATAGGACAGGGTAGAACTGCCCAGGAGAGTTTCCAAGGAGAGCCTGGCAGATTCGAACTGCCGACCTTTGGGTTAGCAGCTGTAGCACTTAACCACTACGCCACCAGGTTTTCCATAAAAGGTTTTCCATAGAGGTATGTATATATGCATATACACACAAATATATATATTTAGGTCAATATATTATATATATATACATACATATATATCTAGATATACATATATATTTGTTGGTTTGGATCAAAGTTTAAGAAATTGATGCAGCTGCATGGAAATAACTTTCTTATTATTACCCTCCTACAATTTTTTCGATGTAAAATTTTTTCCCAAAGAATGTTAAAAGTCCTTGGTCTGGTTGCCACGAGGATGTATGCCCTAGGTGTCTCTTTTTCCCTGCATTCCTGGTTAAGTGAGGTTTGAAACAAATGAGGACTTTCCTGTTAATTCTCAGACACTGTTTCTGTTACAAACTTCTTTAGGGGCCATTCTTCATTCTCCCTCCCATTATTCTGGCCTCGATTATTTATCTCCTCCCCTGGAACTGTTGGTTGGACCTTCGGAGATGCTGGCCCTGGCTGGCATTCTTGATCTCCTTCAACTCCACCACGCCTCACACACCAGCCCACTCAGAAGGAACAGGGTCCTTGGCTGTCATCTATTTCCTTTTTTCAGGATTCGATAATCCCTCTTTCTACAAATATTTATTCAATGCCAGATATTTTGCTATGTGCTAGGTTATAAAAGTGAGAAGAGGAAAAAAAGACTACTCTGGCCTCATAAAGCTCAATTTATGCAAAGGTAGACAAGAATCCTATAATCACACAAACAAATTTATTTTTGTTCTCTGTGGGTGATGAGTTTGATGCTATCAGGGCCTTAATAAACGAGGCCATGTACAGCTTCCCTGAGAGATGGATAATTGTGCTGTGATACAAGGAAGGTAACTTAGCTAGGAAAAGGAAGGAGGTGGGAGTGGGAGAACACCGTAGGTTGCTTCACAGAACATGAAGAGTAGGAGTATACAGTGCATCGTTTAGGGAAATGAAAAAAAAAGTAAGGTCAGAGCAGAGAATGAGGAGAGCATAGGGCACAGAAAGGCTAGAGCCATTGGCTGTGACCAGACCACTGAGAGAAAGACCCCAAAATTACATGAGGCAGTTAGTTGGTATAAGCAGAGGACCCTGGCCTAGACCTGAGAACAAAATTCATTCTAAAGCAGTTTTTCTCTCCTGTGCTTAGCTTTTAAAACAATTTTTCTCTCCTGTGCTTAGCCTTTAGTAACCCTTAAAAATATACCCTAATGGAAATATTTTTCTCTGTACTCAAGCAGAAGCAAGATGTCATAGCCTGTTCCCAGAAGGTCTTTTCCTCTGTGATCAAGCAGATGGAGGATGTTGACAGCCTGTTCCTGGAGGGTCTTGATACACAGCATTATCGAAAAACCTTTACAATGGATCCCTAGAAAAGACATGCTTGAAAAAGCAGCTTAAAAGCAAGTTCCCAGAAAAGCATGTCCTGTCACTGTCCTGTGGTCCCCCGTGTACCCCGTACCTGCACATACCCCTACAATCTAAGATAAGTCATCAATCACTCAAGTCCACCTATATATTATCCCCAACCTCTGACAAGCCCCTGCTTTGGAAAAGCCTGCCCTTAATTCCCTAATTGCCTAAAAACCAACCAGAATATTGTAGCCCCCATTCTTTGCCTAAAACTCTGTAAAAATATTTTTGTAATTATTGTGCTTCAGACTTCATGGTTTCATTTTAATGAGCCACATAATTCCTGGTTCAAACTAATTTTTAACTTAATAAACATATTTACTTTATGTCCACCAGACTATGACTTTTCTTACCATCAGCACCACACAGGGGCTCAGGTGTCATGTCAAGGATATTAATTGAGGGTTAAGATAGTTTATGTTGGTTTGCTTTTGAACACATTAGATAGATTGCTCTAGCCTCCTGTTTGTTTGCGCATGTGCAACATCAGAGCAGACAACCTGGCTGGTGTGATTTCTCCTCCATGTGTAGTGGGGGCTCAACCGTCACATTCACTGGAGTGCGGTCAAGAGTAGGCAAAGGGAGATCAATTAGAAAACTGGGATGAATTTCACATGAGCAGTGACAGTGGCTTTACTTTCCCGGCCTTTTTTCTTTTCTTGTAAAATTTTCTGTCTGGTATTAATCTGCTTCAAAACAAATAATTTGCATTAATGATTCTTGTAGTAGCTGCCTTCCAAGGACAAATTTGCTCTGATATGTTTGTTTAAAAAATGCCCCCCTTTTACTTCATTTTTTTTTTTTTTTATTAACTTTTATTGAGCTTCAAGTGAACGTTTACAAATCAAGTCAGTCTGTCACATATAAGTTTACATACATCTTACTCCTTACTTCATTTTTGAAGGGTATTTTCTCTGGGTATAAAATCCAAGGTTGATAGTTTTTCCTTTCAGCACTTTAAAGATATCATTACATTGTCTTTTAGCTCACACTGCTTCTAATGAGAGATATTTCTTCTGTTTAGGCAGGTGTTCATCCTCTGATGACTTTTAAGATTCTTTTATCTTTGGTCTTCAGTAATTTGATTATGACATGGTTTTCTTTGTGTTTATCCTGTTCAGAATTTTTGAGCCTTTTGGATCTGGTCACTGAAAATTACCATCAAGTTAGGAAAAAATATTGATCATTATTTCTTCAAATATTTTCATGCCACAATCTCTCCTCTTCTGTTGGGATTCCAAGTATACATGTATTAGACGGCTTGATATTGTTCTACAGTTCACTGAGGCTCTCTTCATTTCTTTTCCAGTTTTTTTTTTTCTTTTTCTCCATATGCTTTAATTAGGATAATATCTATTGACTTGTTTTCAGGTTCACTAATCTTCTGCAGTGCTTAATCTGCTTTTAATCTCATTTCAGATTTTTTTTCAGTTGGAGAATTTCCATTTTCCAATTTAAAGTTCCTACAAAATTCCAATTTATAATTTCCATCTCTCTTCTGGGATATCGGATATATCATCTGTTCACTCATTCTGTCCATCTTTTTTTTCTAAATCCTTGAACAGATATTTAACAGCTTCTTAATTTTTTTTTTTCTATATTCAACGTCTGTCATCTCTGGTTCTGTTTATATTTACCACCTTTTCTATCCTGGTTTTGAGTTATATTTTCCTGCTTCCTTATATGTCTAGCAATTTTTTGTTGTATGTTGATTATTGTACGTGCTCTGTTGTTGGCACTCTGGATTATGTTGATTTCCTTTAAAGAGTGTTGAGTTTTGTTCTGATAGGCAGTTAATTTAAAACAGCTCAGCATTGTTTATTAGGCTTGGTTTTAAGCTTTATTAGGGATAGCTAGAATATCACTTACTGGCAGAACTAGAGTACCAGGATTTTTCAAGAGCAGAGCTATTTAATTTTGAGCTGGATGATTTTTTGTTGTGGTGGAATATGCTGTGCATTGTAGAATGTTTAACAGCATCCTTTACCTCTACTGACTAAGTATAAGTAGTATCGTCACAGCAGTGACAACCAAAATTATCTCCAAATTTTGTTAAATATCCCCTGGGGGATAAAACTGATCACAGTTGAGAACCACTGGGCTAAAGTAACACTAATCCTAATGTGCAGTTTTTTTGGGTTTTAAATGGAATACTCTGGATGACAGTTGTTGTTGTTGTTGTTAGGTGTTGTCAAGTCAGTTCCAACTCATAGCAACCTCTGTACAACAGAGCAGAATGGTGCTCAGTCCTGCACTATTCTCACAATCATTGCTATGCTTGAGCCCATTGTTGCAGGCACTATGTCAATCCATCTCATTGAAGGTCTGCTTTTTCGCTGGCCCTCTATTTTACCAAGTATGATGATCTTATCCAGGGAATGGTCCCTCTTGATTACATTTCCAAAGTATGTGAGATGAAGTCTTGTCATTCTTGCTTCTAAGGAGCATTCTGGCTGTACTTCTTCCAAGACAATTTGTTTGTTCTTCTGGCAGTCTGTGGTATCTTCAATATTCTTCACCAACACCATAATTCAAAGGCATCAATTCTTCTTCAGTCTTCATTATTCACTGTTCAGTTTTCATATGCATATGAAGCAATTATAAACACCGTCGCTTGGGTGAGAAACATCTTAGTCTTTAAAGTGACATCTTTGCTTCTTAACAGTTTGAAGAGGTCTTTTGCAGCAGATTTGCCCAATGTAATGGGTCATTTGATTTCTTGACTGCTACTTCCATGGGCATTGATTGTGAATCCAAGTAAAATTAAATCCTTGACAGCTTCAATATTTTCTCCATTTATCATGATGTTGCTTGCTTATTGGTCCAGTTGTGAGGTTTTTTGTTTCATTATGTCAAGGTGCAATCCATGCTGAAGGCTGTAGTCTTTGATCTTCAGCAAGCAAAGTTGTGTCATCTGTGTATTGCAGGGTATTAATGAGTCTCCCTCCAATCCTGATGCCACTTTCCTCTTCATATAATCCATGTTCTCGGATTGTTTGCTCAGTGTACAGATTAAGTATGGTGAAAGGATACAACCCTTACATGCACCTTTCTTGACTTTAAACCATGCTGTACCCCCTTGTTCTGCTTAAATGACTGCCTGTTGATCTATGTACAGGTTCCTCACGAGATCAATTAAGATCTTGATCATATGGTTCCTTCTGAAATGGTTGAATGTCAATCAAATCTTTTTGGTACAGTGACTCTGTGTATTTCTTCCACCTTCTTTTGATGCTTCCTGCATCATTTAATACTTTCCCTGTAGAATTCTTTGATACTGAAACTCGAGACTTGAAATTTTTCTTCAGTTGTTTCAGGTTGAGAAATGCTAAATGTATTCTTCTGTTCTGGATTTCTAAAATTTCGTTTTCGGGATCACTGGAACTTTGGAATTTCCATTCCACTTACAGCCCCTAACCCCCACTAGTTGTTCTCTGCTGTGCCTAATAGAGTATCCTTCTATGCACAAGCAACTTAATATTTGGCCAAAGATTCACAAGGATACCCAGGAAGACCTACAGGTTGTCCTATCTGTGCAGCAATCTCCATTATTGTTCCTGTTCTGCAAATTCCAACCCCCTTAGCACCTTAAAAGTCAGCATTCTTACTGGGTTCTATCACTCTTCAGTTTCAAAAGTGACAATAGGCAGAAAGCTGAAATGAGTGTAGAGCTCACCCTGTGTATTTCCCTTCTTTCAAGGATCACATCCCTGAGATTTCTGCTTTTCAATGCCTATATATATTTTGGAGCCCTGGTGGTGCAGTGGTTAAGAGCTTGGCTGCTAACCAAAAGGTTGGCAGTTCAAATCCATCTCAGAAACCCTATGGAACCGTTCTTTGGGAATTCTATGAGGCAGTTATGCTCTGTCCTACAGGGTTGCTATGAGTCAGAATTGACTGGAAGGCAAATGGGTATGTATACCCTGTCCATTTTTGTAATTGTTCACCGTGGGAAGAAAAGTCTGGTAACCAGTACTCTGTCATGGGAAGTTACTTGGCTGTCTCTTCACTCCGATGCCGTATTTTTCAATGGATTTTTAGTTATTTGAGTAGACAGAGTTAGTAACAACCACGAAGAAATAAAGATGTCAGCAGGACAAAAAAAGCAAATAAACACATAACTGAAAAAAATATAGCCATATTTTATATGTTTGGAGATTTTCAATCAACAACTGTGACACTTAAACTTTTTACTTTAGATCTTATTTGACTAACTCAAGAACTGAAATGTATGGCGCTATAATTATGTAGTTGTTATTTCCAATTTATTCAGTGCTTAGCACTATAACTTAGATCATCTGATGCTTCAAACTCCTTTCTAAATAAAAAATTGAGGCCCAATGAGGGCAAATGACTTGTATAGGATAACAAAGACAAATAATCTCAGAGCTGACTGAAAGTTAGGTTTCCTTTTTATTTGTTCTTTTCAGTTCGCCATATTCAATCACTGGACCTCTGAAGATATTCTTTTCTCCACTTCCAAATTCACTTTAGATATTAAAAATTAGGGACCATCCCTGTCTCTTTTGAGTTCATTTTTAGGTTCATTAAGTAAACCTCCTGTAGGAAAGAGACAGTTTGCTGTAATGGAAAGAATATTGGCTTAGACGATAAGTGATGCTAGTTCTACTCTTAGTACCATCACTGATTGGGTCCATGATCTGAATAACTGATTTGTTTGCAGCTCTAAATTCTCAGTTTCCTTACCTAAAAATAAGTCAGTAGATTAGATCATTTATAAAAGTTCCTATTGGTTCTAAAATCCAATAGGATATGAGAACATGACATATGTTTGCCACTCTGAAGAAAGCATAAAAATTGAAAGGAATAAGTGTTGTGTTTTATTCTTGTGACTGTACATGGAAACAACTATAATTGTAAGAGAATTGTTCCTTTCTGGTGTGTGTGTGTGTTGGAGAGAATAAGGGGGGAAATGGGAATGACAATTATGGAATTTTTAAGGGTCATTTGGAATGTGTTTAAGAAATCTGACAACATGTAATACTGAATGAAATTTTTAGGACATCAAAATCAAAAAAGGCTGTGTGAAGAACAAGAGAACATGGTACTATAGACAGAAGCACCATGTTGTCCCTCCACGGCAAAGACCTGAAAAACTAAGTAAAACAGAGAGAAACATCAATTCTGTAATCCTAAGTGTCAAATGAAGAGATAAAGAACTCAACTAAGCACCGAATGGAATAAGAAGCTAACAGAGAACAGAGAGTGAGGAGAGATATGAGTGGAGGACCCTTATTAGCTAACACAGCACAGATCACCATCTTGGACTCCTGTCAGAGATTGGTCAGCAGGGAATATGGGAAAGCAGCTTCACAGAGCTCCCAGCAGGGCACAGACCACCTGGTAAGCAGCAATATATGCTTTCCCACCCCCACCCTTCTTCCCCCTGCTCAGCCGTTGCTGCTTCCCAGCGAGCCAAGTGACCATAACCTGGGAGGCACTGGCTCCATGCCATTTGGATTTCCCTCCCACACACATTGTCCAGCTCCTTCAGTGCCATTTCGTTGTTGCCGGTGTTGCATTCTTCACCTTCTTTTGGTTTCTGCCCTGCCTCTCACCTCCTCCCCTTGCTTTCTCTCAAACATCTGACTCCATGTGCCATCTTTGCTTCTTCTTGGCAGGCCGTGAGCGCCACATGGCTGGGGAACTGCTTCCCTAGTCCATGCTACCACAGTGGTGGGATCTCCAGGGCCTTTTTGTTTTATTATGTGTATTTGTTTTCTATTTCTTTTCATGGCTTGGAAGCCCCTTCTAGCCAGGCTGTCCCACGGAGTGGTAAGCCACTTTCCCAGTCCATGCACTAGTGCCTGTGGGATCCCAGGTGGTCTTCCTTTCTTTTTTTTTCAATTCTTTTTTCATTTTTGCCTTTCTTCATTTCTGTTTCTCGTCTCTTTCTACTTACTTTCTTTTCTTGTCTCCTGAATACCTGGTGCTGTGTGCCATCTCTGCTCCTTCTAGCCAGACTGTACTGCTTGGCTTGGGAGCCAAGCCCCCAATCTGCACAGCTGCAATAGTGGGGTCCCTGGGAGACTTTATTTTTTCTTTCTTTCTGTTTTTTTTGTTTGTCCATTTATCTTTTCCTTTTTGAGTTTCTTCATTTCTCAGTTTCTCTTCTCTCTCTGCTTTCCTTATTTTCCTGTCTCCTAAATACCTGGTGCTGTGTACTATCTCCATCCCTTCTAGATGGGCTGTGACCTGAGGCCTGGGAGCCACTTACCCAGTCAACAGAAAGATTTCTGGGGGCATATCTTATTTTTTAATTTTTATTTATTTATTTTTTCTCTTTCTTTTTTCCTTTTTAGTTCTCTTCATTTATTGGTTTCTCATCTCTCCACTCCAACGGCAAACTCCCTCAGCAATTTTTTGTTCGTTTGTTCATTTGTTTTGGATCATGTTTCTCTCTCCTTTCTCTCTTCTTTCCCATACCCATCTTAGCTCCACACATCACAACCTCCCCCCTCCCCCTGCCCTCCTGCCTACCCACACTTTGCCCTGAATATCACACCCCCAAGCAACACAGGCTTGGCCTACCAGAACCTGCCCTTCACTAACCCCTGGCCAATCCTGTAGATGCCACAAACAACACATTCAAGCCCCTTCCCTTCAGCTGGACTTGCTCTACTGCACCATAGTTGTGTGAATAGCCCTGCCTATTGGGCAAGGCAGTGAAAAGTATTGTGCCCACAGACAAGCAAACAAAGAATGCACAGTCTGCCTGCTCAGACATAACCAAACAAAACAAAACAAAACACAGGATGAAACAAACAGATCTACAATACAGAAACGAAGAAATTGACTACTGAAGGTCCTGAAGACAGTGGACAATATCAAAACATACAAAAAACCAGGACAGGATGGTTTCAGTAGGCATCCAAAATAAAACACCAGATAACTTTCCAGTTGAAGAAAAGGCACTGGAACTACCTGACAGGGATTTCAAATCTCTAATATTCAGAGCTATCCAAGAGTTGAAGCAAAAAAGCAGACAAAATGGGGGGAAAATAGACAAATTCATGGAAAATACACACAAAACAATGGAAGAATTCAGGAAAATAATACAAGGACAAAATGTCAAAATAAATTCACAACTAGAAATCATACAAAAACAGCAATTCAAAATCCAAAAGATGAACAACAAAATGGACAGTGTCATAGAAGGTCTGAGGAGTAGGTGTGAAACAATGGAAGACAAGATAGCGAAACTAAAGACAAATACTTGGATATCACTTTGTTTGAGGAAAAATCAGAAAAAAGGATGAAGAAAAATGAAATAGCCCTAAAATTATGTGGGATATAATCAAAAGTAAAAATTTGTTGGTGATCAGAATTCTAGAACGGGGGAGAAAATGGAAAACAGAGAGGATCATTGAAGAATTGCTGACAGAAAACTTTCCAAATATCACGAAAGATGAAAAGTTGACCATCCAAGAAGCTCAGTGAACCCTATATAGGATAGTCCCTAAAAGAAAATCACCAAGGCTTGTCATAATCACATCAGTAAAACCAAAGACAAAGAAAGAATCCTGAAAGCAGCTTAAGAAAAATAAAGGGGAAACAATAAGACTAAGCTCTGATTACTCAGCAGAAACCATGCAGGCAAGAAGGCAATGGGATGACATACATAAAACCTTGAAAAAAAAAATTGCCAGCCAAGAATAGTGTATCACGCAAAACTCGTTCATATATAATGGTGAAACTAGGACATTTCCAGATAAACAGGAATTAAAGGAATACATGAAAACCAAACAAACTTACAAGAATTATTAAAGGGAGTCCTTTGGTTTGAGAACAAACAGCATAAGACCACAGCCTGAATATAGGAAGCAAGATCACACCAGCCAGATACCAACCTATGCAATGAACCCTCAAGGACTATTCAAAACCAAGAGATTTACTATAGGAAATGAGAGGTTAACCTGTAAATGACAAAAAAGTCAGAACAATAAAAGAGGAAATAAACGGTGGTGGTATAGAACTTTCTAATGGAGAAGGCAAGATGATACAAAGTAATAATAAACTGGCTCAAACATAGAAAGATAAGGGTAAATTTCAAGGCAACCACAAAAAAAGTTAACAAACCTACTCATCAAAATAAAGAAGAAAACAAAGTCTCAGGAAAAACTAAATCTACAAAAACAAAAGAAATGAAATGAAAAAAAAAATCCACAAACAAAAGGAATTCAGCACAGGACAGTAAGAGGAACAAAGAAAACATCTGCACCACAGAAAAAGCACTGCAAAATGACAGCAATAAATGCATACCTATCAATAATTACACTGAACCTAAGTAGCTTGAATGTATCTGTAAAGAGACGGAGAGTGACAGAATGGATAAAAAAACAAAACAAAACAAAAACAGGATCCATTAATATGCTGTCTACAAGAGAATTATCTTAGGAACAAAGACTTAAATTTATTAAAAATCAAAGGATATAAAAAAAAATATCAGGCAAACAGCTACCAAAAAGTAGCAATCTAATCTCAGATAATCTAATCCAATTTCAGATAAAACAGACTTTAAAACAAAATCCACCATAAGAGACAAAGAAGGGCACTATATAATGATTAAAGAGATGATCCATCACAAAGACATAACCGTAATAAATATCTATGCACCCAATAACAGGCTCCAAAATACATAAACTCTAACGGCACTGAAAAGAAACACTGACAGTTCCACAATAATAGTAGGAGACTTCAACACACCTCTCTTGTTAGAGGACAAACATCTAGAAAGAAACCCAACAAAGATACAGAAGATCTAAAGGACACAATCAGCCAACTTGATCTCATAGACATATATGGAACACTCCACCAAACAGCTGCAAAGTACACATTCTTTTCCAATGTACATGGAACTTTCTCCAGAATAGACCACATCTTAGGCCACAGAACAACCTTCAACAAAATCCAAATCATTGAGATAATATGAAGTATCTTCTCTGACCACAACACCATCAAAGTAGAAATTAACAGCAGGAAGAGCAAGGAAAAAAAATCGATTACATGGAAACTGGATAACACCCTGATTAAAAACCACTCGGTAATAGAAGAAATCAGAGATAGAATCAAAAAATTCCTAGAGTCAAAAAAGAATGAAAACACATCATACCAAATCCTTTGGAACACAGCAAAGACAGTCCTCAGAGGTCAATTTATAGCAATAGACACATACATCAAAAAACAAAGGGAAAGAATCAAAACATTAGCTACACAACTCGAAGAGAAAGGCAACAGCAAAAGAAGCCAACAGCCATCAGAAGAAAGGAAATAATAAAGATCAGAACAGAAATAAATGAAATAGAGAATAGAAAAACAATAGAATCAACAAAACCAAAAGTTGGTTTTATGAAAGGATCAACAAAATTGACAAACCACTGGCCAAACTGACAAAAGAAAAACAGGAAACAAATAACCCAAATAAGAAATGAAATGAGGGACATTACAGCAGACCCAACTGAAATAAAAAGGATCATAACAGAGTGTTATAAAAAAACAATGCTCCAACAAATTGAAAACCTAGAGGAAATGGACAAATTTCTAGAAACACGCTACCTACCCAAACTAACACAAAATGATGTTGAAAATCCAAACAGACCCATAACAAGAGAAGGGGTTGAAAAGGTAAAAACAAAACAAAACCAAAACTCCCAACAAAAAAAAAAAAGCCCTGGGTCAGATGGCTTCACTGGAGAAATCTACCAAACATTCAGAGAAAAGCTTATACCAGTACTACTCAAACTATTTCAGAACATAGAAAAGGAAGTGATACTTCTGAACTCATTCTATGAAGCCAGCATAACCCTAATACCAAAATGAGGCAAAAAAAAAACCCCAAAAAACCACATACACACACAAAAAGAAAATTATAGACCATTATCTCATGAATATAGATGGAAAAATTGTAAACAAAATTCTAGCCAATAAAATTCAGCATTATATAAAAAAATAATGCACCATGACCAAGTGGGATTCATAACAGGTATGCAAGGATGGTTCAGCATTAGAAGATCAATCAACATAATCTATAAAGAAAATCCACATAAATAAAAGAAAAGAATCACACGATCACCTCAATAGACACAAAAAAGGCATTCGACAAAGTCCAACACCGATTCCTGATAAAAACTCTCAGTAAAGTAGGTATAGAAGGGGAATTCCTCAACATAATAAAAGTCAACTATACCTTGTTGGCGAAGTGGTTAAAAGTTTGGCTGCTAACCAAAATGTCAGCAGTTTGAATCAACCAGGCGCTCCTTGGAAACCCTATGGGGCAGGTCTACTTTGTCCTATAGGGTCGCTATGAGTTGGAATTGACTCAACAGCAACGGTTTTTTTGTTTTTAAATACCGAACCAACAGCCAATAGCATTGTTAATGGAAAGATGCTGAAAACATTCCCCTTGAGAATAGGAACAAGATAAGGACGCCCTTTATCACCACTGCTGTTCAACATTGTGCTGGAAGTCCCAGCTAGAGCAATAGGCAAGAAAAAGAAATAAAGGGAATCCAAATTGGTAATGAGGAGTAAAAATTTCCATATTTGCAGATGATATGACACTATACATAGAAAATCCAAAAGACTCCAAGAGAAAACTACTAGAACTAATAGAAAGATTCAGCAGAGTAGCAAGATACAAGATAAACAGACAAAAATCGGCAGGATTCCTATACACCAATTAAAAAAAAAAAAAAAAAGGAAATCAGGAAAACAATACCTTTTCTCATAGCCCCTAAAAAAATTAAATGCTTGGGAACAAATCTAACCAGAGATTTAAAGACCTAAAAAAATCTATGTAAGGAAAATTACAAAACACTGCTGCAAGAAACCAAAAAAGATCTACAGAAACGGAAAAACATACCATGCTTGTGGATAGGTAGACTCAACATTGTGAAAAAGACAATTCTACCCAGAACAATTTACAAATACAATGCAATCACGATTCAACTACCAACAACATTCTTTAAAGAGATGGAAAAACTAATCATTAACTTCATATGGAAAGGAAGAAGGAAAGCACTATTGGAGAAGAATAAAGTAGGAGGACTTGCTCTACGTGACCTCAGAACCTACCACACAGCTATGGTAGTGAAAACAGCCTGGTACTGCTACAATGACAGAGACACTGTCCATTGGAATAGAATTGAGAACCCAGACGTAAGTCCTTCCATGTACAGTCACCTGATCTTCAACAAGGGCCCAAAGTCCACCAAACGGGGGAAAAGACAGCCTTTTTAACAAATGGTGCTGGCAAAACTGGATGTCCATCTGCAAAAAAAATGAAACAGGACTCATATCTCACACCACACACAAAAACTAATTCAAAATGGATAAAAGACCTAAATATAAAGCCAAAAAGTATAAAGATCATAGAAGAAAAAATAAGATCAACACTAGAGGCCCTAATACATGGCATTAACAGAATACAAACCACAACTAACAATGCACAAGCTCCAGAAGATAAGCTAGATAACTGGAACCTTCTAAAAATTGAACATTTATACTCATCAAAAGACTGCACCAAAAGAATAAAAAGAGAACATACAGACTGGGAAGAAATTTTTGGCTATTGCAAATCTGACAAAAATCTAATCTTTAAAATTTACAGGAAAATCAAACATCTCTACAACAAAAAGAAAAATAATCAAATTAAAAAATGGGCAAAGGAAATGAACAGACACTACCAAAGAAGACATTCAAGTAACTAACAGACATGTGACAAAATGCTCACAATCACTAGCCCTTAGAGAAACGCACATCGAAACCACAATGAGATACCATCTCATCCTGACATTACTGGCACAAATCAGAAAAACAGAAACTAACCAATGCTGGAAAGGCTGCAGGGAGATTGGAGCTCTTATGCACAGCTGGTGGGATTGCAAAATGATACAACCACTTTGAAAAATGATATGGCACTTCCTTAGAAAGCTAGAAATACCATATGATCCAGCAATCCCAGTCCTAGGAATATATTCTAAAGAAATGAGAGTCATCACATGAATAGACATATGTACACCCATGTTCATTGCAGCATTGTTCACAATAGCCAAAAGATGGAAACTCCCTAGATGCCCATAAACAGATGAATGGATAAACAAACTATGATATATACACACGATGGAGTACTACACAACAGTAAAGAACAATGATGAATCTGCAAAACAACTCACGGCATGAACAAATCTGGAGTGCATCATGCTGAGTAAAATAGGTCAATCACAAAAGGACGAATATTGTCTGAGACCACTACTATAAGAATTCATGGAAAGGTTTACACACAAAAGAAACAATCTTTGATGGTTACGAGGGAGGGGAGGGGTGGGGTAGGAAAAACACTAAATAGGCATAATAAGTGGTAACTTTGGTGAAGGGTAAGACAGTACACAATAGTGGTAGTGGGGAAGCCAGCACAATTTGTACAAGACAAGGTCATGGAAGCTCCATAGACACTTCCAAACTCCCTGAGGGACCAAACTGCTGGGCTGAGGGCTGTGGAGACCATGGTTTTGGGAAACATCTAGCTCAACTGGCATAACATAGTTTATAAAGAAAATGTTCTACATTTTACTTTGGTGAGTAGCGTCTATCTTAAAAGCCTGAGCGGCCATCTAAGATACTCCACTTGTTTCATCCCTTCAGGGACAAGGAAGAATGAAGAAAACTAAAGACACAGGGGAAAGATTAGTCCGAAAGACTAATGGACTACAACTATGAGGGCGTCCACCAGACTGAGTCCAGTACAACTAGATGGTGCCTGGCTACCACCACTGACTGCTCTGCAAGGGTCACAGTAGAGGGTCCCGGACAGAGCTGGAGAAAAATGCAGGACAAAATTCTAACTCACAAAAACAGAGCAGACTTAATGGCCTGACATAGGCTGGAGAAACCCCAGGAGTATGGCCTGGGCCATCCTTTTAGCTCAGTAGTGAAGTCACTCCTGAGGTTCACCCTTCAGACAAAGATTAGACAGGCCCACAAAACAAAATGATACTAAAGGGGCACAGGAGCCCAGGGGCAAGGGCTAGAATGCAAGAGGGACAGGAAACGTGGTAATAAAGAACCCAAGGTCTTGAAGGGATAATGTTGACATGTTGTAGGGTTGTTAACGAGTGTCATAAAACAATATGTGTACTAAGTGTTTAGTGAGAAGCTAGTTTGTTCTGTAAACTTTCATCTAAAGTATGATAAAAAACAAAACAAAACGAATTGTAAAAAAAAAGCTGTGTTTTTTCCCATCTTAAACCTATGAAATTTAGTAAATTATCGATTAAGACTATGGCTTGCTGAGTTTTCCCTTCCTGTTTTCAGGGAATGAACACAATTTTTTTGTTTGTTTGTTTAACTTTTAAGTTATTATGGAATTGAACTCTGTAGCAACGTACCAGGTTTAAAAACACAATTAAAGCTTCTTTGGTCATCTTACTTTTTTCTCTTTTGTAATATCTGTGCCTTGTGCGATGTTACATTTGCCACATAAATGGTGGATCACATCTGTGATAATAGTGTTGGTGAGTTTAGAAGTCCTGTAAATGAGGTCAGAGAAAAAGGCAGAGGCAATGCAATTGGAATATAACCCTTGAAGAGAAAGTGGAAATGTTCTTTTACCTTGGAGTTGTCCTTAGGAATAATTGACCCTGGTACTTCCAGTAGATGTAACTCTGCAACTCTCATACGTAGACTAGCAGTTAATATGAGTTTGTCTCCTTCCGTGCACAGGGATAGATTTATTGAGCTGATAACATTTGCTCATTCTTCTTTTCAATGATGATTCATTTAAACTCTCCAACTAATTTAAATTTTATACAAAAATAACTTTCCACGTTGCTTTACTGAAACTAGATCCATCATTTCCAAAAACACTGCAGTATTCGAGATTAGTACAATAGAGGCAATAACTGTTACTGGATTTAATTAAAAACAACAAATCATTTGGTCAGTGGTAATGGATGTGCCACACAACCCTTCGGATGCGTGACAATTTAAAGAGCCAGTATTTTACTCTTCAAATATTTGATTAGACAAGTTCATGTAGCCGATGGTTCTTTGTCCCCTTTGCTCTACAGTGTGTCATTCAATAAAATGATGCTTCCTTTGTTGTTGGGACCATGAAGGTAAGGACCACAAGGGAAGAAATTTGACAATGTGTTGGCTTGTGCTTCCCTTTAATTTATAGTGTTGGGGGGAAAAACCGGGATGAGTTTTATAGATGAAAGTTAGTAACATAAAGGGAATTTCCTAGGGAAGCCATATCCTGCTAATTACTGATGTGCAAAAAGCTCTCTGTGGTGCCATGAATATTTTACTCAGCACTCTCATGCAGAACAAAAATGAACTAAAAATGTGCTGAGATTTATGCGTAGCTATTCATAGCACAGCCAACACTCATCTCACACTTAGAATCTTTGGAAGGCACAGCCTTTCAGGCATGCTTCTGTTACCAATTGCCAATCTGACACAAAAGGTCCTTCCTTGCCTTTTCCCAAGTAAGAATACACGTGAAAGACAAACTTTATCTTCAGCAAGCTTTTTTGTGCTTGAGTCAGGCAAAAGGAGCCAGGTGGGGAACTAAGCCTCTCCAAAAGACTGACTCGTCAGAGTTAGGGTGGTCACAGCTCTTATAGTTTAATAGGATAATTGTGTCATCTTTACTCATGGGTTTTCTGTGAATCATCAGGCAGTAGTCATCCCTCAGTGCCCTTGTGAACGTCTGTGCATGTTCCAGGGCGGTTTTCTCCGAAAAACATCTTACAAGGGAGTACATTGTTTCTTCTTTCCTTACAGCACGTTCAAGGATGGGGGTTTTGCATCACTAGCCAAGCCATAATTTTTTGTAAGTAAGTTGTAAGTTGCAGATAATGTAGGGCTCCTTGTCTAGGGGCTCAGTCCCTGTTTTTTCCCTATCTCACTTCCCCCCTTTTCTTTTCCTCTTATGATTGGTTTAGAGACAGCTTATGACCTAATTATCCAGAGAAGTGGAGAGCATGAGAAAGAGAGGTGGGTAAGGGTACTTGCTCATCTACATAATAAAGCCAGGAAAGGCATATTTTCTTTTGCAATAACAACACACGAGCTCTTTAGACTTACTGATTTGACACACCCTCAGGATAAAACAAAGGTAGACTGATAATTTTTCTTAATTTAAGCAGTTTCTTCAGGGAAGTTTTGTTAACGAGTCACTTGAAGCTCAGCAGACTGACCAACCCAGACACAAAATCATTCCTTGCAGTAACTGTCGAGCGACGTCTAAAATAAGTACTTCTGACTAGATGTCCCTGTGGAGCCAGGCTCCCATTTCCAGTACTTGTCTTTCGCCTCAGCTCCTCACATCTCCTCGCACTATCACACCGCCATCTATCCTATTTTCCCATTTTTTTGGTCAAAGCTTAATTATGAAGATATTAGTATCAGTTGTCATGTAACCTCTCCTAGAAATATTTCATGTTTAGAAAAAGATATCATCGTAAAATAAGTGATGCTATGTCTTTTAAGATATTTTGGGTTTTCCTTGCAAATAGAAATACGGTGGGGAGGCAAGGAGGAACAGAAAGTCCTCTCATGAACCAGATGATACCTTTTTCCTTCCCAGGTGAGAGTTGATTCCAAAGGTCAAATTCCTTTTCAAGACATAAGCTGGAGTGGTTTGTGCACCCAAGAGTTTTTTTTTTTGTTGTTGTTGTTCTTCCCTACTTGTATATACGTTTGAGTTAACATTGCTTACTTGTAAGGGCTAAATGCTAAAACGAAAAGAATGCATTGATTTTGCCAGCCCAACTATTTACTCTATGGAGGCAGAATAGCCCACTTAATATTAGGATGCAACTGTTGATGTAAACCTGAAAGAAAAATGGTAGCTGGGCTTTTGCAGGAAGCCTTTTGTTAATGCTAAGAGTTTATAACAAAGGCGTAATTCCCTTTTCACTTGGGCTTATAATTATAGAAAGTGAATTGCGACAGATTCCTAGGCCAGGACTGAAATTTACAGAGAGAATTCAGAAGGCAGCATTTGAAATTCATGGTTTCCTAAATGCACAGACCACATTCAGCCTCTGATATTGCTCAGTGTTTTTTTTTTGTTTGTTTTTTTTATGGTCTGTGATTTTGCTTGTACCTCCTGCCAAATGTAATATTACAAGAGGAGAACATTACATGTTCAGTGGTTTGAAAAGCCAGGGAGAATGGAACATTAGCATGCATCCCTTACAGCCCTAGAATGGAAGAAATAAAGGTGCTGGAAAGAATGTCTTAATTGGGAAGGATGGGCCTTCAACAGTAAGCCAAGTCTTGCTGTTCTCCATTCTTGCTCTGTTTCTTTATAATACTCGAAAGGCTGTCAGGTTAAGTGGCTAAGTGTGAGAGGAGAGAAGAAAGGAACAAAGTGGTCTGAGTATAGGAGCCAAGGTGCCTGGAGAAGCTCTCCTCACTTTCACCAAGAGCCTCTTGGGCTGAGAGTCTGTTGGGCTCTGACATTTACCGCAAACTCCTACACACGCATAAAAACTGAGATTCTTAAGAAGATGGACTCACCTATCTGCTTCCCTGAGTCTCTGGGTGGTGCCAATGGTTAATGCGCTCAGCTGCTAACCATAAGGTTGGAGGTCTGAGTCTACCCAGAGGTGCCTTAGAAGAAAAATTTACAGATGCTTTATGTTCCTGTGCGGTAAAATGGTGTCTGCAAAACTTTTCATTTATTCCACAAAAATGAATTTGCCTCCAACAGATGCTCAGGAAGTGTTTGTTGGATGAGTATAAGGAAGACAGGAATGAAGAGAGGGAGGGAGGGAACAGGGAAAGAGACACTGTTCATCAGCAAACAGATCCAACCAGCAACCTCTCCAGAAAGATGACATTTCAGTCAATATATGGATGGTTTCAATCCTGGTCATTGTATTCAGCTTTCCTCTCAAATGTTTCCTGACTAGTTACCTGTGATTTGAATCTAAAGCAAAGAGTGAGAAAAGAAAACAATTTTCTTAAATCTAATTTTTAAGAAGAAAACAAAGAAATTCTGCCAAAATGTTTTCCTGTGACATCTAGCTATCTATATTGCTCCCAATAATCACTTCCAGTTGACAGTCAGGAGGCCATGGGGCTCCCAGTAATGGGCCTGGTGAATTAGGGGCCAAGGGCACAACCTGGTGCAATGCTGAAGGAGCTCGAGCCCAGAAGAGGTGGCTTACTGGGTGAAGGCCAAGGTCCCCGTATGCATGTGTGCACACAGGTACACACACACACACACACACATGCACAGCGAGAGGGGCATCTGTGACCCCTAACTTCCCTTGTGCTGGCAGGTTGCTGGGTGGCAGGTTGAACGGTGTTGTACGTTTCACCGTTGGAGTGTGTCCCACATGAGACATGCCTTTTATTCAAGATGATCATATCCTTCTCCCCATTTTTGGAGAGATGGAACAAGTAGAGAAACAGGTAAAAAAAAAAAAAAAGCAGTTGCTGTGGAGTCAATTCCAATTCATGGCTAACCCATGTGTATCAGAGTAGAACTGTGTTCCATAGTTTCTCATGGCTGATTTTTCTCTCTCTCCTTTAGATTCAAATCAAAGGTAACCAGTTAGAAAACATTTGGAAGGA
This sequence comes from Loxodonta africana, assembly GCF_030014295.1. Lineage (NCBI taxonomy): Eukaryota > Metazoa > Chordata > Mammalia > Proboscidea > Elephantidae > Loxodonta > Loxodonta africana. The sequence goes on from NC_087354.1 coordinate 3,787,821, forward strand.
AAGCTGAGTACAACGACCAGGATTGAAACCATTCAAATATTGACTGAAATGTCATCTTTCTGGAGAAGTTGCTGGTTGGATCTATTTGCTGATGAACAGTGTCCCTTTCCTTCTTCTCTCCCTCTTTTCATTCCTCTTTTCCTTTTACTCATCCAACAAACACTTCCTGAGCATCTGTTGGAGGCAAATTCATTTTTGTGGAATAAATTAAAAGTTTTGCAGACAACATTTTATCACACAGGAACATAAAACCAAAAAAAACCAAACCCAGTGCCATAGAGCAGATTCCGACTCATAGCGACCCTATAAGGACAGAGTAGAACTGCCCCATAGAGTTTCCAAGGAGTGCCCAGCAGATTCGAACTTCCAACCCTTTGGTTAGCAGCGGTAGCACTTAACCACTATGCCACCAGGGTTTCCAACGGGAACATAAAGGATCTATAAATTCAGTTGGTTTTTTGGGGGGGTGTCTACTATGTCAAAGTACCATGTGGAGATAGAAAACCAAATGAGAAGACATAGGCCCTACCATCAAAGAACTTTAGATCTAAAGGGGCAACGTCCTTCTTGCCTGCCTACATTCCACACCGGTAGAATTGTTATTTATGTGATTTTCTTTTGGCCCCTATTAATTTGCCTGATGCTCTGTGAAGCTCAAAGGTAATTAGGTTCTGATAGCAGTATTAAGAGTTCACATTACAGGCGAGCTCTGTGGGAAGATGTATGCAAGCCATGGGAAGTCATGGCAGGGGCTGCCAACTAGAGGCTGGTGAGGATAGGAGTGGCTTCCCAAGAAAGTTACAGGTTGGCAAAAAAACAAGCTAGGGGAAGTAAAATAAGGGTTAATTCTACCTAAAAGACATCTTTATCCAGCAGTTTGCAAATATCTTTGCCTTAGTTATCTAGTGCTGCTATAACAGAAATACCACAAGTGGGTGTCTTTAACAAACAAATTATCTTCTCACAGTTTAGAAGGCCAGAAGTCTGAATTCACAGGGCAAGCTCTAAGGGAAGGCTTTCTTTCTATTAGCTCTGGAGGAAAGTCCTTGTCTGTACCACTTCTGCTTCCTGGTTCCTTGGAGATCTTCATGTGTCTTGGCATCGATCTTACCCCATCTCTTCTCTTTTCTCATGTTTAACTTCTTTAATATATCAAAATAGACACCTTACACTAATCCTGCCTCACTGACACAACAAAGACAGCACATTCCCAAATGGGATTATAACCACAGGCATACCCGTTGCTGTTGACTTGATTCCTACTCATAATGACCCTATCGGAAAGAGTAGAGCTGTCCCATAGGGTTCCTAAGGTGTGCCTGGTGGATTCAAACTACTGACCTTTTGGTTAGCAGCTGTAGCTCTTAACCACTAAGCCACCAGAATTTCCAACTGCAGACATAGATGTTAGCATTTACAACACATATTTTGGGGGGACATAATTAAGTTCATAGCATTCCATTTTGGTCTCCCAAAATTCATGTCCTTATTACGTGAAAAACACATTCACCCATCACATCATCCCAAAAGTCTTAAATCAACTCCAAATCCAAAATTTCATCTTCTGAATCTTCTAAAATAAATATGGATGACTTTAGGTGTCTTCCACTCTGGGGCAAATTTCCTCTTCATCTGTGAACCTGTGAAATCTAGAATACAAATTATCTGTTTCCAAAGTACAATGGTGAAACAGGCACAAAGTAGACATTTCCCTTACAAATAGGCAAAACTGAAGGGAAAGGATAACAGGCATCAAGTGAGTCCAAAATCCAGCAGGACAAATTACATTAGCTTTTAAGGCTTGAAAATAATCCTCTCTTTTGTGACACTATCTAAGAAATGGCTCCACCCTCTGGACTCTGGGTGTTGGCCATGCCCTCTGCATTCTGGGTGGGAGCCCTTTGTCCCTGGGCTTCAGCTCTGCCTTCCAGGTCCTCTGGGATGGCAACTCTACTCCCTTGGAATTAGATGGCCCCCTTCTTCTAGTCCATCTGTGTGGTGACTCCACCCTCTCAAGCCCAGCAGGCCCCACTCTTCTACCCCTTAAACATGGCAGCCCTGCCCCACCTGCTTTGGGAGGCAGCACCATACTCCTGGCATACCTTAACGGTAGTCCCAGAACTGAGCTGGACTTCTGACAATTTGGAACATAGGAGGCCATGGCCCCACCCTTTGAAACCAAGAAGGCCCAGTTTCCTGTGCTCCTTCCAACAGTTTTGCTGATCTCCAAGCTGCTCCAGAAATGGTCTTTTTCTTTTCTCGGAGGAAAAGAGATGCAGCTCCTTTGGCATGTTTCCTGACTGCAGAATTTGAAGAGGCAGACAGTGTTCTTTCCTTTTTTTTCCTCTGTTCCCTTCAGTCTAAGCTGATGGGTTTTTTTTTGCTGTGGTAGTTTGCTAGGTTCATCAGCCACAAGTTTAATCACTTTAACAAAAGATTGTGTAGCCAAGTCCTTGGTGAACATTCTAGGACATGTATCCTTAGTTTCTACAACAGAATTATCCAAATCTTTAAGTTCTGTTTTCATTTTGCACAGTTCATTTTTAAGTCCATCTCTTTCATCTCACATTTTGCTGTAAGTAGCAAGGAGAAACCATGTGGCCCCTTTAAGATCTTACTTAGAAATCTCATAAGCCAGGTATTGAGTTCATCACTTACAAGTTCTACCTTCCAAACAAATGTTTTAACATAATTCAAGCAAGTTCTTTGCCACTGCATAAAAAGCATTGCTCTTCCCCACTGTCCAATCGCATGTTCATCATTTTCTTTAAACCCTCACCAGAAGCGTCTTTGACATCCACGTTTCTGGGCACCGTATGTATTTTGTAAGATTATAGAGACTTTTTCTGTCTTTCTTTATAGCTCTTCTCACTTTCTTCTGAGCCCTCACCAGAATTGCCTTTGACGTCCATTATTCTACCTAAGGTCTCTTCAAGGAAATCTATGCTTTTACTAACAGGTACTTTAAAGCTCTTCCAGCCTCTACCCATTACTCAATTCCAAAACTGCTTCCACATTTCAAGCATCTGTTAGAGCAGTACCCCACTCTTCTGGTACCCAATCCTATCTTTACTGTCTAGTACTGCTATAACAGAAGTACCACAAATGGGTGGTTTAAAAAACAATTTTTTTTCACAATTTAGGGGGCTAGAAGTGTGAATTCAGGGTGCCAGCTGTAGGGGAAGGCTTTTTCTCTCTGTTGGCTCTGGAAGAAGGTCCTTATCTCTTCTCAGCTTCTCCTCCTAAACAATCTTCATGTGACTTGGCATCTGTCTTCCCCCATCTTTGCTTCTTAGCTTGCTTCTTTTAATTTCTCTGATTCGAACTGCCACCCTTTTGGTTAGCAGCCGTAGCTCACAACAACTATGTCACCAGGGTTTCCATATCTCAAAAAAGACTGACTCAAGATACACCCTACACTAATCCTGCCTCATTAACATAACAAAGACAACCTATTCCCAAATGGGATTATAACCATGGACATAGATGTTAAGATTTACAACACATATTTCGGGGGGATATAATTCAATCCATAGGCATCCTGAACGATGTATTTACCTTTAATTGCTTTTCACCATCATGTATACTTTAATTCCTGTTGGGCCCTAAAGAAATACAAGCTCTGAAATGCTCCCCAAACCATCCCAAAACAATGCATTTGAAATCACGTAAAAACATTTATTATGATATCTCTAGCCTGAATTCTTGTTATGAGTGAGATGAAGCATTCAGGGTCATACCTGCTGAAGACAATCTTTTCCAGGCTGTCGAGTCCAACAACAATCATAGCATCTCTGGGTGTAACAGTGGTGGCTCAGGTTATTTTTTGTCACCTTCCCAGAATTAATCTATTTGGAAAAGTATCTCAACAGGGACAAGCTTGTAGGTAATGATCAGATGTCTGTCCCAATTAGTGACTGCACATTTGGTAGGATTTACTTATATTTTTCCCCTTTTGATGAACAAAAGTAAGTTAGTTGATCTCTTGTCTGTGAAGCGTATCCTGCAGGGAGTCTCAGTCCAGTTCTTATTTTTTAAATGGCTTCTGCAGAAAGATCCAAAATTAAGCTTATCACTAAAAGTAAAAATATGAACCTCTTATTTCCCACAAAGAATGCTAAGTACACTAAAGAAACTAGTTAGGAGGGATCAGTCCCTGGAGAAGAACATCATGCTTGGCAAAGTACAGGGTCAGCAGAAAAGAGGAAGACCCTCAATGGGGCGGATTGACACAGTGGCTGCAACAATGGGCTCAAGCATAACAAAAATTATGAGGATGGTGCAGGACTGGGCAGTGTTTGCTTCTTTTGTGCATAGGGTCACTATGAGTCGGAACCGACTCGATGGCACCTAACAATAACAATCTTGTCTTCTACCATGAGTTAAAAGATAAGTTTTTACTTTACTGATTTTCTGAAAATATTTGACCAGAATATCTCAACAAAAAAGATGGACTATATTGGACTTGCGAAAAGGACTGTGACTAGACTCAATCAAGATTTCCAGAACTCCTATGCAGAAGCTGATGGGTTCATAGACTGCGGCTGATCCAGAATCATGTGGAACAGAAATTAACTACACAAGATTGAAAAATCATGTATCTTAAAGAAACCAGGTTCTCAGAAGAGATCAACCTCGTGGCTCAGACTCCATTTTGTCTTAGACTGCATTTCTGCTCGTGAGAATGTGACCCATGACTGTTAATAAGTAAATCAAGGAGAGGCATCAGCTTGCCCTTGGGAAGAACTCTTAGTATGTTTTAAAGAGATTAACTGAAGACCTCCTACAGGAGAAGTCCATCCTGTATTATCACTCTAAACATGTATTCTTTGATGGAAACTGGTTTGTCACATGGAAATTTTTCTATACCTTCTGTTTTCCCTAGGCAAACTTGTGTGCTTTATGGATATGTTTTTGTGTGGTAGATTCAACTAAACTAGTTTAGATGATCCCTTTCCAATGGAGAGTGAGTTTACATGGGCAATCTCTTGTGTAGATTCCTGGCGAATGTGTGGGCAGCACACTTTGAGAACCTTAGGATTACCTTTAAATATTCATAGTAGTGGTGCTAGTAAATATTTGAAAGGTAATATTAAATTGTTACCCATTGTAAAAAGAGAGTCATAAGAGAATCCATTGTTCCAACACTCAGGATGTGGTTGGTAGCTTTAATTCTTACGGTATAGTTGAATTGGACAAATCCTTTAAAAAATTTATCAATCATTATGGGACAAAAAGCAGATGAAGTTGCTAGTGGGATGGAAACACAACACCGATCTCTGACCTCATTAGCTAAGGTGACAAGATATATATGGAATTGGACTGCAAGCTACTTGGTTACACACTGTAGCACCAATACAAATACCAGACTTATTTCGTTGGTTACCATCAGAAATAACTACACGGGCTAGATGACTACTACAAGGGATAGTAATAGTCTTTGTCTGCATCCTAATAGTATTAGGCAAAAGAAGGCCTCAGGCTAAAATGTCCACTCCCAGCAACGAGAGTGATGAGAACATCCTTGCTCTTTCTTAAGATCCTGGTGAAGAACCAGCTGCCATCGGGTGGAAAATCAGCACCGTGAGTTTGAAGAACCTGTCATGGTCACCATCTAGGAGCTCGACTAAGTCCAGGTATTGATCATCGATATGTTATCTCCAATTTCCAATCAAAAGGAGAGAATGATTTAGGAAATAATATTGGAGTCATTATTCCCTGTCCTTGAGCATAGAGAATGTGACCCAGCTGGAGCTGGGCTCACAAGGACTCACAAGGACACATCAACTGGGCCCTGAGGTATAAAGACAATAGCTAAGATAATCTTGGAAAATATCTTCTAGTGAACCTTTCACATAAGCCAACCTGAAAGAACACAAAAGACTTTTCACTCTTATCTTTTTTTTCTACTAGCATGTAGTAAATGGAACATTTGTTGGACCAATGAAGACCCTCCTGATTGTTGTTACGAAAACTTACTGAAACCTGTACCAATGATTGTTGAGAGGGATCACAGTTTCTAGCCAATCTGTGAAAAGGTGAAGCTTTCAATGGTTTTGCCCATTTTGTAGTGTTAACGTGTACTGATGACTCTGTAATGTTCTTTGGACTTGGGCAGACATGGTTGTGGCAGCATGCTTGTCCGTTTTCCCACTTTTGTCTATTCTGCAATATATCCTTGGACTCGGGCAGACATGGCCCTAGCAGCATGGTTGTCCTCTTCCCGCTTTTGCCTTATTGAATATATGCCAAATAAAGCTTTCTTTTTGCTTTAAAAAAAGAAACTAGTTATTTGCCCAATTACTTTTTAACTTTTAAAGCAAGAACTGATGGACCGATTTATTCAAACTTTAAAAGAAAGAAAAGATAAATGTTCTAAGGAAAAAGTAAAATTTCTTGGTTTCAGGTTTTTATCCCAATTGTGGAAAATCAGCTTTATCAAGATTTGAGGACATTTCAAGAATATTGGATATCAGTTATAAAACATAACTGAATTAAGTTTCTAGATGTAATTTCAGTTTACATTAGGGAGCTTCTCTTAGATCTATGATAAGAAGTTAAGTTTGTGATTTTATTCATTTATAGATTTGAAATGATTTTTGTTTTTGAACTCAAAATTAAAATAAAATATAAAAGAAAAGGTAGGGGAGGAAGAAGACTAGTTCCTTATTTGGAACTGATAAAATTGAAATATATTTAATTTCAAATGATTTATAGCTCTTATTAAAGGCATGTGATATTCAAGATCCTGTTTCCTTATAACAAAACCATGGATTCTGTATCAGAATGTATTGCCACAATAATGCTATATAACAACTACAAAAACTAAACCAACCCCATTGCCCTTGAGTCGATTCTGACTCATAGTGACCTTATAGGACAGAGTAGAACTGCCTCATAGGGTTTCCAAGGAGCAGCTGGTGGATTTGAACTGATGACCTTTTGATTAGCAGCCAAGCTCTTAACCACTGTATATGTAATAATAAGTACTTACAGCTCCCATGTCTGGGGTTAGCTTTGTGTTGTGTGGGTGGCTTTGCTGATCTTGCCTGGGCTCTCTCATAGGCCTGGGAGTCAGCTGGCTTTTGGTCAATCTAGGCTGGCAGTGGATGGGTCAACTGAGGTGGCTTGGCTCATTCCATAAAACTCTCACCCTCCATCAGACTAGGCTTGACATGTATTCATGGTGACTGTATTGGCACAAGAGATCAAGTGGGAACATGCAAGGATTCTCAAGGCCTAAACTCGAAATTGGCACATCACCACTTCTACTACCTTCTGTTAGTTAAACAGTTCTCAAGGCTGGTCTCAATTAAAGGGATGGGAAAGATTTTGCTTCTTCAGTGAGATCACCTGCAAAGCCACAGGACAAATGGTATGAATACAATCAGGCATGAAGAATTGGGTCATTAATGCAGTAAATTCACACAGCCTGCTGTTAAATGTTTAGGGTCAGGGGTATGATATGAAGGTTGACAGTTTGAGGCCCTGGGCAGGGTAAATGGTAGTGGAGGGAAAGAAGCAGTTGTCCAGGGTCTCCAACTCAATGTGATCTCCAAAAATGACACATGTTCATTGTCTTGTTATTGAAATGTTCTCCTCGTTGATTCACATAAATTTTCCTTTACCAAGACTGGTGAGTTGCAGTCTCCTACTATTATTGTGAAACTGTCAATTTGTCTTTCCAGTACTGTTGGAGTTTGTTTTATGTATTTTGGAGCCCTGTCATTGGGTGTGTAGACATTTATTATGATTATGTCTTCATGATGGATAGTCCCTTTAATCATTATACAGTGGCCTTTTTTGTCTTTTATGGTGGATTTTATTTTAAAGTCTGTTTTTCTGTTTTATCTGAGATTAGTATTGCAACTCCTGCTCTTCTTTGGTGGCTGTTTGCTTGACATATTTTTTTCTATCCTTTGATTTTTTTTTTTTTTATTAACTTTTATTGAGCTTCAAGTGAACGTTTACAAATCAAGTCAGCCTGTCACATATAAGTTAATATAAATCTTACTCCTTACTCCCACTTGCTCTCCCCCTAATGAGTCATTTACTCAGAAAAAACAAGTCCATATGAATGTGGCTTCGACCCAATGAGCTCTGCTCGCTTACAACTTCCAACTCTCTCTGTCCTCCCATCCCCTCTCCAGACAGGAGATGCCAGCACAGTCTCAAGTGTCCACCTGATATAATGAGCTCACTCTTCTTCAGCATCTCTCTCCTACCAACTGTCCAGTCCCTGTCATGTCTGATGAGTTGTCTTCGGGGATGGTTCCTGTCCTGTGCCAACAGAAGGTTTGGGGACCATGCCCGCCGGGATTCCTCTAGTCACAGTCAGACCATTAAGTATGGTATTTTTATGAGAATTTGGGGCCTGCATCCCACTGGTCTCCTGCTCCCTCAGGGGTTCTCTGTTGTGCTCCCTGTCAGGGCAGTCATCGATCGTGGCCGGGCACCAACCAGTTCTTCTGGTCTCAGGATGATGTAAGTCTCTGGTTCATGTGGCCCTCTCTGTCTCTTGGGCTTTTAGTTGTCGTGTGACCTTGGTGTTCTTCATTCTCCTTTGATCCAGGTGGGTTGAGACTCATTGATGCATCTTAGATGGCCGCTTGTTAGCATTTAAGACTCCAGAAGCCACGTTTCAAAGTGGGATGCAGAATGTTTTCATAACAGAATTATTTTGCCCATTGACTTAGAAGTCCCCTTAGAGCATGGTTCCCAAACCTCCGCCCTTGCTCCACTGACCTTTGAAGCATTCATTTTATCCCAGAAACTTCTTTGCTTTTGGTCCAGTCCAATTGGGCTGACCTTCCATGTATTGAGTGTTGTCCTTCCCTTCACCTAAAGCAGTTCTTATCTACTAATTAATCAGTAAAAAACCCTCTCCCTCCCTTCCTCCCTCCCCCCTCATAACCACAAAAGTATGTGTTCTTCTCAGTTTATACTATTTCTCAAGATCTTATAATAGTGGTCTTATACAATATTTGTCCTTTTGCCTCTGACTGATTTCGCTCAGCATAATGCCTTCCAGGTTCCTCCATGTTATGAAATGTTTCACAGATTCGTCACTGTTCTTTATCGATGCCTAGTATTCCATTGTGTGAATATACCACAGTTTATTTACCCATTCATCCATTGAGGGACACCTTGATTGCTTCCAGCTTTTTGGTATTGTTAACAGTGCTGCAATAATCATGGGTGTGCATATATCTGTTTGTGTGAAGGCTCTTGTTTCTCTAGGGTATATTCCGAGGAGTGGGATTTCTGGGTTGCATGGTAGTTCTATTTCTAACTGTTTAAGAAAACGCCAGATAGATTTCCAAAGTGGTTGTACCATTTTACATTCCCACCAGCAGTGTACAAGAGTTCCAATCTCTCCACAGCCTCTGCAACATTTATTATTTTGTGTTTTTTTGGATGAATGCCAGCCTTGTTGGAGTGAGATGGAATCTCATCGTAGTTTTAATTTGCATTTCTCTAATGGCTAATGATTGAGAACATTTTCTCATGTGTCTGTTAGCTGCCTGAATATCTTCTTTAGTGAAGTGTGTGTTCATTTCCTTTGCCCACTTCTTGATTGGGTTGTTTGTCTTTTTGTGGTTGAGTTTTGACAGAATCATATAGATTTTAGAGATCAGGCGCGGTTCAGAGATGTCATAGCTGAATATTCTTTCCCAGTCTGTAGGTGGTCTTTTTACTCTTTTGGTGAAGTCTTTAGATGAGCATAGGTGTTTGATTTTTAGGAGCTCCCAGTTATCTGGTTTCTCTTCGTCATTTTTGGTAATGTTTTGTATTCTGTTTATGCCTTGTATTAGGGCTCCTAGGGTTGTCCCTATTTTTTCTTCCATGATCTTTATCGTTTTAGTCTTTATGTTTAGGTCTTTGATCCACTTGGAGTTAGTTTTTGTGCTTGGTGTGAGGTATGGGTCCTGTTTCATTTTTTTGCAAATGGATATCCAATTATGCCAGCACCATTTGTTAAAAAGACTATCTTTTCCCCAATTAACTGACACTGGGCCTTTGTCAAATATCAGATGCTCATATGTGGTTGGATTTATATCTGGGTTCTCAATTCTGTTCCACTGGTCTATGTGCCTGTTGTTGTACCAATACCAGGCTGTTTTGACTACTGTGGCTGTATGATAGGTTCTGAAATCAGGTAGAGTGAGGCCTCCCACTTTCTTCTTCTTTTTCAGTAATGCTTTGCTTATCCGAGGCTTCTTTCCCTTCCATATGAAGTTGGTGATTTGTTTCTCTATCACCTTAAAAAATGACATTGGAATTTGGATCGGAAGTGCATTGTATGTATAGATGGCTTTTGGTAGAATAGACATTTTTACTATGTTAAGTCTTCCTATCCATGAGCAAGGTATGTTTTTCCACTTAAGTCGGTCCTTTTTAATTTCTTGTAGTAGAGCTTTGTAGTTTTCCTTGTGTAGGTCTTTTACATCCTTGGTAAGATTTATTCCTAAGTATTTTATCTTCTTGGGGGCTACTGTGAATGGTATTGATTTGGTTATTTCCTTTTCGATGTTCTTTTTGTTGATGTAGAGGAATCCAAGTGATTTTTGTATGTTTATCTCATAACCTGAGACTCTGCCAAACTCTTCTATTAGTTTCATTAGTTTTCTAGAGGATTCCTTAGGGTTTTCTGTGTATAAGATCATGTCATCTGCAAATAGAGATAATTTTACTTCCTCTTTGCCAATCCGGATACCCTTTATTTCTTTGCCTAGCCTAATTGCCCTGGCTAGGACTTCTAGCACGATGTAGAATAAGAGCGGTGATAAACTGCATCCTTGTCTGGTTCCCGTTCTCAAGGGAAATGCTTTCAGGTTCTCTCCGTTTAGAATGATGTTGGCTGTTGGCTTTGTATAGATGCCCTTCATTATGTTGAGGAATTTTCCTTCAATTCCTACTTTGGCGAGAGTTTTTATCATAAAAGGGTGTTGGACTTTGTCAAATGCCTTTTCTGCATCAATTGATAAGATTATGTGGTTTTTGTCTTTTGTTTTATTTATATGGTGGATTACATTAATGGTTTTTCTGATATTAAACCAGACTTGCATACCTGGTATAAATCCCACTTCATCGTGGTGAATTATTTTTTTGATATGTTGTTGAATTCTATTGGCTAGAATTTTGTTGAGGATTTTTGCATCTATGTTCATGAGGGATATAGGTCTATAATTTTCTTTTTTTGTAATGTCTTTACCTGGTTTTGGTATCAGGGAAACGGTGGCTTCATAGAATGAGTTGGGTAGTATTCCGTCATTTTCTATGCTTTGAAATACCTTTAGTAGTAGTGGTGTTAACTCTTCTCTGAAAGTTTGGTAGAACTCTGCAGTGAAGCCGTCTGGGCCAGGGCTTTTTTTTGTTGGGAGTTTTTTGATTACTGTTTCAATCTCTTTTTTTGTTCTGGGTCTATTTAGTTGTTCTACTTCTGAATGTGTTAGTTTAGGTAGGTAGTGTTTTTCCAGGAATTCATCCATTTCTTCTAGGTTTGCAAATTTGTTAGAGTACAATTTTTCGTAATAATCTGATATGATTCTTTTAATTTCAGTTGGGTCTGTTGTGATGTGGCCCTTCTCGTTTCTTATTCGGGTTATTTGTTTCCTTTCCTGTATTTCTTTAATCAGTCTAGCCAACGGTTTATCAATTTTGTTAATTTTTTCCAAGAACCGGCTTTTGGCTTTGTTAATTCTTTCAATTGTTTTTCTGTTCTCTAATTCATTTAGTTCAGCTCTAATTTTTATTATTTTTTTTCTTCTGGTGCCTGATGGATTCTTTTGTTGCTCAGTTTCTATTTGTTCAAGTTGTAGGGACAGTTCTCTGATTTTGGCTTTCTTCTTTTTGTATGTGTGCATTTATGGATATAAATTGGCCTCTGAGCACTGCTTTTGCTGTGTCCCAGAGGTTTTGATAGGAAGTATTTTCATTCTCCTTGCATTCTATGAATTTCCTTATTCCCTCCATGATGTCTTCTATAACCCAGTCTTTTTTCAGGAGGGTATTGTTCAGTTTCCAAGTATTTGATTTCTTTTCCCTAGTTTTTCTGTTATTGATCTCTAGTTTTATTGCCTTGTGGTCTGAGAAGATGTTTTGTCATATTTCGATGTTTTGGATTCTGGAAAGGTTTGTTTTATGACCTAATATGTGGTCTATTCTAGAGAATGTTCCATGTGCGCTAGAAAAAAAAGTATATTTTGCAGCAGTTGGGTGGAGAGTTCTGTACAAGTCAATGAGGTCAGGTTGGGTGATTGTTGTAATTAGGTCTTCCGTGTCTCTGTTGAGCTTCTTACTGGATGTCCTGTCCTTCTCCGAAAGTGGTGTGTTGAAGTCTCCTAGTATAATTGTGGAGGTGTTTATCTCACTTTTCAGTTCTGTTAAAATATGATTTATGTATCTTGCAGCCCTGTCATTGTGTGCATAGATATTTAATATGGTTATGTCTTCCTGATCAATTGTTGCTTTTATCATTATGTAGTGTCCTTCTTTATCCTTTGTGGTGGATTTAAGTCTAAAGTCTATTTTGTCGGAAATTAATATTGCTACTCCTCTTCTTTTTTTCTTGTTGTTTGCTTGATATATTTTTTCCATCCTTTGAGTTTTAGTTTGTTTGTGTCTCTAAGTCTAAGGTGTGTCTCTTGTAGGCAGCATATAGACGGATCATGTTTCTTTATCTAGCCCGAGACTCTCTGTCTCTTTATTGGTGCATTTAGTCCATTTACATTCAGGGTAATTATAGATAAATAAGTGTTTAGTGTTGTCGTTTTGATGCCCTTTTATGTGTGTTGTTGACAATTTCATTTTTCCACATACTTTTTTGTGCTGAGACGTTTTTCTTAGTAAATTGTGAGATCCTCATTTTCGTAGTGTTTGACTTTATGTTTGTTGAGTTGTTACATTTTTCTTGGCTTTTATCTTGAGTTATGGAGTTGTTATACCTCTTTGTGGTGACCTTAATATTTACCCCTATTTTTCTAAGTAAAAACCTAACTCGTAATGTTCTATATCGCCTTGTATCAGTCTCCATATGGCAGTTCTATGCCACCTGTATTTAGTCCCTCTTTTTGATTATTGTAATCTTTTACATTTTGACTTCAGTGATTCCCTGTTATGAGCATTTTTTTTTAATTAATCTTAATTTGTTTTTGTGATTTCCCTATTTGAGTTGATATCAGGATGTTCTGTTTTGTGACCTCGTGTTGTGCTGGTATCTGATATTATTGGTTTTCTGACCAAACAATATCCTTTAGTATTTCTTGTAGCTTTGGTTTGGTTTTGCAAATTCTCTAAACTTGTGTTTATCTGTAAATATCTTAATTTCGCCTTCATATTTGAGAGAGAATTTTGCTGGATATATGATCCTTGGCTGGCAGTTTTTCTCCTTCAGTGCTCTGTATATGTCATCCCATTGCCTTCTTGACTGCATGGTTTCTGCTGAGAAGTCTGAACTTGTTCTTATTGATTCTCCCTTGTAAGAGACCTTTCTTTTAACCCTGGCTGCTTTTAAAGTTTTCTCTTTATCTTTGGTTTTGGCAAGTTTGATGATAATATGTCTTGGTGTTTTTCTTTTTGGATCATTCTTAAATGGGGTTCGATGAGCTTCTTGGATAGATATCCTTTCATCTTTCATGATGTCAGGGAAGTTTTCTGTCAGCAGATCTTCAACTGTTTTCTCTGTGTTTTCTGTCCTCCCTCCCTGTTCTGGGACTCCAATCACACGCAAATTATCCTTCTTGATAGAGTCCCATATGATTCTTAGGGTTTCTTTTTTTTTTTTAATTCTTTTTTCTGTTTTTTTCCAGCTATGTTGGTGTTAATTCCCTGGTCCTCCAGATTTCCCACTCTGCATTCTAATTGCTTGAGTCTGCTCCTCTGACTTTCTATTGCGTTGTCTAATTCTGTAATTTTATCGTTAATCTTTTGGATTTCTACATGCTGTCTCTCTTTGGGTTCTTGCAACTTATTAATTTTTCCACTATGTTCTTGAATAATCTTTTTGAGTTCTTCAACTGTTTTATCAGTGTGTTCCTTGGCTTTTTCTGCAGTTTGCCTTATTTCGTTTCTGATGTCTGGAAGCATTCTGTATATTAGTTTTTTATATTCTGTATCTGATAATTCCAGGATTGTATCTTCATTTGGGAAAGATTTTGATTCTTTAGTTTGGGGGGTTGTAGAAGCTGTCATGGTCTGCTTCTTTATGTGGTTTGATATCGACTGCTGTCTCTGAGGTATCACTGGGAAACTTGTTTTTCCAGAAATTCTGCTTAAAAAAAATGCAGTCAGATCCCTATCAGAACTGCCTTTGGATTATAACCACCACCTTGTTCCTTGTAAGGATGAAAGTCCGAGATTTGGATCATATATGCTTGGCTGTAGCTGGTTCTGTGTTTTTAGTCCAATTAGGGATGGATTTATGGTCCCTGGGTTTTTTGTGGTTCCTTCTCTCAGGCCGGAAGAGTTGGTTAGGAAAAGACCAAAAGAAAAAAAAAAATAGGGGGAAAAGCAAAGCCGCCGCGGAGCCGGAGCTGTTCTCCCTCTGGCTCAGGAAATTCCAATGTTAATGAAGCCGACTGGGGAGGGTGGGGGAGGGATCAGAGAGATAGGAGAGTAGCATCTCAGAATATAGCCAGAGTTGCTTGTCTTGCTTGGAATGACTATTATATCTGAGATTCCCGAGGGGTGTGTCGCCTATGTGTGTTGGCTGTGTGGAGATTGCCTCCGGGGGTCTGGCCTGCTGAAGCCACGGTCAGATCCTCCGCTGCCAGTCCAAATCCTAGCGTCAAGGTTCCTCTGCTGGGACGCTGTACTCCCGGCTCCAAAATCAGTTGCTGCCTCCCGGGGATTTCTCGTCCTGCCAGCCGCGTCGCCGCACCACCTCCACGGACTGGCTGGGCCCCCCCCAGGGTTAGTTCAGGGGAGTAGGGCTGCACCCCGTGCTTGCGCCGTGATAGCGCCCAAATACCTGGCGCCAGGGTTCCCCGGCTGGGACGCAGCACTCCCAGCTCCAAAACCAGTCACTGCCTCCCGGGGAGTTCTCCCACCAGCCGTGTCGCCACACCGCCCGCGCGGACTGGCTGGGCCCCCTCCCGGGTTCAGTTCAGGGGGGTAGGGCTGTGTGCCTTGTTTGCGCCGTCACAAGATTTATGAGTTCAGCTCCCCTGGGCCCAGATGCCCGGCGCCAAGGTTACCTGACTGGGACGCTGGCTCCAGGCTCCGAAAACAGTCACTGCTTCCCCGTATTTGTTCATTTTCCGTCTCTAAATCTGTGTTTGTTGTTCAGGGTTCGTAGATTGTTACGCATGTGATCGATTCACTTGTTTTTCCGAGCCTTTGCTGCCAGAGGGATCCGGGGTAGTGTCTACCTAGTCCGCCATCTTGGCCCCGCCCATCCTTTGATTTTTAATAATGTTACATCTTTGTTTCTAAGATGTGTCTCTTGTAGACAGCATACTGATGGGTCCGGCTTTTTTGTCCAGTCTGTCACTTTCTGTCTCTTTATGGGTGGACTTAGGGCATTTATATTCAGCACAATTATTGATAGGTGTAAGTTTATTGCTGTCATTTTGTAATGGCTTTTTTTGTGGTGTTGACATTTTCTTTGTTCCTCTTATGCCCCTGTGATGAATTCCTTTTGGTTGTGGGTTTTTTTTTCATTCCTTTTGTTTTTGTAGATTTAGTTGCAGTAGTGAATGATTCCATGGGGAAAATATTAAAAGATGCAGGAAGCTTCAAAAGAAGATGGAAGGAATACACAGAGCCATTATACCAAGGAAATTAGTCGATGTTCAACCATTTCAAGAGGTGGTGTATGATCAGGAGCCAATGGTACTGAAGGAAGAAGTCCAAGCTGCTCTGAAAAAGGCATTGGCAAAAAACAAGGCTCCAGGAATTGATGGAGTATCAATAGAGATGTTTCAACAAACAGATGCAGTGTTGGAGGTGCTCACTCATCTATGCCAAGAAATATGGAAGACAGCTTCCTGGTCAACTGACTGGAAGAGATCCATATTTATGCCTATTCCCAAGAAAGGTGATCCAATCAAATGTGGAAATTATAGGACAATACCATTAATATCACACACAAGCAAAATTTTGCTGAAGATCATTCAAAAACCGCTGCAGCAGTGTATCCACAGGGAACTGCCAGAAATTCAGGCCGGATTCAGAAGAGAAGGTGGAACCAGGGCTATCATTGCTGATGTCAGATATATCCTGGCTGAAAGCAGAGAATACCAGAAGGATGTTTACCTGTGTTTTATTGACTATGCAAAGGCATTCAACTGTGTGGATCATAATAAACTATAGATAACATTGCGAAGAATGGGAATTCCAGAACACTTAATTGTGCTCATGAGGAACTTTTACATAGGTCAAGAGGTGGTTGTTTGGACAGAACAAGGGGATACTGATTGGTTTAAAGTCAGGAAAAGTGTGAGTCAGGGTTGTATTCTTTCACCATACCTATTTAATCTGTATGCTGAGCAAACACTCTGAGAAGCTGGACTATATGAAGAAGAATGGGGCATCAGAATTGGAGGAAGACTCATTAACAACCTGTTTTACGCAGATGACACAACTTGTTTGCTAAAAGTGAAGAGGACTTGAAGCACTTACTAATGGAGATCAAAGACCACAGCCTTCAGTATGGATTGCACCTCAAAATAAAGAAAACAGAAATCCTTACAACTGGACCAATGAGCAACATCATGATAAATGGAGAAAAGATTGAAGTTGTCAAGGATTTCATTTTACTTGTATCCACAATCCACAGCCATGGAAGCATCAGTCAAGAAATCAAAAGACGCCTTGCATTGGGTACATCTACTGCAAAGGACCTCTTCAAAGTGTTGGAGAGATGGAAGGGACTGGACAACGGTTTGGAGAGAGATGCTGACGAAGAGTGAGCTACTTGTATCAGGTGGACACTTGAGACTGTGTTGGCATCTCCTGTCTGGAGGGGAGATAGGAGGGTAGAGAGGGCTAGAAACTGGCAGAATTGTCACAAAAGGAGAGACTGGAAGGAGGGAGCGGGCTGACTCATTAGCAGGACAGTAAGTGGGAGTATGGAGTAAGGTGTATATAAGCTTATATGTGACAGACTGACGATTTGTAAACGTTCACTTAAAGTTCAATAAAAATTATTTTAAAAAGTAAGAAATATTAATATAACAGTACAGAATATTTCTAGAATTTCAAAATTTGTAGATAGAATAACTATACAAGATCTACCACAATCATTTACAGCCACCATTGAAAAGACACCTTGGATAGATACTAGCAAAATAGATAAACACATAACAGAAAATATGCAGAATTTGAAGCTTGTACATGAAGAAACAGAAGCCCAATTAAATAACATAAAACAAGCTATTTTATCAAGGTAAATGCATTACTTAGTACTAATATCCTTACTACTAGTAATGTAAAATCATTATATCAACCACGCAGTTTTTGGCAATTATGAAAAAGAACACTATCATACCCTGTATTGTGCAAAGGATCTTGGGGCGATTAAAATCCCATACACTGAATACAAACTGGTTTTTGGTCTATTTTACAAACTATTTGGTCACATTTAGAACATGTGGCAATAATAATCTTAACCGTGGTATGTATTTTCATATTTATGAAATTGTTTTGCAAAATTTGGTGTAAACATATTTGTCAAGTTAAAAAACAAAGATTCTTATTACAAGTGTATAAGCTGATAAATAATTGCTACAGTAAATAATAAAAAAATAATAAACAACACTTATATTACAATTAAAATGATATAAGAATGTCTTTTAATAGTATTGTGTGATAATTGTGTGCTAACTCTGATAATTTTTGTATGATACTATTGTTTGAAAATAGTAAATAAATAAATAATAATAAGGTGTGATAATAATAATAAATAATATAACAAATAATTTCTGATTGTGTAATAGTTAAGTCATAAGATAAGTTATAAGTCATAGATATGTAAGTTACAAACTATAAGGTTTATGAAAATTGTTAACAATAACTTGTTAAGAAGGTGTAAGAATTGTTAAGAATCTAATTGTTAAGATAATTTATTAAGTTAATTATTAATTGTTAAAAACTTAATTACCAATTGTTAAGAATTTTAAGAATTTTTAAAACCCGTACCATTATAAATTTTGTGTGTTGACAATAATATAACCTTGTATAAGATGATTCCCCTCGACAAAAGAGGTCTTGAAGAATCAGGGAGTGAAGTATGGAGAACAGGCTCCCTGAAAGCAAATGTAGAAGTAAACAACATGGGAAGAAAGGAGATAAAGATGATTATACAACCTAGAGAAGAAAAACAACCTTATGAACAGAAGACACTGAGACCAACTAAGTCGTAAACAAGGACTTATCAATACCAACCAAATGGGCTCAAAGGGCTCCAACGTGTATAAGAGAAGGGACACTAAGACTCAACTTTGCTTGGAGTCATAACAAGAGCCAACTCGGTCATATGCTGGGGACTAGGAAGTAGTGGGCTGTGACAGCTTGCCCGGGCTTACTCCCAAGTCCTAGAGATGTTGCCTATCTCAGGCATACATTTAGGACTAGGGCCCAGGAGGTTGGGAAGAGTGGGCTGTGGCAGCTTGCCTGGGCTTACTCTTAGTTTACTCCTGACCCAATACACATTGCTTTGGCCATAGGTTGAGAGCTAAGGGATAATAAGTCCTTTTGCCCAAGAGACATGATAGAGATCCAAGAGAGAGTCTCGAGGATCGAGGCAAATTTAATATCTGAGCCATCGACGACTGTGTGGTCAAGAGTTGGCCTGGACCAGAAAACAACAATGCTGAAACACTGCCCTGATTTGCCATAAGCTGGCTTGCTTTCCCTGTCTTTTCCCCTGGTGAAATGAGATCTCTGGTTTCCGGGGTAGCCAAAAACCTGTGTGCCTATAATATTAATAATTAATAAAGACATTGTGGAAAGACAAAAAAAAAAAGTGTTGAAGAGTAAAGATGTCACCCTGAAGATTAAGGTGCGCCTGACCTAAGCCATGGTATTTTCAATTGCATCATATGCATGTGAAAGCTGGACGATGAATAAAGAAGACCAAAGGAGAGTTAACACCTTTGAATTGTGGTGCTGGCGAAGAATATTGAATATACCATGGACTGCCAAAAGAACAAACAAATCTGTCTTGAAAGAAGTGCAGCCAGAATGCTCCTTAGAGGCAAAGATGGCGAGACTGCATCTTGCATACTTTGGACATGTTGTCAGGAGGGATCAGTCCCTGGAGAAGGACATCATGCTTGGCAGAGTACAGGGTCAGTGGAAAAGAAGAAGACCCTCAGCAAGGTGGATTGACACAGTGGCTGGAACAATGAGCTCAAGCATAACAACAATTTTAAGGATGGCGCAGGACCAGGCAGTGTTCCGTTCTGTTGTGCATAGGGTCACTATGAATCGGAATCAACTCAACAGCACCTAACAATATTTTTCTTCTTTATTTTGATGAATAGGTTTGTTAACTTTCTTTGTGGTTACCTTGAAATTTACCCTTATCTTCCTAGGTTTGAAGCAGTCTATTATTATTTGATATCTCTTTGTCTTCCTCTTCATCAGAAAGTTCTGTACCTACATCGGTTATTCCCTCTATTATTGTTCTGATGTTGTTGTCATCTACAGATTATCAGCTCTCATTTCTTGCTGTAAATCCTTTGGTTTTGAATAGTCCTTTTGAGTCCATTTCCTGGACTGGTATCTGGCTGGTGTGGTCTTGTGGCCTAGATTCAGGTTGTCATCTGATGTTGTTTGTCCTCAAGCCAAAAGACTCCCTTTAATAATTCTTGTAATTTTGGTTTGGTTTTTACATATTCCCTTAATTTCTGTTTACCTGGAAAAGTCCTAATTTCACCATCACATTTCAATGAGGGTTTTGCAGGATGTACTTTTCTTGGTTGGAAATTTTTTTCTTTCAAAGTTTTATGTATGTCATCCCATTGCCTTCTTGCCTGCATGGTTTCTGCCGAGTAATCAGAGTTTAGTCTTACTGTTTCACATCCGTATGTGACTTTTCATTTTTTTCGAGCTGCTCTCAGGTCTCTTTCTTAGCCTTTGGTTTTAGTGATTGTGATTATGATATACCTTGGTGATTTCTTTTGAGACCTATCCCATATGGGGTTCATTGAGCTTCTTGGATGGTCAACTTTTCATCTTTCATGATAGTAGATAAGCTTTCTGTCAGCAATTCTTCAAAGATCCTCTCTGTTTTCCATTTTCTGCCTCTGTTTTGGAACTCTGGTCACTCACAAATTTTTGCTTTTAATTGTATCCCACATAATTTTAGGGTTTCTTCATTTTTCTTCAATCTTTTTTCTGATTTTTCTTCACAAAGTGTTATCCAAGTATTTGTCTTCAGTTTCACTGATCCTGTCATCCACTGTTTCAAACCTACTCCTCAGACCTTCTATGACACTGTCCATTTCTGAAATTTTGTTGTTTATCTTTTGGATTTCTAATTGTTGTTTTTGCATGATTTCCAATTGTGAATTTATTTTGGCATTTTGTTCCTGTATTATTTTCCTGAATTCTTCCATTGTTTTGTCTGTATTTTCCATGAATGTGTCTGCCTTTTCCATGAATTTGCCTATTTTTCACTCATTTTTGTATGCTTTTTGCTTCAACTCTTGTACATCTTTGAATGTTAGAGATTTGAATTCCCTGTCAGGTAGTTCTAGTGCTTTTCCTTCTACTGGAAAGTCATCTGGCGTTTTATTTTGGATGCCTACTGGAGCCATCCTGTCTTTTTTTTTTAAATATGTTTTGGTATTGTCTGCTGTCTTCAGGACATTCAGTAGTCATTTTTTTCATTTCTTGATTGTAGATTTGTTTGTTTCACCCTGCTTTTTTGTTTTATTTGGTTATGTCTGAGCAGGTAGGCTGTGCATTCTTTGTTGTTTGCTTGTCTGTGGGCACAATTCTTTTCACCTCCTTGTCCAATGGGCAATGGAAGTCACTCAGCTGTCATGCAGAGGGGCAGGTCCAGCTGAAGCAAAGGGGCTCAGATGGGTTGTTTGTGGCACATACTGGGGCCAACAGGGTGGACCAGGGGTCATTGCAGGGCAAGTTCCAGTAGTCTGTGCCTGTGCTGCTCAGGTGTGCAATGTTCAGTGCATGGTGCAGGTAGGCAGGAGGGAGTGGAGAGGTTGTGATGAGTGGAGCTAAGGAGGGTATGGGAAAGAAGAGAGAGAAACAGGAACCAAAAAAAGTGCTGAGGGGGACTGCCACTGGAGTGGAGAGATGAGAAACTTAGAAACAAAGAAAAACAAAATGATAAAAGAAGATTAAATAAGTAACTAAATCAAAATTAAAAAAACAAAACAAATACCTCCAAGGATCCCTCTGGTGACCAGGGAAGTGGCTCCCTGGCTTCAGGGCACAGTCTATCTAGAAGAGGTGGAGATAACACAGAGCACCAGGTATTCAAGAGACAGAAAAAGAAGGAAAGTAGAGAGAGCTAGAAACTTAGAAATGAAGAAAAACAAAAAGAAAAATGAAAAATAAATAAATTTAAAAAATGGAAAAGAAAAGAAAGAAAGGCTGTGCAGAGAGGGGAAGTGGCTCCCAAGCCACAAAGTATAGCCGAGCTGGAAGGCATGGAGATGGCACACAGTGCCAAGTATTCAGGAGACAGGAAAAGAAGGTAAGTAGAGAGAGACGAGAAACTGAGAAATGAAGAAAAACAGAAAAGGAAAAATAAATAAAATAATTTTTTTTTAAAAAAAGAAGAAAAATGCCACCAGGGATTCCATCATCATACCATGCAAACTGGGTAAGTGGCTCCCAAGCCACGAAGTACAACCCAGCTAGGCATGGAGATGACACACAGCACCAGGTATTCAGGAAATAGAAAAGAAGGTAAGTAGAGAGAGAAGAGAAACTAAGAAATGAAGAAAACCAAAAAAGAAAAAGAAAAACAAGCAAACAACCAAAAAAAAAAAAAAACCCTGAGGGATTCCACCAGCATGGTGGTGCAGACAGGGGAAGCAGTTCCCCAGCCCAGTGCCACTTCACAGCCTGTCAAGAAGAAGCAAAGATGACACATGGAGCCAGGTGTTCAAAAGGAGGGAGAGGAGATGAGAGGCAGGGAAGAAACCAAAAAAAGCAGTACCAGCAAAAAAGAAATGGCACTGAAGGAGCTGGCTGGTGTTGGCAGGGCGAATTTACATGGCACAGACCTGGCATCTCTCAGGCCACGGCCTCTTGGCCTGCTGGGAAGCAGCAGAGGCCAAGCAGGGGGAAGAAGGGTGGGGGGTGAGAAAGCATGTATTTCTGGTTACCAGGTGCTCTGTTTCCTGCTGGGAGCTCCACGAAGCTGCTTTCTTGTACTCCCTGCTGGCCAATCTCTGACAGGAGTCCAAGATGACGAATCCAAGCTGCATTAGCTGATAGGGGGCCTCTGCTCGTATTTCTTCTCGCTCTCTGTCCTTTGTCAGTTTCTTATTCCATTTGGTGCTTACTTGAGTTCTTTATCTCTTCATTTGATGCTTAGGGTTCCAGGATTGACGTTTGTCTCTGTTTTACTTAGTTTTTTGAGTCTTTGCTGTGGAGGGACAGCATTGTGCTTCTGTTTATAGCACCTTGTTGGTGCAATTCATATAAATATTGATATTAGATGAGGAAAAAACTTTTCCTCAATAATTTGTGCATTTCCAAAGAAAAAAAACTCCACAATGGCAGTTGTTTGGTGCTTTTCATTTTGGTATTGTGGCTAGGGGTCTCAAAAGCTGAAGTGACTTGAGTAAGCCAGATTAAGGTATATCTGTAGGAAAACCAAAGGCTCTAATCCAGCCCCATCCTTCTGAAACCGCCTATATTGGGGGAAACGTTTTCACTGGGAAGCACGGCCATGCTGGGCAAAGATCACTGCACTGTCTTGGCTGGGCAAGAGTGGACCCTAGACATATTGGAAGTCAGGATTAAATCCCTATTAAAGTCTCTTCTGGGATCAGAAGACCTGCTTGGAATTCTGATGCTAATACTTACTAGCTGGGGTAATCTTGGACAAGTTACCTAACCTCTCTGTTCTTCAGTTTTCTCATCTGTTAAATGGGTATAATAATAGCTTTTACCTCACAAGACAGGTTTGAAATTAATGCAACAATAATAAACCATTTAATATAGTCTTTTTTTGTTTTGTTTTGTTTTGGTACATATTTCATTTGGTACATCATTTCATTGTCTGCTATTGTTCTTTCATTGGTTTGGGTTAGAGGAGAAGAGAGAAGCCTGTCAGCTACCTGAGCAGTGGGTATAACTGATACAAGCACTGTACACAGTGTAGATGGGTGAAAAGTGTGTTCTGATGAAAGGGATAAGAGAAGACAGATATAGCAATGATAAACTCTGCCCACCATGTGGTGTCACCCAAGATTGCCCTGTGTCTACATGACTCAGGCTGCCCACTGCTTCATGACAAAATTCTCCTGTTTTCTTAGTAATTATTTTAAACTGAAAATCAGACTGTCCCATAAATAAGAGTTCAAGCAATCACAAAATTATATTAAATACAGAACAAATAAACAATTTACAAGTATTTCTCAGATACTAATTAATTGCAACCATTTGCTATAATGTAAAATACATTACTTTTCAAGAGCATCAAAATTAATTTATTCCAAATTAGTTTCTAATGTTGTCAGTTAACTTTTCTTCCTACAAATCTTTTGTCTTTAAAGACATTTAAATCCTGTTAGGAAATAGCAGTTTATCATTCCATTATTCTCTCATTAATAATCATATTTTTTAATTACTTAGATTCCCTGAGAAAAAAACTGATTGCTCTCAAATTATAAGTGTCAACAGTAATCATCTTCTCTATGCACAAGTCAGTTAGATATGCACATTTTCCACTAAATTCTATAATATAAATATCTCTCAAGGGCAACAGCAGAGATGAACTGTGATGAGAGCCAAAGAATTCTTAGATATGTGGGTTCAAAGGCTTAGCAAAATGGAATAGATTTTTTGTTTTTGAAATTTGGTATTGCTAGGTAAAGAAAATGAAGAAATGGTTCCTTGTTTCTTTTGCCATTATCAGGCACATTTGAGCATGTGGAGAGAAGAGTTGAGCCCAACTATGCCTGTTAACAATGTTGCCTCAAGGCTACAGGGACAACAGGTCAGTGAGGTTGACCTCTTGTATGGATTGCCTATGAATCATGTCTATTCAACTGGTCTTAAGAACTTCCTGGTCACATTGTAAATTCCACCTAAATTATAAAAATGTCTTAAAATAATAATAATGACAACAACAAAGGAAAAAGTAGCAAAATCACCATGTTTCCTGGAGAGAAGGGGGCAGGAACCCAACACTCCTCACCTACCAAGACATATATTCAATTATGCATTTTCTTGCTAGTGAAGTTTATTTTTTATAAGTCACTTATGTTCAAAAATTACTTAAGAACTTATTTTTTCAGCTACAACATATGAAGGACTTAAAAGCCATCTCTCAGTAACTTACAAAAAGGAAAATGCTGAAAATCAATGACTTTTCTTGGATGCAGCAGAGAATAGAGGTCACAGGTCAAATCATCACCCCCAAAACTTGAAAGACAGGGGAATACAAAGAATTACATGGATCAGGATAAGCTTATAGGATCAGGATTAGTTTACCAAACAGAAGCCCCTGGAGTCAGCAACTAGTATGCGTACTTCAACAGTAATTGACGGATTGCTGAAGGCTGAGTGTGGACAAGCTTAAGAGTTAAAAACTACTGGAGGCAGCAGCCTTTGGAAGCCCCTACACTTCCATGAATTTTACCTCCAGGAGCCCTAATAGGTTCTTAAAGTAAAGATCAGAGAAAAGTCCCTTTATGATTCAGGAAGACTGAGAGGGAAAAGTAGAAATTTTGAAAAATTTCCAGAGCCTTTTGCACATCAAAGTCCTGCCATTACCAGAGCTTTTATGACCTGGGCGAAGGGCAATTAGGGTGCTTCAGCCCACTCTAGCCTTCTTATGTCATTTGAGGGGGGGGAAAAAGACAAATATACATTTCCAAAGTCACAGCCCAGGGACTTAAGCCCTCTAAAAATCTGAGATTTAATCATAAGATTACAGAATTCTTCCCATTTCTAATGCCTTACCAGCACATCAACCAGGCTCCAGTAAATAATGGTGGGTTGTCACTGAGATAGTTGCAAGACAAAGCCTGTATTTAAGGAGTTCTTAGCAAAACCCAAAGACAATGGGTGGGGAAGAAGAAGTAGAGGGATAAGGAAAGTATAGGAATGAGATTTCTGGCACCTACAGCTGTGGAAAACATTAAACAATTAAACACAGTCAAGCTCCTAGTCAGATTAACAACAACAACAAAAAAAAACTCACAGTAACAGCCTGATTACCGTAACTCCCATTATCAGATACATCATATTAGGTTCACAAAAACAACAAAAAATCTAAAAGCCTGCTGAAAGGTAAGAAAAAGCACACTCTGAGGAGACATAAAAAGCATCAGAATGATTTTTATATGTGATGTAGATTTTGAAATTACTATATAGGAGATTTAAAATAACTATGGTTAAGGAATTTAATGGAAATATAACACAATATGCAATAACAGATCACTAATGTAAGCACAGAAATAGAAATTCTAAGAAAAAATCAAAAGGAAATGCTAGAAATCAAAATCATCATAACAGAAATGAAGAATGTCTTTAATGGGTTCATTAGTAGTCTGGACATGGCCAAGGAAAGAATTAGTGACCTTGAAGATATGTCAATAGAAACTTCTCAAACTGAAAATAAAAAAAGAATTAAAAAAATAAAACAGAATATTTAAGAACTTTGGAAAATTACAAAACATGTAACATATGAGTAATAGGAATATCAGAAGGAGAAAAAATAAAGGAACAGAAGAACTGTTCGAAGTAATGTTGGCTGAAGATTTTCCAAAATTAATGACTGATACTAAACCATAAATCTGGGAAGCTCAGAGAACACCAAGCAAGATAAATACCAAAAGTGACACCTAGACATATTGCATCCAAACTGCAGAAAACCAAAGACAAAGAGAAAATCTTGAAAGAAGCCAGAAGAAAAAAATCACCTTACCTATGGAGGAACAAAGATAAGAATTACATCATGCTTAAGGAAACCCTGGTGGCATAGTGTCTAAAAGCTACAGCTGCTAACCAAAAAAAAAAAGTCAACATTTCAAATCCACCAGATGCTCCTTGGAAACCATGTGGGGCACTTCTACTCTGTCCTTTAGGGTTGCTATGAGTTGGAATTGACTCGATGGCAAAGGGTTTTGATCTTCTCATCTGAAACCATGCACGCAAGAAGAGAGTGGAATGGAATATTTAAAGTATTGAAAGGAAAAAAAAAAAAGCACCAAACTAGAATTTTTTATCCAGTAAAATTATCCTTTAAAAGAATAAATAAGGATAAAAGGAAAAATAAGGACGTTCTCAAACAAACAAAAACTGAGGGAATTTTTTGCCAGTAGACCTGTCATTCAAGAAATGTTTAAAGAAGTTCTTCAGAAAGAAAGAAAATGAATATAGGTCAGTAACTTGAATCAACATAAAGAAAGGAAGAGAATTCAAGTTGGAATAAATGAAGGCATGATAAAATATTTTATTTTTATTATTCTTAATTTCTCTAATAGATGACTCTTTACTAAAGGTAATAATAACAGTTTATTGGATGATTATAACATATTGATAAGTAACTTGAATAACAACAATGTTATAAGGGTCAGGAGGAAAGAATTGGAAATACCCTGCTGTAAGACACTTGCACAACTGTGAAGTAGTGTATTGTTATGTGAAAGTGGATTTAGACAATTTATAAATGTATCTTACAAATTTAGGATAACCATTAAAAATTAAAACAAACTATAATTGATATGCTAAGAGAGGAAAGAAAATGGAATCATATAAAATATCAATTAAAACCTGGAAGGCAGAATAAAAGAGACAAAGAACAAGTGCAATGAGTATAAAATAGTTGCAAACATGGTAGATATTAATCCAAATATATCAATAAGCACTTTAAATGTGAATCATCCAAATACACCAATGAAAAAACAGAAGCTGTCAGAGTGGATTAAAAAAACAATTATAACAACCCAACTATATGTTTTGTATAAGAAATCCATTTTAAATATAAAGACACAAATAGATTAAAAATAAAGGCATGAAGAAAGATATACCATGCTAACAATAATCAAAAGGGAGCTGGGGAAAATATATTAATTTCAGACAAAGTAAATTTCAGAACAAGAAAAATTATCAAGGATACGATTGAGAATTATATAATGATAAAGGGGTCAATTCTTTAAGAAGACATAACAATCCTTAATGTGTGTACTCAACAGAGAATCAAAATACATGAGGCAAAAACTGATACAGCTGCAAGGAGAAACAGCCAAATCCACTATTATGCTAGGTACATCAACATCTCTTTGTCAGTAATCAACAGACCCAACAGGTGGAAAATCAGTAAGCATATAGTTAAACCAAACAGCACCATCAATCAACTGGATCCAATTAACATTTTTAGAATATTTTATCTAACAAAAGCAGAATATACATTCTTCTGAAGCTCACATGGAACACTCACCAAATAGACCACATTCTGGGCCATAAAATACATCTTCACAAATTTAAAAGAACAGAAATCATTCAAAGTATGCTCCTAGACAACAATGGACTTAAACTAGAAATCAGTAACAGAAAGGCAGCTGGAATGTTCCAAACTATTGAAGATAAATAAAAGCAATTCTACATAACAAATGGGTCAAAGAAGAAGTCTCCAGAGGAATTAAAATATTTATAAACAAATAAAAGTGAAAATAAAACTTATTAAAAATTTATAAGATGAAGCTAAATCAGTGCTTGGAAGGAATTTTATGGCATTGAATGTATATATCAAAAAGAACAAAGATAAAATATCAATAATACAAGTTATCTGGTGAATATTGACAAACTGACTCTAAAATTTATATAGAAAGGTAAAAAGTTCCAGAATAGTCAATAAAATACTGAAGAAGAAGAAGAAAACAAGAAAGCTGACACTACTCAACTTAATGACTCATTATAAAGCTATAGGAATAAAGACAGTGTGGCTGTTATGGATTGAATTTTGCCCCTGCAAAATATGTGTTGGAATTCTAACCCCTATACTTGTGAATGTAGTGTAATAACCTTACGTGTAATTTAATGTTATATGACACAATACAATGTAATGTAGTAACCTTCCATAACGTAATTCAATTAATGTAATCACCTTCCAAAATACAGTTTAATGTACGTGCTAAATCAATCAGTTGAGGTCATGCCAGTGTGGAGTGGATCCTAAAAGTAATTACTTCTGAGTAACACTGTATAAAGAGTAGCATAGACTCAGAAACACCATGTACACACATAGAGGGGAAGACAGATGCCTTAGGAGGATAAGCTACAAGCCAAGAACCAAGGCATTCTTGGGACTACCTACAAGGTAGATAAAACTTTAAAGCCACCCATTTGTGGTATTTCTGTTATAGCAGCACTAGGAAACTAAGGTAGTGGTATTGAGGAAAGAGTAGACAGATAGATTAATGGAACAGAATAGAGAACACAAAAATAGATGCTCTCAAATACGGTCAACTGGCCTATCACAAAGGAGTAAATGCAATTCAATGGAGAAAGTATAGTTTTTTCAACAAATTGTGCTGAAATAATTGGATATCCATATGCAATAAGACGAATCTATATCTATATAAAAAAAATATAGATATCTATATACAGACCCTAAACCCTTCAAAAATTAACTCAAAGTGGATAATAGACTCAAACATAAAAGGCAAAACTATGATGCTTCTAGGAGAAAACTAGGGAGAAAATATAGGTGACCTTGGTTTTGGTGATGATTTTTTAAATACAACACCAAACTCATGATCCAAAAATATATATATATATATATTATTACTATTATTTTGTTTTTTAATTGTGCTTTAGTTGAAAGTTTACAAAGCAAATTAGTTTCTCATTAAATAATACATGCATTGTTTCATGACATTGGTTGCCAACCCTGTGACATGTCAAAACTCAACTTCTTGGCCTCGGGTTTCCCATTTCCATTCGTCCAGATTTCCTGTCCCCTTCTGCCTTCTTGTCCTTGCCCCTGGGCTGGTGTGCCAATTCAGTCTCACACACATGGCTAAAACTTTAAAAATTGATAATTTGAACTTCATTAAAATTAAAAACTTCTCTGTGAAAGACATTGTTAAGGGACTGAAAAAATAAGTCACAGACTCAGAGAAAATATTTGCAAACACATATCTGATGAAGTACTTATCCAAAAATACAAAGAATTCTTAAAACTCAACAACAAGAAAACAAACAACCCAATTAAAAAATGGGCAAAAGGTGTGAACAGATACCCACTAAAGAAGATATACAGAGCAAATAAACATGTGAGAAGACACTCAACCTCATATGTCATTAGGAAATTGCAAGTTCAAACAAAAATAAGATACTACTACACATCTATTAGAAAACTGGCTAAAATTCAAAACATTGACAACATCAAATGCTATTGAGAATGTGGAGCAATAGGAACACTCATTCCTTGCTGTTGTGAATGCAAAATAGTATAGCCACTTTGGAAGACACTTTGGCACACAGCTAAACATAGTCTTACAATTCAATCCAGAAATTATGCTTCTGAATATTTACTCAATTGAATTGAAAATATATGTCCACAGAAAAACTTGCACATAAATGTTTATAGTAGCTTTGTTCATAATTGCTTAAAACTGGAATCAATGGATATACTTCAACAGGTGGATAGATAAACAAACATCCATATAGCGCAATATTTTTCAGAATTTAAAAAAATATTTATCGAGCCATGAAAAGACAAGGAGGAACCTTAAGTGTATATTTCTGAATGAAATAAGCAAAAAAAAAAACAAAAAAACAACACATTGACATCTAGTCAATTCTGACTCATAAAACCAAAAAAACCAAACCCAGTGCCGTCGAGTCGATTCCAGCAACCCTATATACAACAGAACAAAACAAACACTGCCAGTCCTGTGCTATCCTCACAATGGTTGCTATGCTTGAGGTCATTGTTGCAGCCACTGTGTCAGTCCATCTTATTGAGGGTCTTCCTCTTTTTCACTTACCCTCTACTTTACCAAGCATGATGTCCTTCTCCCGGAACTGATCCTTCCTGATAACGTGTCCAAAGTATGGGGGATGAAGTCTCATCACCCTTGCTTCTAAGGAGCATTCTGGCTGTACTTCTTCCAAGACAGATTTGTTTGTTCTTCTGGCAGTCCATGGTATATTCAACATTCTTCAAAAACTCCATAATATAAAGGCTTCTATCCTTCTTCCTTACTCATTGTCCAGCTTTCACATGCATACGAGGTGACTGAAAACAGTATGGCTTAGAACAGTCACACCTTAGTCCTCAAAATGACCTCTTTGCTTTTTAACTCTTTAAAGAGGTCTTTTGCAGCAGATTTGCCCAATGCAATGCTTCCTCTGATTTCTTGACTGCTGCTTCCATGGGTGTCAATTGTGAATCCAAGTAAAATGAAATCCTTGACAACTTCAATTTTTTCTCCATTTATCATGACGTTGTTTATTGGTTCAGTTGTGAGCATATTTGTTTTCATTATGGTGAGGTATAATCTATATTGAAAGCTATAATCTTCAATCTTCATCAGTAAGTGCTTCAAGTCCTCTTCACTTTCAGCAAGCAAGGTTGTGTCATCTGCATATTGCAGGTTGTTAATGAGTCTTCTTCCAGGTCTGATGCCCCATTCGTCTTGATATATTCCAGCTTTTCAAATCATTTGCTCAGCATACAGATTCAATAAATATGGTGAAAGAATACGACCCTGATGCATACTTTTCCTGACTTTGAACAGTGCAGTATCCCACTGCTCTGTTTGAATGACTGCCTCTTGGTCTATGTACAGGTTCCTCATGAGCACAATTAAGTGGTCTGGAACTATCATTCTTTGCAATGCTATCCATAATTTGTTTTGATCCACAGAGTCGAACACAGGTAAACATCTTTCTGGTATTCTTTGCTTTCAGCCAGGATCCATCTGACATCAGCAATGATATCCCCCATTCCACATCCTCTTTTGAATCTGGCTTTAATTTCTGGCAATTCCTTGTTGGTATACTGCTGCAACTGTTTGAATGATCTTCAGCAAAATTTTACTTGTGTGTGATATTAGTGGTACTGTTTGATTAGTGTGCAAGGATGGGGGAGGGACATATTGAAACTCTGTACTATCTCCCCAATTTTTCTGTAAGTTTAAACTTTTAAGAAAAACAAAAACTATATATAAAAATATTTATTTGAAGGAGGCGGAGCCAACACAGTACCCTAGACAGAAGTACCATGCTGTCCCTTTGCAGCAAAGACCCAATAAACTAAAACAGATATAAATGTGAATCCTGGAACCATAAGCAATAGATGAAGGAATAAAGAATAGATCAAACACTGAATGTAAGAAGAAATTGGTGAAAAGCTGAAAATGAGGAGAGATATAGAGTGGAGGTCCTTGCCAACTAACACGGTACAGCATCACCATCTTGAAACACAGACAGCAACAACCCTGAACTGGGAGCACGGGAAAGAAACTTCTTTGAGCTCCCAATGGTGGATAAAGCACCTGTGAGCCAGAGAAACACACTTCACTCTGGTGAGTGGAAGCATCCCATCCCATCCCATCCCAGCAGCCCGCAATGACAAGGTACACAGTACAGAACATGGGCCCCTCAGGGCCCTTTTCTTTCTCCCTCCCACCTAGCCCCATACACCATCTGTCCGCTTTTCTGCCAGCCCCCGTTGCACTGCCATGGATAGAGAGCCACTGGCCAGCTGCAGCCCTGGATTCATACCGCCCCCATACTCCCTCTCCTGCTGTGTTGACTTTTTTTTGTTTTTCCCTCCTACCTAGCTCTGTACATCAACTTTACTCCCTTCCCACTGGCCCCGAGGTCCACACCACCCCATGTTGGCCCCCCACTGCACCACCGTTTTCTTTCCTTTTTCTCTTTCTTCCTTTTCTTTCTGCCTCCTACCTAGCCCCTTGTGCCAGCTTCCCCCCCTTCCTACCAGACTTGTCACACCACCATAGGTAGAGAGCCAATAGTACACTAGCCCACCACTACCCTGGGTCAGCCCCTCTCCCACCCACTGGCCCCCACCATGCAGCCATTTATTTATTCCTTTTTCATTTTTTTGCTTTCTCTTTCCTATCTAGCCCTGTATACCACCTATCCCCCTTCCCACCAACCCCTGCTGTGCTACCATGGCTAGAGCATCCCCAGTGCTCAGGCCTGCTGCCTCACCAGGCCCACACCACTCCTCTCCTCCCACCACCTATCAGCTGCTGAACAGTGGAAAGCAAGCCCATATCACTCCATGTCCAACATCACTGCCCTTCTGGCAAAGAGCTGTGAATGCTTCCACATCACTAAAGGAGTGTCAGGTGGCAGACAATACCCACCCAGTTCATCCTCAGCCACCTTGCCAAAGCAGTATACAGCAAAGTGGGCTCTCCATGCCTGCTGCTACCCTGCCCACTGGGACAGGGTGGTGAGGGCTATCATACCCACAGATGGACAAGCATCACAGTATGCCTGACTCACCCACCTGACATATCAAAACAAAACAAAACAAAGTAGGATGAAACAAATGAACATACAATCAATAAATAAAGAAAATATTACCTTAATGTCTCAGAGATAGCAGACAATATCAAAACATATAAAAAAAAGCAGGACGAGATGGCTCCAGCAAGTGACCAAAATAAAGAATCAGATGACTTTTCTGGTAGAAGAAACGGTAGTGGGACTACCTGATATGGAATTCAAAAGACTAACATTTATGTCTCTGCAGGATATTAGGAAAGAGACCAAGGAAAACACAGGCAAAACCAAGGAAAAAATAGAATCATGGAAAACACAGACCAAATCAACAAAAACAGCCAAAATCAAGGAAAACACAAAGCAATAGAAAGGTTCAGGAAAATAATATAAAAACAAAACGTCAAAAAAAACAAAAAAACTAGAAATCATACAAAACCAGCAGTCAGAATTCCAAAAGATAAATTGCAAAATTTCAGAAATGGACAACTCAATAGAAGATCTTAGGAAGAAATTTGAAGCAATGAAGACAGAAGCAGTGAGATTGAAGACAAATTCGTGGATGCCACATTGCTTGAGGAAATATCAAAGAAAAGAATGAAGAAAGCCTAAGAAATGAGTGGGACAAAATCAAGAGAAAAAGTTTGGGTGTGATCAGAGTTCCGGAATAGGGGGAGAAAATGGAAACCAAAGAGTAGATTGTTGAAGATTTCTTGGCAGAAAACTTTACAAATGTCATAAAAGGCAAAAAGCTAACCATCCAAGAAACTCCATGAACTCATATAGGTTAGACCCCAAAAGAAAGTTACCAAGACATATCTTAATCACACTTGTCATAACCAAAGACAAAGAAAGAAACCTGAGAGCAGCTTGAGAAAAACGAAAAGCCACATACAAAGGGGAAGCAATAAGACTAAGTTCTGATTACTCAGCAGAAACAATACAGGTAAGAAGGCAATGGGATGACACACATAAAACCTTGAAAGTAAAAAAATAATAATAAACCATCCAAGGATAATGTATCCTGCAAAACTCTCTCTCAAATATGATGATGAAATTAGGACATTTCCAGATAAAAAGAAATTACAGAAATTTGTAAAAAAACAAACCAAATTTACAAGAATATTAAAGGGAGTCCTTTGGTTAGAGAATCGACAACATCAAACAGAAGTCTGAGTTTAAGACACAGGACATCAGCCAGATATCAACATAGCAAAGAAATCTCAATTATAAAACAAAGCTAAAAGACTTAAAACAATGAAACAAAGACATCAATCTGTAGATGATGACTATCAAAACAATAAATGGGGGAATAAATGGTGTAAGTATTGAGCTTTCAAATAGAGAGGAAGTCAAGGCAATATTAAGTAATGTAAAACTGGTTCAAACTTAGGAAGATAAGGGTAAATTTAAAGGTGACCACGAAGAAAGTTAACAAACCTACTCATGAAAATAAAAAAAGAGCCCAGTAAACACGAAATCTATAATAACAAAAGAAAAGAAAATCCACCTAAAAAAGGGACTCAGCACAGGAAAGTAAGAGGAACAAAGAAAACATCAACACCACACACAGACACACACAAAAGCATGATAATATGACTGCAATAAACTCATACCTATCAATAATCACACGAAAATAAGCGGCTTAAATTCACCTGTAAAGAAACAGAGAGTGGCAGAATGCATAAAAAAAAAAGCACATCTCATCAATATGCTGTCTAAAAAGGCACACCTTAGACACAAAAACATAAATATATTAAAAATAAAAGGATGAGAAAAATATATCAAGTAAAGAGTAACCAAAAACAGCAGAAGTGCCAATACTAATATCAGAAAAAACAGACTGTAAGGCAAAATCAACCATAGAAGACAAGGATGGATATTATATAATTATTTAAAGGTACAATCCACCAAGAAGACATAACCCTAATAAATATCTATACACCCAATGACAGGGCTCCAGAGTACATAAAACAAACTCTAACAGCCTTGAAAAGAGAAATAGAAGTTTCCACAACAATAGTAAGGGACTTCAACGTACCACTCTCATTAAAGGACAGAACATCTAGAAAGAAACTCAACAAAGATATGAAAATCTAAATGTCACAATCAGCTAACTTGACCTCATAGGCATATATAGAACACTCCACTCAACAGCAGCAAAGTATACATTCTCTTCCAACACACATGGAACATTCTCCAGAATAGATCACATTTTAGGCCACAAAGCAATCCTCAATAAAATCCAAAGCATCAAAATAATACTAAGCATTCTCTCTGATCACAATGCCATAAAAGTAGAAATCAATAACAGGCCGAGTAAGGAAAAATAATCAAATACATGGAAACAGAATAACACCTTGCCTAAAAACAACTGGATAATAGTAGAAATCAAAGAGGGAATCAAAAAATTCCTATAACCAAATGAGAATGAATACACATCATACCAAAACCTTTGGGACACAGCAAAGGCAGTGCTCAGAGGTCAATTTATAGCAATAAATGCACACATCAAAAAAGAAAGAACAGGCCAGAAATATTTATCTGGACAAATTCCAGGGCCAAATATAGCACCAATTTGTTTCCTCTTGCAAACTTAAGAATCCACAGAGCAATACTATATTTTTCACCTCTAAGAGGGTTTTGAGGTTTGCTTTCTGTAGGGAAGTGGCCTGTGGTTGACCAGTCTCTTTGAAGTATGAGGGGAAAGCAAGAATTCTAGATGACCAAGAAAGCTTTCTATATGTTTAATTCACACCTCCCCAGCCACCACATTTAGTCAATTCACTTTTCATGCCTAAGTAAAATACGGACTTGCTGCTTCCTTGTGTCAGGTTGTAAAGGTGAAGAGGTTGTGAAGAGCACTGGGATTGAGATGTGGTGGCAGGAGGGTGGAGAGGGATTCAGGACTGACCACCAAGGCCACACAGCTTTTTTTTTTCTTTTCTTTTTGGGTTAAAATATGCACAAGAAAACATACACCCATTGGACAGTTCCTACATGTAAAGATCAATGCCATTGATTACATTCTTCAGGTTGTGTCAACTTTCTCATTATCTCTACCCATATTGTATTTACCACCATTAACTTTTCTTTCCGTGCCACTTAAAGTTATCACCTACAATTAAGAGTTATCATTGTCAGTTTGATCTCATATAGGTAGTTCTTTAAAAGAGTGCCACATTTTTTGTTAACTGAGCTAAACGTGTTTAGTTTAGAAGATGACTTTATGGGATAGTTTTGATTCAAAGTTTAAGGATTATTTCAGGACAATAGGTTCAGGGCCTCATCCAGTTTCAGTGGATCCAGTAAGTCTCATTGCCATAAGAATGTGGTATTCTGTTCCACATTTTTCCTTCTTTCATTCAGGATCCAGCTATTGTGTCTTTATCAAAATGTTCAAAAATGGTAGCTGGGCACCAACCATTTCTTCAGGCAAAGGAGGCAAAGGAGTCTCAAGGCAAAGAGGTAGAGGTAGTATTTCATAAAGGCACTTAAATCTGCAGTCCATTTTTTTCTTCAACTCCTAGGTCTCCTTCTTATTCTACTGCTCCAGGCAAATAGAGACCAATTTTTGTATCCTGGATGGCTGCTGGTAAGCTTTTAAAACCCCAAGATCTACTTATCAAAGTAGGAGGGAGAACAGAAACTCTAAAAACAACGTTAGGCCAAATGACTGGATAGCCCCACAGAGCCAAGATCTTAAACCTTTGAATCACGAAATCTAACCCCATGAGGTGTTAATTGTACCTAAGTAGTAGTATTAACAAGTGTAGCCTTTATTTATTTGTTTTTTGGTTGCTGTTGTAAAATTATATAAAACACTATATTTGCCATTTCTAATGCACAGCATAGTTATATCAATTATATTAGTCAAGTTGTGTAACCATTACCCTTAGTTGATACCAATTTTCCCATCACCATAAATAAAAATTCACTACCTCCCAGAGAATGATTACTTCTACTTCTCCCCCTCCTGCTCCTGGTACTTAGTAGTAAGCATTGGTCTCTATATATTTACTATTCTTGTGATTTCATAGAAATGAGACCAGGAAATACTTGTCTTTTTGTGATTGACTAATTTCACTCAGCATAATGTCTTTGAGGTTCATCCATGTTACAGCATGTTTCAGGACTTTATTTTTCTTTAAGGATGAGTAGTAATCCATTGTATATGTTTTTGTTGTTAGGTGCCTTACAGTCGGTTCAGACTCATAGTGACCCTAAACACAAAAGAACGAAACACTTCCCGGTCCTGAGCCATCCTCACAATCGTTGTTATGATTGAGCTCATTGTTGCAGCCACTGTGCCAATCCACCTCGTTGAAGGTCTTCCTCTTTTCCGCTGACCCTGTACTCTGCCAAGCATGATGTCCTTCTCCAGGGACTGATTCCTCCTGACAACATGTCCAAAGTATGTAAGACGCAGTCCCGCCATCCTTGCCTCTAAGGAGCATTCTGGTTGTACTTCTTCTGAGACAGATTTGTTCGTTCTTTTGGCAGTCCATGGTATATTCAATATTCTTCGCCAACACCACAATTCAAAGGTGTCAATTCTTCTTCAGCCTTCCTTATTCATTGTCCAGCTTTCACATGCCTATGATGTGATTGAAAATACCATGGCTTGGGTCACCTTAGTTTTCAAGGTGACATCTTTGCTCTTCAACACTTTAAAGAAGTCCTTTGCAGCAGATTTGCCCAATGCAATGAGTCTTGATTTCTTGACTGCTGCTTCCATGGCTGTTGAGTGTGGATCCAAGTAAAATGAAATCCTTGACAACTTCAATCTTTTCTCCTATTATCATGATGTTGCTCATTGGTCCAGTTGTGAGGATTTTTGTTTTCTTTATGTTGAGGTGTAATCCATACTGAAGGCTATGGTCTTTGATCTCCATTAGTAAGTGTTTCAAGTCCTCTTCACTTTCAGCAAGCAAGATTGTGTCATCTGCATAATGCAGGTTGTTAATGAGTCTCCCTCCAATCCTGATGCCCCATTCCTCTTCATGTAGTCCAGCTTCACGTATTATTTGCTCAGCATACAGATAGAATAGGTATAGCGAAAGAATACAACTCTGACACACACATTTCCTGACTTTAAACCAATCAGTATCCCTTTGTTCTGTCCAAAGAGTTGCCTCTTGATCTGCGTAAAGGTTCCTCATGAGCTCAATTAAGTGTTCTGGAGTTCCTATTCTTCGCAGTGTTATCCGTAGCTTGTTATGATCCACACAGTTGAATGCCTTTGCATAGTCAATAAAACACAGGTAAACATCCTTCTCGTATTCTCTGCTTTCAGCCAGGATCCATCTGACATCAGCAATGAAACCAGCCTGAATTTCTGGCAGTTCCCTGTTGATACACTGTTGCAGCCATTTTTGAATGATCTTCAGCAAAATTTTGCTTGCATGTGATATTAATGATATTGTTCTATAATTTCCACATTCGGTTGGATCACCTTTCTTGGGAATAGGCATAAATATGGATCTCTTCCAGTCAGTTGGCCAGGAAGCTGTCTTCCATATTTCTTGCCATAGATGAGTGAGCACCTCCAGTGCTGCATCTGTTTGTTGAAACATCACAATTGATATTCCATCAATTTCTGGAGCCTTGTTTTTCGCCAATGCCTTCACAGCAGCTTGGACTTCTTCCTTCAGTACTATCAGTTGCTGATCATATGCCACCTCTTGAAATGGTTGAACATTGACTAATTCTCTTTGGTATAATGACTCTGTGTATTCTTTCCATCTTCTTTTGATGCTTCCTGCGTCATTTAATATTTTCCCCATGGAATCCTTCACTATTGCAACTCGAGGCTTGAATTTTTTCTTCAGTTCTTTCAGCTTGAGAAATGCTGAGCGTGTTCTTCCCTTTTGGTTTTCCACCTCCAGCTCTTTGCACATGTCATTATAATACTTTACTTTGTCTTCTCGAGAGGCCCTTTGAAATCTTCTGTTCAGTTCTTTTACTTCATCAATTTTTCCTTTTGCTTTAGCTGCTCAACACTCAAGAGCAAGTTTCAGAGTCTCCTCTGACATCCTTCTTGGTCTTTTCTTTCTTTCCTGTATTTCAATGACCTCTTGGTTTCTCCATGGGTGATGCACTTGATGTTATTCCACAACTCGTCTGGTCTTTGGTCACTAGTGTTCAATGCGTCAAATTTATTCTTGAGATGGTCTCTAAATCAGGTGGGATGTACTCAAGGTCATATTTTGGCTCTTGTGGACTTGCTCTGATTTTCTTCAGTTTCAACTTGAACTTGCATATGAGCAGTTGATGGTCTGTTCCACAGTCAGCCCCTGGCCTTGTTCTAACTGACGATATTGAGCTTTTCCATCATCTCTTTCCACAGATGTAGTCAATTTGATTTCTGCGTGTCCCATCTGGTGAGGTCCATGTATAGTCGCCATTTATGTTGGTGAAAGAAGGTATTTGCAATGAAGACGTCGCTGGTCTTGCAAAATTCTATCATTCGATCTCCGGCATTGTTTCTATCACCAAGGCCATATTTTCCTACTACTGATCCTTCTTCTTTGTTTCCAACTTTTGCATTCCAATCGCCAGTAATCATCAATGCATCTTGATTGCATGCTTGATCAATTTCAGACTGCAGCAGCTGATAAAAATCTTCTATTTCTTCATCTTTGGCCCTAGTGGTTGGTGCATAAATTTGAATAATAGTCATATTAACTGTTCTTCCTTGCACCAACCAAAAAACCAAACCCAGTGCTGTCAAGTCGATTCCGACTCATAGTTCTTCCTTGTAGGCGTATGGATATTATCCTATCACTGACAGCATTGTACGTCAGGATATGTCTTGAAATGTCCTTTTTGACGATGAATGCAACACCATTCCTTTTCTAGTTGTCATTCTCAGCCTACTAGACTATATGATTATCTGTTTCAAAATGGCCAATACCAGTCCATTTCAACTCACTAATGCCTAGGATATTGATATTTATGCATTCCATTTCATTTTTGATGATTTCCAGTTTTCCTAGATTCTTAGTTCGTATATTCCAGATTCCAATTATTAATGGATGTTTGCAGCTTTTCTTTACATTTTGAGTCATGCAACATCAGCAAATGGAGGTTCAGAAAGCTGTACTCCATCCACATCATTAAGTTCGACTCGACTTTGAGGAGGCAGCTCTTCCCCAGTCATCTTTTGAGTGCCTTCCAACTTAGGGGGCTCATCTTCCAGCACTATATCAGACAATGTTCCGCTGCTATTCATAAGGTTTTCCCTGGCTAATGCTTTTCAGAAGCAGACTGCTGGGTCCTTTTTCCCAGGGTGTCTTAGTCTGTAAGCTCAGCTAAAACCTGTCCTCCATGGGTGACCCTGCTGGTATCTGAGTATCGGTGGCATAGCTTCCAGCATCACATCAACACGCAAGCCCCCACAGTACAACAAACTGACAGACACGTGGGGGAATCCATTGTATATATGTACCATATTTTGTTCATCCATTTAACTGTTAATAGGCACTTGGGTTTTTTCCACCTTTTTGCTATCGTGAATAGTGTTGCAATGAATATAAAATCTGTTGCCATCTAATCTATTCTGACTCATAGCTAACTGGTAGGACAGAATAGAACTGACCCATACGGTTTACAAGGCTGTAATCTTTACCTAAGAAGACTCCCACATGTTTCTCCAATGGAGCCGTGGTGAGTTCAAACCACTGACCTTTCAGTTAGCAGCTGAGTGAGCACTTAACCACTGTGCCATCAGGGCTCCTGAAATGAATATAAGTGTATATATCCATTCATGTCACTATTTTTATGTCCCTTTTTTTAGGTTATACACCAAAGAGTGGAATGCTGGGTTATGTGGTATTTCTGTTTCTAATGTCTTGATGAATTGCCATACTGTTTCCCACAACAGCTGTATCATTTTACATTCTCACCAGCAGTGAATAAGCAGCCTGACCTCTCTACGTCTCCACCAAAATTTGTTGTATTCTGCTTTTTTGATCATTAGCATTGTGGTGGGGAGTGAGGTGGTATATAACGGTTTTTTGATTTGCATCTCTCTATTAAAAAAAATTTTTTTTTTAATGGCTAATGATGATGAGCAACTTTTCATATGTTTGTTGGAAGCTTGAAACAACAACAGTAAAAGCCCAGGATCAGAGGACTTCACTGGGGAATTTTACCAAACATTCAGAGAAGAATAGACACCAATCCTATTCAAACTCTTCCAAAACTTTGAAGAGGAAGGATTACTCCCTAACTCATTCTATGAAGCCAGCATTATCCAGATATCAAAGCCAGACAAAGACACCACAAGAAAAGAAAACTACAGACCAATATCTCTCATGAATATAGAGGCAAAAATTCTCAAGAAATTTCCAGTGAACATAACCCAGCAACATATTAAAAGAATTATACACCAAAATCAAGTAAGATTTATTCCAGGAATGCAAGAATGGTCCAACATTAGAAAATCAATCAACATAATACACCACATTAATAAAAAAAGGAAAAGAACAATATGATCATCTCAACAGACAAAGAAAAGGCATTTGATAAAAATCCAACACCCTTGACTGATAGAAACTCTCAACAAGATAAGAATAGAAAGAAAATTCCTTAACAAGATCAAAAGCATCTATGAAAAGGCAACTGCCAACATTATACCTGATGGAGTAAGACTGAGAGCCTTCCCTTTGAGAATAGGAATGGGGAAAGGATGCCTGCTATCACCACTTCTGTTTAATATCATACTGGAAATCCTAGCCAGGGCAATAAGGCAAGAAAAAGAAATAAAAGGCATCCAAATAGGAAAGGAAGAAGTAAAACCGTATTTCCAGGTGCCAAGATCCTACATATAGAAAATTTCAAAGAATCCACAAGAAAGCTGCTAGAACTAATAGATGAATTCAGCAAAATTTCAGGGTACAAGATCAACATGCAAAAATCGGTTGCATTTCCACACACCCCAAGGAGAAATATGAAAAGGAAATTAAGTAAGCAATACTGCTTACAGCAGCAATAAAATATCTAAGAATAAACCTAATCAGGGATGTAAAGGACTTATACAATGAAAATTACCAAATACTACAGCAAGAGACTACAACGGACCTAAATAAGTGGAAAGAGATTTTGTGTTCATGGATTGAGAGACTTACTATTGTGAAAATGACAAAACTACCCAAAGTGATCTATAGATTCAATGGAATCCCAATCAAAATTCCAATAGCATTCTATACAGAAATGAAAAAAAATAATCTTCAATTTTGTATGGAAAGGAAAGAGGCCCCAAATAACCAAAGTAATTTTGAAGAACAGCAAGGTAGGAGGCTTCATGCTTCCCAATTTCAAGGCATACTGTGCAGCTACAATAATGAAAACATCCTGGTACTGGTTTAATGATAGACACGTAGACTAATGGAATAGAATTGAAAGCCCAAAAATAGATCCATACATATATGGGCAACTGATTTTCAACGAACGCGCTCAGCCCATTCAATGGGTAAGGAACAGTCTCTTCAACAAATAGTTCTGGAAAAATTGCATTTCCACATACAGAAACATAAAGCAGGACCCATATGTCACTATACACAAAAACGAATTCAAAATGGATAAAGGACCAAAACGTTAAAGACAAAATCATGAAGTTCATGGATGAAAACGAAGGGATAAAACTATGGGACCTAGCTTTTGTTTTCTTTTAATGATACATTATCAAATACAACAACAAATGCACAAGAAGGAGAAGAAAAAGTAGATAATTAGGACCTCTTAAAAATTAAATACTTATGTTCATCAAAAAGACTTTATCAAAAGAGTAAAAGGCATCTTACAGACTGGGAAAAAAATCTTTGGGAACCATATATCTGATAAGGATCTACTATCTAAAACATATAAAAACCATACAATTTAGCAACATAAAGACAACCTTATCAAAAATGGGCA
The DNA here is from genome assembly GCF_030014295.1 of Loxodonta africana. NCBI lineage: Eukaryota > Metazoa > Chordata > Mammalia > Proboscidea > Elephantidae > Loxodonta > Loxodonta africana. Next base: position 3,830,382 of record NC_087354.1, read on the forward strand.
AAGGACATGAACATACATGTCATCAAAGTGTTTTGTTGAAAAATTTTGCATCTATATTCATGAGAAATATTGACTTGTAGTTTTTTTTTTTTTCCTTTTGGTTTTAGTATCAGGGTAATTCTGGCTTTGTAGAATGAATTAGGGAGTATTCCTTACTCTTCTGTATTGATCTTCTTTCTGGTTGTTCTATTCATTATTGAAAGTGGTGTATTAAAGTCTCCTACTATTATTGTACTGGGGCCCTGGTGGGGCAGTGATTAAGCCAAAACGTTGGTGGTTCACATCCAACAGCCACTCCTTGGAAACTCTATCGGACAGTTCTATCTACTTTGTCCTATGCGGTTGCTATGGGTTGAAATCAGCTTATGGCTATTATTGCAGACTTGTCTATTTCTCCCTTCAATTTTGTCAGCGTTTGCTTTATGAATTTTCAGGTGCTGACATTAGGTACATAAATATTTAAATTGTTAAAACTTCTTGATGAATTGACCCTTTTTATTGTTAAATAATGACCTTTTTCTCTCATAATAGATTTCGACCTGAAGTTTAATTTGTCAGATATTAATATTGCTACTCCTGCTCTCTTTTAATTACTGTTTGCGTGGAATGTTTTTGTCGTCCTTTGACTTTTAACCTATTTATGTCTTTGTACATGAGGTGTGTCTTTTGTAGACAGTATCCTTTTTATTATTATTATTTATGTGACTGCTAAGTCTTTTTGTTTCCCGTCTTCATTTTTATGAAATTTCTTAAATTTGCTTTCTTTGAGGGTTATATTTAACAGCTTACATTTAAAACAGCCTGTTATAAGTTGGTATCACCTTAACTTCCTTAACATACAAAAATTTTATGTCTACACCAATCCTCCTCTCCTCATTTTGCTTAGATGTGCCACATAGTGTTTGATAACAGGTGACTTAGGCAGTGACCAGACTCAGCTGAAATTGCATTCACCTCCGTTTACTATCAAATAAGACACAAGCCAAGAAGAGACATGAGATAAAGTTCCAGAGAGTGAACAAACCTGCCGAGCCGCTGAAGTCCTCCCTGAGACTGATTGGCCTGATGACATTGCAACTGGTCAAGTGGGAGAAGCTCAAAGCCACAGATCACAAACGTGTAGCCATTAGGATATGAGAGGGGACAACTGTCCCGTTACCATACGTTATGTATATATTTTGCAATGCTCTCAAATCACATATGATTCTGCAACGGTCTGGAAAAAAAAATTTTTTTAATACGTTATGTTGCTTCTATAATGATCTTAACCCACAGATGCATAAGTTACTTATGACTTAGAAGTAGAAAATTTCTGAACTTGGACATACAAGCATGTGAAGTATGGTGAAGAATGTAAACAACCTTGAAGGTGATTTGGACTCTGCGTGTTGTGATAAAAGAAAACATAACATAGTTAATCTTTGTAAAGTAGCTTTGAGACATAAATAAACTTATTTATCTCTAACTTTGAAACGGAGATGCAACATTCAACTAATCTCTAGCCCTGGAGAGAAGACATAACATACTAGTCTTTGAGGTTACATTGGGCCTTATTGTGTGAAGCCAAGTTGAGAAATTCACATACAAATTTGAAATTTCTGCTCACTCACTGAGACAAGAGAGAGATGGAACCTCCATCTAGATTCTGACTCTCTCTGAAGACTGAGACTCTAGTATGAAATTCTGTCTGCCATCTCCAATCTCAAACCCTACCTATGAAGGACCTCTGCCAAGTGTGAACTCAAGGCTTCCTCCTGAGACCACTCATAAAAGGTAAACACCTGAAGTCTAAATATTTGGACTTCAACCAATGAACTGACATTGTAATTATTAATTCTGATTGGCTCTAAAAATAACATCATGAACTTTTACTTGTGTGTCTTACCATAGTACCTTACAATAAACTAAGTAAGCTACCTATGACAAACCTAAAATCATCAATTATGACTCACAGAGACCCTATAGGATAGAGAAGAACAGCCCCATAGAGTTTCCAAGGAGTGGCTGGTGGGTTCGAACTGCCAACGTTTTGGTTAGCAGCAAAGTTCTTATCCACTGTGCCACCAGGGCTCCATGACAAACCTGGTATCTCTCTATTAATTTCTAAAATTAAAATGAAAACTCTACACAACACCATATGAGGGATTCTTCAATGGACAAATTTCATCCCCGCAATCCCAGTTTATATTTCTTCCTGAGTCTTGGATGCACAGGAGACCTGATCATTGGAAACCCCCAGACAGGTTGCACAGCTCAGTTGAAGCTGTGGGTTGTGGTCTTGAAGACAGAGGCAGGCAGTTTTCTTAACATTTGCAACCCCTCGCCTCAATGAGGTATTTTCATTATGTTGTGAGCTTGTGCTGTAAGTGTTTAGCCAACACAAGAGGAGAGTTGAGAATATTCAATTAATTGAATGTATTGGAAATGAAAATGGAATGTTTTGGAAATGCCTCACAAAGTTCATCTTTCATGGAGGCCTAGCAGGCAGCTCCTTCCACCAAAACTTTGCAAAGAGACAAACAAAGCTCTTTTGTGGGCATTTATGTTCTGCACTACCACCCTCACCTGCCAGCACACACCTTCACACACATATTTTTAGAAAACACCAACCTACCCCCATGTATAAAATTACATCATTAGAGAGTCACTTCTCTGTGAGTTTTAAAGGCTTTTTGGAATTTGTGATTCCATTTATGGTTCCATAAGTGGTTCACTGCCCAGCTCCAGGGGATGCCATTAACACAGCCTGCAATAGGAATGGTACTTCTTGAGGTGGTACAGTGGGGCAGCCCTGACACCTGACTCTTAGAAAGTTCATCAATAATCTCTCTTTCTCTCTCTTTCTGTTCTTGTCCTAAAAAAAGATTGAAGTCTTCTTATGAAGAGGTAAAAAATAATATAAAAATAATTTAAAATAAATAATAAAGATGAGGCAAAGAGAAAACAAAAGTATTAAAATAAGATGAAGCTAAGAGCAAAGTTAGCACACATATACTGTATACTGAGAGGTTCTGCTCAATGGCCAAGCTTTCTAGAAGTCTGAAAAAAAAAAAAGGAAACAAGATCAGCAGAAAAATTCATTTGGACAAAAAAGACACAAGTATTTTGATACTAAAATCAGAACACATTTTATCATGGGTTTTCATAGAAAGGTCGTTATAATAACTTCCTTCCTTATAAGTACAGATTCTTCTCATGGGAAATAGTGGGTTGTTTCTTACACCATCCCTCAGCATAGGCCAATGGCAGACATCACACCAAAGAGACATTTGGAAACAAAAATTGAACATGGGCTGAGGGAGGGAGGAAAGTGCCTGGACAAATGGAGCATTTTGAGTACAAGCCTTGGACTAGGCATTTTATTTTCCCTCAGACACCCAAAACAAAGTTTATTATTTATTTGTATACATTCATTGTTTGTTTGTATCCATTTTGTGGTCCATAAAATAGGGATAAAAATACCCACGTCACAGGTATGAGGGTAAGGTGGGTTAATGCAAATATAGCATATCTCATTTCCTAACACAAATTAGACATTGAATACGCATCCATTTTAAAACAAATAAACTTTTTAAATTGAAAGTTTTAAGATAAAGGTTTATTTATAAGAGAAGCATACAACTTAAAAAGTTAGAACAATAAAATAAACCTAAGGAAGCAGCAGAAAAAATTAACAAATCAATAAATTAGAAAGTAAAATAAATATGTATACTGGCCATGTTAAAGAAAAAATATGATTGTCTAACTGATACACTGAGAACATTAGAAAATTTAAACTTTTATTGGTAATCAAAAAAATAAAAAGTTGAGCAAACCAGTAATGAAAGAGAATTTATCAAAGGGCACTTATTAAAAATCTATAGTATCATCCACTTATGAGCAGCTGATATTTGACAAAGGCCTAAAGTCCACTAAATGGGGAAAAGACAGTCTCTTTAACAAATGGAGCTGCCATGACTGGATATCCATCTGCAAAAAATTGAAAAAAGACCCATACCTCACACCACGTACAAAAACTAACTCAAAATGGATCAAAGACTTAAATAAAAAATCTAAAATGATAAAGATCATGGAAGAAAAAAAAAAGGACAATGCTAGGAGCCCTAGTAAATTGCATAAATAGTTTACAAACCATAACTAACAATGCACAAACGCCATAAGAGAAACTAGATAACCGGGGGCTCCTAAAAATCAAACACCTGTGCTCATCAAAAGACTTCACCAAAAGAATAAAAAGACAACCTACAGACTGAGAAAAAATTTTGGCTATGACTTATCTGATAAGAGTCTTATCTCTAAAACTTACAAGGTTCAGCAACCCTTCAACAACAAAAAGACAAATAATCCAATTAAAATATGGGCAAAAAATATGAACAGACACTTCATCAAAGAAGACATTCAGGAAGCCAACACATATATGAGGAAATGCTCACAATCATTAGCCATTAGAGAAATGCAAATCAAAACTACATTGAGATATCATTTCCAACAAGGCTAGCATTAATCCAAAAAACAAAAAATAATAAATGTTGGAGAAGTTGTGGAGAGACTGGAACACTTATACACTGTTGGCGGGAATATAAAATGGTACAACCACTTTGGAAATCCATTTGGCGCTTCCTTAAAAAGCTAGAAACAGAAGTACCATATGATCCAGCAATCCCACTCCTTGGAATATATCCTAGAGAAATAAGAGCCATCACATGAGTAGATATATGCACACCCATATTCATTGCAGCACTTTTCACAATAGCAAAAAATGGAAACAACCTAGGTGCCCATCAACAGACAAATGGATAAACAAATTATGGTACATACACACAATGGAATACTATGTAACAATAAAGAACAATGGTGAATCCTCAAAACATTTCACAACATTGATGAATCTGGAAGCCATTATGGTAAGTGAAATTAGTCAGTTGCAAAAAGACAAATATTGCATGAGATCACTATTATAAGGACTCAAGAAAAGGTTACACACAGAAGAAAGCATTCTTTGATGGTTATGAGGGTGGGAAGTCAATGACTAGATAGTAGACAAGGATCATCTTAGGTGAAGGGAAGGACAACAGACAATACAAGGAAAGTCAGCACAACTGCACCAAAGCAAAAGCTAAGAAGTTCCCTGAACACATCCAAACATTTGAGGGACAAAGTAGCTGTGGCTGGAGCCTGGGGACTGTAGGTGCAGGGTACATCTAGATTAATTGGCAAAACAAAGTTTAAGAAAATGTTCTGCACCCCACTTTGGTGATTGGCATCTGGGGTATTAAAAGCTTGTGGATGACCATCTAGGACACACTAATTCATCCCAACCCTCTTGGAGCAAAGAAGAATGAAGACCACCAAAAACACAAGGAAAATATTAGCTGAAGAGACCAAAGGTCCACATAAACCAGATATTCCACCAGCCTGAGACCAGAAGAACTAGGTGGTGCCCATCTACCACCACTGTCCACCCTAACAGGGAAAACAACAGACAGTCCTGGAAGGAGAGGGTGAAAAGTGTGGTGCAGAACTCAAATTCACGTAAAAAGACCAGACTTAATGGTATGACAGAGGCTGGAGGAACCCCCCGAAACTATGACCCTCAGACTCTCTGTTAACCCAGAACTAAAACCATTCCTGAGGCCCACTCTTCAGACAACAATTAGACTGGACTATAAAACCAAAAAAAAAAAAAATGCTTGTGAAGAGTGTGCTTCTTAGTTCAAGCAGATACATGAGGCCAAATGGGCGGCTCCTGTATGGAGGCAGGAAGAGAAGGCAGGAGGGCACAGGAACTGGCTGAAAGGACACGAGAAACCCAGGTTGGAAAGGGGGAATGTGCTGCCACATTGTGGGGATTGCAACTAATGTCACATAACTATATGTGTATAAATTTTTGTATGAGAAATTAACTTGAGCTATAAACTTTTACCTTAAGCACAATAAATAAATAAATCTACAGCAGACTTCATTCTTAATGGCAAGATCCTAGAAGTATTTCTATTAAAGTAAGGCACACAAATAAAGAAACTGGTTGCACTGATTCTATTCCACATTATATTAAAGATTCTGGCCAATGAAATAAAATCAGAGGAAGAGATAAGTATTTCCTTGTTTGCAAATGATATAACAGAGCACACAGAAAGCTGAGAAAGTCTATAGATAAATTTTAAGAACTAATAAGAGTTTGTCAATATTGTTGGATAGAAAACAATATACAAATACCAACAATATTCTTATATAACAATTCCCACTACCAAACCACTGCCGTCGAGTCAGTTCCTACTCATAGCAACCCTATAGGACAGAGTAGAACTGCCCCATAGAGTTTCCAAGGAGCACCTGGCAGATTTGAACCGCCAACCTCTTGGTTAGCAGCCGTAGCACTTAACCACTATGCCACCAGGGTTTCCAATTAGGGTATGTAATTGTAAGAAAATAATTACCTAGAAATAAACCTAAAACCAAAATCAAACCTGTCACAAGGACTAAGGTGAGCCTGAACCAAGCCGGGATGTTTTCAATTGCCTCATATGCATGCAAAGCTGGGCAATGAATAATGAAGACCAAAGAATAATTGAAGCCTTTGAATATAACATGGACTCCCAAAAGAATGAACAAATCTGTCTTGGAATAAGTACAGTCAGAATGCTTTTTAGAGGCAAGGATGGTGAGACTCTGTCTCACATAATTTGGCCTTGTTATCAGGTGGGATCAGTCCCTGGAGAAGGACATTGTGCTTGGTAAAGCAGAGGGTCAGTGAAAAAAGAGGAAGACCCTCAACGAGATGGACTGACACAGTGGCTACAACAATGAACTCCAGCATAACAACTATTCCGAGGGCGATGCAAAAATGGGCAGTATTTTGTTCTGTTGTACATAGAGCCACCATGAGTCAGAACTGACTCAAGGTCACCTAACAGCAACAACAACATAAATAAGCCTAACAAAAGATATGTCCTAAAACTGTAAGACAAGAGTTCCACTTCTGGGATGGTACTGTGACAAATTTTGTGGACCTATTATTCAATGAAACAAGCAAGTCTGGTGATAGCTATAAAAAAAAAAATCCAAACATTACAGTCTCTAGAAATTGTCCTAAGGTGTACAGCAAATCCAACATTTATACAAGAAAGTTATTAAAATGTAAAACAGTGAGAGTCTGTGGAACGTGAGCCATAACCTGATCTTCCTGCCCTCATGTCCCACTCAACTGGACAGAAGGTCCTCTCCTGGAAGGTGTGATCAAGAAAACAGGCACCATTGGGAGATCCCCGTCAGATCCCATCAGTTTCCATTCAAAGCCTACCATATCTCAGTGGGAGGGACGGGCCACCAACATTTCTCATCCAAGTCCGAGTTGAAAAGGTTAAATTTCCTGTGAGTGTGGTTAACAGATTGAGGGCTCCCTTCCTTCACCCTGCACCTACACATAAGATGAAGGTTTTTTCCCAAGTGTGGCAGATTGAAATACTGGATCCCTGACAGCCTTGCCTCAGCTTCTTGCAGGACGACAACAGTTCCATGCCAGGAGAGGCAAGTTCAGAAGACCAGAGTATATTGACCCATTCAGCACCCACACTAGTGACTCAGAGAGTTTTCCCAGGAGAAGAGGCAGTTTATAAGAATAGAGAATTTCAAAGGTTTCCTCCCAAGGAACTGACTTTGTTTGAAACAGAGGTCAATCCTAAGGACACTTTTGAAAACAATGTTGTTGTTGTTGGCTGGGGTTAAGTTGGCCTCCAATTCATGGTGACAAAACACTGCTCGATCCTGTGCCATCTCCAAGATTGATTGTAGTTTGGGTTTCACTGGCTGATTTTTGGGAGTATATCACTCTGGGCCTTTCATTCTAGTTTGTCTAGTTTGTAAGCTCTGCCGAAACCAGGTCAACATCATAGCAACATGCAAGCTGCCTCTGACAGAAGGGAAGTGGCTGCCTATGAGGTGCATTGGCTGGGAATGGAACCTGGTCTTCCACATGTAAGGCAAGAATTCTACCACTGAACTACCACTGTCACCTGGAAAACAATAACCAATCAGTTGCCATCAAGCTGACTCTGACTCATTGATGACTCCATGTGTTTCAGGGTAGAATTAATTGTGCTCTGTAGGGTTTTCAATGGCTGATTTTTTGGAAGTAGATTACTAACCCTTTCTTCTAAGGCACCTCTGGGTGGACCTGAACATCCAATCTTTCAGTTAGCAGATGAACGCGTAAACCGTTTGCATGACTTCAGAACAATACCTTCTCTTAATTAAGAGCAACAAGCTAAAATATAGGCCAACAATTTCACCAGAGAGAACAAGGGAAAGAAACAGCTAAGAAGAATCTTCTTGCAGTTAGAACAAACCTCAAAGACTAGCCTTAAAAACTACCCCTGCCCCAATTTAATTGGTTCAGATGGTTGAGCAATTTATCCTTCACAGCATTGTAAAAACAATAGAGAAATCATCTAGTAATTAGCGGAGCCTTTTTAACAGACTGGAAAAGAAACCCTGGTGGCACAGTGGTTAAATGTCAGGCTGCCAACCCAAAGGTTAGTGATTTAATCCTCTAGTCACTCCTTGGGAGAAAGATGTGGCAGCCTGCTTCTGTAAAGATTTAAAGCCTTGGAAATCCTATGGGGCAGTTCTATTCTGTCCTATAGTGCAACTATAAGTTTGTTGTGAGTCAGAATCAACTGGACAGCAATGGGTTCTTTGTTTTTGTTTTTAAACAGGCTGGAAAAGGTCTAGCAATTTCCTTCTGAAAATCAGCCAGTGAAAACTCTATAGATCACAATGGTTTGATCTGAAACTGATCACGGGGATGGTGCAGGATGGGTAGAATTTTTCTGTTGTGCATTAGGTGGGTATGAGTTGGTCGCTGACTCAACGACAGCTAAGAATAACAAGAGGCTGGGAGTAATACTAAATGAGGCAGACCACTTAACAGAGAAATCAGGGAGACAGAGAGAATCTTGCTAAAAACCGGGATAATCATGGGCATGCCCAAGGAACGAATTCATGCAATACGCTACATCTGTAGAATAAAGGACAAAAACCACGTGATCATCTTAACAGGTACGGAAAAAGCTTTTGACAAAATTTAACACTGCTTTATGATGAAAAGGAGCCCTGATGGTGCAGGGCTTAAGCACTGAACTGCCAACCAACAGATTGTCGGTTTGAACCCACCAGCCATTCCCAGGGAGAAAGATGTGACAGTCTGCTCCTGTAAAGATTTACAGCCTTTGAAACCTTATGGGTTAGTTCTACTCTCTCCTATAGGGCCATTATGAGTGGAATCAGCTCGAGGGCAGCAAGTTTTTTTTTTTAATGATGAAAACACACAATAAACGAATAGAAGAGAACTTCTTAAACCTGATAAAGGGAATCTACAAAAACCCTGTCATGGATTGAACTTTGTATCCCAAAAATATGTGTCAACTTGGGTAGGTCATGATTCCCAGTATTGCATGATTTTCTACCATTTTGAAATCTGATGTGTATTCCTTAAGTACTGTAATCTTATCACTATGATGTAATGAGATGGGCTAGTGTCATTTAAATTGATGAAATCCACAAGATTACATAGTGTCTTAAATCAATTTCTTTTGAGATATAAAAGAGAGAAGCAAGCAGAGAGGCATGGGGACTTCATACAACCAAGAAAGTAGTGTCAAGCGCAGAACGTGTTCTTTGGACCTGAGGTTCCTGCGTGGATAAGCTCTCAGCCCAAGGAAAGACTGATGACAAGGACCTTCCTCCAGAGCTGACAGAGAGGGAACACCTTCCCCTGGAGCTGGCACCCTGAATTAGGACTTCTAGCTTACTGGACTATAAAAGAATAAACTTCGCGTTGTTAAAGCCATCCGCTTGTGGTATTTCTGTTACAGCAGCACTAATGACTAAGACAACCCCCCACAATGAATGTCATATTTAATGGTGAGAGACTGAATACTTCTCCCCCAAGATCAGGAACAAAATAAAAATATCTAGTATTACCACTTTTATTCAAAATTGTACTGGAGGTTCTAGCCAGGGCAGTTAAAAATTAGATAAAAAGCATTTAGATAGGAAAGTAAGAAGTAAAACTATCTCAACTTGCACATAAAATGAAATTGTATATAGTTAATCCCAAGGATACATTAAAAAACCATTTTAGGGACACAGCGAAAGCAGTTCTCAGAGGTCCATCTATATCGATAAATGCACACATACATAAAGAAGAAAGAGCCAAAATCAGAGAACTGTCCCTACAACTTGAACAAATATAAAGAGAGCAACAAAAGAATCCGTCAGGCACCAGAAGAAAACAAATAATAAAAATTAGAGTAGAATTAAATGAATTAGAGAACAGAAAAACAATTGAAAGAATTAACAAAGCCAAAAGCTGGTTCTTTGAAAAAATTAACAAAATTGATAAACCGTTGGCCAGACTGACTAAAGAAATACAGGAAAGGAAACAAATAACCCGAAAAAGAAATGAGATGGGTCATATCACAACAGACCCAGCTGAAATTAAGAGTCATATCAGATTACTATGAAAAATTGTACTCTTAACAAATTTGAAAACCTAGAAGAAATGGATGAATTCCTAGAAACACACTACCTACCTAAACTGACACAATGAGAAGTAGAACAACTAAATAGACCCATAACAAAAAAAGAGATTGAAAAGGTAATCAAAAAACTCCCAACAAAAAAAAACCCTGACCCAGATGGCTTCACTGCAGAGTTCTACCAAACTTTCAGAGAAGAGTTAACACCACTACTACTAAAGGTATTTCAGAGCATAGAAAAGGATGGAATACTCCCAAACTCATTCTACGAAGCAACCATGTCCCTGATAACAAAACCAGCTAAAGGTACCATAAAAAAAGAAAGTTACAGACCTAAATCCCTCGTAAACTTAGAGCAAAAATCCTCAACAAAATTCTAACCAATAAAATTCAACAACATATCAAAAAATAATTCACCATGACCAAGTGGGATTTATACCAGGTATGCAGGTATGGTTCAACATTAGAAAAACAATTAACGTAATCCGTCATACAAATAAAACAAAAGAAAAGAACCACATGATTTTATCAACTGATGCAGAAAAGGCATTTGACAAAGTTCAACACCCATTCATGATAAAAACTCTTAGCAAGATAGGAAAAATTCCTCAACGTAATAAACGGCATGTATACAAAGCCAACGGCCAACATCAGCCTAAATGGAGAAAGTCTGAAAGCACTCCCCCTGAGATCAGGAACCAGACAAGGCTGGCTCTTATCACCACTTTTATTCAACATTGTGCAGGAGGTCCTAGCCAGAGCAATTAGGCTAGATAAAGAAATAAAGGGCATCCAGGTTGGCAAGTAGGAACTAAAAGTATCTCTATTTGCAGATGACAAGATTTTATACATAGAAAACCCTAAGGAATCCTCAAAAAAAACTGCTGAAACTAATAGATGTATTCAGCAGAGTATCAGGATATAAGATAAACACACAAAAATCAGTTGGATTCCTCTACACCAACAAAAAGAACATCAAAGAGGAAATCACCAAATCAGTACCATTTACAGCAGCCCACAAGAAGATAAAATACTTAGGAATAAATCTTACGGAGATGTAAAAGACTTACACAAAGAAAAGTACAAAACACTTCTGCAAGAAACCAAAAGAGACCTACATAAATGGGAAAACATACCTTGCTCATGGTTAGGAAGACTTAACATTGTAAAAATGTCTATTCTACCAAAAGGCATGTATAGATTTAATGCAATTCTAACCCAAATTCCAACGACATTTTTTAATGAGGTGGAGAAAGAAATCAGCAACTTCATATGGAAGGGAAAGAGGCCCCGGATAAGTAAAGCATTACTGAAAAAGAAGAAAAAAGTGGGAGGCCTCATTCTACCTGATTTTAGAGCCTATTATACTGCCACTGTAGCCAACACAGTTTGATACTGGTACAACAGATACATAGACCAATGGAATAGAATTGAGAATCCAGACATATATCCATCCACATATGAGCAGCTGATATTTGACAAAGGCCCCAAATCAGTTAAATGTAGAAAAGACTCTCTTTTTAACAAGTGATAATGGCATAACTGGACATCCATCTGCAAAAAAAAAATGAAACAAGACCCATACCTCACACCATGCACAAAAATGAACTCAAAATCGATCAAAAACATAAATATAAAAATCTAAAATGATAAAGATGATGGGAGAGAAAATAGGGACAATGTCAGGAGCCCTACTAATACATGGCATAAACAGTATAAAAAACATTACTAATAATGTAGAAGAAAAACTAGATAACTGGGAGCTCCTAAAAATCAAACACCTATGCTCATCCAAAGACCTAACCAAAAGAGTAAAAAGATTACCTTCAGACTGGGAGATAGTTTTTAGCTATGACATTTCCAGTCAGCGCCTGATCTCTAAAATCTACATGATATTGCAAAAACTCAACTACAAAAAGAAAAATAATCCAATTAAAAAATGGGCAAAAGAAATGAATGTACATTTCACTAAAAAAGTCATTCAGGTAGCTAACAAATACATGAGGAAATGCTCACGATCATTAGCCATTAGAGAAATGCAAATCAAAACTACAATAAGATTGTATCTCACTCCAACAAGGCTGGAATTAATCCAAAAAACAAAAAATAATCAATGTTGGAGATGTTATGGAGAGACTGGAACACTTATACACTGCTCATGGGAATGTAAAATGGTACAACCACTTTGGAAATTGATTTGGCGCTACCTCAAAAAGCTAGAAATACAACTACCATACGAACGAGCAATCCCACTCCTTGGAATCCTAGAGAAATAAGAGCCTTTACACCAACAGATATATGCACACCCATGTTCATTGCAGCACTGTTTACAATAGCAAAAGCATGGAAGCAACCAAGGTGCCCATCAAGAGATTAATGGATAAATAAATTATGTTATATTTTTCACAATGGAATATTACACATTGATAAAGAACAGTGATGAATCTATGAAACATTTCATAACATGGAGGAATCTGGAAGGTATTATGCTCAGTGAAATTAGTCAGTTGCAAAAGAACAAATATTGCATAAGACCACTATTAAAAGAACTAGAGAAATAGTTTAAACTGAGAAGAAAATTTTCTTTGATCGTTACAAGTGGCAGGAGGGAGGGTGGAAGAGGGGTATCCACTAGTTAGTAGATAAGAACTACTTTAGGTGAAGGGAAAGACAACACACAATACAGGAGAGGTCAGCACAACTGGACTAAACCGAAAGCAAAGACGTTTCCTGAATAAACTGAATGCTTCGAAGGCCAGGGTAGCGAGGGTGGAGGTTTGGGGACCATGGTTTCGGGGACATCTAAGTCAATTGGCAAAATAAAATCTATTAAGAAAACATTCTGCATCCCACTTTGGAGAGTGGTGTCTGGGGTCTTAAACGCTAGCAAGCGGCCATCTAAGATGCATCAATTGGTCTCAACCCACCTGGATCAAAGGAAAATGAAGAGCACCAAGGACACAATGTAATTATGAGCCCAAGAGACAGAAAGGGCCACATAAATCAGAGACTTCATCATCCTGAGACCAGAAGAACTAGATGGTGCCTGGCTACAACCGATGACTGCCCTGACAGGGAACACAACAGAGAACCCCTGAGGGAGCTGGAAAACAGTGGGATGCAAACCCCAAATTCTCAAAAAGACCAGACTTAATGGTCTGATTGAGACTAGAAGGACCCTGGTGGTAATGGCCCCCAGATCTTCTGTTGGCCCAAGACAGGAACCATTCCCAAAGCCAACTCTTCAGACAGGGATTGGACTGGACTGGGCAATGGGATAGAAAATGATGCTGGTGAAGAATGAGCTTCTTCGATCAAGTAGACACTTCAGACTATGTTGACAGGGGAGATGAGAGGGCAGAGGAGGTCAGAAGCTGGCGGAATGGACATGAAAAAAGAGAGTGGAGGGAAGGAGTGGGCTGTCTCATTAGGGGGAGAGCAATTAGGAGTATATAGCAAGGTGTATATAAATTTTTGTTTGAGAGACTGACGTGATTGGTAAACTTTCACTTAAAGCACAATAAAAATTAAAAAAAATTACAGTAATCAAGACAGTGTGATATTGGCATAAGGATAGACATATAGATCTATGGAATAGAATTGAGAATTCAGAAATAAACTCTCATATTTACAGTCAATTCATCTTCAATAAGAGTGCCAAGACAACTTAATGGGGAAAGAACAGTCTTTTCAACAAATAGTGATAGGACAAGTGTACCTTCATATGCAAAAATAAATAAATAAATAAAGTTATATCCCTACCTCACACCATGTACAAAAATTAACTCAACATATATTAAAGACTTAAATATAAGGGTTGAAACTATAAAACTCTGTCGTACTTAGCCAGTGATGTTGTAACAAAAAATACTATGAAGTCTTAAACGCTAGCAAGCAACCATCTAAGATGCATCAATTCATCTCAACCCACCTGGATCAAAGGAGAATGAAGAACACCAAGGACACAAGGTGATTACGAGCCCAAGAGACAGAAAGGGCCACAGGAACCAGTGACTACATCTTCCCCAGACGAGAAGAACTAGATGGTGCCCAGCTACAACCAATGACTGCCCTGACAGGGAACACAACAGAGAACCCCTGAGAGAGCAGGAGAGCAGTGGGATGCAGAACCCAAATTCTCATAAGACCAGACTTAATGGTCTGACTGAGACTGGAAGGACCTCGGCGGTCATGGCCCCCAGACCTTCTGTTGCCCCAGGACAGGAACCATTCCCAAAGCCAACTCTTCAGACATGGATTGGACTGGACAGTGGGTTGGAGAGGGATGCTGGTGAGGAGTGAGCTTCTTGGATCAGGTGGACACTTGAGGCTAGGATGACATCTCCTGCCTGGAGGGGAGATGAGCGGGTGAAGGGGTTTAGAAGTGGGCGAAAAGGACACAAAAAGAGAGAGTGGAGGGAAAGAGCAGGCTGTTTCATTAGAGGGAGAGTAATTGGGAGTGTGTAGCAAGCTGTATATGGGTTTTTGTGAGGGAGACTGACTTGATTTCTAAACTTCCACTTAAAGCACAATAAAAATTATATATATATATATATATAAAAATACCACGAAGCATGTGTCTTTAAAGAATAGAAATGTATCTTCTCACATTTCTGGAGGCTAGAAGTCCAAAATTCAGGGTGTGGCTCCAGTGGAAAGTTCTTTGTCTATTTCAGCTTCTAGTAGCCACCAGTTATTGTTGGCATTCCTGGGCTTCTAGACACATCTGCCGTGTGTCTGTTTTCACATAGCATCTTCCCTTTTGTGTTTGCATCTGTTCTGCTCTTTTTATAAGACACCACTCAGAAGTGATTAGTTTTAGTACCAAACCTACTCTGGTATGACCTCATTAACAGGAGAAAATAAAATCCGTATTTGCAAACAGGGTTATAGTTACAGATATAGTGGTTAGGATCTCCACATATGTATTTTTAGGGGACTCAATTCAATCTATAACAAACTCTTAGAACACATAGGCATAAAACTTCATGACCTTGGTTTAGGCAATGGGTTCTCAGATATGATCTCAAAAGCAGAAACCACAAAAGAAAAGATAAACTGGACATCATCAAAACAAACACAAAAAATTGTGTTTCAAAGGATACTATCAAAAAAGTAGAAAAACAACCTAGAAAATGAGAGACATGTTTTCAAATAACATATCTGAGAAGGGATTGATTTGTATCTAGAATATTAAAGAGCTATTATAACTCAACAATAAGAAGACAAATAACACAATTAAAAAATGTTTAGAAGTTCTAAATAGACAGATATCCAAAGAAGATATACAAATGGCAAATAAGCAAATGAAAACACATTCAACATCATAAGCCATCAGGGAAATGCAAATTAAAAGCAAATGAGATACCAATTCACAACTACTAAAAACCTGTTGCTGTCAACTGGTCTCCAACTCATGGCAACCCCATGTGTATCAGAATAAAACTGTGTTCTATAGGGTTTCAATGGCTTATTTTTTGGAAGTAGATTGCCAGCCCTTTCTTCCAAGGCACCACTGGGTAGACTCAAAACTCCAACCTTTTGGTTAGCAGCTGAGCATATTAACCATTTGTACCAACCAGAGACTCCTCACACCCACTAGGATGGCCATAATCAAAGAACAGAAAATAACAAATGTTTGTACGGATGTGGAGCAAACCTCATACACTGCTGGTACCCACTAAAAAAAAAAAAACTTTTTTTTTTTTTTTACCTCATACACTGCTGGTAGGAATGTAAAATAGTACAGCCAATTTGGAAAATAGTTGGCAGTTCCTTAAGTGGCTAAATGTTGAGTTACTATATGACCTGGAGTCCTTAGGTTCCAATTATATTAGAAAAATGATATATCCATTTGTAAAGCAATAATTAGGCATCTACTTAAAACCATAAATAAATTGCAACTGTATTAAAATTAAATATATTTTTTAAGTAAAATTAAAACACTAAAAGAAACCATAATTTTTTTTTTTTTTAAATCCTGAAAGAGGGGAGATTTCCTAAATAACGATTAAAACTTGGAAGTTATAAAGGGAACATTTGACAGTGGAAAGGGGGAAGATGTGGGATTCGCCAAAGTCATCTAAGTCCGTAAATAGCTGTGAAGCACATTTGAGATGCAGTCTATTTGCTTTAGAAGGTCCTAAATCAAACAAGAAATCCTGTCAGGATGCGTATTTCTGTGGTGTTGTCTCACGATGCCTGAGCCTCCGCATCATTCATTCTAACAACTCCTAACATTCTCTTCTGTGGGAAAGGGGAGTTCACAGGGAGGTCATGCTAATGCCTCAGTTTAAAGCCAAATGAACTAAGGAGCTCTACCCACCAGGACGTATTCTCAGTCTTTGATGTTGTTGTTGGTAGTTTTTGTCCAGTCAGCTTGGATTCCTAGTAATACGATGCGCAACAGGATGAAATTTGCCCCAACCTGTGCTATCTTTGGAAACCCTGGCGGCTTAGTGGTTAAGTGCTACCGCTGCTAACCAAAAGGTTGACAGTTCAAATCCACCAGGAGCTCCTTGGAAACCCTATGGGACAGTTCTACTCTGTCCTTTATGGTCTCTATGAGTTGGAATTGAATCGGTGTCAGCGGGTTTGGTTTTTTTGTTTGTTTGTTTTGGTGCCATCTTCACGATCACAGGTATGTTTGGGTCCATTGTTCTGATTGGACAATGGGAAGAAATTAGGGGCATCATTTCCTGAGCCCCCCATAAGTGGAGATCTTTCTTTTTAACAAAAATTTTACTGGACTAAAACAAACAAAAAACCAAACCCATTACAATCGAGCCAATTCCAACTCATAACAACCCAATAGGACAGAGTAGAATTGCCCCATAGGGTTTCCAAGGCTACGATCTTTATATTTTTGCCTATCCCAAAGAAAAGTGATCCAACCAAATACAGAAATTATTGAACAATACCATTAATATCACACCCAACTAAGATTTTGCTGAAGATTATTAAAAAGAAGTTGCAGCAATACATCAACAGGGAAATGCCAGAAATTCAAGTCAGATTCAGAAGAGGATGTGGAACCAGGGATATTATTGCTTATGTCACATGGATCCTGGCTTAAAACAGAGAATACCATAAAGCTGTTTATCTGCATTTTATTGACTACGAAAAGGAATTCTACTGGATGGATTGTGGCAAATTATGGATAACATTGCCAAGAATGGGAATTCCAGAACATTAGTTGTGCTCATGAGGAACCTGTACATAGTTCAAGAGGCAGTCATTCCAACAGAACAAGGTGATAATAAGTGGTTTAAAGTCAGGAAAAATGTGCATCAAGGTTGTATTCGTTCACCATACTTATTCAATCTGTATGCTGAGCAAATAATCTGAGAAGCTAGAATATATCAAAAAGAATGGGGCATCAAGATTGGAGGAAGACTCATTAACAACCTGTATTATGCAGATGACACAACCTTGCTTGCTGAAAGAGAACAGGACTTGAAGCACTCACTGATGAAGATCAAAGAACACGGCCTCCAGTATGGATTACGCCTCAAAATAAAGAAAACAAAAATCCTCACAACTGGAACAATAAGCAATGTATGATAAATGGAGAAAAGATTGAAGTTGTTAAGGATTTCATTTTACTTGGATCCATAATCAACACCATGGAAACAGCAGTCAAGAAATCAAAGGAAACATTGCATTGGGCAAATCTGCTGCAAAAGACCTCTTTAAAGTGTTAAAATCAAAGATGTTACTTTGAGAACTAAGGTGTGCCTGACCTAAGCCATGGCATTTTTAGTTGCCTCATATGCATGTGAAAGCTGGGAGACTGAAGAAGGATTTACGCCTCTGAGTTATGGTGATGGCAAAAAATATTGAATATACCATGTACTGCCAAAAGAAAGAAAAAAATCTGCCAGAATGCTCCTTAGAAGCAAGGATGGCGAGACTTTGTCTCACATACTTTGTACACGTTATCAGGAGGGACCAGACCCCAGAGGAAGACATCACCCTTGGTAAAGTAGAGGGTCAGTGAAAAAGAGGAAGATTCTCAACAACATGGATTGACACAGTGGCTGCAACTATGGGCTTAAGCATAACAACGATTGTGAGGATGGTGCAGGACCGGGCAGTGTTTCATTCTGTCTCTATGAGTTGGAACCAACTCAAAAGCACATAACAACTAACAACAATGTTTTTGGAAGTAGGCTGTCACAACTTTCTCCCACAGAGCGGCTGGTGGATTTGAAGCACTGACCTTCTGGTTAACAGCCGAGCACTTAATCACTGTACTACCAGGGCTTCTTACTGGACTAGTCACTCAGTAAGATACTGTAGCCACAGAGTGTATGGACTTCCCCTGAGCCATTTGCCAAGTGATGTCCCTGTATACAAGGTAGGAAAATGGTGGTCAACATATGTTGACCCTTTCTGGTGACTATACCACAGGGCCTGGTAACTGGACCAAGATTGGCCTGGGGACCTGTCTTAAGCTGGGTTCTCTAGAGAAGCAAAACCAGTGAAGAGTTTATATATATATATATATAAACCAACCAAACCAAACCCACTGCCATTGAGTCGATTCCGACTCATAGAAACCCTATAGGGCAGAGTAGAACTGTCCCATAGAGGTTCCAAGGAGCGCCTGGTGGATTTGAACTGCTGATACCTTGGTTAGCAGCCACAGCACTTAACCACTACGCCACCGGGGTTTCATATATATATATATACGTATATCCCCACTTGTCTGTCAGTTTGTTGAACTCTGGTGGCTTGCATGTTGCTGTGATGCTGGAAGCTATGCCACTAGTATTCAAATACCAGCAGGGTCATTTGTGGTGGACAGGTTCCAGCTAAGCTTCCAGACTAAGACAGACTAGGAAGAAGGGCCTGGTGATCTGCTTCTGAAAAAAAACGGCCAGTGAAAACATTATGAATAGTAGAGGAACATTGTCTGATATACTGCCAGATGATAGGTCATCAGGTTGGAAGGCACTCAAATACCACTGCTTCCTCAAAGTGGAGTAGACCTTAATGATGTGGATGGAGAAAGCTTTCAAGACCTTCATTTGCTGATGTGGCACAATGCAAAATGAGAAGAAATAGATGAAAACATCCATTAATAACAAAAATGTGGAATGTACGAAGTAAGAATCTAGGAAAATTGGAAATGGTCAAAAATCAAATGGAACACATAAACACCAATATTCTAGGCATTAGTGAGCTGAAATGGACTAGTATTGGCCATTTTGAACTGGACAATCTTATGGTCTACTATGCTGGAAATGACAAACTGATGCATTGCATTCATCTTCAAAAAGACATTTAAAAGATGGATCCTGAAGTACAGTGGTGTCAGTGATAGGATAATACCCATATACCTACAAGGAAGACCAGTTTATACAATTATTATTCAAACTTATGCACCAGCCACTAAGGTCAAAGATGAAGAAACTGGAGATTTTTACCAACTTCTTCAGTCTGAAATTTATTAAACATGCAATCAAGATGCATTGATAATTACTGGTGATTGGAATGTGAAAGTTGGAAACAAAGAAGCAGCATCAATAGTTGGAAAATATGACCTTGGTGATAAAAATGATATGAGAGATTGCATGATAGAATTTTGCAAAACGAATGACTTCTTTACTGCAAACACCTTTTTTCAGCAATAAAAATGGTGGCTATACACCTTGATCTAGCAGGATGGAATACTCAGGAATTAAATCAACTACGTCTGTTGAAAGAGATGATGGAAAAGCTTGATATCGTCAGTCAAAACAAGTCCAGGGTCCGCTTGCTGAACAGACCATCAATTGCTTATGTGGAAATCCAAGTTGAAGCTGAAGGAAATTAGAACAAGTCCATGAGAGCCAAAGTATGACCTTGAGTATATCCTACCTAATTTAGAGACCATCTCAAGAATAGATTCAATGCATTGAACACTAATGACTGAAGACCAGATGAGTTGTGGAATGACATCAAGGACATCATATATGAAGAAAACAGAAGATCATTAAAAAGACAGAAAAGACCAAAATGGATGTCAGAGGAGACTCTGAAATTTGTTTTTGAATGTCAAGTAGCTAAAGTGAATGAAAGAAAAGATCAAGTAAAACTGCTGAACAGAAGGCTTCAAAGGAAGGATTGAGAAGACAAAGAAAACTGTTATTAAAATGATATGTGCAAAGACCTGGAATTAAAAAAAAAAAAAAAGGGAAGAACACATTCAGCATTTCTCAAGCTGAAAGAACTGAAGAAAAAATTCAAGCCTTGGGTTGCAGTTTTGAAGGTATGCATGGGAAAAATATTGAATGACTCAGGAAGCATCAAAGGAAGATGGAAGGAATGCATAGACTCACTGCACCAAAGAATTAGTTGACATTCAGCCTTTGCAGGGAAACCCTGGTAACATATAGGTTAAGTGCTACAGCTGCTAACCAAAAATTTGGCAGTTCGAATCCACCGGTGCTCTTTGGAAAGTATATGGGGCAGTTCTACCTTGTCCTATAGAGTCACTGAGAGTTGGAATTAATTCAACGGCAATGAGTTTGGTTTTTTTATTTTAGTCATTTCAAGAGGTAGCAAATGATAAAGAAATGATAATACTGAAGGAAGAAGTCCAAGGCGCATTGAAGGCAATGGCAAAAAACAAGGCTCCGGGAATTGACGGAATACCAACTGAGATGTTTCAACAAACAGATGCAGCACAGGAAATGCTCTCTCATCCATGTCAAGATATTTGGAAGACAGCTACTTGACCAACCGACTGCAAGAGATCAGTATTTATGCATATTCCAAAGAGGTGATCCTACAGAATGTGGAAATTATCCAAAATTATCATTATTATCACACACAGGTAAAATTTTGCTGAATATCAAACAAAAGCAGTTTCAGCAGTAGATTGACAGGGGACTGCCAGAGATACAAGCCGGATTCAGAAGAGGACGTGAAACAAGGGATACCATTACTGATGTCAGAAGGATTTGTGCTGAAAACACACAATGCCTTGTCCTGTTCAGCATTTCTGTGAATGGTTTAGGACACCTACTTTAGGCACGTCCAATTTGTGCCTGTTGTTGTTGTTGTTACATGCCCTCAAGTAAATACTGATTCATAGTGACCCTGTGTACAACAGAATGAAACACTGCCCGGTCCTGCGCCATCCTAACAATCAGGATGTTTGAGTCCATGGTCGCAGCCACTGTGTCAGTCCATCTTGTTGAAAGTCTTCCTCTTTTTTGCTGACACTGTAATTTACAAAGCATGATGTCCTCCTCCAGGGACTGGTCTCTCCTGATAACATGTACAATGTACGTGAGATGAAGGTCCACCATTCTCCATGTCCTCTTCTGAATCTGGCTTGAATTTCTGGCAGTTCCCTGTTGATGTACTGTTGCAATTATAAATTGCTCACATGCAAGTTCAAGTTGAAGCTGAAGAAAATTAAAGCAAGTCCAAGACAGCCAATGTATGATCTTGAGTATATTCCACCTAAATTTAGAGACCATCTCAAGAATAGCTCTGCATTAACAGGTGTAAAAAAAAAGAGTCTAGAAGTTTGAACAAACGAGTTAGCTATAAGGGCAGAGTGCTTCCAAGGTAGGTCAGCTGCTGGTGGATCAAGGCCCCAAAGCTGCTTTCCCCATACACAGGACCCTTCTTCAGTCTTGTCGGAGGAGGCAGTGTAGAGAAAGTCTGTCCTGGGTGGTGGCGGGGTTTAATCCAGTTTTGAGATGTGGAGTCATATCCAAAAAGTGCCCCAGAAGCAGTGGAATTTCCTTATTGTAAAGGAGAAATTTAATTTTGAGAGAATGGATGCTTTATCTGCTTTTGCCAGTGCTTATAAACCAATTCAGAATCTCAGTGGGAAAACTAGAAAAGTTACCTGTGGCCACACCTAAGCTATTTGGGGCTCTGTCCAGGTAGAAGACTGCCCGGTCTGTTTGAGGAGTCCCTGGGTGCTACAACTTGGCTGCTAAGTGCCAGGTTGAAGATTCAAGTCCACACCAAGGCCTGCTGATCTGGTGTTGAAAAATCAGCCACTGAAAACCCTGTAGCACACAGTTTACCCTGTCACACATGGAGTCGCCATGAGTCAGAATCTACTCAACAGCAAACGGTTTGGTTTGGCTCTGCTTGAAGGTCACGTTTTCAATTCTATTTCCTCAGTTTCTGGCTACTGCCTCCTTGCCAAGGCTCTTAAGCAGAATACATGAGCAGGTGAGTTGTATCAGTTCTGGATTTTGGACAAGAACATTTTAAATCTCCCTTCCTTTCCCTATCTTGCTCCTCAACTATGCCCCAGGGGAGTGAGTCTGCCTACCCATCTAGGGATGAATTCGGATCATTCCCATCCAGGCAGGGGAACCATACTGTGGAGAAGACTCAGATGCCCAATGGCAGGTGAAGTGGGTGGAGCCTGGAGTTCACTGGTTCTGGATCTCTATATCTGCAAGCAGGAAGCACCAGGTCTATAACCAACTTACAGAAAATATGGTGGATAGAAAAACAACTTAAATCACCCCACATGGAGGCCATCTCCCATATCCAGAATGGAAGGGGGATTCCAAGGGACAAGTGACTCAGGTCCCCCACAGCCCCAAGGCCTGGGAGAAAGGGGGTAGGGGAAGTATAAGATAAAAGAAACTTAAGTCATAAAAACCAAAAGCAATAGGTGGACCTGTTTGGGTCCTGATTCCAAATAAACTACCCATGATAAGACATCTTTGAGAAAATTGGGGAAATTTAAATATAGACTAGAGGATGCTAGGAATTACTATTAATTCTGTCATGTTTAATTATATCATGACGGTAATAGTAAAAAATGTCATTATCAGGTATAGACACAACATCGAATGAAGTATTTATGGGACGAAACGTCACTGGAACATGAGTACAGGGAAGATTCATTATACTATTCTATCTTTTTGCTTATTTGAAAATGTCTATAATAAGATATTTTTTAAGGACCCATATAGATGGATAAAGGAAAAGATTTTTACTGTGTTTTGTCTTATTAACAGACTTCTATGTTTTCAAATGAATTATTCTTCAAATGTGGCTTGTGAGTGTATTTAACCTGTCAAATCGAGCTCCTATACAATCCCATATTAAGACCAGGCCAGAGAGAGCAAGTAAAGAAACTAACTAGTGAACGCTTTGGAAAAATCTGGGATTGGAATGCCAAGAAATAGTATGTCTTCTCTGAGAGAGGAAATGTTCTCTCTCCTTCCAAAGGCACGATTGGGCAAAACTACTAATTAAACTACTGGATTAAAATTAATTCGTAGAGAAACAGGACATTCTAGAACATCCCCAAATAAATATGGAAGGACTTAATTGCAATGGCACCAAATCATAAGAAGCATACAGCTGAGGGGAAATCACATACAGTTAAATGACTAGCAAAGCACATTTGCCTAAATGGCTAGGCAATTTGGAGTTTGTGTCTTAAGTATTGTACTGTGAAATTTCAATTAGGAGCTAAGTGCTGTGAAATGAGCTGTGCTTGAGGACTTTGGCCGCCCATTAGGTGTGCACTATGATTTTCCAAGTATGGCATAAACAGGAAGAGAGAGAGAGAGAAGTCAGGCAGACATTGGCATTTTGTTTGCATCTGAGTTTAAGTATTTTCATGCATTTCAGAGATATGCATACATGTTATCACGGTGAGCAAGATGAGTGAATCTGTTCATAAACATGGTGAGCAAAATGTGTAATACGTGTGTGAAGTGTCAGCTTGGGAGTCAAACATAAGTAGGCAAGCTCCCAGCAACTTTGCACACTTGAGTTCCCTTAATGGAAAGAAAAGAAAAAGACTTCATTATGGTCTCTTACAGTGGTTTATTGTTTGAAACAGTCACTCTGCGCAAAGTTGAGACATGTTGGTAAAACACAAGGTTTTACTGTAGGTAGCAGTGTGTGCTGTTATGTGTAATATGTACTAAAATTAAACATTGCTTGGCTCTATCTCCTTGAGTACAGAAGGGAAGAGACTGGTTTTAAGAGTGCTCTTAGAGGTGGTGAATTTAGTCATGATTGAAGTTGTATCTTTGTTACGGATTTGTTATGGATTGAACTAACCCCTACGCCTGCTGATGTAATTCCACCTAGAAATAGGGTTCTGTTTGTTATGCTAATGAGGCCATATAAATGTAGGACATGTCTAAAACCCAATGGCTTTCAAGATATAAAAAGAACACATTAGACAGAGACAAGCAAGCACAAGTGGGGGAAAGATAGATGCCATGTGGAATTCACCAAGGAACCAAGGAATACAAACTGAAAGAGTCAAAGATTTTCCCTCAGAGCTGATAGAGAGAGAGCCTTTCCCTAAAGCTAGTGCCCTGAATTTGGACTTCTAGCCTCCTGAACTGTGAGAAAATAAATTTCTGTTCTTTAAAGCCACCCACTTGTGGCATTTCTGTTACAGCAGACTTGGGAAACTAGAACAGTCATTCTGCTTCAGAATCCCAAAACGGGATTGTAGGAAAGGAACTAACTTTGCCAGGTAATGCTAAGACCATTAAAATCATCTTGCTGGGGAAATCACAAAAGATTGTCAAACACTGCTCCAGATAGTCTTCCATCAATACGCCAGAGCCCAGTTTAACTCAATCCTTGGAGTCCATGCAGACAACAAATGTAACAAGCCTTTTGTGCCCAGGCAGGAGAGGGTGTTTATAAAACAAAGATGGTTAACATGTTTCCAGTCTCTTAAGGATAGGATGCAGAAAAAATGTGGGATTCAGAATTCCAGTTACCTGTGTGCAAATACAATTTTGTGGCTCGAGAGTTGTGCAACCTTGGGCAGATTACTTAATCACTCTTAGTTTCAGTTTTCTAACGAGAAAAAGAATACCTATCTCAAAAACTTGATGGAAGTAAATTCAGTAATAAATGCTTGGCCTTTTCTAAGCGAATCCTTAATAACAAGAGAGATATAATCATGAGCCCACAATGTCACGTACTATATGACAGTGAAATAAGTATGGTAAGGGTCGCTGTGATTTACTAGAAGGGAGAAATGAGCCTTGCACAGGGGCTTGCAGGGGGACTTTGGGGCCAGTGGCTGGAGGTGAAATATCTCATCGTAACTATCAGTGGGCTACATTACCTCTGAAAGTGACTTATTCTAAATTCTCAGCTTCCTCATCTATAAATCCTCACACAATATTATCTAAGGGTTTTTAAATTATTTATTTAGTTTTCAGTAGTACTGCATTAACACAGTCCAAATATCAAACACATGAAAAGATGTTCAGAGATGCCTGCTTTTGCCTGTCCCCACCTGCCCAGGCCCATTTCCCCACTGGGAACACCACTCCATTGACTTCTTGTCATCATTTCAGAGGCATTTGCTTTGTTTTGTTTTGTGTGTCTGTGCTCATTTCTGCATTTACAAGCCACGGTATTTTCTTTTTTTCCCCTTCCTTTTTTAAGCAAAATAGTTGCATAGGGCATACGCTGTTCTGTCCGCAACTTTATTTTTTTTCACTTGCTATGTTTTGTGAGAGTAGTTTAGAGTAAACTGTATAAAGCTGGCCTCCGAACCACTCCTACGGAGATTTAATTATGACATTGTTTCAAAGTCCCCAACATAAACTGGTCTCACTTTACAGAGCCCAGAGTGGATCTCACTATGACACTTTTCAACTTAAACACCCGTTACCACCTCTTTCTTGTGGGGCGTCGTCCACATACTGTGGGTGGCCCTCCGGACCCCACAGTCTACCCTGGTGCCTCCGTGGGGCTCCAGCCTCAGGGGCTGGCCACTGCTCCACAAATGCACCCTGAGTGCTTTGTGCCTGGTCGTTCCTCAGGCCAGCCCTGCACCTGAAGTGAGAGCCCTAGTCTACGTGCTGCCCTCAGGCAGCAACACCTGCCCTGGGCCCACATAACACTGGGACCCCCTGCTGAATGAGCTAAAATAGAGCTCCATTTTGAGGTTTTCTCAGATCTTCTCAAACAGAATTACTCACCCCATAGTACTCTGTATTCACCTTTAAAGCAGCATTTTTCCATGGTGGTTACAGTGATTTGTCACAGGTGCCTGGCTCTGGGGCTAGTCTGCCAGGCTTTTGGAGGTGGGTGTCTTAGTTATCAAGGGCTACTATAATAGAAATCCCACAATTGGGTGGCTTTAATACACAAATTTATTTTCTCACAGTTTAGGAGGCTAGAAGTCCAAATTCAGGGTGCCAGCTCTAGAAGAAGGCTTTCTCTCTGACAGGCTTTGGAGGAAAGTCCTTGTCTCTTCTAAGCTTCTGCTTCTAGGCAATCTTCATGTGGCTTGACACCTCTCTTCCCCCATCTCTGCTTCTCTCTTAGCTTGTTTAATCTCTTTTATATCTCCAAAATGATTGACTCAAAATACATCCTACACTAATTTTGTCTCATTAACATAACAAAGACAACTCATTCCCAAATGGGATTATAACCACAGCCATAAAACCCAAAACCAAACCCATTGCCATCAGGTCAATTCTGAGTCATAGCTACCCTACAGGACAGAGTAGAACTGCCCCTAGGGTTTCCAAGGAGTGTCTGGTGGATTTGAACTGCTGGCCATTTGGTAAACAGATGAGCTCTTACCCATTGTGCCACCAGGGCTCCAGCCACAGGCATAGAGGTTAGGAATTACAACAAAATATTTTGGGAGAACATAATTAACCCATAATAGTGGGTCTGTCCTGGAGTACAGGCAAGGCCTCAGAGCCTGGCTCTGGACAGGTGGGAAGCATGTTGTCCAAAAGTCCCCCTGGGATCAGGTGACATGCTCACAGGAAATGAGCCCATAACTCCCCTAGAAAGATGCTCTGCAGAGACAAACCACAAATCCCTTTTGGTTGACTGTGGTCTCATTCAATATTAGTTGAATGTATGAATAAACGGCAAGGTCTAAAAACCAGTTCAGTTCTCTTCTGTTCTATTCTGACCCTAAGGGCAATGCAGTTCTCATCCTGACTACCCGAGGTTAGTTCAGGTCTCATAGATTAAAGGGCGTAGTCCTCCAGACTGCCACGTCTGCCCAAGACTTCAGACACCAGCCACAAGTTTGAAGGTCCTTCTGAAAAAGTGGCTACAAATTTGGGGGGTTCTCCCTTTCTGGTTCAATAATTTGTTAGAATGACTTACAGAACTCACAGGGCATTATACAGAGTGAGCATAAAGAGCTACATAGGCTTAGGTGTGGGAGGGCTCCCAGCATGAAGCTTCCACGTCCCAAGAGACACAAAATGCACCTGTGCATTGATGTCTTCACCAACCAGGAAGCTCACTGATCTTCTGTATCCACAGTTTTTATCGTGGCTTCCTTATGTAGGTGTGATTGACTACATCATTGCCCACAGGCTTGAAGTCTATCTTTAGTACCCCTCCCCTCCCCAGAGGTCAGGTTAATATCTTGTTGCAACTTCCACCGTGGGTCATCTGATAGTTTAACTTCTCAGGTATAGTCTGAGCACCTCCATGAATAACAAAGACACTCCAATCATTCAGGAAATCCCAAAGGTTTAGAGGTTACCTCCCAGGAACCACAGACAAACACCAAATTCTTGTGGTAAAATAATTCTTCACCTCACATAAGGTCTCTGAATTCTATTCCTTTTCAAACTCCTTTGGGGCCTAAGGCAACATTGCAACATTAGGTGTGTGACAATTGCCAAAACAGAAAACTAAACAAAGCAAAAACATACACACTACAACAAGTAAAACAGCTAAGTGAAGAGTAAGTAATTTACTCTCCCAATTAAAGAGATATAGTAAAGAGTTCTGCATGGTCAGTCCACTCGGAATAAAGGTGAGCTCATGTGCAAGTATTCTTGACTCCTCACTAGCCACTAAGTTAGTGATACCTTCAATATGGCCAGAGATTGGCTTTATCTTGTTTAATTCTTCGTCTGTTGAGTTAATCCTTGTACCCACCACAGAATCTAGTTCAGGCTACATATTCTAGAGGTTTAATGAATGCTTATTTAGTGAATAAATTAATGAATGTTGAATAAGTGCCTACACCTTGCTGTGGAGTCAGAGGGTTAGTCCTGTCTGTCCTGGACTCATAATTTAGGTTCAGGTGGAAAATCTACTACCTCAAGTGATTTTAGCTCTCAGTGACCTGGCTTGGATTTAAATATCACAAGTTGAGAGGCACAAACTAAATGGAAGTTTTTATATCTATCTAACAAGAAGAGCAACATTTTCCTTCTTTCTGCCATTTAGTTTTATGAAAGAAACAGCATTCATTATTGAAGATGGTATGTGATGTTCATCATGTTCTGGGAGACAAATTTGTTTTCAAGGAGTGGGAATCTAAGAAATAAAGGAGCACATAACTGAAGGCAAAGGCTTCTCTCATGTCATTCTTTAATTTTTGATACAGTAGCCACACAGACCATGAACACATTCCTGGCATTAAAGCACCATTAGAGAAGCATCGCCTATGACGACCAGGAGACCCTGCTCTTTCATAACTGGACCTTTTGTGACACGTTTCCATGGTGACTGGTGAATAGAGCTCTGCCATCTGAGCATACCTTCATCTCCAGGAAGATTTAGTGAGCAAAAGCTGCAAAGGAACTATATGAGAAAAAAAGTGGCTTCCTTCTCTTTCATTCTTTTCTCTTAAACTGTAATTTGACTTCTCAGAAAGGGGAGTGGGAATAAGTTGAAGTGGAAAGCATCCCTTGAACTCCAAATCAAAATATCCAAGCATTCTACTGTTTTATTTACCTATTTATTTATTTTTATTCGAGGTTCTGTCCCCAAGTTAAAAGTTAGGCATTGGAATTTCATGAGGGGCTTCTGAGAGAAATGCTGGTTGCATAGGGAGATCTAGGCAGACCTGGCTGAAGGCTGCAGGAGGGGCTCTGGTGTGGGGGTTGCAGCCCTTTCCTGTACTTTCCCTTCGTGTTGTTGCCTGGTGGAAAACCCAGGTTCTTACTCGGCGTGACTCGTGGTGGCCACTAAACCACAGATGGAGGTGAGAGAATAAAAAAGCACCTTTATTTCATTGTACAAGGAAATGGAGCCAGTCGGTGCTTACTGCTGCCAAGACCGCTCCCAGGAGCTGGCAGGCAGGTTACTTTTAAAGGGGTTTACAAGTAGAGAGTTCGTACAAGTTATGTCAGCAACATTCTTAATCATATCATGCAAGTGCGATGGGGTTTACATATAACCTCCAAGCAAAACCGGGATTCAAATGCAAAGCTGAGGAGGGGGAAGTCCAGCAAATGATTTTTCAGTACAACACTGTAGGGGCGGAAGCCAGGTAAAGAATACAGCACTGTGGGGGCTCTGTCTCACTTCTCCCATTTCTTTTTGGACATTGGTCATTTCAGACCAGTGTCCATTTTGAACTACAGCCCTGCTCAGAATTGTTTGGTTTATTTTCTGGGGAGTGGCATATATTGGACCTAGGCCTTTTATTGTGGCTACTGACCTCTTGTTGGTTTATGACTGACTATTTGCTAAATATTAAAAGCAAAAGAGTAGCTTTTATGCCCTGTTTATTGAATGTCTCCTTAAAAGATTCCTTTTTTTTTTTTTTAGATTGTCTTTATACCTCAGGGCCCAGTTGATGTGCCTTTATGAGTCTTCTTGAGTCCAGCTCCAGCTGGGTGACATTCTCTATGCTCAAGGGCAGGGAATAATGATTTCAATATTATTTTCTAAATCATTCCCTCTTGTTGATCAGAGATTGGAGATGATCAATACCTGGACTTACTTGAGCTCCTAAATGGCACCCACTGCAGGCTCTTTAAACTCACAGCCCTGGTTTTCCACCAGATACCATCTAGTTTTTCACCAGGCTATTAAGTGAGAGCAATATTTTCAATCACATTGCCATAGTGAGCAGACTTAATGTACGTCAACATTTTAGCCCGAGGCGTTCTTTTGTCCTTTTAGATGTGTAAGGCAATAGGAGATAATTTTTATTACACCTAATACTATCAAGATGCAGACTACTACCATCCCTTATAGCAAGGATCTAGCCCATGTACTTATTCTTGATGGTAACCAACCAAATAAATCTGGTGTTTGTAAGGGTGTTACAGTGTGTAACCAAGTAGCTTGCTGTCTAATTGTACTTTTATCATGTTCTACTTCTGTGTTATTTATCCAGTTGAAACAAAAGGTATTTGCTACAGCATAGACTATACTTTCTTGGGCTGATAAAAAAATCTTAAGGCTATTTTGTTATCTCATCTCACCTTGGCTAATGAGGTCAAAGATTACTGTTGCATCTTTATCTCATTAGCAACTCTGTTATTTGTCCCATAATGATTGATAAGTTTTTTGAAGATTTTTCCAATTCATCTACACCATAACTAGGAATTAAAGCTACCAACCATACCCTGAGTGTTGGACCAACGGGTTTCTTTTTGACTCTCATTTTATAGTGTGTAACAATTTAACATTATCTTTTCAATTTTTTTCAATATTTATTAGTACCATTAATATGAATACCTAAAAAACCCAAACCCCTTGTTGTCGAGTCGATTCCAACTCATAGTGACCCTATACGACAGAGTAAAACTGCCCCACAGAGTTTCCAAGGAGCACCTGGTGGATTCGAACTGCTGACCTTATGGTTAGCAGCTGTAGCAGTTAACCACTATGCTATCAGGGTTTCCATGAATATATAAAGGTAATCCTAAAATTCTCAGTCTATTTCCCATACATTCACCAGGAATCTAAACAAGAGATTGCCCATATAAACCCACTGTCAGTTGGAAAGGGATATTTAAAGCCAGTATAGTCGGATCCACCACATACAAAATTTGTCTAGAGGAAACAGAAGGTATAGAAAAATTCACATGTGACAATCAGATTTTCATTAAAGAATACATGATTAACAAGATGATATAAGATGGACCGGTACTGTTGAAGGTCTTCAGTCAACCTGTTTAAAGCATACTAAATGTTCTTCTCAGCTACAAACAGAACAGCCAGACACATTGTGTCTGAGGAAAAAACATTCTAGAGAGGGGGTGGGCACACAAAAGCATGGTAACAGGCAGCATCTGGTGGGTTCTCATGCATCTGTGGAGAAGGTCAGAGTGGGCAGTGCCTCAGGGGGCCCTGTGGAGATCAGAGAAAAGGGGGCGACCTGGGAACCCTGGCCCCCTGTGCGTGGGGGTGACCTGGGAAGCCTGACCTCCCGTGCCTGGGGGTGACCTGGGAACCCTGGCCTCCCGTGCCTGGGGGTGACCTGGGAACCCTGGCCTCCCATGCCTGGGGGTGATCTGGGAACCCTGGCCCCCTGTGCCTGGGGGTGACCTGGGAACCCTGGCCTCAGGTGTCTGGGGGTGACCTGGGATCCCTGGCCTCAGGTGCCTGGGGGTGACCTGGGATCCCTGGCCTCAGGTGCCTGGGGATGACCTGGGAACCCTGGCCTACTGTGCCTGGGGCGTGACCTGGGAACCTTGGCCTCAGGTGCCTGGGGGTGACCTGGAAACCCTGGCCGCAGGTGCCTGGGGGTGACCTGGAAACCCTGGCCTCAGGTGCCTGGGGGTGACCTGGGAACCCTGGCCTCCTGTGCCTGGGGGTGACCTGGGAACCCTGGCCTCCTGTGCCTGGGGGTGACCTGGGAGCCCTGGCCTCCTGTGCCTGGGAGTGGCCTGGGAACCCTGGCCTCCTGTGTCTGGGGGTGACCTGGGATCCCTGGCCTCAGGTGCCTGGGGGTGACCTGGGAACCCTGGTCCCCTGTGCCTGGGGGTGACCTGGGAACCCTGGCCTCCTGTGCCTGGGGGTGACCTGGGAACCCTGGCCTCCTGTGCCTGGGGGTGACCTGGGAGCCCTGGCCTCCTGTGCCTGGGAGTGGCCTGGGAACCCTGGCCTCCTGTGTCTGGGGGTGACCTGGGATCCCTGGCCTCAGGTGCCTGGGGGTGACCTGGGAACCCTGGTCCCCTGTGCCTGGGGGTGACCTGGGAACCCTGGCCTACCATGCCTGGGGGTGACCTGGGAACCCTGGCCTACCATGCCTGGGGGTGACCTGGGAACCCTGCCCTTCTGTGCCTGGGGGTGACCTGGGAACCCTGGCCCCCTGTGCCTGGGGGTGACCCGGGAACCCTGGCCCCCTGTGCCTGGGGGTGACCTGGGAACCCTGGCCTCCTGTGCCTGGGGGTGACCTGGGAACCCTGACCTACCGTGCCTGGAGGTGACCTGGGAACCCTGGTCCCCTGTGCCCACACCTGTGAACAATGAAGGGTGGATGGGATGGTGTCAAAGTCATTGCCAGGGAATGGGCAGCTTCTGTAAATAGTCATTTGAGGGTAGGTGGTGCAATCTTATTAGGAGCAGATGCATATCCAGAGTTGCCCTTGATTCCTGTGGGGGTTTCTGCAGGAAGGGATGCTGGAGCCAGGGCAGGGCCAGTGGGAGGAGGGGTTAGATGTTAGGAGGGACATGGGACCTGGGGAGAGAGAGGAGAGCAGGTGGGTGACAACCGTGGGAACAGGAGTGAGCTATTCACTGCCAGAGGGAGCCGGGGAAGGAGGCACATTGGAAGAGGACCAAGGTGATGCCTGTCCTGGCCAGCTGGCATGGTTCTTGCACGCCAACTGGTGGAAAATGAGGATTAGACTGATGTTTACCGCCCACTGCCCACCTTCTAAGCATTTCTGTGGAGACCTTGGCATGTTGGAAATAACCTACTGTGTAGGGACTTCTGTGAGTCCCGCCTCACCTATGAGAGGGCCGTGACCAAGGATGCCAGGGCAGTAAAACCTGAGCTTCTACCCTGTGACTCCACCCCAAGCCCCTGTGCTTAACACGCCCTGTGGGCTGCGGGCTGAGGGGAGGGGGAAAGACCCCAAAGTGGGAGTGGGCCTGGGAGACTTGGTGGAGACCTGCTGGGGGTGGGAGGAAGAGGACTACGGAGGAGGAGCAGAGCAGGGGCGAGTAGCTCTCCCTTCCAGCCCTTCCAGCCCTGCCAAAGGCCGCACAGCCGGCATCCTCTCCACTCCCAAAGGGACGGGCGATGTTCTAGGACTTGGAGCTCTCACCCCTGCGGTGGAATCACCTGGTCCTGGCCCCACCCCAGAGAACTAGATGCTTTTAACCGGCTGTGCTGGTATCCGGATTTAAAAGCTCCCCAGGTCGTTCTGGAATGAAGCCGGGATGGAGCGAGGAATCAGGTCCTCAGGGTTTAAGTTCACCCTTTTCCACAATTCAGGACAGCTCAACGTAGAGGCCTTGGAGAGGCGGGGCTGACAGGGAATGGGGACGTAAACCCCAGCACCAGACGCGGTTCTACCTCAGTATGTGTCCTTCCCGATAGGGGCCGCGATGAATTTGGGGGTTGCCTGATGTTTTATAGCATTCTTTAAGTGTCATGGTGTGCTGGGTTTTGCAAATAAAATCTCTACGAGGAAAAGGAGAGGCATGACCACAAGAAGGGTTTCCGCGCTTTGTGCCTTTGTCCTGGGCACCGGGAGGAGCCGCGGGAGGGCTCTCCACCTCGGCCCCGCCCGCTGCCCGGCCCCTCAGCCAAAGCCTGCCTGTTCCAGACATCACCAAGCTAGGCGAATGGCAGATCGCCACTCCTGTAAGAAGAGTTCACCCACCAATGCGGATTTCCATGGAAACCAGACACAAACGCCTCAGAAAAAAGGGACGGCCAGGGGCCTGGTCTCCTGGCATCCCGGATCCGCTTTAGCGCCCTCACCGTTAGCGCAGCTCCCCCGCCCGCTCTGCGCGCGCTTTCAGACCAGTGGGGCTGCTTTTTCTTGGGGGGTTCCAGGAGTTCAATTTATTCAGCCAGAAAAGCAATGATTTATTTAGATCGCTTACCTTTGTGAAAAGCTGTTGTACGGAGAACGGTGGCCATTTTCTCATTATTACTGAAGGAAAGGGAGAAAGAGAAACGTCTTCCCAATAGGAGAAATGTAGATAAGCTCTAAGGAAGAACTTTCCAATGTTAGGGTTATAAATAAAGCACTGCAAGAAGCTTGATGAAATGTCTGAGGAGGTCGCTTCTTAGAACTCTTACTCATAGGATGGATTCCATTTGGAAACGTGATTTAGAATCTAGCACGTCAGAGCTGGAGAGAATCTTCCTTAGAAATCTAGCCACAATGCCTGATTTCACCGACAGGGCACTCAGGCCCTGTGATAAAGGACTCAGGGCAGCATCTTGGGTGGGGTGGAGGGTAGGGGCCCTGGGGATGTCCTCCCCCAGATGAAAAAAAAAATTTTTTTTTTTTTTTTTTTGTTAAGCCCTGCAAAAGGAAGTGCGCTGCCAGACGGCGCTGCGGCTCTGCCTCTGCCTTAGACTGGGCTTGGCTGCTCAGGAGTGGGCGTCTGAGGGAGTGACCCTGCCACCCCTGGCAGCAGGGGTGGGAGGTGCTGTGCCATGTGGCTCAGGGCTACTACACAGGATATGTCTATTCAAGTCAGCATTGGAACTTCACCCCCAAATCCTGCTGACTCTACGATCTCCTGAAGGCGATTCCAGGGCCTCCCTGTCCCACATGTCTTTCCATGTGGGTCCAGCTGCTGGAGCCTGCGTGCTGCCAGCCATCAGAAACTGACACTAAATGTCAGGAAGAATCCTTGGGAGGATGGTTGAAAATGCAACTCCCCTCAAGAGCTTTTGATGAGTCTGGGTAGGATGTAGGTCAGGTTTTGTCTTTTTCCCCTAGCAAGTACCCAGGGTTGGATCTGAATCAAAACACTGGTTTAGATCCTCACTACTCAGAGTGTGGCCCATGGACAGGCAGGTGCAGAATCAACTGGAAGCTGTCAATAAATTTAGAATCTTAGGCCCACCTCAGATGGACTGAATGAGAATCCAGATTCTCACTCAATTTTGAGAAGCTCTGCTTAGTTAGGTTCGTGTCCATATGATCTTATGGGCTCCCTTAGTGGTGGTGGAGGCATTGTCAGAATCCTTACTTAGCAGGATGTTTATAAGATGCCTAAGGACTTCAGAAATCATCATTTTACCACTCAGGAAAAGTTATTGTCAAAAACTGTGACAGTTTTGTGATTTTACCCTGCTTTTAAGCTAACAAATTGGCCTGCCACCATTTCCGAGATTCTGGCAGAAGACACAAGACTTCCGGGTCAGAGACAAAGGATTTTGCTACAGCACACTAGGAGGACGAGCTTCAGGTTCATACTGGTTTGCTTCATCCCAGCATTCCACAGGGTTGACGCTGAGGGGCCCACTGTGCACAGAGTGAGTTTGTATCACAGCTGAAGAACTCCAAGCTTAGGAATCCCTCAGTCTTTTTAAGGGGCTAAAAATATACCTGCCCAACAAATGCCAAAGAAGGAGACGTTATCTTTATTATCCTAGTCAGGAAACAAATCCATGCTCTACCCCAAAGCTGTTTGCTGTACAAATATCCTTGAAACTATAGTCTGAACCAAGAGGTGCAGGGAGGCACAGAGAACTGTCTCTCAACAACACTTTATTTTTATACAAATAATACACTCCTTCTGTTTGTTTGCCAAATGGGGACCTCCCTGCTCTGTGAGGTTTTTTCATAAGTGTGCTATGCTAATTTTTTTTACAGCAGCATGTAAAAAAATTGGCATAGTGGCAATTACTAAATAAGTACTCTCTTGGAAGTCCCCTCTTTCATTTGGAATATGATTCTCTCAGTATCTTCTCTTGCAGACAAACCCACATATGCCAACGCAATTTCTCTAGGTGACACACACGGTTTGCACTCCACTGATAATCTAAAGGTTGGCAGTTTGAACTCACCATTGGGTAAGGCCTAGTGATCTGCTTTCTTTAAGATTACAGCCAAGAAAACCCTATGGAACTGTTCTTCTCTGTAACACGTGGGGTGTCCCTGAGATGGAATTGACTTGATGGCGACTAACAACAACAATAACATTGTCAACACATAGAGAATTAATGGTTAGGATTTAAGAGGCCCGTTTTGAACCTTAAAGAATCTTTGTACATAGGAATCGAATATACCTGAAGGTTGTCATTTCCATCTTGCACATCCTACAGCAGAGACTTGTCGGGCTCTGTTTTTACAAAAATATGGTAAGGGATCAAAAGGCTGTTCAGAATTTCCTCTGTCGGCTTAACCACGTGATGAATTAGTTAAAATAATACAAATTAAAATAGTAAATAAGTAATGACAATAGTAGTTTGTATTTTTAATACTTTACATTTTTAATGCAGTTTCACATTTATTATCAAATTCAATTCTCAAAATATGATTGCTTCTCTTTTCCAGATGAAGACACTCAGAAGGATTAAGCAGCTTGTTGAAAGCCACAGCTAATGTGTAGAGCTGGGTCTCATATCCAGGGGCTGTGACCTTTAGTGGGAAAATGTTTAATGGACACATTTATTTAGTCAAGGAAAAAAGATGGAGGCAGCTTAGTGCTTACACATAAAACTCAATATCACTAGTTCCACCAGGAAAGAGAATAACCAAAAGGCACTGGTGATTTTTTTTTTTTTTTTTCCTTTCTAGAGCCATTTTGTGGCAACTTAGCACTTTCCAGGGATCATTGACAAGATTCAGCTTCCTCTCCTGATGTCCGCTCCCCTGGAGTCTAGATTTGAGAATGGGCCAAGTCTGTAAGGACAATATGCGTGTTAGATTAGAAACCCAGCTCTGAATTCATTCAAATAATGCTTTTCAAGTATTATAAAGGAGCCCATTGTAGTATTTACATTAACTACCACGAAGCTTACTGTATGGGAAACCTTTATCTCATTAACCACACTGCAAATCTCAGGTTTAATAAATCATATTTAGTAGCCCACTTGAAGCAATTTTTTAATTCCCATTCAGGTATTTAGGAGAGCTTTAATACAATTTCCCTTTTATTTATTTATTTATTTATTTTTCTTCTATCTTTTCCCCTTTCATTCTATGCATAACCCTCTTAAAATTAAGATGGCCTCAGCAGGTCCCTCTGTTTTATCACTGAGCAGGAGCAGACTTGTCCTTGGTTTTCTCCCTACTCACACAACCTTCTCATCCATTCACTGGTCACTTCCCATGGCTTCTTAGGTAGTAGGTGCTAGCAAAGTGGGGCCTGCCGCTGTGGGCTTCTAGATGTGCCGTGGGAGAGCACACATGGCCTTGGGGTGGTGTTCCTGGGCCATGCCTCCTCCTCTAGTGTTAAAACATTTGCTTTAGGAAAAAAAAAAGGTATTTTCTTCAGAACTTCTTGTTTGTAGGTCACTGGATTAGATTTTTACTTCCCTGCTGTTTTAAATACACTTTTCAATTGTGCGATCAAATAACACTGCTTGGAAAATCTTTGGGCCAAACAATACAGTATTGTGTTGCTGGCTTGAGATTTAGAACTTCACTGGTGAGGGGACAGCCCAGGTGAGGGCACCATAATTGTTCAGTTAAGGTGGGAAGAATAAAGAATGGAAAGGCAGAGTCTGTGGCCAGCAGACCCATAGCACCGTGTTGGCAGTGGCTGTCCTTTCAGAGGGTACCTTGGAGAGCTAAACAACTGCCGGGAATCTGGGATGCTTGTTTGGGGGGAAATGTGATCAGAAAAGTGATAGATGACTCCCTGTGGATTCCACCACGAAGGAAGTAGGAAAGACAGCACAGGATGGCAGCACTGTGTGAACGTCACTGGGATGACAACAGCTTTCCTCCCAGCCTGTTGGTGGGTATGAGAGGTGCAGCAAGTAGGGCCTTGAGAGTGGGTTTGCTCCAGGAAGTGTGAGGTGTGGTGGAGGGTGGTATGTTGTTAGAGGGGGAGGTGGGGGAAGGACTATAGGGCAAGAAAGGCAGACCAAAAAAATAAAAAATAAAAACCTCCTTTTCTGCAATTTGGGTTTATACACGACATGCTGGGAACCACCTGAATTTATACTAAAAAAAAAATACTAGCTAACCAAAATTTTTTTAACCAAAGGGTTGGCAGTTCGAATCTGCCAGGCGCTCCTTGGAAACTCTATGGGGCAGTTCTACCCTGTCCTATAGGGTCGCTATGAGTCGGAATCGACTTGATGGCACTGGGTTCGGTTCTCCCATCTTCACTTTATCAACCTTTACTTCTAATCTCTTTTAATTTTTAAAAGAGCTTGATTGTTGTATAATTAATATACCATAAGTTGCACATATTTAGAGAATACAATTTGATAAGTTTTGACATATGTACATGTTTGTGAAACCATCACTGCCATCAAGATAGCCAACATATCCATCAGTCTCAAAAGTCTCCTTCTGCCCCTTTGTAATCTCTTCCGTTTGCTTCCACCCCTCCTCAGGCAACCACTCATCTGCTCTGTTACTATAGATTAGTTTGCATTTTCTAGAACTTTATACAAATGAAATCAAATCATATGGGCTTTGTTCGTTTGACTTCTTTCATTGAGTGTAATTGTGTTGAAATTCATTTATGTAGTAATGTGAATGATTTGTCTATTTGTTTTTCTGTTGCTGGGTAAGTTTCCATTATGTGGGTATACCACATTTTTTTTTTTTTTTTTATCCATTTACCTGTTGAGGGACATCTTTGTTTCAAGTTATGGGTTATTACAAACAAAGCTGTTACGAATATTCATGTGCAAGTATATGGATGTATGCTTTCAGTTCTCTTTCACAAATGCCTAGGAGTGGAATGGCTGCATCATATGGTAAGAGTTCTTTCAGCTATTTAAGAAACTGTCAAACTGTTTTATAAAATGATTGCACCATTTTATATTCCCACGATAAGCGTATGAGAGTTCCAATTCCTCCATACATTTACTAACACCTGGTATAGTCAGTGTCTTAGTCATCTAGTGCTGCTATAACAGAAATACCACAAGTGGATGGCTTTAACAAAGAGAAATTTATTTTCTCACAGTCTAGTAGGTTACAAGTCCAAATTCAGAGGGTCATCTCCACTGGAAGGCTCTCGCTTTCTTTTGGCTCTGGAGAAGGTCCTTCTCATCAATCTTTCTCTGGACTAGAAGCGCTTCTGTGAAGGGACTTTGGTCCAAAAGGCATGTTCTGCTTCCAGCACTACTGTCTTGGTGGTATGAGGTCCCCAACTCTCTGTTTGCTTCCCTTTCCTTTTATCTCTTGTAAGATAAAAGGTGGTGCAGGCCACATCCCAGGGAAATTCCCTTTACATTGGCTCAGGGATGTGACCTGGGTAAGGGTGTTACAATCCCACCCTAATCCTCTTTAACATAAAATTACAATCACAAAATGGAGCACAACCACACAATACTGGAAATCATGGCCCAGCCAAATTGATACACATTTTTGGGGGGACATAATTCAATCCATGACAGTCAGTCTTTTTAATTTTAGCCATTCTATTAACTATGAAGTGTCGTTTCATTGTAGCTTCAATTTTTGCATTTCCCTGATGACTAACGATGTTGAATATTTTTTCATGTGCTTATCTGCCACCCATATATGTTATTTGGATTCGAATCTATTATATATATAAAAAAAATGTTATTTGGATTCAAATCTATTGTACATTTTAAAATTGGATTGTTTTCTTATATTGAATTAGGAGAATTTTCTTAGGCTGGGGTCTCTAGGGAAGCAAAGCCAGTAAAGCATATAAATATATATATAGAGAGAGAGGGATTTATATCAAGGAAATGGCTCATGCAGTTGTAGAGGCTGGAACCTTCCAAGTCTGTGAGTCAGGATAGAGCCTTCTCCTAATGCGCGTAGCTGGAGAACCAGAGATCCAAAGATCAACAGGCAAGGCTGCAGGTAAGCTGCTACCTCAAATTCCAAGAACTGGGGGTCAGATGAACAAGAGCCAGTTGCAGGATCCTGAATGAGAAAAAGTCCACAAGCCTTGCCAGAGTATCCCCGTATATTCAGTGCAGAGCCCATGCCCAAGGAAATTATCTTTCACCTGATTGGCTACTCCCATTATGGAGGTGATCACATAATATCAAATCTCATCATGGAAGTGATCACTCCATCATCCACCTATCAAACCACTGAGAATCATGGCCCAGACAAGTTGACACATAACCCTAACCATCACAGGAGTTCTAAAAAAAAAAAAAAGATGACTAAGACACTGTTAAATATCCAAACCCATGAACAGGGGACATTTCTCCACCTATTTGAGTCTGTTTTCATGTCCCTTAGCAAAGATTAAGAGAACCCATAATCTCTTGAGATTTGTGTTTTTTGTTTGTTTGCTTTTGTTGCACAAAAAGAAAAAAAGAGAAACTCAGATGCCACTATCCACAGAGCCAAAAACCTTGACCCTATTTCTTCAAAGTCATCACCTTTGATTCCTTGGGAAAAATCATTTGTCTCTCAGTTACAATTTACCCATCAGTGTAGTGGATATTTTTCTTTACTCCACAGAGATGTCATAGATTCAATTACTTATCGTAATTATTGAAAAATTTCAAAGTGTCATTATCTTATTCTTGATTTTATCTGTGAATTGCAATTGTAGTATTTGCAACACCACTCTTCTTATTTTCTTTTGCCATTAGTTGGCAATAAAGGTAATTTATTATACAAATACTTTACAATTAAAGAACAAAGAAAAATAATCATTATAAAGAAATGCATTCTCTGTGGTCAGCAGCCCATTAAAACCTGCTATTTTAAGACATAATAGTACTTTTATTAACTTATTATAGACTTTTCTATTATGAAGAATTGAACTATCAGATATACATTAAAGTACCCCTAAGCAAATCCATTAAAACCAACAAAGTAAATTAAAAACAAAACAAAACAAAACCAATAAAGTCAGGAAATGACATCCTGATATTAATAACACCTTATATTATGACATGGTTGTGTTGGGGAGAAGCAGAATCCATGTTCCATTTCACAGGAAAGGTGTTGTACAGACA
Organism: Loxodonta africana; assembly: GCF_030014295.1. Classification (NCBI taxonomy): domain Eukaryota; kingdom Metazoa; phylum Chordata; class Mammalia; order Proboscidea; family Elephantidae; genus Loxodonta; species Loxodonta africana. The sequence continues at coordinate 3,871,680 of NC_087354.1, forward strand.
AAACTGTATTAGGCACCAGAAGACCTCAGTTTGGAACCCAGCCCTTTTCCTGCCTGCTGTTTCTGGGGACAGTTCTGGTGCTTTAGCTGCTGCAGGGCTACCTTGTCCTTTTGCTAAGGTAACCTCTGAGTGAAGACCATGGGCTCAGAGTCAACTCCTACCTCTAATACTTGTTTTTTGTGAGACCTTGACAAGTTAATTACCTATCTGCTTAAGCCCCAGTTTGATCATCTGTAAAATGGAGATAAATTATATTGTACAAGTTTGTTATAAAGATTAAAGATATAGAAAACAAGTACAATACTTGTGCAAAAATGCTAGTAATTACTCTTATTTCCTCTTAAAATTTTGTTACGGAGAACCGTGACTCTGTTTTACTGTTTGTTTTTGCATGGATTATGACTTTTCTAGGAAAGCGGGCAAGACTTTGTAAAGATTGAGTTTCTTCTGGAACTGTGAATTTTTTTAAATTGTCGTCATTAGTACGAAGACAAGCATTCCTTAAAATTCCTTTACGTAAGCATTCAGATTCTATTCTACTGTCTTTATTTACAGAGTTAAGCAAGAAATGAGCAAGGAGGTAAAACTCAGAGGTAGTCTATTTAGCAGCAGATGAGCCCCTTCTAGAATTTTTTAAAATAATATAAGAGACTACATAATATTTTGTGAATATTTGTGGAATTTATTTATCACTACTAATCCGTGTTACTATAGACCAACAAGGTTTGTTCATCATCAGCATTATGACTCTCTGTTCAACAAAAGGAAAATTTAAGTATAATCACCTGTGCCATAGTGTATGTGTGAAGCAAGTTGCCTGAATATTTTTTTCTTCCCAGTTAGGTAACATAATAAACCAAAGAAATATGACAAGGAGTAAAAAGATATTATTTTATTAATAAGATAATTGCTAATGACTACAATAGCAGCCATTAGATTTCATTTAGTTTCCAAAGATGTGTCAAAACACATTTTTAATTTTTCTTCATTTAATATATGCAAGGCAAGCATTCACCCAGCTTCTGATGCAGGAACATTTTTTTTTTTTTTTTTCTGGAGAAAGTGCTTGTCCCAAATGCATTATACTTCCAAGACACAGAGTCCTTGGGCACCAACCACAGCCAATGCTCCCCAGGGTTCCTGTCCACACTCCCCTGCTCAGTCCTAGATCCCTGTGAGGGAATCAGGGGAGGTATGCATTTGGGGGATTGCCTGAGAGGTGTAGATTGTTAATAAACTCAGCTGCTAACCAAAAGGTTGGAGATTCAAATCTACCCACACTCACCTTAGAAGAAAAGCTTGGTGATCTACTCCCAAAAAAATCAGCCACTGAAAACATTACGGAGCACATTTCTACTCTGACACATAATGGGTCACTGTGAGTTGGAGTTGACTCAAGGGCAACTTCCTTATGCTGATAGGAGCAATGAAAACAAAACAAAATAAAGCAAAACAACGTGTTACCGTCAAGTGGATTCCGACTCATAGCCGCCCTACGGGACAGAGTAGAATTGCCCTGTAGGGTTTCCAATAAGCAGCTAGTGGATTTGAACTGCCCACTTTTTGCTTAGCAGCTGAGCTCTTAACCACTGTGTGAGTAATAGGAGTGTTAAAAACTAAGAGAGAGGGCAGCCAAATGGTCAGGGTGTACTAAGACAACCAGGTCCTTGAGCTGCCTCTGGTCTTTAGCAGCCTTTAGTTGCAGTCACAGAGATTTCAGGCACAACTTCTATTCATGGTTCTTTTGTAAGTTCCGTTTTCATGCTGTTCCTGAGTTTCTACAAGATTTCTGTCTCTGTTATTTTCAGGTTTGTCTTTATTATAAAGGCCCCATCACTGGAGAAAAAAGAAAACAAAACAAAACAAATCTTTTTTTCTGTAATTCAAATAGTCTAAATAATAGAACATCCATATTTCTATGCCAACATCAGGGTAGAGGCAGCTTTGTCAATTACAGGAAGTTTCCCCGCCTTTCAGTGTAGATCAACATCTTCACTGCATAATATTTTGGGTTGGTTCCATGGGGGCGACCTGCTGGTTTTGTCTCATGCGGCATTTACAAGAAGAAATCACACACTTGTCAAAGTGTGTGAATTTTCACAGACCCATCTTCACAGTTTTCCTCTTCTGGTCAGGAAGCAAGTGAAAGTGTAAAAGTCATCTTACAGTGAACACAACCCAGGCATCCCTTGCTTGGCACAGTTGTGTGGGGTCATAAAAACGGCTGCTCCAGCTAAAATTGTGCAAAGTGATTGTTCTGTGACCTTTAAAACTTTTTGTTGAAATATTAAAACCTCCCTTCCTGTCAGTTATGAGTGTATAGGGAAATTAAAAAAAATAATAAAACTAATATTTATTTACTACACAGTAATCTTTTGTTATTTTTGTTTGGAGCTGTTATGAGAGTTTTTGGTAGATTTTAAACCATTCAGTGAGAAAAGATCAATGTCGAAGCAGGGGCATAGCAGGCAATGGGAAGGCAGGCAGCGAGGGTGTAAGGCAAGCAGTCCCGCGCCATCCTCACAATTGTTGCTATATCAGAGCCCATTCTTGCAGCCACAGTGTCAGTCTATCTCATTGAGGGTCTTCCTCTTTTTCACTGACCCTCTACTTTACCACATGATGTCCTTCTCCAGGGACTGGTCCCTCCTGATAACATGTCCAAAATATATGAGATGAAGAGTCACTGTCCTTGCTTCTAAGGAGCATTCTGGCTGCACTTCTTCAGAGACAGATCTGTCCATAGTATAGTCCATCTTCTTTGCCAACACCATAATTCTAAGGCATCAATTCTTCTTTGGTCTTTCTTATTCATTGTCCAGCTTTCATATGCATATGAGATGATAGAAAATACCAAGGCTTGGGCCAGGTACAGGTTAGTCCTCAAGGTGACATCTTTGCTTTTTAACACTTTAAAGAGGTCTTTTGCAGCAGATTTACCCGGTGCAATGCGTCTTTTGATTTCTTGATTGCTGCTTCCATGGGCATTGATTGAGGATCCAAGTAAAAGGAAATCCTTGACAACTTCAATATTTTCTCCATTTATTATGATGTTGCTTATTGGTTCAGTTGTGAAGATTTTTTTTTCTTTTATGTTGAGATGTAATCCATACTGAAGGCTGTAGCCTTTGATCTTCAGCAGTAAGTGCTTCAAGTCCACTTCAGTTTCAGCAAGGATGGTTGTGTCATTTGCATATTACAAGTTGTTAGTGAGTCTTCCACCAGTCTTGATGCCACATTCTTCTTTGTATAGTCCAGCTTCTCAGGTTATTTGTTCAGCATACAGATTGAATAAGTATCGTAAAAAGATGCAACCCTGACGCACACTTTTCCTGATTGACAGCCCTGGGTTGGGTTGATCCCCTTGTTCTGTTTAAATGACTGTCTCTTGGTCTGTGTACAGGTTCCTCACGAGGACATTAAGTGTTCTGGAGTTCCCATTCTTTGCAATGTTATCCATAATTTGTTATGATCTGCACAGTTGAATGCATTGGCATAGTCAATAAAACACAGGTAAGCATCTTTCTGGTAGTCTCTGCTTTCCGCCAAGACCCATCTGTCATCAGCAATGATATCCCACTTTCCATGTTCTCTTCTAAATCCAGCTTGAATTTCTGGCAGTTCTCTATCGATGTACTGTTGCAATTGTTTTTGAATTATCTTCAGCAAAATTTTATGATAAATTAATGATATTGATTGATAATTTTGCATTCTGTTGCTTCACTTTTCTTTAGAATGGGCACAAACATGGATCTCTTCCAGTTGGTTGGCCAGGTAGCAGTCTTCCAAATTTCTTGTACTACCAATGAATTTTAATTCTGAACTGTAAAGGAGATACTGGCCAAGGACGACAGGGCTGGAGGAGGAGAAATCTGGGGTTTAGCGTCTCATTGGAATTGATCTTCTTGCTATGAATTTCTCTCACATGGAAAGCTAAAGGTCAAAGTGGCATTGACCACTGACTACTATTCAAAAATGGTGTTCTCATCTGCCTCCTCATAGGTAGGGATGATTCTGCTAAGGGTGCTGGAATTGTCTTCAGGACATGATGCTTACCATAGGGACCAGAAGGCTCTGCAGGGGCTGAACAGTGACTTAAGGGGATAGCAAGAAGCAGGGGAATGAGTGGCTCCTTGACTGTCTCTGAACACAAATCCTGTTGTGAGGTGGGATCCCATTTCTGATGCTGTGTGACCTTGAGCATATTAGTGTGTCTCTGAGCAGTAGTTTCCTCATTTACAGAGCACCTATCTCATAGGATATTTTTGAGGATGAGACAACCTGTCTAAAGCATTTTGCACTGTCCCGAAAGCATAGTAAATGCTCTATAAATCATACTATTTATTACATATGATCACTGAAGATATAGGAGTAAGGTTGGCAATAGGTAACAACTATGGCCTGCACATGCCATCTTCTGTAAACTTTCTCCCCTAAAATGTAGAGGAATGTAAAAAATGCTTACCTGTGATATTGCCTACCGATGTTGTGATTTGTCGATCTTCAAAGTCTGTGAGCAAGAGCCCAGCTATCTGACCTACTGATCTTGGGTTCGCCAGCCCCTGTGGCTATGTGACTCAGGAGAAGCCTCTTATCCTGGCCCATGGGCTTGGGACATTCCAGCTTCCACAGCTACATGAGCCATTTCCTTGATATTTGTTGCTGTATATATTTATACACTTTACTAGTTTTGCTTCTCTAAAGAACCCAGCCTAAAACATTTGGTACCGAGAACGGTTCTAGAGAAATAAAATTGTAAGGTTAAATTTTCTACATTGGTTCTCAAGTCTGGTTAGTCTTAAAGATGTTGGTGACTCTGCTTCCAGTAGTAAAGAGGGCACTGCTAACCATGGCTTAAGGTGGCAATACAAATACAAAAAATATCACCACTAATAGATCAAGTATTGGTGAAAGACGAGGCTCTGGGTGATTGCATGTGTGATACTTTCTTCCATTTTGTCATCATAAGAAGTATAAATAAGCTGGTTGGTTGGGCCCACCTTCAGTAGACAAAGTGGTGAAAGAAAGAGATGAGCTCAGGGCTTGAGAGTCAAAGCTCAAGTGCTGCATAAACGGCCTCAAAGTTTCCACTTGTGCCTTGAAAAAAAGCCTTATTTCTTGTGGTAACAGCTGATATTACCTAAAACAAAACCCAGAGTCTTATCAGAAGAGTGGCTGAATTACAATGCCAACTCAATTGCCAACTTTGAAAGGTGTCTGAAGTTACAGTGAGTGTGTTGATTGAGAAAAAATGGGATCCTGAAATGTGGGATAGGGACCTATGGGCAGATAACCAGGAAACTGGAGACACTGGGTCCCTACATTCCATTGAATCACTCCTGCCAACAGAACCAGCCCTCTCACTCTCACCTAAAGAGATTACTTCCTGTTTGTCTGCTAAACCACCCTCTCCCATAAAATCATTAGCCCCTTCCCCCCATCTAATGAGGTTAACCAAACTGTGTCTAAAGAGCCTTTGCCTGAGTCATTACCTGGGGGCATTGCCTGAGGCAGATGCTTTACAAGACTGTACTGACTGTTCTCAAAACACCTTCTCACACCGATTTTGACTTCTAGACCTATAACTAGACTTCAGTCCCAGCAAGCCCCAAAAGGGGAAGTACAAAGTATGACACAGGAGGATGTACACTACACTCCAAAAGAACTGCTTGACTTTTCTAACATGTACAAAGAGAAACCTAGGGAATATGTGTGGGAATGGCTATTAACGGTGCAGGATAATGGTGCAAGGAACATGAAGATGGATCTGTCTGAGCTTACTGATATGGGGTTACTAAGCAAAGATTCTTCATTCAATGTTTCAGCTACAGAAGTTAGGAAAGGATCTAATTATTTTGTTGGTTGTGTCGCTGAAGCATGGATTAATCTGTGGCCTACACTAAATCAAGTTGAAGTACCAGACCTGCCTTGGTATACTGTAGAAGAAGGCATCCAAAAGCTTAGGAAAATTGGCATGCTAGAGTGGATTTATCAGGTTAGACCCATAGACCCACACATGGAGTGCCCAGAGAACACACCTTTTACCACAATGGTTAGGAACAAATTTATGAAGGGAGCCCCAACACCCTTTAAGACTGTTGTAATTGTTATTTCATATAAGTCAGATTTGACAGTAGAAACTGCCATAACTGAATTAAGACACCTAACTAAAATGGGGCTGACTCGAACTCATGCTACTAGGGGCCAAGGGGTGGCACTCAATCCACAAAGACAAAGTGGGCACGGTTACCATCATGGACAGCAGAGTCAAAGGAGTAATCAGAATAGCCAGACTCCTATGGACTTACAGCATTGGCCTTTTAGTCACGGTGTCCCTAGGAGTGAAATAGATAGGAAATCTGCTAAATATGTACTTGATCTGTATAAGCAGATGAATTCAAGGCCAGGTGAAGAGCAGCCTAACTCTAATCATCTGAATAGAGTCACAGTGCCTCAATCAATTCCTAAACTTGAATGAGTTTAAAGATCCACAACCTGTGGAATGAAGGGGAGGCCAGGTATCCTTGAGGAAGGACTCCAATACACAGCCAGAAACTTTTACTGTTATTCTTTCTCCCAGCCTTCCCCAAAGGAATCCCAGCCTTTTATGAGAGTGACTATTCATTGGAGGAAAGGAAATAATCAGATTTTCAGGGATTACAGGACACCGGCTCTGAACTGACACTAATCCCAGGAGATCCAAAATGTCATAGTGGCCCACCAGTCAGAGTGGGGGGTATATGGAGGTCAGGTTATTAGTGGAGTCTCAGCTCGTGTTTGTCTCACACCAGGTCCAGTGGGTCCTGAAACCCATCCTATAGTGATTTCCCCAGTTTCAGAAAGCATAATTGGAATAGATACACTCAGCAACGAGCAGAACCCCTATGCTGGATCTCTGACAAATGGAGTAAGGGCTATTATGGTAGGAAAAGCCACATGGAAGTCATTAGAACTTCCTCTACCTAAGAAAATAGTAAACCAAAAGAAATACCACATTCCTGAAGGGATTGGGGAGATTACTGCCACCATCAAGGACATGAAGGATGCAGGCGTGGTGATTCCACCCATATTCCCTTTCTACTCCCTTGATTGGCCTATGCAGAAAACAGATGGATCTTGGAGAATGAAGGTGGATTATCAAAAACTTAACCAGGTGGTGACTCACAGCTGCTGTTCCAGATGTAGTTTCACTGCTTGAACATATTAATGCATCTCCTGGTACCTATTATGAAGCAATTGATCTGGCTAATGCCTTTTTCTCCAAACCTGCTTCAAAGGACCTCAGACACAGTTTGCCTTTAGCTGGCAAGGCCAGAAATACACCTTTAGTTGCCTACCTCAGGGCTACATCAACTCCCCAGCCCTATGTCATAATTTAGTCCATAGGGACTTTGATCACCTTTCCCTTCCACAAGACATCACACTTGTCCATTACAGTAATGGATGACATGCTGATTGGACCTAGTAAAGAAGAAGTGTCAGTGACTCTGTACTTATCGGTAAAACATTTGTGTGCACTCCACATCAGTGAAATTTCTAGGGCTCCAGTGGTGTGGGGTGTTTTGAGATATTCCTTATAAAGTCAAGGGTATGTTATTGCATCTGGCTCCTCCCACAATTAAAAAGGAAACGCCTTGCCCAGTGGGGCTCTTTGGATTCTGGAGGCAACGTATCCTTCATTTGGGTGTGCTACTCCAGCCTATTTATCAAGTGACTCCAAAAACTGCTAGTTTTAAGAGGGACCAAGAACAAGGGAAGGCTCTGCAACAGGTTCAAGCTGCCATGCAAGCCATTCTGCCCCTTGGGCCGTATGATCTGGCTGACCCAATGGTGTTTGAGCTGTCAGTGGTAGATAGAGATGCTGTTTGGAGTCTTTGACGGGCCCCTATTGGTGAATCACAGTGCAGACCCTTAGAATTTTGTAGCAAAGCCCTTCCATCCTCTGCAGATATCTACTCTCCTTTTGAGAAACAGCTTTTGGTTTGTTACTGGGCTTTAGTAGAGACTGAACACTTAACCATGGCCCAGCAAGTTACCATGCAGCCTGAGCTGCCTATCATGAACTGAGTGTTGTCTAACCCACAGACTCATAAAGTTGGATGTACACAGCAGCACTCCCTCATTAAATGGAAGTGGTATATACGAGATCAGGCCTAAGTAGGACCTGAAGACACAAGTAAGTTGCATGAGGAAGTGTCCCAAATGCCCATGGTCTCCACTTCTGTGACATAACCTTCCATCTCCCAGTCTGCACCTATGGCCTCATAGGGAGTTTCTTATGATCATTTGACTGAAGAAGAGAAAACTGGTACCTAGTTTATAGATGGTTCTGCATGATATGCAGGTGCCACTAGAAAATGGACAGCAATAGCAGTACAGTCCCTTTCTGGGACCTCATACCACCAAGAAACAAGAGCCAGGAGAATGGCAAGTCCTTCAGACCTGGGCTGTTTGTGCTGAAAAGCTCCTAGAGCAGAAGAAGATTGATGGCAAGGACCTTCCCTCAGAGCTGACTGAGAGAGGAAGTCTTCCCCTGGAGCTAGTGCCCTGAATTCAGACTTCTAGCCTCCTAGACTGTGAGAAAATTTCTCTTTGTTAAAGCCATCCAGTTGTGGTATTTTTGTTATCGCAGCACTAGATAACTAAGTCACTTATGAAGCACTATATATAATAAACGTCTATGTACACACTTCCCTGCAAACTCCCCAGAGAGGCTCTCTTTGTGCCATGCCATCCACAACTCTACTCCCAGAGTCATAGGCTACAGCTGTGCAGAGCTGGTGATTATCACCCCCTTGATTTTCTTTACAATATTGTTGTTGTTAGTTACCATTGAGTTGGTTCTCACTCATAGTAGCCCCATATACAACAGAAAGAAACATTGCCTGGTCCTGCGCCATCTTCATGATCATTGTTATGTTCAAGTCCATTGTTGTGACTACTGGGTATTATGATTGCCTTCCAACGTGGGGGGCTCATCTCACAGCATGATATTAGACAATATTCTGCTGTGATCCATAAGGTTTCATTGGCTAATTTTTGGGAGTAGATTGCCAGGCTTTTTTTCCTGGCGTGACTTAGTCTGAAACCTGTCCTTTGTGGGTGACCCTGTTGGTATTTGAAATACTAGTGGCATAGCTTCCAGCATCACAGCAACAGGCAAGCCACCTGTGATGTTTAAGATTGTGTGTCAATTTGGCTGGGCCATGATTCTCAGTGTATTGGCAGTTGTATAATGTTACGGTCATTTCCCTGCTGAAATTTAATATGTGATCACCCCCATGATGGAATCTGCTGAGTGGTACCAGTGGGGGTGATGGTTGTGGCTGCTTACTTCCCCCTCAGCTTTCATCTTTTCACCCTCCACCACCTGCTTCCTTCCTGCTCACCTTGCCAAGGTTTTTGGCTTGTTCTGGATCCAGCAGCTGCCTCTTGTCTGACCTCTGGTTCTTGGGACTTGAGCTAGCAACTCACCTGTCAATCTTGGGATTCGTGGATCTTCACACCCTGCAAGCAAGAGTCCTGCTTTCCTACCTGCCGATGTTGGGTTCAGCAGCCCCTGCAGCTACATGAATCAGGAGAAACCTTGAGGTCTTGCCTGCTGACACCGGGATTTCTTGATCTTCACAGCCTATGAGCTCTCCGACCTGCTGATCTTGGGTTCACCAGCTTCTGTGGCTCCGTGAATTGGGAGAAGACTCTATCATCATCCATGGACTTGGGACATTCCAGCCTCTACAATTGTATGAGCTGTTTCCTTGATATAAATCTCTCTCTATGTATGTATATATTTATACACTTTACTGATTTTGCTTCTCTAGGGAATCCAGCCTGAGACACCACCACAGTATGACAAACCGTCAGACGACAGGTAGTGGCTATAATATGAAGCATATGTTTATATCCTCAAGTAGTGCATTGCTTAGTTTCCAAGTTTTTAATTTATAAAAATTCAGTCACACTACCTATATTCTTCGCAATTTCTTTTTTTTCCCCTTCACTAATTTCTGAAATACACTTAACGTGTGTGAGTTGGAGTGATTTATTCATTTGCTTCTTCTCCTGAATAAGCCAACAGAGAAAAAAAAAACCAAACCCATTGCCGTCGAGTTGATTCCGAATGATAACGACCCTGTGGGACAGAGTAGAACAGATCCATAGGGTTTCCAAAGAGCATCTGGTGGATTCATTCTGCCTACCTTTTTGGTTCGCAGCCGTAGCACTTAACCACTACACCACCAGGGTTCCACTTCTCCTGAAGAATAGTCTTTAAATTAATGTATTGCAATACTCCAGTGTCCTTTGGCTTTTAATAAATTCTGTACATGACTCCTGGTACTGTGTATAAATTAGTAGAGTTTTTAGTTCACACACCTAGCTTTGCATTTGCTTGGGGGTAGGGTTTGTACCTCATCGGATTGTTAATAGTTTGTTACAATTCACACCCACACAAGTTGTACATAAGTGTACTGGTTGCTCCACATTCTGATCGATAAACTCAAACCAAAAAACCAAACTCACTGCCGTTGAGTCAAATCCGACTCACAGCGACCCTATAGGACAGAGTAGAACTGCCCCATAGAGTTTCCAAGGAGCGCCTGGTGGGTTCAAACTGGCGGCCTCTTGGTTAACAGCCATAGCACTTAACCACTACACCACCAGGGTTTCCCCTTCTGGTCAATACATATTGGTCCTGCCAGTCTGAGACTTGTGGAATCATAGCATGCTATCGTTCAACTGAAGGCCAAAGAGGCTGAGCATCTTTTCATGTGCTTATTGACCTTTTGTGCTTTCTTCTCTAGGAAATGCATGATTTGTAGAAGATCTTGTATATTCTGGCTGCTAAGCCTTTGTGAGGTCATCTCTCATTTTATGGTGTATTTATTCTCTATGTGATGTCTTTTAATAATCAGAAATTTTAAATTATAATGTCACTAAATTTATCTGTCTCTTCATTTATAGTTTTTGTGGATATGCGTGTGTGTTTTATCTTAAGAATTCTCATTCTACCTGCTGGTCATACATGCATTTTTGCACATTGTCTTCTAAGAGTGTGAAGTTTTGCCCTTCACGTTTAGAACTTTAATCTACCTAGACATGGTTTTAAATTTTTTTGTGCATTTATATGGCGTGGAGTAGGATTTCAATTATGTTTCTCTCAAGTGCACACTTTCATTCCCTCTGAACTGCAATAACTACTCTGTAGTGAATCAAGTTTCCATGTCTGCACGAGTCTGTTTCTGAAATCTGAATTTTATTGCAATTATGTTGTCTGTCCCTGCACAGTACACACTTTTGTAAATATAGCTGGTTTACTTTAGGACTGTCAGGAATATCTTTGGCATTTGTTCTTCTTTGTAATTTTACAGTCAGCTTGCCAAATTGTAGGTCAAAAAAAGAAAACTTGTTGAAATTTTGATAAGAATTGCATTAAATCTAAATCTAATTTAGGAAAAATTATTTATGATGTTGAGAATTCAAGTCCATGAATTTATCCATTTATTGAGGTCTTTTAAGATACATTCTAATAGTGTTTTCTAATTTTCTTCATAAAGATCTTGGTCATATTTTCTTACAATTATTCTTGGATATTTCTCTTTTCAAGGCTATTTTAAGGTATCTTTTATAAAATTATGTCTTCTCTCTGTTTCTGCTGTATATAAATTGAATTGATTTTTATACGTCATTGTTGAGTCCAGAAATCTTGCTAAATTAATTGCTCTTGAATAATGTCAGTTTTGTTTCTTCTCTTTCATTTCTCAAGCATTGCTTCTCTCTTTCCCTGTCTTACCGAACATTCAGGCCTCCAGGACAATGTTACATGTGGTGATAATGGGCATGCTGCTCTTATTATTGACCGTAAAGGAAAATCTTTCAACATTTCACATTATGTATATATTTGCTGTAGGTTTTTGATAGGATTTTGCTTTTAAAAAAATATCAGAAGTTATTTTCTTGGTTCACGAAGAGTTTTCAAAAATACATTGATTTTTTGATGTCTCTCAAACATGTGGTGAACTCAAAGTGACCAGGAGGCATTATCTTTTTTTTCTCATGCTTGGGCCTCGACCTCAATTTTCCTATTTCATCCTGTTCAGTCTGATTTTTGGTGTTTTAAGGTTATGGTAACATTATAAAATGAGTTTGGAACATTCTCTCTTCTTCTAGAGTCTGGAATAATTTGGGTTTCTTGAATCTCCAGAAGAACTCAAATGATGTTTTCTCCTTGTTGGAAAATTTTTAACTACTGATTGAATGACTTAATAGATCATATGACTATTCAGGTTTTCTACTTCTTTTCAACTAATTGGTAAGCTATATTTTTCTAAAACTCTCTTTCTTCAAACTTTTCAAATTTATTGATATAAAGCTGATCATGTGTTCCTTTTGTCTTTGAAATCCCTGCAGACTATGAGTTATGTTGCCTTGTCAATTTCTAATGTTTATTTGTGTCTTTTTTTCTTTTTTCCCTGCTCAGGATAGGCAGAATATTTTCTATTTCACTGGCCTTTCCAAAGAACTAACTCTTGCCTTTATTCAGTTTGTCTATTGCATGATTATAATCTATTTCATGGGTTTCTGCTCTTCACTACTTCATTTCTTCTACTTTTGTTAGTTTAGTATATTTCTACCTTCTTGAGTTAATTGTTGTTATTTTCTACCTTCTTAAATTCATTATGTAGCTCATTAATATTCACTCCTTTCTTCTAATCTAATCATATAGGATTATAAATGTTACTCCAAAGAGTGGAAACCCTGGTGGCATAGTGGTTAAGTGCTACAGCTGCTAACCAAAGGGTGGGCAGTTTGGATCCACCAGGCGCTCCTTGGAAACTCTATGGGGCAGTTCTACTCTGTCCTATAGGGTTGCTATGAGTTGGTAATTGACTCGACGGCACTGGGTTTGTTTTTTAACCATTTTCAAATGTAGTATTTTTATTACAATTTAGTTCTAAATACTTTCTAATTTACATCAATTTGCTTTTGTTTATGAGTTATTGAGGAGAGCATTTCTTACTTTCCAAATCTCTGCAATTTGTCCCATTACATTTTGTAACAATTACATTTCATGGGAGAAAACATTTAAAAAAAATTGTTAGAGACTCACTTATCACCCACTATCCTGCCAATGGATGTTGTTTTGTGTTTGAAAAGAAAGTATGCTTTGTAGTAGTTAGGTGTTCCATGTACGTTAAGTCACACTTTTTAATTTTTATTCAAATTTCTATTTCCTACTTGTTTATTTTGTCTCTTTCATCTATAATTACCAAAATTATATTATTATGAAATTATATATTACTACAATGGGTTTATAAATTTCTTCCTGAGATTTTGTCATTTTTGTCTTGATATATTTTGAGACTAGATTGTTAGTTGCATACCAGTTTAGGGCTATTATTTCTCCCTGGTCTGTTTGATATTTTTGCATTATTTAATGACCCTGTTTATCTCTTGTAATGCTTATTGCCTTTAAAATATGTCTAGCCTGGTATTCATATAGCTATACCAGTTAGTGTGAATGGTCCTGTCATTTCACAGGTCTGAGACCAGTTCTAGTTAATTACCCTGTCTGTGTTGCAATTTTCTATCTCCAAAATGAGTATAACAATAAGATCAATGTGATAAGCTTGTTTTTTCACTTGTTTATTCATTCGTTCATTTAGTGCATATGGTGTACATTATTAACACGCCTGGCTGCTAACTGAAACGTTGGAGGTTTGAGTCTACCCAAAGGCACCTCAGAAGAAAGCCCTGGTGATATAGGTCTGAAAAATCCACCATTAAAAACCTTGTGGAGCAGTTTTATTCCCACTCCCATGGGGTCAGCATGAGTCAGAGTCAACCTGATGACAACTGATTACGTGCCAGAGATTATTCTAGGCTTGGGGAAATTACTGCAGACAAAACTCCCTGTCCTTGTAGAAATTAGATTTTAGTATGGATTATTGCTAGAATTAAATGAGTTGATTCATGCAGTGTTTAGAACACTGTCGAGCACATACTGAATACTCACTTTGTGTTACCTATTATTATTACTGTTTTCACCATTGTTGTTATTTTCTATCATTTTTTACTCCTATTTGTGTGTCCTTGTGTTTTCTATACGTCTCTTAACAACATATAGCTGGATTTGGTTATATATCCAGTCCGATATTCTTTATCATTTACTGGTGCATTTATTCCATTTCCACTTATTATTATTACCAATACATTTAGATTGAGTTTTAGTATTTCATATAAGCTTTATCTTTCTTTGCTTCTTTTTCTCCTTTTTCTTTCTTTCTTCTAGATCGAGTATTTTTTTCTCATTCTGTAGTTAATTGCCCTATAATAGCAGAGAAGCTATCCCTATTTATTTCTTTTAGTGATTACTATTCCAGTCACTGAAGTAGAGAAAACATATTTTCTTTAGTGTTTTAGTACTGAAGTAGAAAGAATATATTTTCTAATGTTTCAGTATAACTGTATAAGCTAGTCTTTAAAATGTAATTACTTGCTCTGGAATCTGTCCCATGATTGTTCCTTTAAAGAAAAATAAGGTAATCAATTTTTAGTTGCTGATTAAACTATGTTCCTCTTCCAAGGAAAAACACACAAAACTGAGGTAGCTGAACAAAGCTTAGATCCATCTTGTGACAGAAACCAGGATGGCATGAAGAGGCTTGCAGGACTTCAATAATAGATCACTTTATCATCATGCCTACCTCAAAGAAAAACCAACATTCCTGAAAACCTCTAAACTGTGACCGTCCCCCTATAAAAACTCTCCCATTAGTCCTCTAGGTTTAGACAGAATTTGAGAGGAATTTAACCCCCTCTGTCTCTTGAATACCGGTATTCAATAAAGTCCTCTTACTGCTTACCTCCTCCTGTCTCAGTATTGGCTTTGCAGCAGGCAGCATGAATCCGCAATTTGTGGTAACTTTACTACTGCTGCATAAAAATCACCCTAAAATTTACCACATAATACAATAACCATTTTATTTTACTCACTGATCCTGTAGGTCAGGGTTTGGAACAAGGTCCGTGGGGGATGCTTTATCTTTAGTCTCTGACATCTAGGGTTGTTGCTGGGAACACAGGATGTCTGGGGTGGGAATCCTCTGGAAGCACCATCACTCTGCCTCCAGGTGGAATGGCTGGCAGGGCTAGCTTGGCCAGGACTATGGTATTCCATTGGGCTGTGGCTTCTCATGGTACCGTAGCTGGGCCCTGAGAAGGAGAGTTCCTAGCACAGGAAGACACTGCACACACTGCATGGCTTTCCCCAAACCTTGAAGTCACCCACTACCACCCCACCATGTCCTTTTGGTTACAAGAAAGTCCCAAGTCCAGCACAAGGGCATGTGGAAAGAGAATTATTGTTGCCACCTCTTTGGAAAATAAACTTGGCCACTATCATCCTAGAAATTTTATCATGGCGTATTGAAGTCTAAAGTTACATCTTTATTTTCATCCTAAACAATACAACAAACCACTTCCTGACTTACATGCCATGATTATCTTGTCATTTATCTCAATTTTACTTTTTATGTTGTAGGTTTTAAATCTCACAGAACGTTATTACTGTTGCTTTACAAATCCATATTTATTGAGATTTAGTAATATATTTAATACTTTGTGTTAATCATCTAGTACTGCCATAACAGAAATAACACAAGTGGATGGCTTCAATAAAAAGAAATTTATTTTCTCACAGTCTAGTAGGTTACAAGTCCAAATTCAGGGAGTCAGCCCCAGGGAAAGGCTTTCTCTGTCAGCTCTGGAGGAAGACCCTTGTCCTCAATCTTCCCCTGGTCAAGAAGCTTCTCAGACGCAGGGACCCCTTGTCCAAAGGATGCACTCTGCTCCAGGTGCTGCTTTCTTGGTGGTGTGAGGTCCCCAACTCTCTGCTTGCTTCCCTTCTCTTTTATCTCTCAAGAGATAAAAGGTGGTTTAGGCCACACCCCAGGGAAACTCCCTTTACCTTGAATCAGAGAGGTGGCCTGAGTAAGGGTGATGTTACAATCTCACCCTAATCCTTTTAACATAAAATTACAATCACAAAATGGGGGACAACCACACAATACTTGGAATCATGGCCTAACCAAGCTGATACACACATTTTTGAGGGGATATAATTCAATCCATGACATACTTCTTTTGTTCTTCAATACTTTTATCTCAGCTGGCCTGTTAGAAATCCCTTTAGTTATGTACTGGGAGTAGCAGAATTGCTCTCTTGTCTTTTATCTGAAAACCTCTTAACGTCCCCCTTGTTTTTGAACATACTGCATAAAATTCTCTCTGCACTATGGCTGTTATTATCCCACCGTCTACCACTTGGGCTCAGCTGAAGTCTGCTTAAATTGTGGCTCTTTGAAGGTTATCTGTCTTTCCTCTCTGCTTTTTTATAACCTTTTCTATAATTTGTACAGTTTCATGATAGCATATCCAGGAGTGGGTTCTTTTTAT